>NC_139544.1:4387250-5096750 GCF_965153285.1 Podarcis tiliguerta | reverse complement strand
TCATGGCTGGGGTAACCATATTTAATTTACCTGCCCATGTGGGCTGAGCAAGTAATGTGGGTCTTTTCACACAATCAAAAACCCATTGTATGGTTAATTCTATGGGAAAGTTGAATATAGTTGGCTTCCTAAACATGGTTTATTTAAATGTTACCCCAGTAATGAGTATCCCTATGCGATGGGTAATGTTTTGAAGGGACCCCACCACTGCCTCTTCAACAGTGGTCTTGAAAATTTATCGCCTCAACCAGCATGCTTGACATTTAACTGGCTGCAAGAAAACGTGCTTCAGTCATCATGTTCCTGTTTCTTGTAACAGAGATCCAGGTATTATCTGGCTTCCACCAAGAACAGCTGCAGCTTCTTATGACAGGGACTTTGAATGCTTCTTTTAAGAGAAAGATATAACTGAGGCCTAAATTAAAGGCGAGAACCCTCAGCCCTGAGGGCCCGTTGCAGCTCTGCCTGCCTCTGCCTGCATCCGTAACCCCATCTACTTTTCCTCTGGCCCCTCTCACCACTGGCATGCGGCCCCCAGAAGACTGCCTATGAGAGAATGTGGCTCTCAGGCTAAAAAAGTTTCCTTACCATGGAACCTTTGAAATTTAACTTAAAATGCTTAGGAAAATTAAATTAAAATGCTTAGAGCTGCTAACGTCCGCCATCTTAGCAGCAACAACACCAACAAGGTTCTTCCTACTTTCCTGCTGCCTTATACAAAGAGATCTTATGTATTTCAAAACTTTGATGTAGGTATTATCACCTTTCTTCCGTGGCTTAAACCTCAAATCCTGCTTGCAGTTAATGTTTCCTGAGCTAGTTCAAAAGAACTGCACTCTTAAAAAAAATTCCTTGTATTGATCTCTTACTTTGCTGTCTTCATATTCTTTTGCTTTCAAAAATCATCTTTAATTTGTACTGTTTCCAGCAAAGTATTTCTGATTATCAAGTCACATTATATCCATCTTTTTGTTTTGTTTTGATACTCCTTATTCCATAGTTAATTTTGATGCTCTTTATTCCACTTACAACAACAGGGAAGGTACTGATTTCTCAACAACTTTGTAACTTAGTTGCACAATCCACTCCTCCAAGTTTGTTCTCCCTTCATTTTGACCATTAAATAAGCAAACAGACTTTCCCCCACAGCTACCAACTCACCATTTCTGGCAGGGCACCTTTTATTTAATTTCCAATTAGTCCAGATTATTGGGAAGTTAGCTGCTTCTGTGGTAGCCTCTGAGACATCTCAGCAATGGAGTCTATAATGGTCTTGCCTCCATCTCATCCCTCAACCTGCCTGAAAGGAGTCCTTTGATTCCTTCTGAACCAGGGAAGGGGCTAAATGACATCCGTGGCCAACCTTCTCCCCCAATACCATCAGGGAATCCAGAGGCGCATTTGCCTTCACTGTCCACCCCCCCTTCCTCTGAGTCTTCCCCAAACTTGGGGAAGCGGCCCCCCACAATTGCGGCTTGACCCAGAAGTTGTAATCTCCTGCATTTCCAAAGTAGTTCATGGGAGTTGAAGATGTGTCTGTAAACAGGGAACCCCTAACTTTTGTCTTCATTTTAATATAAATGATTTTAATTATTTTATCATTAATTAAAATCATTTTAATCTAAATTAATTTTCCAAGGGCTAAAGGCACCACAAGCTATTTTGAAACCAACTCGCCACAACAGGATGATTTTTATAGAGAAAGATGGTAACATAGGACCTGCCCTGATTGGCTCATTGATGGACCACAGAGAGGAGCCCAAACCCAGAATAGTGGAAATCTATCTAGTCCATCTCCCTGTGACATCTCCCTGCCTTACACTGAGTCAGAACCTTGGCTCATCTAACTCAGAGCTGGCTGTTCTCATGGTGGCTCTCCAGGGTTTCCAGCAGGAACGTCTTCCAGCCCTACCTGGGACCTTCTGCATGTGAGTTGGATGCCAACAAATACATTATTATAGCATTCACTAATGTTTCTTCCTGCTTCCTTTTGTACAATGAACCTTTGGGCATTTCTGCTGAAGCCTCATTCAAATGATTTGAACTTGTTTAATTCTATTCATTTTAATGGACCTACACTGTCAAGAGTTTCCTGGTGAGTTCTTAGTGTGTAGTACATTGATTAGCATACATGTCTACTCAGAAGTAAGGCCCACTGAGTTCAATGGGGCTTGCTCACAAGGAAGGGGCATTGACGTGGGATAAATCTGTAAACATACCCAAACTAACTTCCAAGAAAGCAGTACAGGACTGCAGCCCAGTCCTCTATAATATTATATACAAACTATACTGGGAATCTCATTGAAATTAATGGGGGATCAATGGGTCACACCCACACCATACATTTAAAGCACATGGCTTCCCCTACAAGATCCTGAGAACTGCTGTTTGTTAAGGGTATTGGGAATTGTAGCTCCATCTCCCAGGATTCTTTAGGGGAAGCCAGGATGGCTGCTAAATCAGCATTAATGTGCTTTAAATATGTGGTCTGGATGTGACCTGGGATGATTGTGAATAAACATGCATCAGAGCGGGTCTTACCATTGCAGCCTGGCCACCATTATAGCCTAGCACAGCATGCAACAGGAGTCTTTTTGCTTATTTGATCTGAATTCATTTTCTTCCCATCTGATGCTAAGAGTGGCCAAATCACCAGGGCCTCATTTATTGTGCTGAAGCTTTTCATTTTGCATTTGTTTTCTGTTTAATTTCATGCATTAAAAGTTGCCAGAATTTGCTAGAGATAATAACAAGAAAAAGATGATGTCATATTTTCCTGGAGAATCTCTTCTCCTTGACTGGACCACACACACATTTCTTCTGTGTCAGGCTCAATGATGCAGAAAGACTGTGACAAATCAACTCCCTGTGTCATTACAGAAACTAAATGGGCAACATCCACCAGACAATTATAAGGTTGTTTGTGTGTACTGCTCTTTGATTCCCTGCTTCTCCTGTTAGGAAGTGCCAGGCTTCCTTGGTTTATACATTCATACTGGAAGGTCTACAGGCAGGAGTCAGGGTCATGGTCACTGCTATCCAGAGCTGGGCTACTATAGTGTCAAGATTGTACAGTGGTACTTCTGGTTAAGAACTTAATTCTTTCTGGAGGTCCGTTCTTAACATGAAACTGTTCTTAACTTGAGTACCACTTTAGCTAATGGGGCCTCCCGCTGCCACCACGTGATTTTTGTTCTCATCCTGAAGCATCTTAACCTGATGTACTATTTCTGGGTTAGCAGAGTCTGTAATCTGAAGTGTCTGTAACCCGAGATACCACTGTAGTTTTTAAGAGGCATTTTCTTACAAGAAACACTGGGACGGAAGTTTACAGATGATCGCCGGAGAATGGTGTGATGGGGTGGGGCCTGACTACTTGAGGAAGCTGCCACAGGAAACTAGTTGTTGTTATAACCAGGGGCGAACGAAGGCATCATGACACACGGGGCAGGGCATGCTACGTAGGGCACAAGTGTGGAGTCGCTACATATGACGCATGCACTGTACATAGCGACACCGCACATGCGCTATACATAGCGGTTTGCAGGTGGCACCGCTTCAGCAGCGTATGGACAGTGCCAGGATCGTCTGCTCGCGGCTGCAGCTGCAAACAGAGGATCCTCCACATGCGGTTGCAGCAGTGCGATGGCTGCTCATGCTGCCACGAGCCCCCATGGGGTGCCTTCTTGTCACCCCTACAGACATGGCACCTGGGGCGCAGTGCCCCCTGCCCCCCCTGTTGTGACGCCACTGGTTATAACTGCTGATTAATACAACCATCTCTCAGGATATGGAACCCAAACATATTAAAACCAGTGCTGAATTATAGCTGATTCACTGGACCTATTCCCCCATTTTCATAAGACCATGATAAATACAAATCCCATTAAGCTTAAAACCCACTGGTTGCAATTGTTTCAAAACCGTATTAATATAACACCCTTCTAGTTGAGTGGCAGGACATCCCAGTTAGTGTCTCTAAATCCACAAACTATTTGAAAACTGCTGTGGCTCTTCAAATCAGAGGAAATTATGTGGGGGCAGTTGTAGTGCTTAGCTTATTATGGGGCATGGATATGTGAATCAACGTGCTCTATGCTTTTTTGAGGCACTGAAGTATGTTTCCACACTCACCTGCCTAGCACACAAGAACTTAACAGAACTTGCTATTATGCAAACAGAAAAAGGTACCGGCAGAAAGAGGGAATCCTGGCGGCAGAATGAGCAAGACAGGAACATGGAGACAAGACAAATTAAAGAGGCTCAAAGGGCCCCCAACCTGTGGGCAGAAATAGTGGCATGCTATTTTCTGACATCGTCCGTCAGTGTCCAAAATTATACACCGAACTGGGCCGTGCATTTCTCCAGGAGGGAAAGCTATGGGGTAACCCCTTGATATGTTCACCTCGGTGGGAATGGCATAGGCTCTATAACAAGGGTACTAGAATCTCTGTGGTTGTCTCAGATTTCCTTATCCTGTCAGCTGCCAGTGACCAGGAATGTATCCAAAGTGCATATGGGGATCAAAGTATGTGCCTTCTATAATATGCAAATAGAAAAGTATGCCAGTAGCTGCTGTTTACCATTTTCCTGCCTAATGTATTCTCATTCCTTGGCTTTCATTGAGGAGGGGGGCGTCCCTTAATCTAGGATGAAAAAACAAAGGCCTTTTAGCTAGTGCCCAATTGTCCGTTTAACTGAACCACCAGGGCAATGGTTTTTCAGTGCTTCAAATTATGTTTCTGCGCTTAATAATGTGAAGATATGGATATGCAATCAGTTTCATATGTGTCTAAGTGCTGTTGGCTTCTTCCCCAGTCTAGTGAGCCATCAGACATTTCATCTGTGATATGTTCTCACCCCAAATGCGTTTTTGTTTGGAATTTCAATTGATAGATGAATGGATGTGGCATGAAACCCATACAGAATTGCTCAGACTTAGCAGGAGAGGATTTGAGGCAACCAGCTGGCTAGAATTAAGTTGGCAGAGTTTGTCCATTGCAAGTCAACTGTGCCAAGATTTCGTCTTCTGTTAGGTCATCTGTTTCATCCTAACGAAGCATACGTTGGCTATTTATAGACTTAAAAGAATTATTATTCCTTGCTACATCCAACAACATGTCACTTCTAGTGTATAAATGTCAGTCACAAAGGAAAACTCTAATACCATTTTTTTCTGACATCAGGTGGAAAAAATGGAAGGGAAAACATTTTCAGTTTTACTTTTCCACAGGAAAATAAACTTGAATAGCTTTCCTTCCCATTCTACATTTGAAAAACAGACCCTTAAAGAAACATGTCATTCAGCATTCATAAATGCAGAATGTAGTCATTTTAAAAATATTTGTGAAGTAATGGATGTGGGTAAATGGACTGTGTGGTATTTCTAAAATCAGGAAGTGCTCATAATCCTAATGTGTGAAGAACATGTCTTGACCCAAATTGAGAGTATTCCACTGACTCTCACTCCAAGACCAGAAGGGTTGCATTCTTCCTGACATCATTGGGGAAATGGGCTATTTTATTTTGGCAACCACCAGAATGTCTCTTGTGTGGAATGAAGTATCAGTGTCATCATCCAATATCTTACTAAGCACATTGGACTTTAATTAGATGAATTCGTGTGAACTAATCTGGAATGGTGCAACAGAATGAGATAATAAGGAGCAACTTTGCACAAAATATTGTGCAGTAAAACGTTCTTTATGTAAGCAGAGTTAGTTAAGTGGAGATTCTTGTCGCTGTTGGTCATAGAATCATAGAGTTGGAAGAGACCACAAGGGCCATAGAGTCCAACCCCCTGCCAAGCAGGAAACACCATCAGAGCACTCCTGACATATGGTTGTCAAGCCTCTGCTTAAAGACCTCCAAAGAAGGAGACTCCACCACACTCCTTGGCAGCAAATTCCACTGTCGAACAGCTCTTACTGTCAGGAAGTTCTTCCTAATGTTTAGGTGGAATCTTCTTTCTTGTAGTTTGGATCCATTGCTCCGTGTCCGCTTCTCTGGAGCAGCAGAAAACAACCTTTCTCCCTCCTCTATGTGACATCCTTTTATATATTTGAACATGGCTATCATATCCCCCCTTAACCTCCTCTTCTCCAGGCTAAACATGCCCAGCTCCCTTAGCCGTTCCTCATAAGGCATCGTTTCCAGGCCTTTGACCATTTTGGTTGCCCTCCTCTGGACACGTTCCAGTTTGTCAGTGTCCTTCTTGAACTGTGGTGCCCAGAACTGGACACAGTACTCCAGGTGAGGTCTGACCAGAGCAGAATACAGTGGCACTATAACTTCCCTTGATCTAGATGCTATACTCCTATTGATGCAGCCCAGAATTGCATTGGCTTTTTTAGCTGCCGCGTCACACTGTTGGCTCATGTCAAGTTTGTGGTCAACCAAGACTCCTAGATCCTTTTCACATGTACTGCTCTCAAGCCAGGTTTCACCCATCTTGTATTTGTGCCTCTCATTTTTTTTGCCCAAGTGCAATCCTTTACATTTCTCCCTGTTAAAATTCATCTTGTTTGTTTTGGCCCAGTTCTCTAATCTGTCAAGGTCGTTTTGAAGTGTGATCCTGTCCTCTGGGGTGTTAGCCACCCCTCCCAGTTTGGTGTCATCTGCAAATTTGATCAGGATGCCCTTGAGTCCATCATCCAAGTCGTTGATAAAGATGTTGAATAAGACCGGGCCCAAGACAGAACCCTGTGGCACCCCACTAGTCACTCTTCTCCAGGATGAAGAGGAACCATTGATGAGCACCCTTTGGGTCCGGTCAGTCAGCCAGTTACAAATCCACTGAGTGGTAGCATAGTCAAGACCGCATTTTACCAGCTTCTTTACAAGAATATCATGGGGCACCTTGTCAAATGTATCTGAATTTATTTGAAACTGTTTGATATATGCAGTTGTTTTAACTATATGTAATTGGGTGTTGTATGTGCTTTTCATTATATTACAAAATTGCTTAGAGATGCTTCTTAGGAACTTATTCATATATGAACTAGGGTGATGCAGTGCTGTTGCGTCCTTTATTTGAGCCCGGTGTGTATATGCACACACCAGGTGGGACCAGGCTCTGGGCACGGAGGGTGAAACCCCCCCCCCGCACCAGCTGAACTTTTGTCACCGCTGCTGCCAGGAGAGTGCATGGCATGGAGGGTTCATGGGGCTGCACTGTGCCACCTGCCCGCCCACGCAAGGGGGAGCCTGGCTGGCTGATGCAGCCTTTGGTGAGGGGGCTGGGGCTGCAACTATAAGGCTCTGGGGCCCAGAGACCCCTGATGGCAAGCAGGGTGGGGATTCCTGTGTAGGGGTGCATGGCTCATGCCTCCTCAAAACCATGTGTCCAGGGCCACGGCCCCCCTGGCCTGTTGGCATGCAGAGTGTCACAAGGCCAGCTGGTTAGCCCCAGCTGGGTCGTCTCCTTCCAGCCGCCCCACTGCGAAGACCCATCGGCCTCTGCTCCGACATAAATCAGCGACCCAGGCTTCAATGCCAGGGCCTACTATATCAGCAGAGTGAACTGCGCACACAGAATAGGCGTGAGGCTTGTGGAAGCATACTACAACTACGGATTTATGAATCATAAATCAGGACAAAGAAACATGTCGTCTCTCTGTCTTCTCAGAGAGAAAAGCAAAAGCTATACACACAACGGAAGTTCCCAGCAAGCTGTGCTGGCATGTAAACAGACATGTGACACGCAACAGTTCCATGTCTGCAGCTAAAGGTGGAATGGAATTTTCAAACATGGCCCTCCCCACGCTACGCCCCTGTGGTGATGAAAGAGAATGAGAAATAAAGAGGCTGGTACCTATGATTTAAGTCCAAACTAGACGGTGATATAATTAGCGACTCTAGTTTCTACAGTATGAACAGAAGCACTGGGAGGAGCTCTGAACCTCCTCACACAGGGAGGCTTCTCCCAGTGCCAATATTGTGCACACACTCCAAAGTTGCTATTAGCCCACGTAAGGAAGTCTCCACCAGCGTAGTAGAAGCTTGCACGGTTTTTCAGTGCTGATTGCTTATTAGCAGCTAATAGGGCCACACAGTACCAATAGCTCAGGATCTGGATATGGTGGGGGGAAAAGTTGAAGCCCCTCACTGCACAACACAGTCCCAATTCTGCTGTGCTAGCACAACCCTCATTCATGCAGTTGGGGTTCACATCTAGTGGTGGGGCAGAAATAACGATTGAGGAGGTCAAGAAGGCTCATCAGCCACGGCGCAATGCTCTTATGTCCTTGATATCCCTGAGAGTGCAGGAATCAACATGGCAGCTGGAGTGATTGGTCTTTGTGACGGCCTTGTTAGCTACTGATCTGTAATCAGCACAGAACAGTTCCCATGTCACTCGGAAGTCTCAGGTACACTGACTCAAAAGGCTTCTTGGTTTTTTTGTGGGGAAGGGTGAGAGGGAAGCCTTCATCTTCAGGCACCCTGACACAGACATCTTTGTGTACTTGTCTACACAAACGGCATCCTGTTCAGTTTGTTCTAACTTCCAAGAATCTGTGCTTGTGGGGCCGGGGGAGCCAGTATTGGCTTGGCCCAGATCAGCATGCTGTTGGGGGCAGTGGGCAATTTTAATTTTAAAAGCCCATCTATCGTAGCCTCAAGCTATTGTGTAACTCACAGACTCAAGCCATAGTGTGACTGTGCAGTACAGACATAGCCTGAAAGTCATACCAATGAGGTTGTTAGAGTGTCATTCTAAACCTGTGAAGACCAAGGCTTAAATCCCTACTCAGTCATGAAGTTCACTCAATGACCTTGGGCCAGTCACTGTCTCTCAGCTTAACTTGATTGTTGTGAGGATAAAGTGGGTGGGGGCACCCTGTACGCTGTCTTTGAGCTCCTTGGGAGAATCATAGAACTGTAGAGTTGGAAGGGATCCTGAGGGTCACCAAGTCCAACAAGAAGTCTAATAAATTCCCAACAGCCTTTTTGCTTCTTAATGCTTTATTTGCTTGGAAAAGTGACATAGCAATCCATTCCCCCAGTCCCGTGTTTGTGTGTAAGGCAGAATGATGTTTGCAAAGAGAGGAACTAATTTAGGTTTCAACCCACTCTGCCCAGCTGCCCTTTCAAATATATGCTGACATTGCCGCAGCCTATATAGTGGCTGACCACTGCAGCCTGGCTGAGATCAAGGTGGCAAAAACTGTGTGATGTTCAAGAAGAGTGTTTCCTGCAAGGTGCTTCTTTACCTGTCTTGAAGAGGCTTCTCTTTCTTCCAGTGATTTATTCTGGGTATCATATCTGTGCACAATGTTTCAGCATCAGCAGTGGCCCAGGCTGCACCTCTATTGATTACTGTCCTCTAGGTCTCAGGAGAACCACTTGTCAACTTGTACAGACTATGATGTTTACTGCTACAGTGGAAGGGAGGGGGGAGGGGGGACTTAGCTGCTGCAAAACATTTTCCAGTGATTTAAGGCTCTAGTATTCTAGCAACTCACGGCTATAATGAGCTGTGAGGCTTTTCCCTTGGAGTTTTCTGGATGTGCCCTTGAATTATTTATAGCTGGAGCAGATGCCTGGTTTTTGCAGCCATTTCTCAGTTTGCCAGGATTGTTACAGGTGAGGATGTTGCCTTTACCCCCAGTTCACAGCTTAAAGTCGCCCCCCCCCATTCTGTCTGCACCACCATTTTGATCAAGGACCAGCTCAGCTATTAAAATGGATGGACTTTGGTGTCCAACAGCACTCAGACAGACACAGATGGTGTTCATTTATCCACAAAAATGAATAGCTTCACCAAAGCTGAGTCTTAGCGGAAAGCCTGGAATTCATAACCATATGTACGGGGGGGAAAGAACTAGTCCAAAACAAACAAACAGCCCCCTGCTTTCAGAATATACTTCTATGCTGGCAAACAAACAGTACTTCTGTCTGTTCTTCCTCTCCCTCTCCCCGCACCCTAGTTTCTCTCTTTCTCTCTCTCTCTCTCTCTCTCTTTAACAAAAAGAAACATTACATGTTTGAGTAGATAACAAGAGGTACCATTAGGATACAGAAAATTGAAAACCTAGACTGCAATAAAATTGCAGACCCTGGGGAATTAGTAATGGTTTCTTCATGTTTTCGTAGAAGACTTCCTTTTTATTCACCTAGCAAACAGTGTTCACAAACAACGGTGAAGAACAAAAGCTGTGATTTATATTTCTGGACAGGTATACATGCACCCCTGACCTCCTGCTGCCTTCCTCGCCCTCAGCACCAGAAGCAATTTATGGAGACCAGTCTAAATAAACATTAAGGAGTCAAGGCCACAAACTGACAGCAAGGAAAATCAATGGCTCCAGAAACCAGCTCGTAGGATCAATAAAAGAGATTAGGCATCACAAGCTAGTGTAGGGCACTTACAGGTAAATGTGGCTTACACTTCATCTGACAGGGTTCTCTTAGCACCAGGATAAAAACTGTCATATAAACAGAAGCACCCGGAGTAGCCAGTGGAAGACGCTCCTTAGCTGCAAACACCAGCTGCTGACCTCTGAATGAAGGGGATTTACACAGCGGCCACAGGGAATTTCCAATTGCTTTTTCAGAGTCATCATGTACACCTGGGCCTTTACTCCAAGGGATTGGTTTATATACTATTTTAATAGAGGCCTCTGGTTTCTTTGCCAGTTTTCTTTGGTTTCTGAAAAGAGCACACCCCACACCACAGCCTTCGCTTTGCAACCTCCTTGGCTGGAACATGCTCTCTATATCCCTCTGCGAAATGAGAAAGAAGAAAAGGCTTAAGGCCAGGAGACCACCTCCTTTGACTATCCTCCCACTTAGCAAGGAGCTGGGAGAAGAAAGGAGCAAAGGCCTGGGTTGCACCAAGCAAAAAAGGGGGTGATCCCATCCATCCAGTCCACTTGGCAAGAAAAAATAGAATTTCAGAGTAAAAAGGGACCTCAAGGGCCATCTAGTCTTCTTCTCCCCTTTCTTGCCAAGCTGCTCAGTGAAAGAGAGAAGCAGATTAGGGAAGAGCCAACCAAAGAGATTTTGCTGTCTGAGGTAAAGGACAAAATGGCACCCACATCCTCATTCCCCCTACAGAAGCTGACTGGACTGGCTATTGAATCTAACTTCAGCAGGAATGTTGGGGCAGTGTCCTCCTCTGCACCTGAAGGCAGCAGGTTAGCTTAGGGGCCCAGGGCAGACTGCCTTTCACAAGGTGAGCCGCCACACTTTGCTTCACAGTAAGGCCAGCCCTGGGCTGGGGAAAGGTGATCCTATGGGATCCCAATCTGCAAATCTGAAGATTACTTGTGGTGACCTTGAGAATGGTGTGTGTGCATGTGGACATGTTAGTTAAAAACATTTAAAAAAATGTTTCTGAGGTTTGGTGGAAATCATACCCTCAGAGCTGAAATTTGTTCCACATATGGCTGTTTGTTTGCACAGAATGACACACTGCATACATTCAAAGACACTTTTATTCTAACTTCATTTGTACTCTATGGCTCCAAAAAATTACTGAAGACCAATGAATTCCATTTCCTTGAAAGTTAATTGATAATGTTAACTGGAGAAGATTGTGTTTGTATTTTGGTTAAATACGCTTATCATGTTGTCATTTTACAAGGCCAGTCTTTGTTTCTAGTAACCATTCATATCCATTCATTTGTGCTCATCAGTATGATGTTGCTAGTGGAGCAGCAGGAAGACTTCCTGTCCTGACACAGGAAGTGGAAATACAAAGCCATGACAGAAAAGCACTCCCAACCTCAATGAGTGATGTTGCCAGAACAACTGAACACACTCAAGTCTTTCTTGAGCTGTGATAGCATTCATCCACTAAACTGTCACATGAAAGTCAAGCTGCTAGGTTGTAACATTGAGAAAGTCTTTGTGGCCCATACACAAAGTCCCATCAATCGCTCCATCAACCCACTTCCTGGGGCCTCGGCACAGTGTCATTTCCCACAGTAGAAGCCGCTCAGCAACATCAAATGTCAATAGTTCCCTTCTGGTTTCTACCAGATATTATGTCCCTCAAGAATCATTAGTATAGTTTATTATTTCTATAGTGCCATCAGTAAGGATGGAGGAGAAATCCAATTCACTTTGCATTTAAAGGTGAATCTACTTAAGTGCACTTTCCAAAACAATAGGTGAACCAAAATGTAGTCATCCTTTAGAATTCACACTTTGCTGAATTTTGCAATGTAGTTCTTCAGCTGACCAATGTGTAAAAAATGCTTATACTAGAGCATAGTGCATATGAATGTATATATTAGTGAAAATATTACAGTATACAAAAATGCATTGTTGCAAAAATGTGTATCTTAGGGAAAATTGCATGCAAATTTACATATTAGGATAAATTTGCTGACAGGTTTTTACGAGGATTTCTTCTTCTTTTTTAGAAAAGAAAGTAGCAAACTGATGTGGAGGACTGAACCTAAGTGTGGGAAAATTAAAAACGCAGAGAATGGATCTGCCCATCCCTAGCTATCAAGGTGTGTGGTGCTTTGCAAGGAGCAGATCCCTGCCCCACCAAACTTACAATATAAAGTTTGACGCAACAGAGGGAGGAGAGGCAAATGATGGCAGGAGATATTGTAGAGAGTTGTTTCAGTTGCCCATGTTAGGCACCATTGCAGGCTGAGCTACAGTAGGGCAGGGGCGGGCAACCTTGGAGCACATGGAATTCACATAGTTTTTTTTTACTAGAATTCTGATTTACACCAACTGAAGTGGTACAGGCAGGGCCCCTCCAGTGCCTTCATTGCATACCACTGCTCAGTCCTCCATCCCTGAGGCTGCCTAAGAGGAAGATAAGGGGGGTGTTCAGTGTTGCAGTAGGCAGAGGCCTCTTTGAGAGGGACAGCTGTTGTGCTGACAGCTACGCATGTTCATCATAACTCCTTGTTATACTGCCATGACACAGGAAGAGTGATACACAAATCATAGACCATTTGCCTTTGGATTGGGGTATACTCAATTTTCCGGAAAGCACAGGCCTTGATATATAGTGTCCCCTTCTGGAGAAGCAATAGCTACAGACACATTTTTAAAAATAAATGCATATGTAATAAATGCTAAACCCCACATGCATATTGGGGGGGGTGTCCCATACTTGACTAAAGGAAACAGTGCGGTGCAGCCCTAGCCACATTTACTCACAAGTAAGTCCCACTGTGTTCTATGGGGCTTGCTGATTAGTAAGGATTGCAACCTTGGGAGCTGGGACATCTACCTGGAAACAAACATAAAGAATTCATTTAATTTCTCTGCTTTTAAAGCTTCTCTCATACCTTGGTGGTCTAATGAGCCTACCAGTCTTCTGGCCGGCTTCTTGCTCCCAATATGCCTTTTTAAAATAGGATTTTATATTGTTATCTAGTTGCTCCTGAAAGTCTTTTATTATTATTATTTTTGCTTTCAGGGGTTTGGCTAGGAATACTTCTGGGTTCTTTGCTTCTCTTGGTACGTCAAACCACCTCCTGCCCCTTGTTATAAGATTGCAATAAACCTAACTTGGATTAAGCAGTTTTCCATGTCAACCCCTTAGGGCATCTGATTATAGGTTTGACCTTTTGAGATTCTGTGTGTTTCCCACTTAATCAGTGCTGGAATGAGTTGCTGCTAAGTAGGATCTATAGAAACCCTATGGGAAAAGTGAAGCCATCTAAAATAATGAGTCTCTTTCTCTCCCTCCTCCCTCCTCCTCTTGTTTCCCTCCTCCCCCTTTTGAGCTCTATTGGACCATGATAACAGTCTTAATCTCCAGGCTACACAAAAGCATAACTTGGCATGTGATGTTTGCATTATTTGCAGAGCAGGGGAGGGACGGGAAGGGCCTTTGGCAACCCAGAATGGAAATGAAGCTTTGTTACTTAGTGAGAAATCCTTCTTTGCTCTCCCCACCCCTTGCATCCCCAATCCCACCCCTGAAGCCCCGGCTGCACTTTTATTTTTCTGCCAGCTAACATTTGTTTGCTAGGACTGAGGCCTTGTGAAGCTTTTAAGCTTTAGCACCTCAGATTTTGACAGAGTAATTGGTTCCCTGTTGCCTGGGCAATAATACAAAATTGGACCCATCTCCATTTTGTCTTGTTACAGTAACACACTCACAGGTTTAGATATAATCTCACAAAATACCCTACTTTGGCCATCAGTTCGTTTCTCAATAGCCAAGGCCTGCGAAGGTTTCTTCCCTTTCCCCCTCCCACCCTTTTGAGCACCCCCCCCTCTCCCTCCTCCTCTCCCTCTTTCTCTTCACCTCCTCTCCCCAACCTTCTGTGAAACTGAACAGCATAATAGATGTAATTAGACCTTCAGTAATAGGACCAAATGGAGCAAGCAGCGAGATTCCTTCTAGGGAAGCAATCAGTGCATTAGGTCCCCAGGACTGAAACTACATTTAACAAGGTTTGGGGCTTAGGGATTGTCAGTCTAAGGCTTCTCCAGCTTCCCCAGGAGAAAGCTCTACCCAGAATGCAAATCTTCCGTTGCCATTGCTACAAAAGAAGGGCAAAGAACATTAGCCACTTTATTACGCACATAATGAAGCGCGCCGTGGCTGTTTATATATATTTTCCCTAGGCAGTAAATCAACTATTCACGAGGGCTGGGAGATATAAATATGTATCTCATTTATGTTTTAAATCTGTTTCCTAGGTTTTGCTCATTAATTCTGGAGGAGGCTTGATTTGTGTGGTGCCAATTTTATTTTTTGTATTAAAAAATGCTTCATTTTGTTAGGGAGACAGAGACACATTTCAGGGTTTGGACTGATGCATCTGAACCAGAGCACTATACTAGCATTCTACGTGAGTGTCTCTATTCCATTTATCTTTTGGTTCTTGAAGGGGGGGGGGGCTAATGATTCTTTTGCCAGCACATGTTCAACTGCTGCTTTAAAAAAACCAAAAACAAATCCGGAGCGCATTTATTCATTTATTCAAAACATGTCTAAACCACTAGTCAGTTCACAGCAATTTCAGAGTGGGTTGCAACAATTAAAACAGTGTCGCATTCACAAGGCAGTTACTGAAACCAAGGCAGGTAAGACACTCCTAGCCAACTGAAAGCATCTGTACCGGATTCCAGTAAAAGCCTTCAGCTGGTGTCTAAAGCTTAAAGGGATAAGAACTAGCTCTATGACAGAGTAGAGGAAGTCTGTAACTGGGGTGCCATCACTGAGATGTGGAAGCAATACAGTTCTCACAACCATTACTATTATTATTACCATTGATTTATTAATCACTTTTTAAACTACAGTCTCAAGACAATTTACGCATGAGATAATGAAAAACCATTAAAAACACAAATACATTTAAAACAAGACTAATACCCTAAAAAGTAGACACTCATGGGGAAACCAGCCAGAACCAAAATACCTTCAATTGTTTCTGGAAACTGCTGATAGTGGGTGGCTGTTGTATCCACAGGACCAATATATTCATCGTTTTGAAAGTAGTTTCTAGACACAGTACAACAGTGT
The DNA here is from genome assembly GCF_965153285.1 of Podarcis tiliguerta. NCBI lineage: Eukaryota > Metazoa > Chordata > Lepidosauria > Squamata > Lacertidae > Podarcis > Podarcis tiliguerta. Next base: position 5,081,296 of record NC_139544.1, on the reverse strand, counting down.
CAAAGGCATTGTATTCATTAATGTCAGGAGTTTAACATATAAGGAGTTACAGTGAAGCAAAAAGTTTTAATGAAGACAATAAATAGAATGATTTTTCATTAGAATTATAGAATTGCAGGGTTTGAAGGTCCTCCGAAAACCTTTCAGCCTAACCAGCCTCAATGAACAAAGAATGCTGGACAGGGAAATTACTTACTGGTACTTACTGGTAAATAATTGGGATGGTATTTCATATACATGCAGTAGCAGCCACCATTTGAATGCTCATGTTGTCATGGAATGATGATTTGGTGAGGGGACATATTAGCAAGGTAAAGTCCACCCTAAGGATAACTGATTTGGATGTTCAAAGAAAGCAGGAGGCAAAGTGTAGATAATTTGTCTTTCCTGTCTCCACAATTCTAGGCCTTAGTTTCCCAATTTGGGGCCAGTAGAGCTCAGTCTAAAACAGCACAATGCTTTCCCAAAAACTAACCTTTGTTACGAACCAGGCCAAAAAGTTCTCACTGAAGTGAATGAATGGAAATTTATTTTTAATGTAAATTGCATTTGGGACTTGGGACTATAGTGGGGGTAAAGGATTTAAGGCCCCCGTAAACATAGACACACACACACAAGGGTCCCAATCAGGGTTTTTGCACTGGGAAATTGTGCTACACACACACACACACACACACTTGCTCACACACACTTAAAAGCACAGATATATTTGTTTTCAACATAGAGCATGTTGCAGTGATCTAATCTTGAAGACTCGTGAGTTTGTTGTACTGTTTATTGCAAAATGTTGCATCAACATGGGATAATATGGCTTTATCTAGGCAAAAAAATCCATTGTAATGTTTGTAGGGCATTTTTAGGGTTCACTTGAAGGGGTCTTGTGGTGAGTAAAGGTTACGCTTCAGCTCTTCACACATAAATATTGCTGATCTAAACCACCTACGCAGAGCAAAAGTAACTTGGAAGTTAACTTTAGCCCCGGCTTAAGCTTTTCCACCCCTCTTGGTTACAGAAATTTACATTGAAAGCCAGGGTCTAACCCACCCATTGGTTTGCACTATGTATAATGAGCACTGTGGTGGAATAAAATCCATTATCAAACTAACCCCCTGGATGGTTTGAGGCAGAATAGCTTTCTTCCACACTATGAAAATGCTTTTTCCCCACACCCAGAGGCAGCAACAAGTCAAGTAAAATCAGGACTGCGAAATCAGTTCGATGTGATGGATCAGTTTGAGCTGATAGATCACGCACAGCAGAGAAGTGAAAGGCAACATGATTCCCTACGAGGTGATCAAAAGCACACATTTCCATCCATGTAAATGGATTGTTTTGCCAGTTCTCTGGGCAGTAAACTGCTTTGAAAACAGCAATCCCAAGCTAAGGTGGTATACAAGAGAAGAGTGAAAGTGAAATAATGAGTGGGTTGGAGATGAAACAAATATTTGGAAATAGTAATATTAGTAATATTCACCAAATGGTGTTTTGCATGAATAGCAAAACATAATAATAATAGTGATATTCACCAAATGTTCTGTTGTCACCTTCACATTTTGAAGAAGGCATTTTGAATTCAGAATTCAAATTCCTCTTTGGCATGTGAACATTCTATTTTGAGATTTTGATCCGTTAGACTTTTGGCACTTAAACATGTTTAGGGATGGGTAAAGAAGTCCATTTCCGTTTCTCTCATTTTTCCAAGGTTAAGTCCACTTCTCCACATTTCCACATCAGTTTGCTTACAAAAAGTCCTCATGAAAATTCACCAGCATTTTAGTATGGATTATACACATTTTTGCAAGCAATTTCCCCTGTAATGTAATGCAATTTTGAATATTATTTTCACTAACATATCTATTTTCACACACACTTTCCCCTAGTATGCACATTTATGTACATTTTACTTGGCCAAATAAGTGCCTTGCAAAATTCAGGGAAGTACAAATTTTGACTGATAGTTGTGTTGCAATATGCATATTTTTTTTTCAGGAAGTGGGAGTTATGGAAGTTTGCCTTTAAATTCAAACTGAACTGAATTTCTCCCCCATCTCTAGCTGGGAGTGGGATGGCACTGCTGGGTCTGCCCTCAGCATCACGGCATCACTTCTGGCCGGCCTCCAACTTATGTGCAAAGTGATAAAGATTTGAAAAGGGGACTTAAGCACAAAGTGGTGTGCATCCAGAGGTGTTCCACCCAATCTGGAATCCTGTGCAGTTTGGGTTGGTTGGTTGGTTGGTTGGTTTATAGCTCCTCAGGACCCAAGGCAGCTCACAGCTTAAATTATAACAGATAACAACTGAAAAAACCACAGTAAATATAAATAAAGGTAAAGGTAAAGGTACCCCTGCCCGTACGGGCCAGTCTTGACAGACTCTAGGGTTGTGTGCCCATCTCACTCAAGAGGCCGGGGGCCAGCGCTGTCCGGAGACACTTCCGGGTCACGTGGCCAGCGTGACATCACTGCTCTGGTGAGCCAGAGCCGCACACGGAAACGCCGTTTACCTTCCCGCTAGTAAGCGGTCCTTATTTATCTACTTGCACCCGGGAGTGCTTTCGAACTGCTAGGTTGGCAGGCGCTGGGACCGAGCAATGGGAGCTCACCCCGCCGCGGGGATTCAAACCGCCGACCTTTCGATCGGCAAGCCCTAGGTGCTGAGGCTTTTACCCACAGCGCCACCCGCGTCCCTAAAGCTAGGCTGCGTTGGCCGGGAATCGAACCCGGGTCAACTGCTTGGAAGGCAGCTATTCTCACCACTATACCACCAACGCTGGCAAATATAAATATTAGAACATAATTAAATAACGAACCCTGTTTAAAAAAGCACTGAAAACACATAAAACCATTTAAAGGCACATAAAGGTAAAGGGACCCCTGACCGTTAGTTAGGTCCAGTCGCGGACGACTCTGGGGTTGTGGCGCTCATCTCGCTTTATTGGCCGAGGGAGCCGGCATACAGTCATGTGGCCAGCATGACTAAGCCACTTCTGGCAAACCAGATCAGTGCACGGAAACGCCGTTTACCTTCCCGCCAGAGCGGTACCTATTTATCTACCTGACTTTGACGTGCTTTTGAACTGCTAGGTGGGCAGGAGCAGGGACTGAGCAATGGGAGCTCACCCCGTTGCGGGGATTCGAACCACCGACCTTCTGATCGGCAAGCCCTAGGCTCTGTGGTTTAGACCACAGCACCACCTGTGTCCCTTAAAGGCACACACACCTAAACAAACCCTCATGAGTGGTTTGTCATATGGCATACGTGGCTGCAGTAAGAGGCAGACATCAACTCAAGTTGGGCAGAGGCAGCTGGCACAAGTTCAGATTTGGGCGGTCAAATTCATCAGCTCTAAGTGCAGTGATATCAAGTATTCATTAGGAATTTGGTTGGTCTTCAAGCATATTCACAGATGACATTCTCAAATGACAAATCATAGAGGAGAATTTTGGTGAGCAAATTTGTTTAATCTCTCATATGATTACCTGTTCTTTTGCTACAGAATAGCTCTGTCTAGATTGACTGGGCAGCCTTTTGAATCTTATTTTGCAATGAGTTAACATGGAGAAAGCATGAAGTTTGCAAAGACTTAGCTTATTCTCACTTGACCTTTTGTAGAAAGTCAAGGCATCAGTAAGCAAGGGTTTCAGATTTTTGCTTCTCTCCTCCCCCCCTTTCTCTTTTAAAGGACATCTAATACATTTCTATTTTTTCTGCACTGAAATCAGCTCTGTAGTAGACAACTGCAATTGAAGAAGGGACTGGTTGCTTTCATTTTCCAAATAGATGAGGTGCAGAAATAATAACGCAGACTAGGATTTCCCTCATTGACTGCTCATGAAGTCAGTTGCTCAACATAATTAATTTTGAAAATTGGTAGTTAATATAACATAGTCTTAGTTTTCTGAATTTAATGTATTTATGTCTCCGTCTTTTTAAAATGAAATGCTATATATTATGTTGCTGACAAAAAAATGCTGTAGCTTAATTTTATTCTTTGTTGAATTGCAATGTTAACTAGAATAATGCCAACTTTTGGCTAGATCCAAATGAAGTAACCTAAGTCATAGCTAACTTGTCCCATGAATTCATTGACACTTGAGGGTAACTAACTTAGTCTGAATTCAACTCTCTGTGCTTGAACAGTTTTCTGCCAAGAATTTACTGGCTCACTAAGGATGTGAACCTACCTAATTAGCACTTTCCAGAACTGAAACCCAACCATCCTTTAAATCTGTACTTCACTGAATCAGAATGCAGTTCTCCAGTGAAGTAATATGCACAAAAATGCACATACTAGGGTATAGTGTCCATAAAAATGCATAAATTGGTGGGGGCATTAAAATGCATAATTCTTAAGAGAGGAATTGCTATGCAGAAATGTGTATATTAGGTAAAATTGCCTACAAACCTATTAGGAGAGATTTGAACCAAAGTTCTAATGAATGTTCATGAGGACTGTTTCTTTAAAAAATCATAATAAAGAATAAATCACAATCCAATGTGGAAATGTGGAGAAAGCAATTTAAGATTGAAAAATGGGAATGTGAGAAAAACAAAAATAGACAGATTCAGCTATCCCTGTCTTTTCTTCTTCCAGTTTCTCTCCTCCCCACTTCACCATAAGGCCCAGGATGGGTTACAGTAAAACAAATTTCAATCACGGGAAAAGGTGGGCCCTGAGAATACTGTATATATAACAGCTGTCATAGACCAAGGGCCAAAGGAACAAGTAGCATTATTTTATCCTTAGTTTGCCTTATCTGCAAACAGGAATAACATACTTATGCTTTTTAGTTATGTTTGCCTTCACAATTGCAGCACCAGTTGTTGATATTAATTTTGCTTTTCTTTGTACTTGGGCTAGTCAGCTTCCTGGTGTCTCAGTATTGATTCAGGGAAATTTATTAAATGGGGCTTTCCACACATTGTACAGCGAGAAAGACTCAGGGAATACACTCAGTATGGAAGTGCAGCTAATTCTGGCCCACCGAGTCAGACCACTGGTCCTTTTAGTTCAGGACTACTGTGACTACACTAACTGGCAGCCCCTGTCAGATAGGAGTTTCAGATAGGAGTCTTTCCTAGCCCTTTGTGGCAATGTCACGAATGAAACATAAACCTTCAGCTTGCAAAGCTCATCTCTTTACAACTGACTCGAGCTCTTTGCATCCTATATTATATATGTAATAGACGTGGTACCTTTTGTGACACTCATATAACTTTTAAAGGTTGTTCATATATATAGAGAGGGGGGGGGATGATGATAGATAGATAGATGATAGATAGAGTGGTTTTTGGGGGGAGGTACATTTTGTGAATCTAACGGGAGAAGAAACTTACAACTTTAAAATGTTTACTTTATTCTCTAGCATGGTGAATTGTCAGGTCTGTTGCTACCCCAATGGCGGCCTCGTTTTCTGTGTGAAGTAGGAGTTAGAATCTAGCGTGGTGATTGGTCAGTTTCGTTGTTACCGCCTCCGACAGCGGCTTCATTTCCTTTCCCGGTGATTTTCTTGAGTCAAAATGAGAGTACCCCTAAACATTTTTTTAGAAGAAAAACAACAACAACACTGGATAGATAGATATGAGAGACTAGGGGGAAAAAAGTAATCTGTGAAGTGACACAAAATGACCTTCATTTTAGGCAAATTATGAATGTTCTCCTAGGCTGAAGAGCAGCTTTGTGACCTCTCCAGGCCACAGAGATGTTGGCAGAATGTTCTTCTCCTGTGCTGGAGTTCCCAGTCTAGCGGGGAACTGTTGTGGATGATTCTCTGGGCAATTGCTTTTCATGCTTTGATTCTTCTTCCAAGAAGGAACACATAAATCTTTCAGTTATGGGTTTTGTCAATTTCTTCTTTTTCCAGTCTTGTGTTCAGTTTGTCACATTTGTGCGTAAGTTTTTCTCAAGGAGACACACACTCCTCATGAAAATTCATCCGCATTTCTCTTAAAATCCACATGCTCCTCTGCGACTTTCACTAATATGTACACTTTTTTGCACTGTGTCATGAAGGAGCATTGCCCTCACTCTGAATGAGCAAACACACTTACAGGCCTGACACGATGTTCGTTCTACCAGCTGGATGCCACCCATTGCCTGTCAACTCACCGTTGCAGCTTCCAGTCTGCCTGCAACATGTTAATTTGCCATGTCCACCTAACACTTGTCATTGCAAAACATGGAAGGTTGTAAATACTTCTCTGTTGAATACCACGTTCATTTTTCTGTATGTGCTTCAAATTTCTATATTGAGTAGGGAGCAGAGCCTCTGTTTAGCCCTTAGAGAATAAGCAATAATTACTAATCATGCCAGAGGCATTCTGCAATAGATTTGTAAGAAAGGCAAAGGCACCTTAATAGCTCTTTTAAATAAAGGACAGAAATGCTGTTCGTGCATTAACATTTGGCAACTTAGAACTATCTGTCCCCATTAGCGAGTATGTCCTTAATTTTCCCACTACATTACATTACTATTTCATACACTAGCACTTTTCATACTCATTTCAGGGGGGGAGGAAAAAGCCAGAGAAATGTTGCAAACATAACTTGTTATATTGGGGGGGGGGGGGGACATGAAAAAACCCATGAGTCTAAATTGAAATGTGTAGAATTCACATGAGACAACATGAATGTAAAGTTGGGAATCCTTTGTACTGCGTGTACAGCTACCATACAGTACACATCCTGCTTTGAGGAGAGAGGAAACTAGGTGACCTTGTGGCATTTTGAGAGTTTCACACGTACAAGTCATTAAGTGACGAACATTAATCTCACTGATCATGGCACAGCTTGTACTGAGAGGTTGTTGTCAAAAAGGCACTCATGTTTCATTATCCCATCCCTTCTGCACACTCACCTCATGTTGTAACGTCATGCTCATTCCTGTTTCCATTATGTTTGGAGGAAAGTGTACATACTTTTTATGGAGGATCAATGTGATATGAGGATCATAGAATCACAGAATGGTAGAGTTGGACCATGAGAGTCACAGATGATCCTCATAGTCCCTTCCAACTACCTATAATGCAGGAATCTCAGATAAAGCATCCATGATAGATATCAATCCAACCTCTGCTTAAGAATCTCCAATGAAGAAGAGTCCACAACTTCCCAAGGGAGTCCGTTCCACTGTTGAACAGCTCTTACTGTCATAAAGTTCTTCCTGATGTTTATTCAGAATCTCATTTCTTGTAACATTGTAGCTTGAAGCCGTTGGTTTGAGCCCTACCCTCCAGAGAAGGAGATAGCAAGTTTGTGAAAGTCCTTGAAGATGGCTATCATATCTTCTCTTAGTTGCCTCTTTCCCAGGCTGAACATACCCAGCTCCTTCAACCGTTCCTCATAAGGCTTGGTTTCCAGACCCTTGATCAGCTTGGTTGCCCTCCTCTGCACACCTTCCAGCTTATCAACATCCTTTCTAAATTGTGGTGCCCAGAATTGGACACAGTATTCCAGGTGTTTGACCAAGGCAGAATAGAGTGGTATGATTACTTCCCTTGAACTGGAGAATATACTTCTGTTGATGCAGCCTAGAATAGCATTCACTTTTTTTTGCTGCTGCATCATTACTAAGACCCCTAGATCCTTTTCACATGTACTACTAGCAATCTAGGTGTCCCTCACCTTATATTTGTGGTTCTTCCTGCTTCTAAGTGTAGAAGCTTACATTTGTCCCCATTTAAATTCATTGTATTAGTTTTGGCCCAGTTCTGTTTAGGTTCTCTTGAATCCTAATTTTGTGTTCTGCAGCACTGACTACTCTTCTTGGCCTACACCTTCCTCTTGCATGGTTTATTCTGTTATCACCAAGTTGGGCACTGCTTTTCTTTTGGGTGAAGACAAAGTAGGTTTTGATCAGTCCCATCGTTCTCTGTCACCCAATGGCATTTCTCCATGTTCTCCATACAGAGGACCTACTGCTTGCTTGTTCTTCCTCTTGCTTTGAACATAGCCAAAGAAACCTTTTAAATTATATAACCTCTCTTGCAAGCCTGAGCTCATTCTGAGCTTTGGCCTGCCTGACCTTCTCCCTGCAACTGCTGGCTGAATGTTGTTATCAACAGCACAAGGTCACACATAATTCTAGTTCTGCACTAAGTTTCCTCTGAGTGCTTTCATAAAGTATACCAAGGTTACTCTGCATTCATATTTCTTCCCTTTCAATGTTTGATTCCCCCCATTAAACATGAACTCAAAATAGAAAATCTTTGTAAAATATGAATACACCTGCAGTATTTGTAGTCACACCGATCCATGAAGTCTTTATGCTTTTAGTCTGTTTCTTTGCACTCTGACTTGTGATTATCACAATATAGACTAGCATACAGCATGAAGACTAGTATCCTCTTTATTACCTTCATTACCATTCAGACTTCTTTGCTTTCATTATAGTGTATCATGCAAACCAGATTAATATCTAAGGCGGAACAGTAATTTTGTGTTGGCACACCAATTCATACTCTTCCGAGCTAAGATGTGCATAGCATTTGTGACTGAACATATGCTGAGGATTTAAGCCACAAATCCATGTTTTCATTATGTTCTTATACTTGACCCAAGAGCAAAAATCTTAGTGTTTTATCGATTAGTGCTCTACAGCCTAAACCAGGATGTGAAATGCATATGAAAGATGCCTGGGTCTGATTTGCATACTGCCATATTTGTAATTATTTCTGTCTGGCATGGTGCAACCACAACTAGAATAAAATCAAATGCAATAAACCAGCAAATTGTTTTGCTGCCTGCCTGTTAGTTGAATGCTAAGAAATATCAGAGTAGGTCACTATATATGTGTGAGACACACAAACATGAATTAAAGCCTCTCATTATTATAAGACAAAGCTTATTGTTATTTTTTTTTAAGTAGACAGCATATTGACACCTTATATTTGCTTCTTTGTGGTGAGTTCATCCCATCTAATATGCATTAGAAATAATCTACACATTTCATGAAAGGTTTTGCAAAGCATGAATAAAGGGCCAGGCTGGTTGTCTACCGAAGCAATTAACAGCCTCACACAAAGCCTCTTTCTCTGGCCTCTTTTCTCAGGCCAGCCATCAGTGTAATTATCCACATTAGAGGAATCTTTGGAGATAGAAGAGAGAGTCACAAGTCAAAAGAAGCTCACTTGGGGGAATTTAACTGTTTGGCTTTACTAATTCTTTATCAAACACCCCCTCCAGGGTATGAAAAAGAATAATCTCTGGCAGTATTCAAAAGTGCCTTTGTCTTCATGCTGGAGGAGAAAACCTATGTCTCAGCCCTTTGTGTTCTCTTATTCACTGAATCATAAAGTTAGAAGGGACCCTGAGGATCATCCAGTCCAGCCTCCTGAAATGCAACAGGGGATAAAACCTGAGACCTTGGTGTTATCAGCACCATACACACAGCAAGTCTATGCTACAACTTATTTTTTTGGCCTTTCTTAATCATAAAACAAAGGAGGCAGCCTTTCCGTCCCAACCTACAGATGAACGCAAACCACACAAGTGAATGCAAACCTGTCCATGGATTGTTGTTGTTGTTTAGTCGTTTAGTCGTGTCCGACTCTTCGTGACCCCCTGGACCAGAGCATGCCAGGCACTTCTGTCTTCCACTGCCTCCCACAGTTTGGTCAAACTCATGTTTGTAGCTTCGAGAACACTGTCCAACCATCTCGTCCTCTGTCGTCCTCTTCTCCTTGTGCCCTCCATCTTTCCCAGCATCAGGGTCTTTTCCAGGGAGTCTTTTCTTCTCATGAGGTGGCCAAAGTATTGGAGTCTCAGCTTCACGATCTGTCCTTCCAGGGCTGATTTCCTTAAGAATGGATAGGTTTGATCTTCTTGCAGTCCAAGAGTCTCCTCTTGCAGTCTCAAGAGTCTCCTCCAGCACCATAATTCAAAATAGCATGGTCTAAATTGGTAGTGCAACAAGTACGGCTTGGTACCTCAGTATTTTAAGGATCACCTTAAGAACATAGGAAGATCTGTGTTGAATTAGACCAAGAGCCTATATATTCCAGAATCCTGGCTCCCACAAGTAAGACATGGGGACGATAGCACTCAACTGCTGTTGTTCCCGAGTGACTAGTATCCAGACATGGTAGTAAGAAAGCAAGCAGGTGGTTGGCTGGCTGAGTGCTGCAGTCTTAACCTAGGAGGAAGCCCCATTGAATTCAATAGGACTTATTTATGAGTAGCCATGCTTAGGATTGTGCTGTTACCTTCGTGTGTGTGTGTGTTTGTGTACTTTCAGGATTGCCATCTCAGTTGCCAAAAGCAGGGTGTTTAGGGAGTGTTAGTTCTGGCACCTCTAGACATATCTGAACATGCAAATTAGGTAGTACTATATATAGCTAAACAACCATTATTTCCCAAGGCTATATTGTTTTTCAGAGCACAAAATAATGTGTCATAATTCTTATCTCATTCATTTAGCTTCTCGGTGAATCTTGATGTAGATTTTCACACGGGGAGAAACTGACTTTCCTGAGCAGGTATTTGATCTTTCTGTCTAAGGAGAGACAGATGCAATGGCCTTCATTGAGGTCACTTTGCCTGCTTGAACTGGACAGTAAGTCCCTTTCCATTTCTATGCATTTTTATTTTTTTAAAATGGAAAATCCAGATATTAACTAAGTGACTCCCTCTCTCATTTTTTCTTCCTTTTTACACATATTAACTTATTCAAGGGATCTGCTAGAGGTGAAGCAGGCAGTTTCCAGCCTGTCTTGGTAATTATACTGCAGAAATAGTTGTGCCTGATCCCTAAGTCTGCCCTTAAGCTATAGTTGCAGGCAGGGCTTTTTTTTTAGCTGGGACCAGTGCATCCCCACCCCCCACCCACAGAAAGTAAGGTGCCAATAAAGGTAAAGGTAAAGGGACCCCTGACCATTAGGTCCAGTCGTGACCGACTCTGGGGTTGCGGTGCTCATCTCGCTTTATTGGCCGAGGGAGCCGGCATACAGCTTCCGGGTCATGTGGCCAGCATGACCAAGCCGCTTCTGGCAAACCAGAGCAGCGCACAGAAACACTATTTACCTTCCCGCCGGAGTGGTACCTATTTATCTACTTGCACTTTGAGGTGCTTTCGAACTGCTAGGTTGGCAGGAGCAGGGACTGAGCAACGGGAGCTCACCCCGTCGCAGGGATTCGAAGCGCCGACCTTCTGATCAGCAAGTCCTAGGCTCTGTGGTTTAACCCACAACTCACTGCCTAAAAATGGCTGGAGGAGGGACAGCCAAGCAGGCAAAGTGGGGAGCACTCTGCACATGCTCAGGGAAGGTGGCAGCAGGACTCTAGGATCCTGGCAGAGCCTCCTGCCTTATTCCCCAAAGCCAGGAAGCATTTGCAGCATCAGTGGAGGAAGTGGCAAAGGTAGGGGCGAGCGAGCGAGGGGGACGGGCAAGCCGCAGTGAGATGGGGGAGGCAGAGGTGGTGGTACACCATACCAACGCATACCACCTAAAAAAAAACCACTGGCTGGAACTCACCGGCACCTCTCAGGTGGGCAGCTTTGCGTTCAGTGTGAGGTCCCGCACCTCTGTTTCTAGAAAAATAGCATTGGTTGCAAGGAGATATTTTGGTACTTAACGTTTCCCCTGCATACTGCCACACATAAATACTATGGAAAGCCTTCGTTAATAGTAGAGGTAACTTGCTTGCAACTTGTGCTGCCCTTGCACTGGCTTGATATTGAGCAAAGGGCTGTTCTACACACCCCATATGAGTGTCAACTGGACCTTCTTGATGTTTACTCCCCCCAAAGAATATGGGACTATACTACCTCTGGTTATGTGCACACGACTGAAATTATATGCACCATGCCATGTATGCAACATGCTCAAATGTGGTGATTTACATAAATATGACTTATTTTTTTAATATATACTTCTCAAATGAGACACTGTTCACACCGTGAATGCCAAAATGCTTTCTCAGCATCACTGCACACTGTAACGGCTTTTATGATGCTGGATAAGCAGCCCAATCTCTTTTTAGATTAGATTTTCTGATTTAAATAGCTATGTTTGTTTCTTTTCCTTCTTAAAAAAAAATTGTGTTGCTTGCCTTCGGGAAAGCCTAGGAGAGTAGTAAGATGGAGAGATTTCCCATTACGCCTTCCAATACTGCAAAGAAATAAGCTCATGGCCGTAGCGTTCGTAAAGGCCTTTTAGTGTTAAGGTGGCCATAGGTCCTGCTTCACAGTCCTGTACTGGATGCCGGAGGAATATCCTCTTCTTGGAGGGGTCCTTTATTTGATGGGACATCTGTCCTTAAAAATAAAGAGAGAAAAGCAGGGGCTTTGAAGTACATTAACAGTTATCACCTGGACATTAGAGTGAGCAGAAAAACAGGTCACAGCCTTCCCCATTCAGGTGAGATGTAGTGTAGTATATTTTTATTTAATTTAAATAGGCAACAAACCAAAAAATAGGGCACAAATCTGTATAGAAAAATCCACACACTAATATATATGTGTAGATGCAAGTGTAGAAATAATTGCAGTCATACCTCTTGTTACGTTCGGTTCAGTTTATGTCTTTTCAGGTTGCGTCCCGTGGCGACCCAGAAGTACCGGAAAGGATTACTTCCAGGTTTTGCCGAACACACATGCGCAGACACTCAGAATGATGCCATGTGCATGTGCAGAAGTGGCAAATCGCAACCCGCGCATGCACAGACACAGGTTGCATTCTGCTCATGTTGCGAACAGTGCTCCGGAATGGATCCCGTTTGCAACCAGAGGTACCACTGTAATTCAAATCCTGGGTCAGGGTGTCACCAGCACTCCATACAACAGTGGTAGGTGATTTTGTCTACCAAAGTTCCACCATAACCAGCAACCTCTCCATTGACACTGAGCTGGACAAGTGTAATGGCAAGGCAGCTCTGGCAATGGCTCGCCTCTACAAAAGGGTATGAGAGAATGTGATGCTAATGACCAATACCAAGATGAAGGTTACTAGGATTGTGTTGAGCATGCTGCTTTATGGAAGTGGGGTCAGCCCACCCTCCAAGTTGATGGGCATTGCCATTCAAATGGTATGCATGTGCCACATCTTGTGAACAATTATGTGGGGCAAGGCTTACCTGCCCCCCCCATATTTTATTTAAGTTGGCAGCCCTGGTCAACTGGAAGAGGAAGCCCTTTTATTTTCCAACCTGTTCAGATGGGTTCACACAAAGCTATTAACATTCACCAAGCATGTGCCAAAGAGTGATGATGAGAAGGCTGAGAGGACTGGACAGCCATACACCATTTGTGGGGAAATGTGGCCTCCTAGAATTATCAGTAAGGAAAACTATTTGACATCTGTAGCCAGTAGACCAGGGAGTGGGAAACCTGTGGCCCTCCACATGTTCCAGGACTACACCTCCCATCAACCCTAATGACTGGCCATGCTGCCCGGGCCTGCTGGGAATTGGACCCAACAACATCTGCACAGATTTGTTAACCCAGTCCTAGACTAATCTGCCACTTTTTTCTCCTCCTTATACGAAAACTCCAGGGTCACATGAGAGGATGTGGAATTTGGACTTTTCCATCATTTGATAAGCCACTTATGAATGTATTTATAATGTTCAAGAGATTTAATATACAATATGAAAAGAATAATATGTTTATATCACCTAAAAGACAATGCCTTGGTCTGAATATTAACTGGCTGTCTTTTCTGGGGAATAATAGCTCCTTTGCAAAAAGTACCTATGGGGTTAATGCGGAAGGTTATTGCCTAACAACCACACAGCAGTCAAATCTCATCACCTTCAGCAGGAATAATTTATGGTTTAATCTTACATGCAGGCATATTAAATTAGTATTACTCATCAGAACCCGCTTATTAATAAAACAAGCTGAATTAGCCACTGGAGAATCGTATTTGGAAATTCAATGACAATTTTACATTTTTAATAAAGGTTCTGAAATATTATTGCAGAGCAGGTGGTGCGAAGAAATGTGGTCAAATTTGACATTCATTAATAATTGAAGCGTGGAACGTGACAAAGGTGAAAATTGATATTGATTTTCTCTCCCTCTAATATTTGGATGAGTTCTGAAAAGTAAATAAAATGAGATAACATGGCATATCAAGTTGCACTGATTTCTTTGATCACCCCTCCCGGAACACACACATATATCGCTATTTTCCCTATCATGTTCTGAATAATGCAACACCTATAGTCTTACTGGTTCAATGCATTATAAAACACACTCAAGCTGGGTTTCAATCATATTAGACGGAAAGCTGAATTTTTTATGAAGGATTATTTAAAACAAAATATGGCTTGGGCCCTACAGTCTTGGAATCCAAACAATCCTGAGAGTTCACTGAGGAAATGTCAACACTGTGGAGAATTTTTCGATTTGAAAAAATTAAAGGAATCCTGTTTGATGTATATTAACCATATCAATATTAACAGCCTTCTGTTGGATTTCAGAAGTGATTTGAGACCGACAGTATTATCAGCTCTTGTATTTTAACTACATGTGAAAGCTCTGAAAAATACTTGTACTCCTGCTGAACTTGACCTGCCTTTGGGAAACCTCGGGCAATGCTGCTAATCTGCAAGCTTCATTCAGGCAACGGTGCTTCAGTCTCTTTGAACTTGGAATACCAAACAAACCAGCAGGATATGGCTTGGCTCACCCCCTGCAGATCAAACTCCACCATTCTCTTTGTGAGCCTCTCTGCAAAGTGAACTCAACTCAACCAGGACTGGGTAAAGAGAGACTGAAACTTTTAGAAGCCCTACAGATGCTATGGCCTCATCTCCCTCTGCTTCCCGGTCCCTTCTTATTGAATGCAATCGATCCTGAAGGGTTATCTATTCACAAGAGCTTTCACACATCAATAGAATTCCACCCTGTTCCTGTTTCTCAGTAGAATGGAGAGCCCTGTGTGTAAAAAAGAGTTCTGGTTGGGTTTCAGAATACATCATGTTCACCCCTGAAAAGAGTGCATGAAAGTGGTTGATTAAAGGGGTGGGGACACTAAAACAAAGTTTGATTTGGTAGGAAAACTGTTTGTCTACTCAGTTTTAAGTAAGTCTAAGGATACTCTCTGTGGGAGATTTGCAGCGCTAGTTAGTATGTGAAGAGGTTAAGGACAACAGAGTTCTAAATTGCTAGAGTAGGCTCAGTGATGTCACATCCCCTCTACTCCTGAAAGGAAATACGGCTTGTTTCCTGTTCTCTCTGTCTCTGCACTTGATGGATCTCAACATATCTCTCTACCTCAAACATGTGTCAGAGGCTGTATTTTTCAACCAAGAACATTTACCTGTATTTTATCATTGCTGCTAAGGACAATGCATGACTGTAAGTAAAGTATATTTTAAACCTACTTCAGTGTGTGATCTATTTCTCCTCAGGATGGGTAAAGGAGGACAGTTGCCTCAAGTAACTGGAATATACTGAAATAAGGTTTAAAAGCCTATTCCTATGCTTCACTAAATCTGCTTAATGATGAGAATTAAAATCTGCTGTTGGGTCTATTTATGTACAAGCCCTGCATTTTTTAAAAAAAACAAGCACTAGCCGTTGTTGCTGTTGTTTGTTTGCTAATCACACACATGGGTCTGTAGAGGATTAAATATAATTAATATATCCTCTTACTAATACCCACAACTCTACACTACCTTCATCTGATCTTGCTCCTGGTGGTGTGCTAGTAGTCACCCTGCAACCACACACATTCCTGTTGGTGGCTTGTGGTAGTACAAGAGACAAGCCACGTTGATGGGTACCAATCAATAGGACAGAATGAAGCACATGAAACTCTGCTGTAAAAAGCAGCTAATACATGTAGGCAGTCCCAAATGCCCTCTACACAATAACCATATCATGCATAGTGGCCTTTCCCCTAAAATGGCTGGGTTTAGATTATAGCTTTCCTTTGGGTGGTATTCAATGTCATGCTGTGACAAATGTTCCATCTGTACAAGCACTGCAGTTTGCCATATAGAACAATCTCTCCCTCCTTCCTGTGTACACTGTTTAGGGGGTTCTCCTAAGCCCCTGCACAGAGCTAATTAAGGGGGGGGTCACCGGATGCCGTAGAGGTGGGGAAAGCCTCATTGCACAAGCAGAAGTCCTTGTGCAGGGCTTCCACTGATGGGGATTGTTAGGTGAATCTTGCCCTTTGTTTCCTTTTCATCCTTTTTGAAGCAGGCCACAAAACATATGATATGAATTCAAATGGGCTGCAGCCCAATATAGTCAATTATTTAGAGGCCTCCCATTCATAAGCAAACATCGGTCAGATTCATTTCTCTGCTAAAACACAATCTAGTGTGTTTCTCCTGACCTTTCACTGCTCCAATGTTGATGGACTCCAATTCACATCAATCCCATCCAAAATAGCTAATGCTCAGGGATGATGGGAGCTGTAGTCCAATACTACTGAGAGGATTACTGAGCTGGCTGAGATTTAGTGATTAATCTAGAGTTCCCAGTGGTCTTTGAGGCTGGGCAAAGCTTTGAACTAAGTCCAGTTTGACACTAACCACCACACCACTGTAGATTTCTCTAGGGAACAAATGATAACCCTTTCTCAAGAATAATAGACAATTGGGTTTCAACTATTATACAAATGTTTCCAAGGATAAATATAGTATTTTTGTGTGTTCATATATATATATTCATATTCCAAGTTCCTGGGCATAAATAACATTGATTAGCTCCAGCCATTTCCAGTTTTGATGGTTTCTTGGTGCTTAAAGTTTGTGGGTCCCTCTGACTCTGTTAACTGAGGAAATGGCGGCTGCTCCAGGTCTTGCTTCACAGGAGTGAATTTAAATTGACAGTAACCAGAATTAATGAAACCAAGAGAAATTACTCAAAAGATATTCCACAAGGTCTTTTACTTTAATTAGTGGAATATATTGCAGAAAATGTGAGTCATCTGAGATTTTATAGAAGCTACCATATATTACTCTTCTTTTTTAAATGGGAAAAGCAAATGGCAGAAATATCATCCTGAAGTCTTGAGGGTGCATTTTCGAACTGTCTAGATTTTGCAACACTGAACAACAAACGTAACAGCTAAGCATCAGTCACAACACATACATTTAGAATGTCATTTGTAGTCAGCTAGAATGTTAAAAAGCCTAGCTGTAAAGTCGCCCCCCCCCCCATATATTTAAACCTTGTGCCAATTAAGGCAACAATCTTATGCGCAGCTAAATAAATCAGCAGGACACTTCTAAGTAGATATTTGAATCTAGGTTTCTTTTCTCATTTATCTGCCTGTGTTTTGGGCAGGCCTGTCTTCTTAACCTGCATGAGACATCAGCTACTCTACCAGACTGTGCTTCAGTAGCCACTAAAACTTTTCCCCTGTATGACCCCTCTCCATCTCTTTCCATGTGCAAGCAGTGGCCAGCGAGTGACTATGTTTGGGGCACCAAGGAAGACAGAAGAGGCTACCACTTTGCAAGATAAATATGCTGATTTGTACATATAGATGCAAATTTAGAAATAAAAGAATTTCAGTAGAAATGCAATCCATCTCACTGTAGTGGGGAAGATTTCCACTGGGTGACTTGTGCGATTGCTTAGTTTGTGGCTCTGATGTAAACTGGGGGTGGCCAGTTTCAAGACCCCTGCTCACAATTCTTCTAGTTCTTTAACTTTAAACTGGGCTTGGATCAGACCGTCTTTCAAGTAAAGGGCTGTCCTTTCAGCCTGACAGCTTTTCAAATAGAGAATGGGTCCTCTGTAAAAGGAGACATGACCACCTTAAATGTTCTCTCTCTGGTGAAGGTAGACTCATTTATGCAGTTGTATTTAACCCCAGTCAACTCCCAGACACAGTAAAGCAGTGGGCAAAACTCTTCTCATCTTGTAGGTCACTGACATATTCGTATGACCATGGCTGAAACAAATAGATGCAGTATTACTAGTACTACACCCCAAGCCAAGGGTGAGTCTATGCCCCTGGTGTTTCTGAATATTGCAACCATTTGCACAGGGATTAATCAGGTGGGATTTCACATCTCAATCAGCAGAGTGAAAGTACACCATGGGAAAATGGTGTCCACACCATTGTGACATGTGAATGGGGACCCATGCTTAGTCTTATGCAAATTGCATAAAATAATTGCTGCAGTATCATCCTTGGAACCAGAAGGCACCAGAGGATGGAGGCAGCACTGTGTGGGGCGGGGCTGAATAACGTACTAGTGCTTCTCCCCCTGAGGAGAACCTGAGTCATCAGCCACACAAGGTTATGCTTCATGGCCAGTGCTTTTTTCCCATGCTATAACAGCATCTCTTGTTGTTGTTGTTAAAAAGTGTGACACTTACTGTAACAACTTCATGGCGAGTACCGGCACCTATTTTCCATTTCAGCATGAGACCATGGTGTTTCTCCTTTCTTAGCAATGCAAAACACACTACTGAATCTGAGAGTGCTTAGCTGAAATGAACGGCCTTTAAATCTGGATGCTTCACAATGCTGATGGGACTTGAATTTGTTCATTCTTTGAAGCCATTTTGCCTTTGGTGTATTACTGCAATAGTAAATATAGTCACCCAATTGTCAGTTTAAAAAAGCCACCTCTTTCATATTCTAAAAAAGGAACCTGTGTTGAAGAAATACAAACATATTGCATTGTTTCGTTAAAGACAGAAAATATTTTTTTTAAAAAATCAGTTTGGTTTTCATACATATATCATACATTATTCAACTTAACCAATCGTTTTATAAATTCCCCTCTCCCCCTTGGCTTCCCTCCATTTCCATTTCCGGTTTGTTAAACCACTTGTTGCATTCTGCTGCTTATATATAGCAGTATATTATCACATTGTTGGGGACGCGGGTGGCGCTGTGGGTTAAACCACAGAGCCTAGGACTTGCTGATCAGAAAGTTGGCGGTTTGAATCCCCACAACAGGGTGGGCTCCCGTTGCTCTGTCCCTGCTCCTGCCAACCTAGCAGTTTGAAAGCACGTCAAAGTGCAAGCAGATAAATATGTACAGCTCCAGCGGGAAGGTAAACGGCATTTCTGTGCGCTGCTCTGGTTCGCCAGAAGAGATTTAGTCATGCTTGCCACATGACCCGGAAGCTGTCTGCGGACAAACGCTGGCTCCCTCAGCCTATAGAGCCAGATGAGCGCCACAACCCCAGAGTCAGTCACGACTGGACCTAATGGTCAGGGGTCCCTTTACCTTTACCTTATCACATTGTTGTCTTTCTTGGTCTCTCTAATTACATAATGTGAAGGCAGGAAAAACTTAACAACAACCACCCTCTGAACTATTTCGCATTCTGAGACTTATCTGATGCTTTTGCTCCATCCTTCAACTCAGGGTGGGATAGACAGTTAGACACAATGCTGCTAAGTTTCTGCTTATTTAAGCTACTACACAGGGTAGGATATGAAAAAGTGTGCTCTCGACTAAAACTCTGAAAATACATATTTTATGGAATGCGCTGTGGAAGCCCTAGACACTGAGGCATTGCACCAACATCCATCTAATGAGTGATAAGTTAGGAGAGCAATTGGTGTAAATCCTAATGGGAAATGCATTTTCCTCCCCTGTAGTTCTTTGTCGGGGAAAATGGAAGAGCTGCTCCCGCCTGATGCACCTGCCAATAAGATAATAGCTTTGCATCCCTGCATAAAATGGTGAGTGATTACTTCTGCTGCACAGCCCAACGGCAAAGTCAACTTCCAAATCCTTTGCAGGCATCACCCACAGAGTACATAAGAGGCAAGCAGCACAATGTATTGCTTGCCAAAATGCCCACTTGGACGGCTTGTTTGTGTCTGTATATGCACAGGATTACAGGGAGAGAAAGAGGTCTCCATTTCTCATATCCAACATAAACAAGCCCCCTATTTATCCCAGGGGGTTAATTTGCCTGGACTTTGATCCATCACATTGTGCCTGGTGTTAATATTTTACTCCAAATGCCATATCATCTTTTATCTTTTATTTATAGTGATCTTCATATTCATTTCTCAACCAAGGCTGGCACTGCAGGGGAAGAAGGCATTGATCTTTAATTTCCCCCCCTTTTTGTAATGCATACTTTTTGACCCTGAAGAAACAGCAAAGAGAGAACTAGAGAGAAAGGAATGAAAGGCGGGGGAGCTGCCACACAGTTTGGGAATTCTTCACAGGAAGTTAGAGACCAAAAGCAGCCTTTGTCGCTCAGCAGGAGGTCTAGCTACAAATAAGAATATATCTATATCTATATGAAGGTTTTGTGAATTTGTCTTCAGGAGGGAAGCAGCCTGTGTCATGCACATCAATTGAACCTTGAATGCCAAATGGCAGGTGGAGGAGAGACTAAGATCAGTGAGGTAAACGTTGGCACAGCATCTCTCTCCCCTCTATATTTGCAAAGTGCAAATGAATCTGCATGCCGCCTTCATTGACTAAGCTACTAACTACGCAGACATTGCAAAGATGTGCTTCGGATGCAGATGGGGGAATGTTTATCAGCATATATCAGGTGGCCATATGCTTCTGACCCTCTGGGTCACATGCTGAAAACTTCATATCGCTGAAGCATCATGCAAGATACACAATTTCGTGCATGGCAAGACACTCAACCACCTCTCTCTCTCTCTCACTCACTCACTCATTCTCTCTCGCCCTCTCTCCTACACCGTCCTGACTCATATACCACCTCTGCACCTCTGTTTTACCACAACTTGTGACAATATGCATTATCCACTCCACCCTCCCCAAATGCCTCCTGGCTCTTTTACACCCTCTTTCTATTTGTTGAAGATGCAAGGAAAAGAACTGTCTGGAAGCAATGTGGGGCTTATGAGGATAATAATGTCAACTGATTTATACAGCATGAGAAATATTTGTGGTATGCTGCAAAGGTCCCTGCTACAAGGCGGTTACAATATGCCTTCTTTATTTGCTAATAGAAGCTATCTTTTCTTTCTTTCTTTCTTTTTTGGGCAGGGGGAGGTGATTTAGGCTGGGAAGAGGATATGAGAGAAAAAAGCAAAACTTCTCTCCCACAGTATCATTTCTCAGATCTTCCCAGCAGTCCCATGCTAAGGAGTCAAACATAAAGTGTGGAAGATTCTCACTGCATATCTCTTGTGTCACTCTAAAGGTAAAGGTAAAGGGACCCCTGACCATTAGGTCCAGTCGTGGCCAACTCACGGCGCTCATCTCACTTTATTGGCCGAGGGAGCCGGCGTACAGCTTCCGGGTCATGTTGAGCATGACTAAGCTGCTTCTGGCGAACCAGAGCAGCGCACGGAAATGCCGTTTACCTTCCCGCTGGAGTGGTACCTATTTATCTACTTGCACTTTGACGTGCTTTTGAACTGCTAGGTGGGCAGGAGCAGGGACCGAGCAACGGGAGCTCACCCCATTGTGGGGATTCAAACCGCCGACCTTCTGATCGGCATGTCCTAGGCTCTGTGGTTTAACCCAGAGCGCCACCTGCGTCCCTCTAGTTTCATTCTAGTTGTGTCACTCTAGTTTGACCCTAAATTTTGACAGCATTGGAAAACAGCAGAAGGAGGAGGAGAGGGGCAGAGCAGTAAGGCAGGCTGAATGGGAGAAAATGAAAATTTCTGAAAATATGGGGCCCTCCCTGATTGATTTTCTAATTTGTTAACCCAGCAGCCAGTGACAACCTCTGCAAGTGGACGTGACATTTTAAATGAAATATTTTCAGTGAGGAGCAACCACACAAAGCCCAGGGAAGCTTACATGGTCAGGAGCAAACACTTTGGTGACAATATCCAGTGCTCAGGTGGATCCTTATTTTATAAATTTCCTAGCCAATTTGTAGCACAAAATCAATTCTCTTTCAGATCACTCCTGTTTTTTTTAGTTACACCTCCACAACACACTACTGAAGCAAGCTGACACTTCTATGATTCCTTCCAAGCCCCCATCATTCATTTGTAGGATCTCTAGGTTGAAAATGGATGGAGTATAACAGGGTTGAAAATATGGAGAATCTGCCTCGTGAGACTACCCTTTATTCCCCAAACATCATTGATCAAGCACAAAGAAACAGAATCACCTGCTCTTCCATATGGCTGCACTTTATGGGGACAGTCAGGTGTGAGTGAGTGAAAGAGGATAGAGGAGAAAAGAGGGCAATATATATTTATTTAAGAAACAAGATGTTAACCCTGCACATTCAGGTCTTGGGGTGGTAAAAGGCAGAGCATCTTCAGGAAGCGATAGAAAAATCATGAAATTTTCAGAGGGGGTAGAAGGTTAACTGGGGAAACCAAAGCAGCTGCTTTTCTTTTCTTATTTTAAGTCCTTTTTTGCCATACCAGTGGCATTCCTCTAAACAGCCCAGAGCCCATGCTACTCTAAGCAATCCTGTGGCCACATCCGCTCCTCAGTGCTCCCCTAGAGGGTTCTGTGTTGCGATGCAGGGCTGTTCCTGTCCTGGTCCAGAGCTGAGGGCAGGGGGAAGTGTTGGGAAGGGAATGCATTCTTATTTTCTTTTATTCCAGCAACACAGAACAACGTGTTTCAGAGAGGCATTGTGGGAAGGACCTGGTGACCAGGCAATGTGGAAAACTATTCAACGCATCCATTCTTAAGGAAATCAGCCCTGAGTGCTCACTGGAAGGACAGATCGTGAAGCTGAGGCTCCAATACTTTGGCTACCTCATGAGAAGAGAAGACTCCCTGGAAAAGGCCCTGAAGTTGGGAAAGATCGAGGGCACAAGGAGAAGGGGACGACAGAGGACGAGATGGTTGGACAGTGTTCTCGAAGCTACAAACATGAGTCTGACCAAACTGCGGGAGGCAGTGGAAGACAGGAGTCCCTGGGGTGCTCTGGTCCATGGGGTCACAAAGAGTCGGACACGACTAAACGACTAAACAAATTCTGCATCAAAATAAACAAATGAATAAAAGGATGGGATTTTGCCACTGCTGCCATTTTTCTGGTAAGATTTATTTCCCCCAGAAATTTTGACATAGCGTGTTCTCCTTCATGGAGAGCGCGTGTTGCGGTGGGGTCTAGCAAGTCATCCCTCTGTTGCTGGGCAGGAAAGTTTAGATGGTACCTTTTTCACCTTTGGTGGACATGCCCAAGGATTAAGACCTTTTGGGAGATGATCTATAATGAACTGAAGAATGTGTTTAAATACACATTCCCGAAGAAACCGGAGGCCTTTCTCCTGGGCATGGTCAATCAAGAGGTACGTACGAAAGACAGGATATTTTTTATGTACGCCACAACAGCAGCAAGAATACTTATTGCAAAGTATTGGAAGACACAAGAATTACCCACGCTGGAGGAATGGCAGATGAAAGTCATGGACTATATGGAATCCGCAGAAATGACTGGCAGAATCAGAGACCAGGGAGAAGAGACGGTGGAGGAAGATTGGAAGAAATTTAAAGACTATTTACAGAAACACTACAAGATTAATGAATGTTAAAATAACATCAGATTGAATGTATAAGGTTATTGGAGTAAAACTTTAAAGATTAGAAGACCCAACATCTTAAGTTCTAAGCATTGAATAAGCTATATTAAGACATTCAAATCAAGAAAGGAGGTTAAATATGACAGAGGGAAGGGATTTGTTGTTTAATTGTATGAATTGGAATACAGGGAAGGGAGACTCGGGGAAGTCAGAGAAACAAGTTAATGCAAGATCAATATGAAGATAAGATTGTTTTTATTTCTGTTGTCTGTAGTATGTTATGTTTGTGTAATTCTGTATGTTTTTGGTGTATTGTTCGTTGTTTTTGTTTTGCTTTGTCGTTTTGTATGTAAAATCGAATAAAATATTCATTAAAAAAAAGGAAAGTTTAGATGGCCACATTTGCAATTGGGCTCTTCTATGTTGTTGGGGAGATTTTAATGTTGCTATTTCTGATTGACAGCCTAGTAGCTTTATATTCCCTGCGCGCAGCGTTGAACTTCCTCTTTTCGCTGCGCGCATCGGATCACCCGCCCACCCTCCCTATATTTAGGGTTGTTCGCATTGACCTTGCTAAGCATGTCATGGAGTCGTCTGCTTTTGGGGCAGGGGACTGGTAGGAATTTTGTCCATTTGGCTGATTGGCTGCTGCCATTTGATTTTTGCCTACTGCGTAGCAAATCGTCACAACTTGTAAGGTTGCGGTTAGGCATTGGTTTAGGAATTGGTTGGTGGAGGGGCATGGATTGGCTGTGCCTGCCCCTCCAATGCTGCTGCTGCAAGCGTATTCTGTTAAAGGAATCCAGGGGCTCGCCATGCTCTTGTCCGAACCCCTGGCAGTGGCTAGGGCCATGCAAGAGCCCCTGGAAGCATTTTGGGAGAGGTGAGGGCATGGCACCCAGCTCCATTTTCTCCCCAAATTGTTTTCCCTTTCTGATTTTCGTGGGCATGCAGATGTCAGTCTGTCCCTGGGTGGGGACAAATAGTCGCAACCAATGCCTAAGCAACCACTCACATTTTTTGCATTTTAATAAAGTTGTGGCCAAAATTATGCCAAAAACCTTAAACTAAAATTATGTGTGAATTGTGTTTATTTGAGGGTAGCTTGGGGACCTCGACACACAATGTTCTTTTGCTTCCCCTGAAATTTTCAGGCAATCTTTTCCTGCGCCCAGTTTCAAGGCTATGGAAGTGGGAGGGCATTTTCAGCTCAGTGCTATGCAAAGAACTGAAGTGCCCATCTAATCTCCACAATCAAACTGTAGCAGTGTGTGTTTGGGGCATGTATGGGTCTTTTAAAATCAGCCCAAGGGTCCTATTTTCTCTTGAGAAACCTTCTGGGGGGTCACATGCCAGTGCTGGGCAGGGCCAGAGGCAAAAGTGGAGAGAGCAATGAATGTAGAATTTACCTCCATATAGCAAAGCTGTGTTCTACACCCACCCACACCCACCCCTATCTTCCATTCAGGCTACCATTAACAGAGTACAAGGGTCCATTCTAGCCAAGCCAAAACACCCAAGGAGGTTGTGAAGCAGGGCCAGTCATGGGTGGGGCCGGTGAGGGGTGGGGCCTGAGGAGAGCTCCAAGGGCCATACAGAGCACCTTGGAGTGCAACATTTGGCCCCCAGGCCTGAGCTTTCTCGCCTCTGGTACAAAGCAAAGTTTAGCTAAAAGTTCTGTCAGCTGAACACAGGAATCCTATTGTTACCATAACGGCATGAACTGTATAAAGCTTATCTCTTTTGTTTTATTATGTCAGTGTAATCTGCCCAGGGCTGGGAGCCCATACTCCTTTCATTGGGTCTTCACATTCAGTCATTTCCTAATTTCCCTGTTTTGCAATCAATTTTAAGTACAGTGGTACCTTGGTTTAAGAGCTTAGTTTATCAACAACTTGGATTAAGAACGCTGCAAACCCAGAAGTAGGTGTTTGTGAACTTTGCCTTGGAAGCAGAACATGTTCCACTTCCTGTTGAGTGTGTTGCATTTGTAAATTGAGTCCCCCGCTGCTGTGGGAAAGCACACCTTGGTTTAAGAACACTTTGGTTTAAGAACGGACTTCCGGAATGGATTAAGTTCGTAAACCAAGGTACCACTGTATAAGTACAGTGATAGGGATAGTGATATTGATGCTTCACCACAGCAAATGGGCTAAAAGCCACAAATCTATTTCTCACATGTAGTAAAACCTCACTTGTTTGCACCTCCCACATCAAGGTCTTCAAACGCACACACACAGTAGGTTTATTTATTTTGTTCCTCCACTTGTCTTTATGGTTGTGTTTTAGCTCTCCTTTCTCTTCCAGTCCCTGGAGACAGCCAGGTATAATTTGCTGAGAGCTGATCACCACAGCTCTTCCTTTAAAAAATATTTAGTTTTCGTGTCACCTAACCAACCGACATTCAAGGCTGTGTGCTGTGCTCCAAAGGATTTTATAAAACTTCATCATAAGAAAATCACAAAACAAGAAGCCCGGCTGTAAAATACACAAATCAACATCATTAGCAAACAGGCTTTTCAAAACATCACCAGGAAGAACAACTTTGCTCTACAAATAAAACACAACCTGGATTCTAAATATTCTCCCCAGAGCTTACACAAACATCTTTTTTTCTTGCCCCGTTTCTTTAGGGAGAAGAAAGTCTGCACTGAACAGCAACATATTTCACAGGCTAAGTGATGGCCCTGCTCTGCCCTCCTGCAGATTTAACTTCCATGAATGGGGAGTAGTTAGAGCTTCATAAGTTATGTAGACTCAGACTATACAAGACTTTATAGGCAAAGCCAACTCTGTAGCTTTCAAATTATAGGTAGGACAGTCTTCAGAGAATTTGACTGTCTATATTTCTGCCGCCATAATCCTAGCAGGAAGAATCCTTCCCATATAAGCTGGAGCTTCCATATCATCTTCAAAGGCAGGTCCAGATAGAGAACTGGGCATTATTCAACCCTAGAAGTTACAAGAGTATGGGTGGTAGATGCCAGGCACTCTAAGTGCCCCTATTTTCCAGGGACAGTCCCAGATTTACAGAAGCTGTCTGATTTGATCCCAGAATGTCCCACTTTTCCTTAGGACGTCCCTGTTTTTATCAGAGAAATGTTGGAGGGAATGGGATGCTAGGCCTCAATCTCTATGAAAAGTGGCAGCCTGTAAACAATGTGGAATAATCATGCCTATTAGCGCCATTAGTGAGATTCTCAAAGTAATTCTTGTTCCATGTATTCAAGTTTGCAATTGATATATTAGTGGTAGTGAAGCACCACAGTCATGAGCAAACATATCCACTACAGATATGGATCAATGTCCCTTGTCATTTCTGTATTTTCTGGACTCAGACATAACTTCAATGAAGTTCTAGCTCAGGCCTGAAAGCTCATTGACTGGTTGTAAAATCTATATTTGAATATCATAGTCCCAATGATGTACCTCTCTAAGGATCCAGATTTTCCCCCAGTGGATTATTGCTAATAATAATAATAATAATAATAATAATAATAATAATAATAATAATTTATTTATACCCCGCCCTCCCCAGCCAAGGCTGGGCTCAGAGCGGCTTACAAACAATAATAAAAACAAGATGAATGATTACAACTTAAAAACAAAAGTAAAATACAACATTAAAATAATGGAACATTAAAATATTAAAATGTAGCCTCATCGCAGGAGGAGAAGGAAAAGAAAAAAGAAAGAGAGGGAGGGAGGGAATCAAATTGGCTCCAAGCCAAAGGCCAGGCGGAACAACTCTGTCTTACAGGCCCTGCGGAAAGAAATCAGATCCTGCAGGGCCCTGGTCTCATGAGGCAGAGCATTCCACCAGACCGGAGCCAGAGTTGAAAAGGCCCTGGCTCTGGTTGAAGCCAATCTAACTTCCTTAGGTCCTGGGACCACTAGGGTGTTGTTATTTATGGACCTTGAGGCTCTCCGTGGGGCATACCGGGAGAGGCGATCCCGTAGGTACGAGGGTCCTAGGCCATGAAGGGCTTTAAAGGTCAAAAGCAGCACCTTAAATCTGACCCTGTACTCCACCGGGAGCCAGTGCAGCTTGAAAAGCACTGGGTGAATATGCTCCCATGGCAGAGACCCCGTGAGGAGCCTCGCTGCAGCATTCTGCACCCGCTGGAGTTTCTGGGACAGCTTCAAGGGCAGCCCCACGTAGAGCGAATTACAGTAGTCAAGCCTGGAGATGACCGTCGCATGGATCACTGTGGCCAGGTTGGGGCGGGAAAGGTAAGGGACCAACTGCTTATTATTATTATTATTATTAACCTTCTATACAGTTTAAAACCAGGATTTTAAAAAACAAACAAACAAACAAACCCAAACTCAAATATACTTAAAACAAAACTAAACCCATAAAAAATAGGCACTCATGGCAAAGACCCATTTATCTATCTGAGAAAGGCTGCCAGAACAAAAATGTCTTTAATTGTTTCTGGAAAGTATGGAAAGGGGCAGCCAGGCTAAAAGCCCCGCTCCAATTTACTGCAGTCTGGGCTTCTGAGTTGCAGGAAAAACTCTCCCACAGCAACGTACTGGATAAACACAGGATAAGGTCATCTCTCATGTAACCTGATCCTGAGTTGCAGAGGGCCATATATGTTTGAACCTTGAAGTAGGCCAGCAACTAGTGCAAATCCCACACTGTGTCCTCTTTTCCTACAAGCAACCTATTTGGGTATATTATGCATACCAAATTAAGGTACCTATACCAATGTATAGTTATTAGTTGTTTGTGTTGGTGGCCTTATAGTACATTTGTGTAACATTTGTGTTTCCTTATCAGCTGTACGAATAACTATTGCTCATGAGATTTCATCAAAATCTCACTGAAATCTTGCAAGATCTCATTGGAATCTCATGAGATCTCATGCACTCTGTGAATGGCATTAGGTTTTGGGGGGGTTTTGACTGCTGCGTCTCCACTAAGATCCATAGATCCTTCTCACGTGTAGTACTAGTAAGCCCCCATCCTATACTTGTGCATCTGGTTCTTCCTGCCTAACTGCAGAACCTTACATTTGTGCCTATCGAAATTAATTTTGTTACCTTGGCCTCTGTTCTCCAATCTGCTAATGTCATTTTGAATTCTGATTCTGTCTTCTGTGGCATTCGCTCAGTGGCGTAGCGTGGGGGGTGCAGAGGGGGCTGGCCGCACCGGGCGCAACATCTGGGGGGGGGCGCTCGCACTCACAGCTCTCTGCCCCTACCTGGCTCACTCACTCTCTCTCACTGCAGTGCTGGCTGTGCGAATCCGATCCGAGCCGCCAGGTCGCTGCCCACTGTGGAGGGGAGGGTGCCAGGCGTGCGGTGCGGAGAGAGAGCGAGGGACTATCTGGGGGAGGGACAGTGCAGCGGGGGGGGCGCAAATTACTTGCCTTGCACCGGGTTAGGGGGCGCAAATTACTTGCCTTGCCCCGGGTGCTGACAACCCACGCTACGCCACTGCATTCGCTATCCCTCCCGCTTTGGTGTCATCTGCAAATTTGATGAGCATCAATGGTAAAAGCTGGCTTCTTCAGGCAGGACCTACGAAAAGCCTTCTTCCACAGGCTTCAATATCTTCCCCTTCCCCAAAGAGCCCTTGGTCTCTGCAGAGCTGCACAACACTGCCTTTCCCTTTGCTTTTCCCACCCCAAAATCATTTGCCTTATAAGACAAGCAATCCTATATGATTCCTGACACTGCTTGCCTTGTTCCTCTTCAGTATCTGAGACAGTATTTTCAATTCTGTTGCATCTCAATGTTTTGCTTCCATGTAGCCTAGTTAGACTTCAGAAACGAGCCTTTTCCTTTCCTGCCAGCTCTTTCTGTGCCCTCCAACCCGACACAGCAGTCTGTGCTCCTACAGGGTTAACATGCTTGGCTTTTGGTTTAGATTCATAGAGCACATTGTGTCCAGCCTTAATATTTTACACTGTAAGCCATATCATCTTTTATCTTTTATTTATAGTGATCCTCATATTAATTTCTCAATAGCAGCTGGCACAGCAGGAGGGACAAGGCATTGATCTTCCAATTTATCCGCTGCTCTTACATATCCCGAGGTCGAAGTCAGCAACAGAGATTGATGGAGCGCTGGCACCAATCCAGAGGCTGTGTGTTTCTCATGCATGAAAATCAACAACAGGAAACTGAAATTTGACAATTGGCAGTAATATCAGCCAGCTCTGTAATAAATATAACAGGATACTCTTTAATAATTTAGCAGGGTATCTGGTATTCAGTAATGAAAAATCAGCCATGTGAGCGACAGGGTAGGGAGCTTCGTGTGACACCGTGTGTGTGTGTGTGCGTGTCTCTGTGTGTGCACATTTGTTTGTGCATGTATGCAAACAGCAATAGCTAACACAGCTATAATATTTGCCTTTAATTTAGAGACCAGGAAGGAATAAAACAAAACTGGGCTGGATCAAACACCTTGTAGTGTGTGCCTTGACTCATTTGATTGAATCCTCTGAAGTTATTTGCTCTTCAGACACCTTTATGCAGGGCACTGGCTCTCTGATTGTGGCACAGTGTGCGGACTTGACTACATGGGATTAGGGGTGTGAATCGTAGCCATGGTATTCATCTCTCCCCCCCCTCCCTCTCCCCCCCCCTTCCTCACCTCAAGCACAGCAACAGGTTTTTGAATAGTGATTGTGGATATACTAAAAGAGATTATCGGAAGCAAGCCAGCACTTAGCATAGGAAAGGATGATGAGCAATAGTTTTAACACCTGGTGAAATAGCAAGCCAGTACATAAATAAAAATTAATGCCTTCATTTTGAATAAGGACTGTTTCATCCATCCTTGGGTGGAAGAATTTGGAAGGGAATGGCTGCAGCAGGTTGTTGGATCACATGACTTTCAATCATTGGGGGGGGGGTGTGCATATATAGTGGTACCTAGGGTAACAGATGCTTCACGTTACAGATTCCACTAACCCAGAAATAGTACCTCGGGTTAAGAACTTTGCTTCAGGATGAGAACAGAAATCGTGCAGCGGCAGCAGAGGGAGGGCCCATTAGCTAAAGTGGTACCTCAGGTGAAGAACAGTTTCAGGTTAAGAACGGACCTCCAGAACAAATTAAGTTCTTAACCCGAGATACCACTGTAGTTCCAAATGTGGAGAACATATTCCCTCTATTAAGTATGAGCATTTATTTCACAACAATGGAAACTTGAACTCAGTGAGCACCCATTCAGTTGAATTTTCATTCATTACAAGGTGATGTTCATGAATAGGTTCATTTAATATACTTGTTTATCATATTTGTATCTCTCTGTTCCTCCAAGGAGCTCAAGAAGGCATATATAGTTCACCCCGTCACAAAATCCTATGAGCTTGACTGGCATCTTTGAGGGGCCTAAAGCACACTGTGCTTTCCATGCCCAAGTGGGGATTTGATCTCTGACAAACCCCTAACAAGGCTGGCTCTCAAATCATCCCACTTGTACCCATCTGTCACTAATTGAAAAGGGGGTGGCTAACTTTTTTTAAATGATTTTTAATTGGTTTTTAAACAAATACAATAACCATTAAACACTTATCCAGCAGCACATCCAATTGTTTTTGTTTTATCCATTGTCTCTAGACATACACATTCAACATTCAAACATATTACGTAATATAACCTCTCCACTGAGAATATTGAATGGTTGGTTTAAGAAGGCTTACCTCACTCTGGCAGAGGCAGCTGATATCAGCAGCCGCCTTCTGGTGTTCACCATTTTATTTTCCCAGAATGCACTGGGCGTTGGCAACGAGTTTGGGTTGTCAGCTGCCATTTTCTTTTACTATGAGGCAGTTGCTAAATCAGCTCTGCTGGTAGCACAGACTGTGGGAGGAAAGAGAAACCAGTCAAACAAAGAAATCTAACAGCCATGAAATTTGTGCTCAAAAAGAAAAGAAGTCAACAATGAACTACTAATGAAATGAATGTAAAGGAATGAAGTATGAAAAAATTAGGGATTAGGTACAGCCACTGGCAGAGGAAGAGAAGGGGGGAGCGCACTGCTCCCGGCAATGTGATCCCCAGGGTGCCATCGGGGCTGGCCCCCTGCCCGCGCTGGGTGCCCTGCCCCCGCAGGCAGTATGCCTCGCCCCCAGAATGCATGCCACGCCCCTGGGACATGTGCCAGCCCCGCCCCCGCCTGCTCTCTGCCCCCAGTGTCGAAGCATGAAGCTCTGCCACTGGGTACAGCAGGTGGAAATATGCATGGCTTTTTTTTTCCAACCAGAGCTCGACGGAACTCAGTTCCGGTACCTCTCAGGTGGGCCCCATTGCCATTATAAGAGAACAAAGGAGGTGTTCATTGTGAGTTCCAGCACCTATTTTTTTCTAGAAAAATAGCGCTGAAAATATGTATGTACACAACACACACACACATGCACTCAAGCATTCCATGTTTGATGCCGAATAATGGGCAGAATGCAGAGTGACCAAGCCGCAAAATATGAGCACTGAGCTATGACCGCAGGCTTATGTAGCTTTCTCTGGATTGTGCCCAACGTGGCAGTACCCTTGAGAAACCAGAGATTTTCATTTTAGATGACTTCAGAAACAACCGAGTGCAAGATAGGCCCATAACTAATATCAGGCTTAGTTTTCTGATGAAACTCATAAGAATTCATTGGATTCCTGGATTCACTAAACATTGGGCTGGGAACGATGATAATGACACTGTAAAACTTATGTTTACAGTTTCCTTGTCTAGCACAGTGCACAGACCACAAACATAGCAGAAGTAAACAGAATCCATGGCAGATGATTCATTACAGAATTCATTGTAGGACTGCCAAGTGGCAGAAAACTGGAATTGCTATTTTGTATATTCTGCTTGTGACATTTCTGGTGCAGGATTCTATACCAGGCAAAATTACTGTAAGGAAATGAACTCTATTTAATAGTGAAATGTATTTGCTAGTTGATTGAAATACATAAAATATGCCTTCCTCGCTGCAGGCCTGCTTCTATTGCATGCTTCGTACACACACACATGTAATATACTAGCTTATAATTCAGCTCCTTGCTTATAACACCAATGAGCATCCATACAGTAATTAATTTTTAAATTAATATTTGCATTTGTTTACTTTCATACCCTCTGAAGTTATTTGCAAGGCAACATCTACAGCAATGTCTATGTACAGGATATTGCAGATACCTTTTCACAGCTTCAAAGATGCATACTGGGTTGTTGTATTTTTAAGGAAAAAAAGCTTCCATTCTGCATGATGCAGGTTGCAAATTTAAAATTGAATTTGACATTTGTTCCTTCTCCAACAGCAATCTTAGCACTGAATACATATTTTCCTGCCACAGCCCCCTCTTTCTCTCTATGTCTCAAATGGATCTGGTTTTGCTATCACACAGCTTACAGTCCTACCCTGCAGTCCTTTCTTATTTTACTTCAAAGCACTACTTTCTTCCATAATACTAAGAGCAAGCCTAATGAGTCCTAATTCCAAGGCATTCAGCCATACTCTCAATCCCGCCATTGCTTCCTGACTCTGAAGGCTGCTGGTTGAAATTCCTTTTTCATATGGCTCCATCTATTACAATTCTGCATTTTTGCTGTGCGTCTCTTGCTCAGAAGAATTATGCAGCTTCTTATTTTCTTTATTTCAGTAGGTATATTAGATTTGTTAGTACAATAAAACCTGGGGCAGTTTCAACAATCCACTATTTACACACCAGGCTTACACAAATCAGGGTATTTCTGTATAGTTTCTCTATAGTGGGAAGAGGAGCATGTGGGATTAGATGAGCTACTGCTGGATTTTCAGCTCCCTTAAATGCGTTCTCAGCGCATACTGGTCCCCAGCATTTGTCTATATATGTGAATTTGGAGCAAGCAAAGGCTCTGTGATCTCTGTAAGTCACCAACTCCACAGCCATCTGCATTACTCATTTCAGCTTAAGACATGGCTAAGGCCCTCTAGACATGTTGCATGTAGAATGAAAACATGTTGAACGGGGGCTGGGGGGCCAGCTGTGTTGTGTCCTTTGCCAGTGCACATGTGCACACCAGGCAGGACCAGGGGCAGGATGTGGAGGGTGAACAACACCCACTGTGCCAGCCCAGCCCTCACTGCCAACACTGCTGGGCAGGCACAAGGCATGGAGAGTTCATGGGGCCATGCTTCACCCCCCCCCCCCATGCAGAAGGGAGCCCAGCCAGCTGACACAGCTCTTGGCAGATGCATCCTCGCAACACTGGCCAAGTGGCCATTCAAGGAGGGGGCCAGGGATGCAGGGCCAAGGCCAGGCTCTGGGGCCCAGAGACCCCTGATGGCAGGCAGGGTGGGATGGGAATTACTACGTGGGGGCGCCTGGTTCATGCTCCTTCAAAATCATGTGCCCAGGGCTATAGTCGCTCTGGTTCTCACACACTATGCCCCTGCTGGGGGGGCTGCTTATTTGGCTTACCCCTCCTTCATAGGGATTCACTGCAAGCCCTATCTTGTCCATTTGCAGGTGCAGTTTAAGTTCAAAGTGTACATGCAAGCAAACTTCAGCCAGTCGCTTTGAGGGTGCGCACCCCTGGCAATGAGCGCTGTCAGCGCAGGTTCAGAGGGGCTCCTTTGACGTTGTCGTCTGATGGTGCCAGGTGATTAACAGGTGAGCAGCCCCAGCTACTTGTTAAAGTTGGCCCACAGGGCATGGCCCATGTTGGAGGACATGGCCTTGTGGTCACTTGTAGAGAAGTCTTCATTGGACCCAGTGGGCTGTTCCACCTACTGGCCAGCTTTTACAAACCTTCCTGGGGAAGCTGCTCGAGTGGGTCAATGCTGAGCACAACATTTTGGGACAACACAAATGATCAAGGTCCATATTGTGCCTGATGATAGCACCAAAATTGCTTTGGCTGCCCTGATGAAAGTCCTGCACTAGAAGGATGAGGGTGACTGCTACTTCTTCTAGATTGCAGTTCCATGAACTGTGGGAGTAACACCACACTCCTGTGATTCCACTCCTGGGCAGCTGTTGCTGTATGCCATGGTGTGCGATGTACTGGTAGATCTGTAAGTGATTTCCAGCATATCGACAAGGATTTCTGACTCACAGCTATTTAGTAACAAAGTATTCCCAGCATATAGGATCATTGCTAAGAACATGAGATGAGCGCTGCTAGATTAGGCCAAAAGCCATCATAACCTAGCATCCTGTTCTTCCCACAGTGGCCCACCAGAGTGGCAGAACTAAATGGACCTGTGGTCTGACCCAGCAAGGCTGGATGTTCTTACAAATAAGATGCACAGAGACCTCTTGTCCATCTTGAAATTATCACATGCTCACCTATTTTCCTTTTCTTCCATGCTTGCTTGATTCCTCAAGAGCTTCATGGAGAAACATTGTAATAAAGGAGAATGGGAAAGCTTGCCTTTTTGAGGGTGGCAACTCTTAAACAGCAATCATAGAGCTTGCATCTAGTGGATCTCTAAGATGTACATGATAAGAAAACACCTCAAATGTAATGGAGGTGACTTTCATCCATAGATAATTAAAATGGCCCTATGTTTCAAGACATAAGTCAAGGATGTTTGAGAAGTACAATAATTCTTTGTGCCTAACCTTCAAGACATTTTCCCCCCCGAAACACTGAAGAGGTTTGGCAACGAATCTTATAGACTAAGAAGAGAATTTAATGGGCTCTTAACCCTTTTGAATTGAGGTTCATGATGTGGAATTAGAAAATAGAGCAACTACTTAAGTGTTATTTGTTTCCTTTTCCATTCAGCTCGGCAAAATGTCTAACAAGCAAAGTCACATATTTATAAGTGCTTCTTTAAAAAGAATGGACTGGCTCTTATTTGCCAAGAGGAAATCATTTATATGTCTGTTCAGAAAAACAACATCAGATTCTTCTCTTGTGCAATTCCACTGGGGGGAATATGTATTTGCCCAAGGAATGAAAGTAACTCATTAGCTTCATTTATGTCTATCTACAAGGGGGAAGGGCATCTTGTATTGTAACCATATCAGAAGATTTCTGTTTAAATCAAATGTTGCTTTCTGGTGGGATGATAGCACCCTAAAATTAAGAAGTTAATTTTAAATTAACAAAGGTTAATTTGTTGCCCTTAGCTTTGTTTAATTGTTACAAATGCATTTTATGCTAATTAAACATGCTTTCTCCAATAATGATATGAAGAAACAGTAAAGCTTTTAAGGCTTCTCTAATCCAATCCCCTCTTGCTGTGTGTTCCTAATTTGCTCAATTTAATGTAATAATTATGGGAATTAGACAAATAAATATGTCATAAGTATCTATCTTCGGAAGAACCTTGACCTGCAAAGGCTTTAAATCAGATGAAAATTACAAAGCTGCAATTCTCACTGGTAATGATCAGTTTAACAACTCTGTCATGTCCCTCCTTTCACACATACACACACAAATTCATATACAATTTAGACAGCTCTGTTGCATTTGGAATGGTTGTATGTGTTTTATAATTGCATAATTGCACATTCTTGTAAGGTAGATTCCGTTGTAGATTCCTGAAAGGGTGGTAGGCCTGTTTGGGTGGCCTGTCCTGGAGACTGGTGGATCCTGATGTGTTCCTGAATACTCTGAGGGATTATCTAGTAGAGAAACCTGATGAGACTGTTGAAACTCGTCTCACTAGAGAATGACATGATAAAATGGACAGATGACACAATCTCTCCCGAGCATCTTCTGCAACACTGTAGAGCCTGAGGGGCTCTTTGGTATTATGGGGTGCTTTGGGCAATAAAGCAAGACAGATGAAGACTGGAGCATAGAGGCGCATGACCATTCCTAGCATGCGTGGCAGTGTGAGTTGTGAAGAAGGCTCATTTTGCAGCTTGCATTGCATCCTCTATAAGCCAGCTGGCAGAGTTACTTTGGAAGGCCTGCCAGTTGCTGACTTCCACTATGGAGTAGAGACCTCTAGAACACTGTGACCAATTAGCAGCACACTTTTAAGATAAAGTTCCTTGACTTTGAAGTGACCTTGATTCTTCAGTTGTTGTAGTTCCAGACGAAGTGGTGGTAGAATCATAGAATCACTGAATCTTAGAGTCGGAAGAGACCCCAAGGGTCATCTAGCCCATCCCCTGCAATGCAGGAATATCAGCTAAAGGTAAGGTGGGGCCTTACCTGCACTGTGTGCCCACTGCCCTATAATCAGTGTTTAGAACACTTTCTTCTTCTTCTTCTTCTTCTTCTTCTGCTTCTTCTGCTTCTTCTTCTTCGAAAGAACAAGAGATCTGCAACCTGCCACAGAAGAACCCCATAAGAACTGCAAAGTCTTTAATGGGTGATGGTGTTTACCTCCATGCAGTCAAAAAGCTTCACCTGCTTATTCTTGAATATCAGCTTGTTTTTAAAGGCACGGCAGAAGAGGCGGACTTCTTTAGTGTGTGTGTGCAAAATGGTATGTTCCCCACGTAAGTACTTGACAAAAGTGAGTAACAAATTAACAAACCTGTGTCACGGGTGCCATCATGGTAGTTTCTTAAGGACAGGAATCGTAAGGCTGCAACAAATGAGAGCGAAAGGAAGGGAAAGCAGGAGAATTGTCACTCATCAAATTGAATCCCTCCGAAATGAGCTTTGGGAGTTCAGAGGTCTGATCTAATTTTGTGATGGAGATCTTCAACCAATGTGTACAAAAATGTGTAGATTATGAGACAATGTGCATAAAAACACACATATTTGTCCAAATAACATACGAAAGGCATTATATTAGGGGACATTCAATGCAAAATTGTGTATACCAGGAGAATTTCGTACTGAAATGCTGATGAATTTTCATGAGGACTGATGCAGAAATGAACTTAATAATGGAAAAACTAGAAAATGAGAGAAACTGACATTGGCAGGTTCATTCATTCCTAGCATGTGACACAGCTGTGTGCATTAGCACTAGCCTACTCCCCTGTTGTGATTTTGTGAGGCTGGCTTGGTCAAATCTCAAAGGGAAGCATGTCTGCTACCTGAACAAGTAAACTTTCTCTAGTTGATAAAGTTGAAGCTTCTTCCATTTTACTCTTTTTCATAGCAGAAAAGCTCAGTATGATATATGCTGTACATAAACAGTAACACAATAGAAGTATCAATTTTTTGTCAGGCAATTAAACTTTATGCCAAGCTAATTCAATTTTGTCACTATTTTATTAAGTCCTCTGGAAAAAAAATCCCTCCACCTAAATCTGTTCTTTCTAGTAAATCACAAGTTTCTCAAACCATTTTCTAACATGGTCTCCTTGTTCTGCTTTTTTGATATATTAAATATCCAGCAAAGAATTTCCAGGGTCATAAATCTACTGTGATAAAATTAATCCTATTGCTGAAGAGAAATAAATATTTTATTGCAGTTTTATGAGCTTTTGTTCCCTTTCCGCTTGCAAGTAGGTGTTGTTTAGTGGTACGGAGACATTATGTTGCTGGAAAATGTATTAGAAACAATATAACAGTAATAGAATTTAGACCTACAATGTTGCTGTTCACTTCTTGAACAAAGATTTCAAGAGTATCCCATGCAAAACTTACAAGATTCCATCATCAATACTACCACTGGAGTTATTATCCCTTACAATTACTGATAGAGTTAATTCTACATTCAGGTATGGTTTGCAATAATAGCTGGCTTTACCTGGGCCACCTAGGAAAAGTCTGTGCTTAAGGACCTGATGCCTCTATGGAACATCCAGATAACTTGTTAAACTCCTAAATTGTAAAGGTATGTAGGGGCTGGTACCGTCTTCAGTCCGAAAGCTTCATTGCTAGTGCCATGGGTTCTAGTTCTAACTAATTATGGCTCCTCCACTGTGACCAACAAGCAAAATTACAACAGGATTTCCAAAGAGCATGGAAATCTATGCACGCACATAGCTCCTGCATGTTGGGCCATTTGAAGCTCAGCACAAATGCACTATAACATTGTGGTTTCTTTTTAAAAAATAAAACAAAAAACCCAACAACATTATTTTAATTATTACTAAAACACTTGTTTTAATGAAAGGGAAGTATAAAACACCAGCACCATAATGATATAATGTTAATTTATTATGGTTTTATGGAGCTGTAACACTATCCTGCAATAAGGCCAAAACATTACGGCGCTGCAGTGCTTTACCACTCATTTCAATATAGATCCAGATCTATAGAGAGAGGTCGGGAAAACATGTCAGTGATAATTAAAAGGTCAGTTAATGAAACAGAAACAAGTATGGTTATGAAATGGTGCCCACCACAGCCATTAGAATGGATGTGACAGCTTCACCTTCCTGATAGTCACTGCCCACCCTTTTAAAAAGACTGAAGAATAGCCCTAAAGGCATTTAAACATGTGGGGATTGTGCTGCTCTTCAGTTCTGCTGAAAAGGGACTTTCTGTGGTCTGAGAAAGAACAACAGGAAAAACGCTGGGTGTTGATGTTTGGATGAAGGCATTATGCCCTGTAAAAACTGAGTGAGTCACAAAACATGGAGATTCCACTCTAAACGTCCAGTGTGGACACTATCATGGCATGAGTGTGATCTTCTGAATTGTGTAGATTGTGTTCATAATTTGCTTTTCTGAAGACTCACGAGAGCTTCACCATTCCATTCACTGGGATAGGCAGCTACACGTTTAGATCCTTTCCCCACATTCAATATATGAAAAACGCTACCTATTTGGGAACCCCATATCTGTCCTGAAGCATTGCCAGGCCTTTATCAGCTCTGAATTGTACATTCTTCCTCAAGGTAGTACACAACAAGGATCTTTTTAGAAAACCTAGGTTAATCTACTATCAGCATGAGTATCTATGGGTAGAAGTCAATGCAACACTCTACTAGTCACTCCATTTGTTCAGCTTTCCAGATTGAATGATCCAGCTTCACCTCTGCCATGTGACGCTCTGGGAGTTCTCCCACCCCCACCCCAATTCCAGGGGTGTGAGGGGCATGTGGGTGTAGAATGAAGACCCCATTGTTCAAGCAGAAGTCCTTGTGTAGGGCTTTCACCACAAGGACTGGTTAGATGAATCCTGTCCATTGTGTTTTTATTTTAGTTCCTGTATTTGAATGTACTTCACCACAAAGACTGTAACAGACTGTATTCTTAAAGTAGGTTATGCCAACCCCCAAAGTCCCAATTCAAACTTAAGTGCCAAACTTCTGCCTGTTCTGTGCCTTTGCGTCAGCAAATTCATATACTATACTGTGGTCTGTTTTGAAGATGTACCACATCATTGAGTATTGTACGTGTCCTGGCAGCCCTCCAGTGAGAAAAGAAAATACAGACACAGAGGGAGAAAATAAAGAGATGGGCACAAATAGCTAGAATTAGACAGGCCGCAACTTTATTGTAGGAATGACTTTATTGGCATAATATACTTGCTATTAAGGCCAGTACAGAGGGGGTGGTTTTACATAGTTCTTTCTGTGTGATGTCTCTGGTGACTGGCATGGGCAGATCTGCTTTAAAACAGCTGCACGCATTGGCCAGTTCATTTCTGGGCCCAATTCAAGGTGTTCACATTACTGTTTTAAACCCTAATGATTCAGGCCCTGAATATCTGAAAGACCATCTCCTTCCCTACAGGCCCTCTTGGGTGCTAAGATCAGCGGAGGGTCCCCTCTTAGTTGCTTCACTGCCCTCAGACACTTGGGAGGCCTGCTGGGAACTGCAGCTCTGTGAGGACCAAACTATCGTTCCCAAGATTATTTTGGGGAAAGCACATGAATGCACGTATTCAGCCTCAGTACCAAAACCATATATTTGTGCTTCTCAACCTTGGAAGTATGGCGCCATCTCCCATTTCAACCATGGGAGTTGAATGAGTTGAATGAGTTCTTGTCACCTCATTAAATAATAATAATAATAATCCTTTTATGTTACTGCTGGTGTTTTTCCACATCCACACAGTCTGCCAAAAGTGGGGCAAGGGGGAAGGAAACTATCAAAAATCAGCCGAACAATTAAAAACACTGCAATTAAAGCCTGTCCAGGGGA
This sequence comes from Podarcis tiliguerta, assembly GCF_965153285.1. NCBI lineage: Eukaryota > Metazoa > Chordata > Lepidosauria > Squamata > Lacertidae > Podarcis > Podarcis tiliguerta. Next base: position 5,040,960 of record NC_139544.1, on the reverse strand, counting down.
AGAAATATTCCAGGAAGGGGTGGGGACACCAAACGTACCAGGTTGGCATCTCTTCTCCAAAGCAATGATTCAGACGCTGAAATCCAGTTTTCAAGATAACAAGCTAGCCTGCTTTGAATCTCTTCTCTTTCTGTACAAGTAGCAGATGTTAGTGTTCAGCACTAACACCATATTCCTCTTTGTCATAAGAAATATTATTCAAATGTTTAAAATATGTATTTCATTTCTGAATGCTTTCCCTGTCATTGAGGGGGCGGTTTACACCCCCCTCCCCCGTACTTACCTTGAGCTTTAAAGTGACAAACAGCACATTTCACAACTGTGCCAGAAATGTTGGCATATATTAGCAGTGGCTCTTTAAGACTACCTAACAGATGGAACAATTAACAGTTTCCCCGATATATTACTGTTGCACCACATAAAGTTTCTAATCTTAAAAGATATCTTCAAGCAAATGCTCCTGCTAAAGATGTTGTTTCCCCCTCCTTTTCAATGTTTCGTCACTTTGCAAGTTTTGTTAAATATATATTTATGTGTTTCAAAACAGAAGAAAACAGAATGATTCATGAAACACAGAAAGAAGCGAATGTTGCTTCCTTAGTACATCAGGCAAGCATCGATTGGTGAGATATTTACTGTATTAGCTTGCCTGGCAAGGCCCCGGGCCCTCCTCCATTTCTTGGATAATAAAACACACGGACACCAATATTTCGAGTTAATGGGATAATTAAGGCCACAGCTTTATTGGTTACAGATGTGAGTGGTATTGGCTTAGGCATTGGAACTGAACCAACTATCTGACTTCTTCCTACCATGCAGGTAGTCTTGTAAGGGTCAACCACCAGTAGGGCGAGCCCTGTGGATGTACATCAACTGCGAGTTCCCCCAAGGTCCCGATGGGGTTGTGGCATGGCCCTTAGCCGCTACCCAGGCTTCAGACAAGATCCACACACCCCGATCCCTTTAACGGAATACCCTTAAAGAGGAGGGCCAGGTGAAGGTCACAACCTCCCCTCCATAAACCAGATTTTACCAATGCCTAACCACCACGTGAGCCAAATGGCTTGCCACCCTCACACCTGCAACCAATACCCGATGCCCTCCATGATATCGGCCAACCAAAACATCGTTTCCCCAATCGGAAAGATGAACACCTTCAGGGTGGATGATCATCAGGATGAATGCCATCAGTTTCCCCCTCCTTTTCAACGTTTCGTCACTTTGCAAGTTTTGTTAAATATATATTTATGAGTTTCAAAACAGAAGAAAACAGAATGATTCATGAAACACAGAAAGAAGCGAATGTGGCTTCCTTACTATATCAGGCAAGCATCCTGGGATGGTGGGAGTTGTAGTTTGAAACTTCTGGAAGGCACTAGCTTGGGAGAAGCAGTGAGCATATGAACTGAGGGGCCAGGGTGCTGTTGGAAGTGTAGCTGCTGCAGTTGTTGCTGTTGATTTTTTGTATCTTGATTTTAGATCTTGTTCGCGATATATGTGGAAATCATTGTTTGGTTGTGTATTTTTAATGTTTTATTTATTGTTTATGACTACTTTTGTTATGTTGTAGTAGTTATGTATTTTTTTCATGCTGTAAGCCACCTTGAGCATGGTTTGAACTGGGGAAAGGTGGCATACAAATGAAACTATGTATGTATATATGCATGTATGTATGCATGCATGTATGTATAAAATAGAAAAGACCAAAACCTGTAAACCAGTGTTCCCCAAACTTGAGTCTCCAGCTGTTTTTGGACTACAACTCCCATCACCCCTAGCTAGCAAGAACAGTGGTCAAGGATGATGGAAATTGTAGTCTGAAAACAACTTTAAACCCAAGTTTGCGGATCACTGCTATAAACCATGGTTTGCAATCATGATTGGAATCTCATACTATGGTTTGGGTTTTAAAGCAGAATTTGGCATGAGGGATTGTTGGCTGATTTGTTTACTCATCACCAGCCAACCTATGTGCCAACCCATAGCCAAGATGGCTTCAAATAGGAATAAAATATTAAAATACAAATTAAAAAGAGAAAAGATGCAGCACAAAAACTCAGCAACAAAGAATAAAAGCAGTTGAACGCATAGACTGGTATGACATCAAATATGACTCTGAAAGCCAATTCATGCATCCTATTATTTACTTGGGGATAAAATGGGTGCTCACTCAATGAAGCTATGTCTCTTGTTTTTTCTTTAGTAATGAGAGGTGTGGTGGGTTGAGGAAGCTTGATTCTCATAGAATCATAGAGTTGGAAGAGACCACAAGGGCCATCGAGTCCTGCCAAGCAGGAAACACCATCAGAGCATGGTTGTCAAGCCTCTGCTTAAAGACCTCCAAAGAAGGAGATTCCACCACACTCCTTGGCACGAACAGCTCTTATTGTCAGGAAGTTCTTCCTAATGTTTAGGTGGAATCTTCTTTCTTGTAGTTTGGATCCATTGCTCCGTGTCCGCTTCTCTGGAGCAGCAGAAAACAACCTTTCTCCCTCCTCTATGTGACATCCTTTTATATATTTGAACATGGCTATCATATCACTCCTTAACCCGCTCTTCTCCAGGCTAAACATGCCCAGCTCCCTTAGCCGTTCCTCATAAGGCATCGTTTCCAGGCCTTTGACCATTTTGGTTGCCCTCCTCTGGACACGTTCCAGTTTGTCAGTGTCCTTTTTGAACTGTGGTGCCCAGAACTGGACACAGTACTCCAGGTGAGGTCTGACCAGAGCAGAATACAGTGGCACTATTACTTCCCTTGATCTAGATGCTATACTCCTATTGATGCAGCCCAGATGGAAGACAGGACATGGGGTGGGGAGGTTTATCTCCTCACTATTCCACTGTCACTTGAATGGAGAGCTTGAGAAAAGAAGTCCCCACTGGCACCATGTTCTGCATTTTATAGCTTTAGCGAGAAAGTGGTGCAATTCGTTGCAGCCGTGTAACTTAAAAGGGGAATAGAGGCCAACCTGCAGGTCAGCTTTCATAAAGAGGGACATCCAGTTTCAAATCACACCCTGCGTATGCAGGATCTTGTGTGAGATTCAGTAAGTTTTCTTCTTTGGGTGTATGAACCACTAGAGTGGTCAAGGCATAAGTAAGAATTTGGATGGACTGGTCCTCACCTGGCAAGTACTTGTAAGGAAACACTGCTCCCCCCTATATGATTCCACTCGCAAAGGGAGGGGAAAAGTCTTGCAAGGAACCATCAATTAGACTGAAGCCTTACGATAGTCTTAAACCTCCCCAGAGTCAACAGAAATGATAAAATAAGCAAAATCTACAAGGGGGTTATGGAAATTTGTAGGAGCAGAAATAATATCTGGATGACATTTGATTAAATATTTAACTAAGCTAAATACACACCAGTATCTTAATTCAGAATGTATTTTGTGAAATAGTATTCCACCAAAATGAAGAGAAGACATATTGCAAAAGCTCTTTTTTAGATGATTATATTTAATAGCTCATATATGCACTCATATTGTCAGATCGTACTCTCTCTCTGAGTCACATGTTCTGTTTCCCCCCCACTTGTAAGAGGACTATTCAGGAAGGGGGAAAGAAAAGAAAATGAACCCTTTTTTTGGGGGGGGAGGCTTTGCTCTACTGGAAATTTTCAGCAAAAAGAGAAAGTGATATGGAAATCTCCCAGAGGTAGATAAAATGGTGTCCTCCTGTTTCTTTCAGTCAGGGGTTGGGGTGATGGGACTTGTAGTCCAACAACATTTGGAAGGCATGACATTGGCTATCCCTCTTGAAGAAAGAGAATTTTTTTAGCTCATCATTAGTGAAGTCAGTATTGGGACCAAAGACAAGCAAATTATATGAAATTAGGCTGGATTTCACTTTAAAAACACATATTTTTTTAAAAGAGCAATATGTTATACAAAGGAACAAACCAGGAAATATGGGCTAAGGCTGTGATCCTATATACCGTTACTTGGGAATAAGTCTTCCAAATAACTTAATGGGGCTACTTTTAAGTAAAAGGTAAAGGTACCCCTGCCTGTATGGGCCAGTCGTGTCCGACTCTAGGGTTGTGCGCCCATCTCACTTAAGAGGCCGGGGGCCAGCGCTGTCCGGAGACACTTCCGGGTCATGTGGCCAGCGTGATGAAGCTGCTCTGGCGAGCCAGCACCAGTGCAGCACACGGAAACGCCGTTTACCTTCCCGTTATAAAGCGGTACCTATTTATCTACTTCCACTTAGGGGTGCTTTTGAACTGCTAGGTGGGCAGGAGCTGGGACCGAAAGACGGGAGCTCACCCCGCCGCGGGGATTCGAACCACCGACCATGCGATCAGCAAGCCCTAGGCACTGAGGTTTTACCCACAGCGCCACCCGCGTCCCACTTCTAAGTAGGTATGCATATAATTGCACTGGAAGTTTCAGCTCCTAGTAAAAGGTTTAGAAGTGTCAGAGATCTTGTTTTATTTTAACACAAATGGGTGAATCAAACATGATGTGAGAGAGCTGTGATCAGATGTACATGAACAGATGAACATTACAGTGGTACCTCGGGTTACAGATGCTTCAGGTTACAAATGCTTCAGGTTACAGACTCTGCTAACCCAGGTTACAGACTCCGCTAACCCAGAAATAGTACCTTGGGTTAAGAACTTGGCTTCAGGATGAGAACAGAAATCATGTGGCGGCAGCAGGAGGCCCCATTAGGTAAAGTGGTACCTCAGGTTAAGAAGAGTTTCAGGTTAAGAACGGACTTCCAGAACAAATTAAGTTCTTAACCCGAGGTACCACTGTATACCAAATCTGCATGTTGGAAAGCTTTTTATTGGCTACACTTCATACTAGTGGCAAGGGCTCAAATTACACTGGGGCAGAAGCACTGGGGCAGGGTATTAATGCTTTCCTCCTATGCCAGCTCCCATAATTTAATTATTAGTTATTAAATTTGTATACCACCCTATACCTGCAGGTCTCAGGACATAAAAACACAATATAAAAACACAAAATACATAATAAAAACAAAAACAACCCAATTGCCTCCCTATAATGAAAATCAGGTGGTGGTGTATATTGTGTATCTCTCAAGGCAGAGGACCAGGGGGAGTGGGGGAAAAGATAAGCTGTTTTGTTTAGAGAAATGGCATATGAGGAGGGGCAAACTCCCTTGCGCCAGTGCTGCTGCCCTGATAAAATGATGCGGATGCGGATGCCCCCGCCCCCAATTGCAAATATGTGTATAAATTTTAAAGGAACTGTCAGGAACAAGCCTAGCCATGGATCTCCTGAGCAACATATTTTTGGGTCCGAAGGTTTTAAATCATACTCTCATCATAGCAAGTGGCATTAGGAAAAAGGAGAACATAAGTAAGACAAAATGAGGGGAAATAATGTGCCAGAAGAAGAAAGGCATTTTTCTTCCTTAGTCTCATCTTGGTGGCATGCCTCCACATCTTTAAAGGGCAAGGATGGCAGCAGAAGTGCTCACAGATGGAGATAGAAGGGCTGTAATGAGCTGCGCCTTGGAACCGATACAGACCCTGATCCTCATGATGTCCCAGATCTTTAAAGGGCACTGTCGACTTAAGGGTTCTCCTGTGCAAAACCCCATTGAGGTGAACCAGGGCTGTTGATGACCAGATTTGTGTATGAATGTCATCTTGGCCAATACAAGGCCTTGAATTAAAAGCAATGTGTAATAATGGGATAATGGGGAAACGGCAAAGCTTTTTCCCCCTTCTTTTTATTATGATGCATATCAAATATCTAATAGGATGGACTGGTTAAATTCTGGGAACATGGAGGAATATGAACAAATAGGTCTAAATCCTCATTTGAAAGCTGTGATATGGTATCTATTACATGCCTATAAGTGTGAAATGAAGGTATACCAAGACACTTGTGCACAGGCAATATTTGAAGGTATAAAGCAATAATTGGGCCTTAGCTGTCACCATTTACATCATGTAATGAAAAGATATCCCAATATTTCTTTTTGTGGAATGGCTACAATTCTGTGCATTGCTTCGGAAAGGGATAATTCAGTAGGTTCACCTTTAAATGAAAACTGAATCAATTCCCCCTCCCCCCATTTCTACTTTCCACATGTACAAACTTTCTACTCTACCTCCACATGGCACAATACAACTCATCCATTTTTCATTTGCTAATCTGCAGAAGAGAGGGAGATCCTTTTTGCTGAGTAAACATGAAATACTTGCCTAATGTCTGTGAAATATTTAAATGTCTTGCAAGCATGACAAAGGTGGTTAAGTATTAATGCCATGTAGCAGATCTGAGTGCTGCTGTCTTGTGTTGTTTAAACTTTTGAAAAAAAGGAGGCCTGCGGTGACATATTTCTAGCCTTCCGTTCTCTTTTGCTTCCAATAGCTGCAAGTTGGGTATCAGCCAATCTGACATTTCCCACAGTGCTCCCCGCCCCCCAGGATGAGCTCAATTAGAGGGGGGGGGGAGAGAGAGGGGCGCCTACATGCAAAATACCTAGCAGGCTCTTGCAACACATGGATAATAAGGGTAGATCGAACAGCTGTTGGGTGGAACCTGCGTAGATTGCTTTGTAGGCAAATATGAAAGGAATCCCATAAAGATTTGCAGAGTGTAGGTCTGTTTCTACACATGCAAAGTATTATGTTTATAAAAATTGGGGAAATGGTGATGAAGTGTCAGCAGCCAGACTATCTTTCCAGTCAATGTATCCACACCAGGGATGTCCAGGGATGAATGTTCATCCTTTATACAGGAGATGCGCCTACCCTTTTATACATCAGAGTGTCATAGTCTAGTTACCACTAGTTACCAGAGTTACAAGCAGCATCTCTTAGACTATGTAATTGTCCGAGCTAAAGATTGCTGTGATGTGCTCCTTACCAGAGCTAGGATGAGCGCTGGTGACTGCTGAACAGATCACCGATTAATACATTCCATGATGGCTATTAAGATTAAACCTCAACGCAGACTTCAAGGAAGGAAACCAAGGCATAAAATGAATACTCAAGCACTTCAAGATCCTATTAAGTGGGTTTTCTTCCAAATGACTCTTAAGGACCATCTGCTTTCAGAGTTCCCTGATAACAAGCAACCACATTTTGCATGTGTTGATAATGCACAGTGCAGATTATACTGTGCTTCGTCATATATGGAAAATGTTCTTACGCATGACATCAGTGGAAAGGGAAAGCAAGAGCTACAAATGTTAAGACCAGTTCTGGAGTATTTTATGTTGGGTAATAATAACAAATGTGTTTTCATTTAAGAAACCTTTTTCATGATGAATGGTTGCAGGTCATCTCTAATGCATGCTGTAAACTGCCTCATCATGTTATCAATGAGGTAGTAAAGTAGAGGAGGTGTAGCTACCCATACAATCACAGCTACATAGTGCTAATGAAACTGATGTATTAAGAATTTTGTGCACTCAATTATAGGAGAGTAATTGAAAGTCTAGTAGAACAGAATTGATTAAGAGGATCTAGGATCGATTTGAGATGGTTAAGCTTTCAGCCTTGTAGAGGCTGCAATGGGGACCAATAGGGGGAAAACCTGTGATTGAAAATATTAGGGATGAATTCAGTATTAATGATAATGATGGGGGAAACCACCGCATAGTGGCATACAACACAGTACAACACAGCTATTATTAAGGCAGTTTTTGTGTTACTTTTGCTTGCATTGTTATGCTGTTCTAGTTTTGTGCTGCAAACCCCTTTGGGACCATGTTGTGGTGAATAGTGGTTTATAAATTTCGGTTTTGAACTTACTAATGGTCTTCTTTTTCTTTGGCAATCACTCGTAGCCGAATAAGATTGTCTTCCATAAACACAGTTTTAACAATGAGTCTGTAAGTGACTGTGGAGGCCAATTCTGGATCCACACGTCCTTCCACAGTGGGGACATTGGTTTCCAGGTGGGAGTTGATCACGGCGTGGATTTGCCAAGCGTGCCTTCCTCTTAGCACATTTCTCCCTTGCGTCCTGAGTTCGCGTGTCTTCAAAGCCCATGACACCTTTGGTAAAGGCTGTTCTCCAACTGGAGCGCTCACAGGCCAGTTAGTCAGGTCAATAAAGGCAATATACAAGGCTTGGTTTTGCTCTCTGCATTTTTCTTGAAGCTGTTGAGCAGTGAAAATCATGTCCAATGTCCCCCTAGAAGGCCAAAAACCATTTTGGGATTCAGGAAGGGTCACCTCGGATATTGTTAAGAGTCAGTTTGCTAAGATCCACGACAAGGTGATGATCCAGCAAGTGGGTCACTAATGGTACAATGTAGCTATACCTGTGTTGTGTGTTGGGGGTGCATGGTTAGTCTATATGCTTGAGACCCTCCTGATTCTGGGAACCAGCAAGGATGTAATAGTTGGAATAACCAGGTAATGGCCTAAGTATGGGTCATTAGAGTAACAAAGGGAGTGGCTCTGGGCCAGAGGACCAAAAGGGAGAGGTGTGTGAGAGCTGAGCTAGAAGCAGGTGGCAGGTAGCAGGCAGAAGCCTGAGAAGGAGACACATGCTTGATTTCCACTTGAATCCAAAGCTGTGGCTCTGGGAGAAGCACAACCTTCTTGACAAGTTAATGTTGTGAGCTCCTCCATCATAGGATTAGGTTGTATATTTGTGTAAATAAACAAAATGCCACAAGGACATGGCAGTCTCTGCTGTCCCTCATTCCAAGGAAACCAAACCCTGAATGAGTGTCTGGAACCACTGGAATCTCGCACTGCTTGGAGACTGGGGTGGCAACACACATTTTTCTGGAGGTGAGCCTCACTGTATCCAGAGAGATTTGCTTGTGCTGCAAGTATCCTTAGGTAGTTTATAATACCTCAGCCTTACCCCATTATAATATGGGGATAACAGCACCATCTTGTTGGTAATAAAGACAACAAAGTCCAATGAATATGAAAATGCTTTGAGCACTCGGAAGGAAAGCGGTGAAAGTATAATGTTGTTGTCATCTTTTGGACTTTGAATTATTCTATCTGGCTATAATTACATAAAACCCAGCATAACAAAATGAAAATACATCTTTCGCCAGGCTGCAGACTTTTGCTTGCTTTAGGTGTAGCATTATCAGGAATCGTTAACAAATTCTGACCAAAATGAGCTTCAAAGGACTATGACACCTATGGCTACAACGGGCTCATTGATTCAAGGAGGCTTTAAGCTATTTTAAATTGAGACGATCGCAAGTTCAATAAATAAATTAAATGAGCAGTGTCCTATGTCAGGATTTAAAATATAATCCTGCCAGAAACTTCCTTTTGCTTGGTAAAATTCCATCATTTATATGTGGGAGACTTCACCGAATGCAAAATAATATTCATGCCCCAAACCAGTTGCTCTGGTGCTCATGCATCAAGCTCAATGGCCGCCTTATTCTCTGCAGCATTAGAACAGCAAAGCACACACCACTAAGAAGGTTCGGAGGGTCTGTATTTTGCAGGGGACTTGCAGCAGGGACGGAACGCGTCTCTGTGTAGGGCTGCCAATTGTTCCTAAAACAGATCTGCTCTGCTCCTGTGCCTTTAACTATTGAAATCAGCATGTGATATTTTACCTAGGACTTTTCACAGCATGGGGCTATTATTATATTATCACTTTTAGGTTTTTAAAACACACTTAGCATTCTTCAAATGAAAATCATGGGATTAGAAGTAGTACCATTTGGAAGGACTAGGAGGAAAGGTCACAAGATCCGGAGCTTTTTACTTCAGAGAAAAGGCAAGGATGTCAAGGACGTGACAAGGAGTGTGAGGTTGTGCGTGGAAGGGAGAAAGTGGATCATAATTCTAAATCTCAGGGACATCCAATGAAGCTAAATGTCAGAAGACTCAGGACAAGAGAGGACTTCATCACACAGTGCATTGGTCAACAATGGTATTTGCTCACACAAGAGGTAGTGATGGCCACCAACGTGAATGGCTGTAAAAGAGGATTAGGCAGATTCACAGAGGATAAGGCTAACAGAGGCTACTATCCCTGATGGTTTTGTACCACCTCCAGGATCTCAATGCCAGTTGCTGGCAAGTAAAAAGGTAAAGGACCCCTGGACAGTTAAGTCCAGTCAAAGGCGACTATGGGGTTGCAGCGTTCATCTCACTTTCAGGCCAAGGGCATTGGTGTTTGTCCACAGACAGCTTTCCGGGTCATGTGGCCAGCAGGACTAAACCGCTTCTGACACAACAGGACACCGTGATGGAAACCAGAGCGCAGGGAAATGCCATTTGCCTTCCTGCCACAGCGGTACCAATCTATCTACTTGCACTGGCATGCTTTCGAACTGCTAGGTTGGCAGGAGCTGGGACAGAGTGATGGGAGCTCACCTTGTTGCAGGGTTCGAACCGCCAACCTTCCAATTGGCAAGCCCAATAGGCTCAGTGGTTTAGACCACAGCGCCACCCGCGTCCAACACTGCTGACAAGTATAAGTGGGGAGAGCACTATTGCACTCATTACCTGCTTGTGGGCTTCCCAGAGGTATCTGGTTGGCCAGTATAAGAACAGGGTGCTGCACTAGATGGGTATTTTTCCTGACTCATCAGGGTTCTTCCTGGGGTCCTTTAATTTAGCTTTAGTTTATTTTGACTTCTTACCTTTCATTTATTTTTTAACTCTTTGCAAGAAATAAATCAAGCATGCCAGGGAATGGTCCAAGATTTTCTCCCTGGTGTGCTAATTTTCTACTTGCAGGAAGTTTCTAAGTGGAACAGCATCTGAAGAAAAAAAAATCCTAGTCAGCATATTGAATTGGTACAAATTTACAGTCCAGTCTACCACCTCTTATTTCTGCCACTTCATTCTGCTGTATGTTCAGATAAGATCTAAATATCTGCATTTTATTCAGTGCTTAAAGTGCCATTGTGCCATATACATTGAAGGCAATCCCACAAGCAAAAATATTATTAAGCAAAAAAGTTTGAAATTCTTTGAGAAAGTTTGCCAAGACCCAAATGGCAAATATATTTATATGTATATAGCAGCTCTTCTGTCAAGAACTATGAAGAAGGATAAACACTTCATAAAAACCTCCTGCCACAGAACCAAACATATTGAAATGACTTTTATGGAGATATTGAAAAACACACACACACAAAAGAATACATAAGGCTTGTTTTTCCAGAGGGTTCAATTATTTAGAATGCTGGTAGCAAACTTTGATTGATAAACCTAACCTTTCCTTCCCTGGCTATAGTTTGATCACACAGTGATGAAAATGAGTTAGAGAACGGAAGAATAATATTTGGATTTCAACACAATAATGAAAATGCAGAGACTGCCTTTGACTTTTACAAGGTGAGAAATGATTTCACATTTTCATTGTATGGTGGCTGAAATCCCCTTTAAAAACTAGCGAGTCTGGATTTTGTCTGGTGTACTTCTATTATTTCCCTCACTTACAAGATTACTTGATCTTTCCAGACATAATTTCCATGACATGTCCAAATGCAATCCTAGCTAGAGAGCCATCGCATTCTTCCCCACTGCATTAATGACTTAAGACAGAGGCGCTGAAAATGCAGTTTGCACATGAAAAGCTGTTCAGGAACATGCATACATGCCATTAGTGTGGCTCACTTATAATTCATATCTGTATCTATTTACATACTGTCAAACTTGCATTTGTCTTTTGCAACCTAGAAACTACATATCTTAGAATTGCAAGTCAAAAAATATATTCATAACATGAGTGAAGGTCTTCCAGTATTAGTTACTTACTACAGTTGATGTTCCTTTTCTGCAACTCAGTTTAGCATCTCATCTAAGCCATTCATTTGTTACTGTTACTATATAGTATGTATTAATTTCTCTTAAGCAACTCTTCCTTTTGCAGTCTTCCCCAGCCTGGTGCCTCTACATGTTTTTGGACTGCAGTTCCCATCAGCTGCAGCCAGCATGGCCAATAGTCAGAGATGATGCAAGTTGTAGTTTCAAACATCTGGAGGGTGACAGGTTGCAGGAGGCTGTTTTGTTGAATGTATAAGTCAGGATAACAGTGTTTTCTTTCAGCAGGGATGCAGAACACTTGGCTCTCCAGTTGTTGTTGGACTAGAATTCCCATTATCCTTGTTCATTGGCTCTGCTGGCTGAGGCTGAAATGGGCGTTGTAGTCCAACAACATCGGTGGGGAGATGGGACACAAGTTTCTCATCCCTACCTTAACATGTCCTGTTATTTATTTTTTATGAAGCTTATAGTTCACAGTTATTAACTGGTGATCACCAGACAGTTAGATGACTGCACCTAAGTAATTTGAGGGCATATGCAGAATACAGTATTCACATTTGGAGAATTGGTGTGTCTCCACCTCCATTCTCCAAATACGGAGAGTGGTTCAGCTCAAGTTGGTTTTGTCTCAGAGCGTGGCAAAGGAGGAAATAACCTAGCAGCATTTGAAATCCAAAGTAGTGCCATGAAAGCAAACATTTGTTTAGTAGGATTGAATTTGTCTCGTTTCTAGCAGGTTCTTAGTTTTGGAGAATGACGTATAGCAGTGCTGCTAATTTCCATGGCAGACCTGAAACCCTAAATTAGCAAAAACCGGTTTAGGAGGTTTGAACAGAGCACAAACAATAGAAAAGGGCACCCCTCTGATTAATGCCAAACCTTTGCTACCCTCTTTGGGCTAATGGCAACGTAGACAATCCATATCATACAAGTTCTCACAAAAATTCAGCAGCATTTCTCCAAATACACATTTTTTTTGTATACAATTTCTCCTTATATAGGCATAATTTGCAGGATGTTTTTCCTGATGCATTTTCAAATTCTGTTCTCACTAATATCTACATTTTTATACACACTTGCTCCTAATAGGGTGCATTTTCATACAAACCTTTTTGTTGGGGGACTGCATTTGGAGAAAGGCTTTTAAAAAAGAAAATCTGAATTTTGGGAAATGAGAATCAGAGAGGTTCCTGTCAGCATGTGAATCAACTCAAATTTCTCCTCCATTCCTAGTCCAAATTCTCCCTGTTTCAGCTAAGTTTCCATTTGCATTTCACTCAAAACAGTTCACAACAAAGCACCACAAAAGCAAGATAAACAGCAACCATTCACCACACTGGCTCTTCCTATACTTCTGATGGTCCTTCAATACAAATTATTCCCGATTCTTGTCTGGTGATATACATATTTTTGTTATTTTGTACACAGAACCACATCCAAGAGCTGTTGTGTAAATGGTTAAGAACACCCTCCAGTAAGTCTCAGCTCTAGCAGAAGAATTCATGTCTTCAATCACAAAACAACCAATAGAAATTTTAGAGATCTTGCATCTGTTTCTTTGCCCTGGCTTGTTTGCAGGATAACAGTTATTACTCTAGCAGCCTCCCCTGCCATATGTGTACAGTAAGTAAATGAACATAAAATTGAATGAACACATAAAAGAAGGATAAACCCACCTAGCTTAACAAATCCACTCTCCCACCTGCTGTGCACTGGAACATGAACAGAACGTCATATGGATCACAAGGATTAGTCAAATAACAAGTCTTGGCTAACAGCACAGTCATGTGGATGAGCTGATTAGTTCTCAAAGCCATTCTCTGATATTCTGGGATATCAGCAATCATGCTTAATTCATTATTCTCAGCCAATGGCACTTGAAGATGTGCAGTGATTTTCATTTGACAGAGCCGTGTGAACTCGAAAAACCGTGGGTGGAAAAAGATTTTTCTCCAGCTTTGAAGCTGAATCTCAAATCTGGCATTTTGTTTTATGCACTAATTAAACTCATTCCTGTACCAAATTGCTTGAGCTGTGGTTTCAAAAACACAAGGCCAAATCAAAGTTTGGTTTCCTCAGATGGGTCCCTCAGAGTGAATTCACACATGCACGCTCATCACCTGATGACTATAGCATCAAGTGATAACATGTGTGAAACAAGCTGCTACAGATCGAACACCACAGACAGAGCTTCCATATTTCAGCTGAGGCAATTCACATATTCTCCTATGGGTTATTGAGTGATAAAGCCGTTGAATTATGAGATGTTGGATGATGTACATGCATGTGTGAATTAGTCCTTTATCCACTGTAGGAGGTGACAAAAGATCCAGTAGAGACTAAAATTCAACCAAGTGGTGAGTTAGGTTGTTGTGTCGATATTATACCGTTATCGTATCGGGAATCGTATAATCTGTAACTGTAGATCAACTAGAATGAAGATATTTCAAACAGCATCTGAAAACACTTCCAGTAGACTATTAAAGGTCATGTGGCTTTTTTTAAAAAGCACTTTTTAGAAGGGTGGAATAAGTGTTTTTATTTTTTGGGGAAAGGGATCAATTAATAATAAACATAATATCTGACTGTTTCACCTGCATCCCATTTTTATTTAATGGCTTTCCTCATGAAAATCTATATTTAAATAGTAAATATTTATTTCAAAATATATTTTCTCACAAAATATGCATTTCTAAATGTTTTTTTATCCCAAAGTGCAAAACTTTTATATGCATTTTGGTAGACTTTTAAAAGAATAAACTTAACAATCAGTGTGCCAGGCCGAGCTCTCCAGGGAAATTATTCCAGAAATAGGGTGCCGCCTCATATATGACACAAAACGTCTCATATCTGAAGATGGAGGCATCAGATTAAGATCTTAAAATTCACATAGGTTTATATGGGAGCTCCTAATTCTGTGTTTAGTAGTTACTTTTACAAATCTGTTTGCATTTCCATTTTGACGCAAATGATGGAACTGGCTAAAATATTCATAATAACTTTCCAGAAAATGTATTCTACTTCTTGCACGTGTTCTGTATTTCAGATCATTGGACAAGGGGCCTTTTCAGTCTGAGCTGCAGCTATGTTACTTTCTATTGTTCAACTGGTCCCTTATGCTACCTTCATTATATATCATGATATTAAACTGGATTAATCTCTCTAAATGGTAATTTAGCAACCTAACCAGGGATGGAGAGAAAGAGAGAGAACCATAATAGAACAAAACATGTAGATCAGCTACTTGAACAATGGGCAAAGGTCTAGTGTCCATCATAAATATGAAGAGTTATTCTTTGGCTTTAGGAGCTGAGGCAGACCTCTTTTCCAGGACTTATTGCCAGTCATCCATACATCCACTGAAGTTCACTGAACCCTGTGACGTGGAGGGGAGCAGGATGATGTAGGGACAAGGCTCTTCACAATCAGAATAGGCTGAGCACCCCACAATTTTCTGCACATTGGCATTAGTTGTTGGCTAAGCAATGCACTTTAACAGAGTAGGACACACATCACAGATGTGCCATTTCCTCTCAAATGTTCTCCTTAAGTTCCTTATGGTGTATAACGTGGCTACTGCCAGCGACAATATGAGTCTGCTTTCATCTTGGATAGCTCTCAGAATGAAGGTCTACATTCAAATGATATCAAATTGCTTAAAGACAGTTTCTTGCAAGAGGCGAAACAACCACCACAGATGGATTACTTTTCTATGAGCTTTGAACTGATACATGTGGCCCCTTGCCTGCAATTTGCACCGTTCCCTTCTGAATTGCTCCTGTTCATAGCATCCTACTTTTGATTTTAAAAAATAGTTTTATGCTGCTTTTCTTAGCAAGTGCCCATCCAAACCATCTTAAAAGCAGAACAAAATATAAAAACAGGACAAAATTTAAAGCTTCAGAACACTACAAGTCAACACTTGACATAATAAAAGACAGAACCGAAGAGAACATAATTGAGTCAGACCATCATCGCCTGCTAACAAACATCATGAACGAAACTTTACAGTGTACATTATTTGAAGGACATTAAAGATAAAGAGCCATAAAAAGGGAGAAGACAGGCCTTGAAGTTGCCCATCAATACTTAGCACCTGGACAACAAACAAAGCAAGCACCAAAGTCACCTGGTCGCAGGTGCAATTTAAGATATGGAGTGATGTAGAATGAATGCTCAAGGAGGCAAAAATGTTGTGTTGCTCCCATGCCACAAAATTCTGGCTTCAGAGTGCATTCTTTCTTATGCTCCCACAGAAACAGAAGTGTGGAGCCAATAAAAGCACGCTTGTGGTCTAAGCAGGCCCATCTTCACAGTGACTTCTAACTTGATATATCAGGTAGCTCCATTCAGACCTTTGTAGTTTGCAGTGTGTCTTAACTACTTAGCTTCTCTAGCGTTGATCCTTTTGTGTTTGAAGTTTCCATTCTCTTTCTTTACTCTGCTGATTAATTATTTCAGTCTGGCCACTTTTTCTTCTTTCTTAAAAAGCTTTTCATCTCTGCAAAAGAGAACAGAGTAAATCTTCAGATGTTTCCATAGAGGTTGAAGCACTTCTGAAAGTTTCTCCTATTGATTGCTGCTTCATTCAAATGCAAGACAATTGTGGACCCCAAATACAGGGCTATTTTGATGTATGTGGGAGGGTGTGTGTGATGGAAAACATTAGTCTCTTATGCAAAATGGGCACAACTGATATAGTGTGGGTGCATCACCAACACATAGAGGAGCTCTATTGACTCAATAGACCCCTGCTTTCCCCTCTCCAAATTTGCGTATGCACAGATGCACATGCCGTCAGTGCGAAGGCCTGGTTAGGAGAATTGGAGGTCTGCGCATTCATCCCATATTCCCATCTTGCCATCTCTCTCACCTCCAGAGCACCAATTGGATGGGTGGGATAAGGAGATGTATCCAGACCTCTCCACTTTGTAAGCAGCCATTTGCTGCATGTATGCATGGCTATGTATGGTTATGTATGGCCATGTATGCATGTACATGGGTGGCGCTGTGGGTTAAACCACAGAGCCTAGGACTTGGCGATCAGAAGGTCGGTGGTTCGAATCCCCGCGACGGGGTGAGCTCCTGTTGCTCGGTCCCTGCTCCTGCCAACCTAGCAGTTCAAAAGCACGTCAAAGTGCAAGTAGATAAATAGGTACCGCTCTGGCGCGAAGGTAAACGGTGTTTCCGTTCACTGCTCTGGTTTGCCAGAAGCGGCTTAGTCATGCTGGCCACATGACCCAAAAGCTGTATGCTGGCTCCCTCAGAGAATAAAGAGAGATGAGTGGTACAACCCCAGAGTCGGCCACGACTGGACCTAATGGTCAGGGGTCCCTTTACCTTTACCTTTATGCATGGCTAACTACACAAATAGGCAGAGGGGAAACAAATAAGTTGGGCTCTACTCAGAGATACCAACTCCTAGGGACCGAGTCCTTTTGCCACCCCACCCCCCTTCAAAAAAAGTGGTGAGCAGGCCAAGTGTGGAGCTGCGTGCCGCATGGCTTCAGTAGCCAGCTCCTCCTCCTCTTGCTGCAGAGGGGAAGGAGTGGGGAAGCACCCCCTGGCTGGTGGCAGCAGGCGAAAGAAGAGGAGCTGTGGCCATTGAAGTTGCGCTGCCACTGCGCTGCCAAAGCCGCATTCTGCCCTGCCCCTGGCCCTCACATTCTCCTTCAGAAGCTGATACCTAATGGACCCATAGAAATGTTCCAATTCTAAGCCCTTTCCCCATGGTGGACCTGAGTGTGCACACTGTGTTTTGATCTCTTGAGGCAATAACATTTTATTTCATATTCCAAAAGTGAGAGACACAAACATGCCTGCGTCCTGTGGATGCATTGCCTAGCTCAAGAGATTCTGGCTGTTCCAGTTTGTTTCCACATCTGCAAATAACACCTATGATCCAGACATTTGATGGACACATCGCAGGGACAAAAGGGAGAACGTGACGTGGAGATATCATTTTCAGTGGCAGCTCCACATCTCCCATAACACATTGTTCTTCCTCCAACTCCTTAAAGAAGCTTTGAATGTGTGCCAAGGACAGTCAATGTGCCAGAGTAAAAGGCAGATCATGGTAAATATGAAAGCCTGTATTTCTGTTTGCATTCATTATTTAAAGTATTTCTAGGCTGCTTTTCTCTTAAAAAAATAAATAAATCAGAGCATCTTTTAAAAAACAACAATAAAATAACCTTTTTGCATCTAGCTATCTAAAGATTATATTAAGAATGGACATCACCATTGCCATGCTTTCACTGCACAATAGGTCCAGCTGTTAAACAGTAATGACCCACTGATACAATTATCACAGCTTGGTGCAAAGTGTCCCCTTGTGAGGTGTGTGCCTGCCTGCCTGCGCTTGTGTGTCCATCTCTCTATTCACCGGCAAAGCAGCTCTCCTGTTTTTCAAGCTTAAGTAATGGTGCTCTACAGAATCTTCATGTATACGAAAACGCTTTTGAAGAGTACTTGAAGGTCTATTACTAATGACTCAAAAGGTTCATCTTCTTTTTTGCTTGCAGTTGCTGAATAGGAGAGAGGCTTGAACATGGCGCAGTGCTTCTAAAAAGTGCAATAATCTTCACACATTTGATCACAATGTGTGTTTTATAAACCTCAGCCCAGTTCCTAGTAGAAAGTAAGTGCAGTCTAGGGTCCTCTTTGTACTTATTGAGCCACAAGTGATAAATATGGGGTCCCCCCAGTCTTGGCTGTGAATTCCATTGTCATTGAAGTTGTAGCTATCAAACATATATTTTCCATAGCTACCGACAGATTTTAGCATGGTTGACCTTGCTATTTTATTGGGATAACTGGGTTCCAATTACCTACTGAAATCTTTTAAGTATACAGAGTGAGACGTGTTTGTCTACTGAATCTTGGATAGAGAGTAGACTTACTTTACTTGTTGCAGTCATACACAGAGAGAGGCTTGTATGTAAGAAAATAATAAAGTTCTTTATTGTAGGCACTACATGACGTGGAGGGACGTGGGTGGTGCTGTGGGTTAAACCACAGAGCCTAGGGCTTGCTGATCAGAAGGTCAGCGGTTCGAATCCCTGCGACGGGGTGAGCTCCCATTGCTCAGCCCCAGCTCCTGCCAACCTAGCAGTTTGAAAGCACGTCAAAGTCCAAGTAGATAAATAGGTACCGCTCCGGCGGAAAGGTAAACGGCATTTCCGTGTAGTGCTCTGGTTCACCAGAAGTGGCTTAGTCATGCTGGCCACATGACCCAGAAGCTGTACGCCGGCTCCCTCGGCCAATAAAGCGAGATGAGCGCCACAACCCCAGAGTCGGTCACAACTGGTCAGGGGTCCCTTTACCTTTATGTACCTTTAAATGGTTTTACGTGTTTTCAGTGCTTTTTAAAACAGGGTTCGTTATTTAATTATGTTCTAATATTTATATTTACTGTGTGTTTTCAGTTGTTATCTGTTATAATTTAAGCTGTAAAGCGAGATGAGCACTGCAACCCCAGAGTCGTCTGCGACTGGACCTAACGGTCAGGGGTCCCTTTACCCTTTACCTTACATGACGTGGATAGAAAAGTTTCTAGTTCTAGTCTAACTAACTAGTGTAGATACAGGTAGGTTGCTCTGCTGTAGTCGAAACAAAATTTAAAAAATTCCTTCCAGTAGCACCTTAGAAACCAAGTAAGTTTGTTAATGGTGTGAGTTTGTTATTGGTATCTGAAGAAGTGTGCATGCACACGAAAACTCAAACCAATAACAAACTTAGTTTGTCTCTAATGTGCTACTGGAAGGATTTTTTTAAATTTTGTTTTAACTAGTGTAGAGAATAACAAGACAGCCATGTTTGCTCCTTTGTTCTTTCAGAGGATAGTTAAGGATGACCTCTTATCTTGAGGTTTTAAGAGAGAAGTGCAGGAGTAAGAAGTTGTAAACAGGATGGAACCTAAGATGTATCATTCAAAACAATAAGGAGATAAATCTGATAGGTTAAAGCTACAGGAATAGTCTGAGAATGTTGATGTCCCTGTCTTAACCCTAAGCAAGCCCCTCTTCTGCAAACTGAGTTGCACCCAGACTTCAGCAGCGAATGAGAAAGCAGCTCTCCAAGACAGAGGAGACTCAAATGGAGTAAAAAGGGAGTAGTAAAGGCAACACACACACACACACACACCACTCCGATCGTAGGGGGTGACGAAGACAATTCATGTGTGTCATTCTTCGCTGCTCCCTGTCTCAGACGGAGTCAGAAGACCTCATTTTAGGCAGGTTGAGTGGCAAGACACTGGCAAACATCATGGCTGACTCCATGTCGAGAAGCCTCCGACAGCAAAAACGTAAGCAGAATCAGGATTAAATAAGGACAAAACAAATGTATCCTTACAGAAATGATGCCTAATAGCTGGGGGGAGGGATTCTGGTTGCAGTGTTTGAGGATTGAAAAGAAAGTTTTTGAATCGCTGCCACAAAGAGAATGAGAAGGTGTGGGAAGCTTGACTTTGTTATAAGGTAAAAAGGTGCCTGGAACCAACTGCTAAACACTCCACATAACTTTGAATTTCGACTGTTAAACTAAGAAGAAACATTTGGATACCATCTGACTTTATGATTTTTAATCAATGGGAATCAATTGGTCATAAAAGGACAATTGGGAAAAGTGCCGTTGAATGTGAACGTGTGTTGCACAACAGGATCTCAACTAGGTGAATCTCAAAACAATTGTTGTACAAAAAGGGATAAAAGCCATAACAATTTTTAATTGAACCCAGAAAAGGGTACAAATAGAGGGACGCAGGTGGCGCTGTGGGTAAAACCTCAGCGCCTAGGACTTGCCGATTGCATGGTCGGCGGTTCGAATCCCCGCGGCGGGATGCGCTCCTGTTGCTCGGTCCCAGCGCCTGCCAACCTAGCAGTTCGAAAGCACCCCTGGGTGCAAGTAGATAAATAGGGACCGCTTACTAGCGGGAAGGTAAATGGCGTTTCCGTGTGCGGCTCTGGCTCACCAGATGCAGCTTGTCACACTGGCCATGTGACCCGGAAGTGTCTCTGGACAGCGCTGGCCCCCGGTCTCTAGAGAGAGATGGGCGCACAACCCTAGAGTCTGTCAAGACTAGCCCGTACGGGCAGGGGTACCTTTACCTTTACCTTTAAGGGTACAAATATACTATGTGGGATGCTGGAAATCCTTAATGAGAGGTGTTTTTTAATTCAACAACGATATATTTTTTAAAAAGTTAAAAGTGGAGAAGAAAAAAGAAGTATTAAAGGAAATTACTCTCTCAGAGAAAAGGTTGGTTGAAAAGCCAGGAGATACAAAGATAATACAAACTATAAAAACGTTACAAGCTCAGCTTTCAATGTTAGTTCTTCAAGAGAGGGAGCAAAACCTAAAGTATATGAAGCAGAGATATTTTGAATTTGCAAATAAACCAGGTAGACTACTCACATGAGAAATAAAAAAAAGGAAAGGAAAACTAACATATTAAAATAAATCCAAGTGGTGGAATAACATATAATGAAAAGGCAAAAAGACAGGAGTTTTTAAAGATTTTATTCCAGACTTTACCAAGGCAAGATGGTAGGTATAGATGAAATAGAAATATACCTGAAGGGGAGAAATATACCAAAATTAAATAAAGACCAAGTTACTTTATTGAATGCTCCAATATCAGCATTGGAAATTTAGCAGACAATAAAGCAAGCTGAGAGTGACAAAGGCCCAGGACCGAATGGCTTAACTACTCTATATTATCAAATCTTTTGAAAAAAGTTGATGCCACCTTTTAGTGGTACCTCGAGTTACAAAGACCTCAGGTTACAAACGCTTCAGGTTACAAACTCCACTAACCTGGAAGAATTACATCAAGTTGAGAATTTTGCCCCAGGATGAGAACAGAAATCGTGTGCCAGCGGCGCAGCGGCAGCAAGAGGCCTCATTAGCGAAAGCACGCCTCTAGTTAAGAACAGTTTCAGGTTAAGAACAGACTTCTGGAACAAATTACGTTCATAACTAGAGGTACCACTGTATATGATTTTGAATGAGACAATAAACCAATGGCAGATATCAGATATTTGGAGATACGCCAATATGCAAATATTACAATGATAGCGAAACAAGAACAAGTTAAAAACTATAGACCTATTTCTCTAGTTAATTGTGACTACAATTTTTTCCCAGCAATAATGGCGAGGAGTCTTCAAAATCTGCTGAAAGGCTATATCCATGAAGACTAAGCTGCCTTTCTATGAACAAGACAAATGTAAGAATTATGTACGCACAAAATAGAAAGAAGAAGTTCCGACAAAAGAGAAGTGTGCTATTGAAATTATTGGACTATGTGGAGATGGCAAGATTTCACAGCAAAAATAAGCAGCCAAAAAGAAGACATACAGAAGAATGGAGACCCCTTTCAGATTATTTAAGAATATAGTATAGTCAAGTAAAATCACAAGCAGGACTCGAAATATGAGCAAAGGAATGACAACGATCAAGGAATGTAATGTAGGATTTATGCTTTGGAGAAGGATTACATGGCAGTAGATGAATGATTTGAATAGAAACATAATGGAAGGATGCGATGTGATGTCAAAATCTTAAGGGAATATTGTATGGAAATTGAACTGAATTTTTTTGTTTCAAAACTAATGAAAAAATATGAAAAAAGGCCTTGCTGTGAGTCTTTGCAGGATTATTCCTCCTGAAACAGTTAACATTCGCTCTCTAACAGTGTGGTCCTATACATGTCTATTTCAAAGTAAGCTCCATTGTGTTCAATGGGGCTCACTCTCAGTGTGTGTGACGGTTGTCGGAGGATTTCGACAGAAACAGGAGTGGAAACTGCCAATGTTTGATTATTTTTTGATGTTCAGTTATTTTGTCAAATATCTTAAGGGCTGTGGCATGGAAGATGGAGCAAGCTTGTTTTCCCCTGCTCTGGAAGGTAAGAATCCAAATCAATAGGTTTAAGTTACAAGAAAGGAGATTCTGACTGAACATCAGGAGGAACTTTCTGAGAGTAAGAGCTGTTCAACAGTGAAATGGACTCCCTCTGGAGGTTGTGGACTCTCCTTTCTTGGGGGTTTTTAAGCAGAGGTTGGGTGGTCATCTGTCAGTGATGTTTTAGTTGAGATTCCTGCATTACAGGAGGTTGGACTAAAAGACCTTTGGGGTCCCTCGCAACTCCACAATTCTATAATTCAGGTCCAGAACAGAATTCAATCCTCCCGGTCTGCCCCACAGAGGGCCTTAAGGTCCATAAATAGCAACACCCTAGATGTCCCGGGCCCTAAGGAAGTCAGATTAGCCTCAACCAGAGCCAGGGCCTTTTCAGCACTGGCTCCAGCCTGGTGGAACACTCTGTCTCATGAGACCAGGGCCCTGCGGGATCTGATGTCTTTCCGCAGGGCCTGTAGGACAGAGTCGTTCCTCCTGGCCTTTGGCTTGGAATCAATTTGATTCCCTCCCCCTCTTTCTTTTTTTCCTCTCTCCTCCTGTGATAGAACACCTATTTGGGGACTTCCCTGGCTTTTTTCTGGCCCATGTAGGACCAGTCTGGACAGTTAGCCTTGGTGAAGACTTGACATTTTCATCCCCAAAAAAGTTTTTGATTTGAGTTTCCACTGAAATGAGGCTGTATTTTAATATTTTAATGTTGTGTTTTAATCTTGTTTTTAAGTTGTATTTCAATCAATTGTTTTTATATTGGGTGTTAGTCGCCCTGAGCCCGGTCTTGGCTGGGGAGGGTGGGGTATAAATAAAACATTATTATTATTATTATTATTATTATTATTATTATTATTAGCTGCTGCTACTGCTGTTATTTTAGTTCGAAAAGCATATGTCATTGATTAAGGTTCCCCCCACCCCTGCCCCATTTGCACTGTGCTTCCTTTGCATTGAAATGAATGGGGTGGAACAATGTAATGGCAGACTGTGAGATGAATAATATCTATTTTAGAAGAAGACAGACTGCAGTGGAATGGAAGCAGTGCTGCATGCAACAAATGCAAGGCAGAATGCCTTCTTAAATCCTTAGCGTATATAGAATTGTAGCCTAAGAGGTCTGGCTCATTTCTTCCAGCTGATTTTAAGCCTGAGGTTGATATATGAGCATGGCTAATATGTAATGGAATTTAAGTTTTAGAGCATGACATTTTATATGGGGAAACATCCTTTGATAAATAGCTATTTGGCAAGGAAACCGCAGGTACAAGAGAAGCCAAGAACTCTTTGCAGATTCTGTGCAAAGCATATAATCCTCCCACATTTACCTACTGAAATGAAGACGGACAGAGAGGAAACTGCAGTTCAGCACACATTACTCTGACTGCATTAGGAGCACAAACACGAATGCATTATTAACAGGAGGAGCAGATTGATCAGAGGCAACAATGTTTGCACCCTCCATGGAAATAGATTACTGAGCTGAAAAGGGGCCAAACACTTGGTAGGAAGAGTGTGTCTAGACAACATGGCACTTAGACCTTGCAAAAGACATTTGCTATGGAGACAACGGAGAGCAATACAGGCAGCTCGGCTTGGAAAGAGCTGTGGATTATGTCATAACATCAGACATTAATCTTCCAAGAGAGGATGGTACAAGTCTCTTTTGAGTCCAGAAATCTTTCATTTCAGTTTCACAAACTTTTGCTTCAATTTGAACTCTAAGGAAATGAAGACATTTTGCTTTTCCATCATGTTGAAGCTGTAAACCTCACAGACAATTGCATAAAACAATGCGGCACACATTTTAAAGCTGAGCTGAAAACTGACCCTAGCATTTTATTGTTAGAAATCTTAAAGAAAACCACAACCCTGGGATTAAGAACCTCATGCTCAAAAAGTAATATATGATCTAAATTTGCCTAACCTTAAATTGCTGTTGTTGAACGAGAGCTTAAAGCAGCTGTCCCCAGGCTCCAGAGCTCACTTCATTGATGTGAGCCACTTCATTGATGACCTTCTTCTGGCAAGCAAGTGTGTGTGTGTGTGTGTGTGTGTGTGTGTGTGAAATAAAAATTAAAGTGACAGGCTATTTTAAACATATTTTAAACTGTTGCATTGGCCTGTTGGCATAAACAAAAAGTCACCAAGAGATACAAATTCAAAAGTGAGGATGCCTGTGAAACTGGAAGAGTGTTCCACTAGGAACACTAAATTCCCAAGTTCTAGTTGAGGCCAGTGAGGCCTGTGTGACAACTAACCACACTCTTCTGGGTGATCTCAGTGGTGGAGCTGGGATATATGGGTCTAGGCTGTCCTTGGTGCAACCTGAACCCATGTTGTTCAGGGCTCCGTATAGCAACATAAATAGGTTACTGGATTTATAATATGGAAGTTTGCTGCGTTGAGCAACATTTGGTGTGAAGGCACAATACAAACTGAACAATAAACATCTCCCCCTCCATCCCAGGGTGTATAGCCAAGCTGGATACCTCAGCTTTAGGTTATGGATAGAGAGTTCTTGCTTTGCCAGTCTCTAGCCCACTTCACAAGTTACTAATGTGAAAAGGATATGTATGTAGATCTACTATGAAGCTACTAACAGGAGTTTGACCAAACTGCGGGAGGCAGTGGAAGACAGGCGTGCTCTGGTCCATGGGGTCACGACGAGTCAGACACGACTAAACGACTAAACAACAACATGTAGATCTAGGAGCAGGGCCACACTTTTAGCCCCATCTGTGATATTGAATCTTTTTCTTTCACTAACTGCACATTGCACTCAGTTGTGTTTGAAGAAAGCTCAACGTGCAAAGACCTGCTCTTGTGTAGGTGCTCCACTGTGACTGGGCCATGTGATTGCATGGAGAGCATACTGGCAAGCCAGTGCTTGGAGACTGGGCTTTCTTCTTGCACAATCGTGTGCAACATCAGTGGTTGGGCTAAAAGTATGGCCCTGCTTCTTACTCCATTCTTACTCCCTGCATGTGATTAACCCTTGAAAAGAGCTTCTGTGTTGCTAATATCAGGTGAAATGCCATTATGACCTCCTGCTAACAGATGGCTGTTTGATTCAATGGAGGCTTCTGTCAACTGAAAAGAAGGGTGAGTTGATTTTTGAAAATTTACCCTTTCTCCTGTAGTCCTCCCTTGCCCCTTCCACTCTGTTCCAAAGGGGCCCCCAACCCTCTTCAGAAACATGGGGGCACAGGGGGCTACAGATCCAAGAGAGTGAATAAGCAAAAACAATGTCTTCCCTTTCTGCTAATGGAAGCGTCTACTGGATCAAAAGGGAGGGAAACAATCAGAAACAACCCATAATGGAAATATTGCATTAACACTTTTTGCATTGAAATGGTGCTGTTGTGGTCCACTCTGATCTTCTACAGATAACTATCTATCTATTCACACACACACACCCATGACAAAAAGCACTCTGTGGAGTATATTTATTGTTTTCAAAGAAAACTGTTATGCTCTTTGAATTTATACTTCAAGCAATTTGTTCCTTTTCTTTCCTCATTTCTCTCCCAATGTTCTTTAGGAAAGAAATGGCAAAATAAAATATGCATTTCTCTCTCTCTCTCTCCCTGTTTAAAAAGAATCATAGAATCATAGAATCATAGAGTTGGAAGAGACCACAAGGGCCATCGAGTCCAACCCCCTGCCAAGCAGGAAGCACCATCAGGCCAAGGGCTGCATATAACGCCACTCCTCCTCCTTTCTTGTCTGGTCAGTTTCTCTGAAATAGATTGTATCCCTCCATTATTACATTCCAATCGTGGGACTTATCCCACCAGGTTTCAGTGATGCCTATTATGTCATATTTAGTTTGCTGTACCAAGAGCTCAAGCTCATCTTGTTTATTTCCCATGCTTTGCGCATTAGTGTACAGACATTGAAGTCCATTAATCATTCCCCTGTGTCTCTTATTTAAGGATTTTTTCCTCCCACCACTAGGTCTGCGTGCTGTTTGCTCCATTTGGTCTATGACATTTGGATGATCATCTTCATCAATTGATAGACTCCTACCTTCAGGAGCACTGTCTCCCTCCCCCACATTAGTCACTTTAAAGCCCTCCTGATGAGGTTTCTGAGATTTTTGGCAAAAACATTCCTCCCAACCATTGTGAGGTGCAGCCCATCGCTTGCCAGAAGTCCATCTTCAAGAAACTGCAGTCCGTGATCTAAGAATCCAAACCGTTCCTGTTTACACCATTTGCGAAGCCAGATGTTCACTTCCACTATTTTTCCCTCGTCGTTCAATAAGAATAAGAATTTTTCCCTCGTCATTCAATAAGAATAAGAATTCTATCCATTGAAATCATTTGTTTTTGTCTTTAATTTCAGGTCTATTTCTCTAACATGTATGTACACATACAGAGAGAGAAAGCCTTCTATGAGAATATTAATAAACTGTTCTCATTCTCCTTTAGTGTTTGTTGTTGTTGCTGCCCTCATCAAAAGACTCCAGCAATCCATTTCACCTTTGGAAAACATGACCTGTCATCATTTAAGGAGCATTGCTCTGCTTTCTTTGGACAAGAAGGAAGAGCTGTGCATGATAGCCTGGCTACCAGGAAGAGGTTGCTGCTGAGGAACCTGGGGCAAGGAGAGAGAGAGAGAGAGAGAGAGAGAGAGAGAGAGATTACTGTCAAGTAGAAGAATCCCTCAGAAGTAATATCAGTGTCATTGCAGTGACAACAACTGTAGGCCAGTTCCAGAGGTGAGTCGAAAGGAATTTAAATGAACAGAACATGTAGCATAGTTCAGTTACATCCACATCTTAGATTGAAGGCTTACAACCACTTACCAGCATCTGTTTCTCATCCCTTTAACATGTTGCTTTTGAATTTAGCCCAAAATGTTCAAGTGGTTAGCAGCATTGGGAATTTTAGCAAGTGGGTTTTATTGCAACTTATTATGTTGTTTCTTCTTTTTTCCTTTTTTAAAAATGATTTGTCAAAGGATTTTCCAGTCTTTTTATTTTAAAGCAAATGCCAACTATTGATGTCTAAAGCAGTTCTTTTCAAAGCATTCTTGTGGCCTATGCCTGTATAACTCCAATTGATGTTTTCAGGAGTGGTGTAGTTAAATTCCTATGTGCTCATTTAAATATGTGGAGCTGAAGCTTTTATGCCTGTTTTAGTAATTCAGCTAGTGCAACATACACCATGCAACTTGCAATGAGGAAGGCATGAAAAAAAGAAGAAGTGCTATTTATGGAATTTCCTTCCTCCCAAAGGAGCCCATTTTGACATCTCCTCTGCAACAATAAAAGAATGCTTACTGCCAGCTGGACAACCTCTTGGCTTCATTGTGGTCAGGAGAGGACATCTCTTCCTCCTGCCCCGGCCATGTTGCTTGCTGGGGCTCGCCTGCAGTTGCAACCAATCATGGGTGAGCTAGGTGGTGAGGTTTGGGAGTGGAGCAGAAGGAAGTCTTCTTTCCTCTGGTCAAATCCTGGCTAAAAAAGCCAACTACACCCAGGCCTCAGCTGCAGTCATCACTAAATTCCCCCACCCTTTCTCCCTACTTTGTGGACTGTCCAAGGGTACGTTGGCAGGCGCTCTATAGGACTTTGCTATGTTTGGTTGCTGTATTTGGAACCAGAGAGGAATTTGCCTTCAGACTAATTGTTATAGCAACTGCCACAATTTCCTGGCAGATAAGCCGCTGGGTTGACTCCTTGGTCTAATTGAAAGGGGATGCCCCCTACCACTCCAAGGATCAGGGTGTCCCCACAAAGGGATCCTGGGAGAGGGTGCTTCTGTTTAGATGCTCAAATGGGAGCTGATGGGCCACAACACCCCCACAATGATGATCTTGGGGGGTTCCCAATTTCAGGTACATCATAGAGTGATCCTTAACCTTGATTAACTCTGCCATAGGAACCAGCTGTTGGGCCGGTCAATTCACAATACACACCCAATACCTACGCCAAAACCTGTTGAGATCTGTAATCAATAATGTTGTGGCCTGTTTAAATCCACACTGGTTGTCCTGTGTTTATTGCAACTATATACCACATAGTTGCCTGGACCCACAACTTTTCTTTTGAGTATTCTGTGTATGGGTTATACAGTTACTGGCCACAGAGGAGACTGCAGTGTCTTCATGAAATATGGTTTATTTACACATATTTACCCAAGTCTGGATGGAGAGAGGGTTCTGAGCATTATAACAAAGAGTTGGATTTCCACCCAACTTGAGAACATGTTATTTACAAACCAGTGTTCAAAAGCCTGTTATAGTGTGGTGAAATAACTGCACTAGCTGAGAAACCACTAACCTTGGTTAATGGAAAAAGCAATCACATGACAGCCTCATATACCCTTAGTATTCATTTCAGCATAAATTGGGTCCTGCTGTATACACTCAACCCAGGGCAGCATTGCAGTGACATGGTAGAATACTGATGCAAGGGTGGGAAACCTGTGGCTCTCCAAATTTTCTTGGACTCCAATTCCCATCAGTCCCAGTCAGCATGGCCAGTGGCCAAGGATGATGAGAGTTGTAGTCCAGCAACATCCTAGCTAGTTGCATAGAGGCCTGCTTCAAAATATTGGTGGCTGAATCATGTTCACATATAAGGCCTGGCACATGTTACAGGATGTCTGCAAGTTGCAGGCTCACACTGTGTGACCAAGCTAAATTGCTGCCTTGTCCTAGCTGAGGGATATAAACCAGAGACTAAGGTTGTGTGCCTGGACCATCTCATGTTAGCAAAATAACTCCCTTCTTAAGAACTCCTGGTCCCACTAGTATTGAACAGTTGGCATTTTACACGAAAAATTGCTCCTGCAAAGTTACATGCTTGTTAGTTTCAATTTTCCCGATAAAAGATAGTGGTGTCCTGCAAGCTACTGAAGTGCTGCTAATGAGTACAATAATCAGATAAAAAAGGGCTGGATGCTTCTCAGAGATGCTGGGCAGAGCCTAAAGATTCCCTTTAGAAATGCCAGGGGGAAATGCTCTCTCTCTCTCTTCTGCCACGGGAGACTTAGGAAGGATAAGACTGGACTAAATTTCAGTCATGCTGCAAGTTATTGATTATTTAATCTCTTGCTGTGCAGAATTTTTAAAAATGGCTATTAACTTTGTTTTAAACAGAAGAAAATAGATTTTGCATCCTTGTCTGTTTTTGTTTAACATGCTTACACTGGAATCATCTAGAGATTTTTGGAACTCTACCTGTTCATTGAGTACACTTTACCCCACGTTTCCTCCATCATGGTACTCAAGACAGCATACATGGAGCTTCCTCAGGAAGCTGACTGCAAAATGCTCACAGTGAGACCACGCATCCCAAGCGAACATCAAGGATCAGAACAAAAGAGT
This sequence comes from Podarcis tiliguerta, assembly GCF_965153285.1. Lineage (NCBI taxonomy): Eukaryota > Metazoa > Chordata > Lepidosauria > Squamata > Lacertidae > Podarcis > Podarcis tiliguerta. The sequence goes on along the minus strand of NC_139544.1, from coordinate 5,011,002 downwards.
ATCTAGTCCAGCATCCTGATTCTTTTTTAACATGACCATGTGTCATGTTTGACCTCTAGTTCAAGGGCAGTCCAGTCCTAGTCCTGTTTCAAAACAAAAGCATTCTGAGAAGGGAGAGCACGGACCTTGAAGTTGCCCATCAGTAGTCAGTATCTGGACAGCACATCTGTCCCCTGGCCACCACCTTCCCCGTTTTGGTGAGATATATTGTATTTCTGTTTAAATTATAGTAATGATTTCTAAATTTGTATCTATACATATATATTAGCACATGCACATTTTATGGAAATCTGTGTCATCTTTTGTTCTCTTTTTTGGGTTATGCAGTTCCATTTGGGTGGGGGGCAATCAAAGCAGCCACCCTAAGGAGCCTAATTAATTGGCTCCTTCGTCTGTCTCAAGAGACAATGAAATGAGCCTCCAGGTTCTAAGTCAAACTGCTGGAGAATCACAACACCTGCTGTGGCTGCAGACTGGAAACTCATAACTGCTGCCTCCCACATTGTTTTGCTGCATTGGCAACACTAAAGTGACATCTCCAGGGTGCAAGTCTGGGTTGTGTGCATGGAGGTGCTGAGCTGCCCAGACAACAAGAACCCCCCTTCCGGCCTCACTTGTTGTTGTTTAGTCGTGTCCGACTCTTCGTGACCCCATGGACCAGAGCACGCCAGGCACTTCTGTCTTCCACTGCCTCCCGCAGTTTGGTCAAACTCATGCTGGTAGCTTCGAGAACACAGTCCCACCATCTTGTCCTCTGTCATCTCCTTCTCCTTGTGCCCTCCATCTTTCCCAACATCAAGGTCTTTTCCAGGGAGTCTTCTCTTCTCATGAGGTGGCCAAAGTATTGGAGCCTCAGCTTCACGATCTGTCCTTCCAGTGAGCACTCAGGGCTGATTTCCTTAAGAATGGAGAGGTTTGATCTTCTTGCAGTCCATGGGACTCTCAAGAGTCTCCTCCAGCACCAGAATTCAAAAGCATCAATTCTTTGGCGATCAGCCTTCTTTATGGTCCAGCTTTCACTTGTGGGCCAAAGGAAAGCAGAGCAATACATTTGGTATCAGCTAGGCTGCAGGAGTTTCTGGAAGCAAGGTACCGTCTTTAGGATAAGAGTTTTCCTTCTCCTAGATGGGGTACATTCCCAAGTTGACAAGCCCCATCTGCTTCTCATTTCCCTCTATAGCACACTCAGGAACCACCTTCTTGACTGTTGGACCCACTATTGGTCTCGTCCATTCAATCAGCCAGAGCCTGTCTTTGCATGCAGGGTCAATGCCTGACTCACTGGGAGTTTGAGACCCATCGGCTCCCCTCACCTGGTTTAGCCAGCCAGTTGAAGCCATGGGGTGTGGCCATTGTTGCATGCTGACAGCTTCAAGGAGCCACAGGTGAGAGCTGAGTGACAGGTGGGGACCAAAGATGGACAAACTACCCCCAAAAGGAGCACAAGGTGTGTCCCACCAGAGGTACAACCCCTCTCTGAACAGCCCATATATTCCCACCCTAAGCCATACTGAAGCAAATAACATTATGGTGTCCCGCTTTCTAGGTTCCAAATGGTTCCCATGGTTGTAACACAGATAGACTATGGTAGCTTAGAATGCTCTCCACCTTAAAACAAAACATCAACAAATAGAAACTAACAGTTTGGGGAGGTTATAATTCAATCCCCTTTAGCTACCCTTTGGCTACTGACTATGCTAATTTTAGTGGGGGCTTTTAGTGTAGGGGAAAATGACCCCCCCTCCTGTGCCTGCACTCTGAAGTGCAGCAGTCAAACCTACCTCCTCATCCTCCTGACCACACATGTAGATGCAGCCTGTACAGGAGTAAGGCAGTACAGTGGTACCTCAGGTTAAGAGCTTAATTCGTTCTGGAGGTCCGTTCTTAACCTGAAACTGTTCTTAACCTGGAGCACCACTTTAGCTAATGGGGCCTCCTGCTGCCGCCATGCGATTTCTGTTCTCATCCTGAAGCAAAGCTCTTAACCCAAGGTACTATTTCTGGGTTAGTGGAGTCTGTAACCTGAAGCGTATGTAACCTGAAGCGTATGTAACCTGAGGTACCACTGTACTGCGTAGGCCCAATAGAAAAGGACACAGCAATGGCCACACCCCCTCTAGTAGCAACTAGGATTATGAGACTGGAGATGTAATGGGAGTAACCTTTATCCATCCACAAAAACAAAAATATAGATGGCTTGCTGAATGCCGAAAGACCTCATTCACTCCAACTTTAGTTTTGGCTTTTTTAAAAGCAAGGAAAGGGACATCGGTTCTTAGCAAACTGTCTAAACTGAATTAATGCCCCTACACAACCAGCATGAGGTTACTTCATTAACTAGCACTTACATGTCCCACACCTTCAATTAACACTGGCTTGGCACAATCTCATATCTGTTAAGGCACAGAAGATGATCAGACAACATCATTGCTAGCCAAGCATCCCCTCGAACAGAGCTGATTTATCTCCTTGGCACCTCATTAAAATGCAAAATGTGCTGAAATTGATTTTCAGCCATTCGGGCAGGAATGTTTGTAATAATGTTAATTTGTGAATTCTGCACACACACACACACACACACACACACTTATAATTTGGTATGCTGCAGTTGCCATGTTCGGCCTGAGGCTATTTGTATTGTGCAGACAGAAAATGAACAGCGAACATTTATTTCTCATATCTTTCTGAGGAACCTGAGGCGCATGAAGATATTTGTGCTGTAACAGGCACAGTCAATCTCCTTCACTCCCTTTAGTCACTATATATCAACAGCAAACTCCCAGCTAGTCGGACTGGAGCAATTAACCTGCCACAGTTCTCTGCTGTCAGACTCAGTAATAATAAACTCCCCCCAGTGAGAGATAGAGCTATAGATCCTCACCCTGCAAATTCCAGAGAGTGGCTGAATTATTCAGCATCAGCATGATTAAAGAGATGACATGGTATTAGTTTAAAAGGCATTACTCCCTCCCAGCCCCCACCTCCAGACCAAGATTTAAATCTATTAATGAACAACAATTATAGTAAGGGGAAGAATGCCTTATCCCCACAGGCTTAAGAAATGGGAGGTGGGGTAGTGAGAAGAAAGAAAATACAATTTTCAGTGCCTCCTCATTTGGAAATCAAAAAGCTTAAGAAGAAAACAAGCATGTCAATATGAAGTAGGAAACTTGCTTAATTAAATAGTTACAGCCTATGTAAATCTTGGAAGGAAATCAAAATAATAATTGCAGTCAAGCAAAACATATTAACTTTGGCGTAATTGGAAATGTTTACAGTGCCATCCTTAAGAGAAATACTGTTGATCACTTCTGATTATTATAATTATAAGCAATAATTTTGAAGTCTGGAAGGTAACAAATCAGGGGGAAAGCTGCATACAAGGATGTTAATAATGTTGCCAAAAATAATTCAGACCACCACTGTGTGGCCCACCTGGTCCCTCCCTCACCCCCCCTTTTTTTTTACTCCAGCCTGTTCTTTAAAATTCCTTCCTTTTCCCACTTAGACACAACCTTATTATTAATAAAACAGGCAATTTTAAATGTGTCCATGCTGAGATGCATTAATATTTTCAACCTAGCATAAGTGCTGCCCTCCCTTGTAGTGATACTAAATACTGCAGCAGACTACAGATTAACGTATTTTAGTACCAGATGGGTGGTGGGCAAGGGCAAATCTGAGTGAGAAAAGGCAAAATCCTGCCATGGTCCTGCTCAGAGGTTCTGTTGCCATAACTGGTTGGCTTCAGAGGCGGTTTCATGTTGTTATCCAGTTCCAAACCTAGTCTCCTATGTGACTGCTGTCTGCCTCCTTCAAATGCTACACTTTCTGATAATTGCTCTCTGGTAATTCTGGAAAATGTGTGACCAACCATAACACAATGGAACCATATTTTATACAAAATAAATAAAAGCATATTTATATTAAGACAACATGAAGCTCATTGTGAGAGGCCACTTCACACAATGGTTCGCAAAGAATTGTTTTGCAAACAAGTAATCTTATATGCATTTACTGGGACCCACAAATGAATTTACAATGTGTTTATCAAGTTTAGACTGACCCCCCACCCTGCCAAATCACTTTGGATGCCTTTGAACTCTAATTATAACTTCACCTTGAAATAATAAAATGTGTTCATCCTATGTCATTGCAATCTCCATCAAGCATCTACTTAGTCAATGTAACTTTCAGATGTTCTCTCTCATTTTCACTCCATGTCACTCCATTTCATTCAAGTACAGCACCATTTCCTTAAGAATATACCCAAACCTTCCCTTTATCATTCAAATATTCTACAAAAGCACTGCCATTTATGACTGAATTTATTTTCCCTTGTTTATTTCAAGTGCTGATGGGCCTCCTCTGCCTTCTAGCTTGTGGTAATCATCTCTCTTTGACCTGTGGCTAAGTTCAGTTTTGAATTTCTCTTGTATGTTTGTTTCCATATAAAATTGCCATGCAAAAATGATCCAACAGAACATCAAGACTATGTGCATCTACCTAAATTTTAAGCCTTAAGAGGCAGGTGAGTTACCAAAATATTAATAAGGTAATAGGGATGCGGGTGGTGCTGTGGGTTAAACCACAGAGCCTAGGACTTGCCGATCAGAAGGTCAGCGGTTGCTCGGTCCCTGCTCCTGCCAACCTAACAGTTCGAAAGCACGTCAAAGTACAAGTAGATAAATAGGTACCGCTCCGGCAGGAAGCTAAACGGCTCTGGTTCGCTAGAAGCAGCTTAGTCATACTGGCCACATGACCTGGAAGCTGTATGCTGGCTCCCTCGGCCAGTAAAGCAAGATGAGCGCCGCAACCCCAGAGTCGGCGACAGCTGGAACTAATGGTCAGGGGTCCCTTTATCTTTAATAGATAGATATATCAAGGTAACAGATTTCAAGAAATATTGTTAGTCTGTTACAGCAAACACAGAAAAGAGTCTTGTGCATTTGCACAAAGATTATAAGATACTTCAGAGCCTGTATTGACAGTCATCTTGTCACATTGTTTTTTGTAATGAAAATAAGCAACTGATGTAGTAAAGTCTCAGAACCACACCTTGATGCTCTGGTATGCTGTATCAAACTCACATTTCAGGAACTTATCTTGAATTATGTAAACATCAGCCTGTGCTTCCAGAGGGGATTAGGACTGAGTAGATGATAAGTTTTGCAGCCCTCTCTTAGCTTTGAGCTGCAAATTTAAGCAAATGAGAGGTGTCCCCAAGATTAGACTATGATGAATGTGATCAGCTCAGATCAGCTGATTAAATAAACAAGCCACTCCTTCACCCTTTCTTTCATCTTCGTTTTTGGTGCCTTATTTTATTTTATTTTATGTTGTTATTACTATGGATAGGGGCTCAAAAAGCTGGACAAGGCCACAGTCTCTCTGGACCTCTGAGATGATGGGAAGAGAGAGCACACGGTTTTGTGTTCCTGCCATGGATACAATTTGAGAACATCTCAAGAAGCTTAAAGTCACACACTTTCAGTCCTAATTTGGGAACATCTCCCAAATAATTAATTTAGTTTAGGGTCTCACCTAGAACTGCTGCATTATTTCGATATTATTTGTATGTTATTAAGAGGTGGGGGAAGTGAACTCAATTTTAAAACATGCCACATTATTACTCAGGTCTTCTTGGTTGTACAACATGTTGCTTCTCCTTGAAAGACAAATTTATTCCAGCATTTGCTGAGAAAGGTTTCTGAGGGGAGATACTCAGCCCAGCTGATGTTAATCGGTTTCATGCCAAATTATAGTATTCTAACATTGCTGCCAAATCTGTGCAGCCTAGCATTATCAATTTCAGTAAATTAAAGAGAGCTCATTTCTGATGAAATGGATTTATTTGTGTTATTATCATGCATACATTTATGCATTGAAACAACTGATTTCCCCTGAGAGCAGGAGGTACATTCCTTACGACGTGTGAATGGGAGTGCATCTACCTGTGAGTCGTCTTCACCTTTTTGCAGTCCGGTTAACAACAGGCTGATTTCAGTGTTTATTCAGTGTGTTTGAATCATATACGTTCACTGGTAGAATTGCCACATTTTTTTATCCAGTACCAATTTCAGTAGGCAGAAGACAAAAGCAGCCAAGTTCAATAAGAATGCAATAGATTTAAATTTCATAAATAGAAATTATAGTTATTTGCTTCTGCTTTTTCAGTTTCGAGTCTTACTTCCTCCCAAATACTTCAGATAATAGTATATTCTAAATCTTTAATGATAGCATGTTAAAATGGTTGATCACTTACCTACCGTAGTTCTGGCTATTAAGTTTCATTTGAACAAAATGTTGTTACCATTTATTTGATTTCTAGCTCCACCCTTCGTCAAATGATCCCAGGAGAAGATACATATAGAAAAACAACAACAAAAATCACTAAAAATGAAATATTGCTACTATTCAGGCCTTGCATTCTTACACGAGGTATTTTTTTAAAGACTTCCTCCATTTTTAAGCCTTAAATCTAAAGGGTAGAACCAGAAAGTTGGATGGGCCATTGTGGGTTATCGAATCTTATCAATGTCGATACTGTGAAACGTACAGCACCCAGAAAATGAAGGTAACCCCAAACAAGGTCCCTGTTACAGATTGTGTCTTGAGGATATAGTCAGGCCCAGGGTATAATCCAGACCAAACAACTTTTCAAGTGACCCCCTGAGAACTTGCTTTTGAATGTTGGGAATGTGGAGCAGTGATTTCTGGGAATGAATGAATAACACCTAAACATACAGAACTCTTTGCCAGTTTATGGCCTCAGAGTATACACTAAGAACCATGCTGGAACACAAATGTTATAGTTCAACTCAAGTTCCTTGTTTTTTTATGGCCCGAAGCTTCCTGGTGGGGTCATGTTGTGATGTGTGTCATCTGAAATCAGCATAAAACTCAACTCTGAAATATTAAACATTTTCTTGCATTCTAAATGTTAAGGCTGCATTTGTTTATTACTCATCCCAATCAGAAAGGTTATATTATACCATAGTTGATTTTCCCTCCAATGCGTTTTAAGTAGCTTTGCATTTATTAGGCAGATGTTACCCTCTTCCCCCCGCAATTCCTTTCAAGCTTATTATTATCACACCTCTCTCTTTTAAACACCGCTGACATCATCCTCACTTTTCAATCCCCCTTCCACACACATCCACCCAAATGACTGAAAGGCAACTTGTTTCTTGTTGGCGGAAGCTCCAGATGAATAATTCAACTGGTAGAATGTTCTGTGTTGTACATTTTCAGAAGACAGAGCAATCCTCTTGTCAGTCACAATAGCTCTGTCAAAACTAAGCACCATACAGTATGTGCGCCAAGCAAACCGTGCATGCTAAGCAGCTGAAACTGCCAACCAAGTTAATCCTGGCCAGCATCCATTTTGCTTCGTGTGGCAGAAAATTCCCAATTAAAAACTTAGTCTCATATTGTGCTCGGAAGTCAGTCAAAATGTATAAATAAAGGCATAAATATATGACATTGTTTGGATGATGCTATAGAACATATGAGGAAGTGGGTATGTGCCCAATGTTGTTTTATTCACTGACATTGTGTTGAGGAGGGGGTAAGATGCCCCCTGCCTCTCCCCACCTCCACATCACCCGGGTTATTCTCTCCTCCCCTCCCCCCAGTATTCCAGGCAATCAGGGAAAGAGAACAAAAAGGTCCCCGTTCTTTCTTTCCCCTCCAAAGCAATAGAAAGAAAAACAGACCTGTTTGTTCCTTTCCTTCTTTTCCAGTCTCCATTAATCTTCCTTCCACCACCTGCTGTTGGTGGCAACCATGGCATAAGCAATGGCAACAAATACACCATCACATTCCTCTTTTAAAAAATGTTTTGTTGTTGTTAATTTTTATTTTTAATTTTGTTGTTAATTTTTATTTTTAATTCACCAGATACAGTGCTTTAAAGAAATATGAATGGCAATATAGGTGTTATGTACTGAGCTGAATCCTAGAACAATAGGTTCCAGAATGCAGCAGTTTGATTGGTCCGCAGGAGCCACCCAATCCAGCTCCAGGTGGAAGTGAATCAGCGACCTGATTGGCCTGCAGGAGCAGCCAATCAGGTTGCTGGAGGAAGTGAATCCGCAACCTGATTGGCCTACAGGAGCAGCCCAGAATTAGCCAATCACGCGGGGCCCATTGTGTAAATAATGTATATATAGCAGACGTTTTGGGGAAAGTTTCATTCATTGCTACTACGAACTGAATAAAGAGCATGAGATTCACACTCGACTCTGAGTATATTTCAATAAGGCAGATGAAGCAAAATAAAACCCGTTCTTTAAAATTCATAGCATCTCAAAGTCATACTGTGTCTCTTGGAGAAGAAAGGTCATTTTGTAAAAAGACCCATGCTTTTTACAAAACTTTCACTTCACCTTTTACAGACCAGATATGATGCAGCACGCCCATTTTGTAAGTAGCTAAAGAGAGAAAGATGGGGGACTGCTGCTGATATTTAGGGTACTCCCAGCCTGCAGCCGTAGTCCAGGCCTAAGAGCACCAACTTTGTTCCTCCTGGCCTTTGGCTTAGAATCAGTTTGATTCCCTCCCCCTCTTGCTTTTTCCTTTCTCCTCCCATGAAGAGAGTGCATCCTAATGTTTTAATGTTGTATCTTAATCTTTTAAATTGTATTTTAATCAACTTGTTTTTATTATTGGTTGTTAGCCGCCCTGAGCCCCGTCTTGGCTGGGGAGGGCGGGGTATAAATAAAAATATATTATTATTATTATTATTATTATTATTATTCAGGAAAAAATACAAACAAAATGTTTAATTGGGGAATAGGAATCTTAAGTACATTGTAGATTATAAGAGATATGGGCAGCTCATCACTTGTCATTTTGTATATTGGTACAAATGGCACACCTTGCATCATTTCTGCTTTGTGCACTTGTGTATAATTCACCACCTTTCCAAACGGAATATACAGAAGCGACAATTGGGAAAGAATTGAGTCTCTGCTTTAGTGCATTTTGCCAAGCAAAGTGGTGACATATGGCACAGGTGTCCTTGATAATTAATAAGATATGCAGAGAAGAGAGAGAGTGCTTCTCTGAACACATATACATATTTGCGAGAAAATCTTTCACTGAATAATACCCAAGGCATTGCTGATGCTAAAGATGCTAAAGCATAAATGAATTAGTTCCATAGTAGTTATGTGGTTACTTGGCCATCATCAAGTAACTATAAATTAGTTTGTATCAATAAAAAATATATAACACTTATTGCACTGTTAAATAGGATCAATGATAAGTTCACACATTCCTGTGGTTGGGTCATCCATCTCCCTTCTTGCTATTTAAAACTAATGTGAAAAAACATATCTGCAAATCAACCATGCTCTGTGGTTCCCAAGCTGATTTAGTCCCATTGACTTGGCCTGTCTTTCAGCATGCTTTGATTTGATCTTGAGCAATTTGGGTTGGCAAAATGCCAAAGCCGTCTCAGTGCCGTAACCAGGGCGAAAGTCGGACTGAAATGGATCCAGAGCCAATGTTTCATCCAGAAACCTACCAAGCTGTTTGGCAACTGCTCTCTCAATTACCTTACCCAGGTAAGGAAGATTCGAAACCGGACGGTAATTGGAGAGATCTGAAAGATCTAGAGATGTTTTCTTTAAGAGCAGACACACTACTGCTTCCTTCAACTCCCCTGGGAAAGTCCCCGTGCCAAGGGACTGATTGATGATCTCACCCAAAGGGGCCCACACCTCATCTGGACATGCTCTAATCAGCCAGGATGGGTGCGGGTCAAGGGGACAAGTGGTGGGCCTTCCAGCTCGGAGGAATTTGTCTACATCGGCAGGGAGTATCCAATCGAAGTGGTCCAATACTGGACCCGAGGACAGTCGAGGGGCCTCCAGTTCTGTTACTGTATCCAAATTGGCAGGGAGGTCACAGCAGAGCAGCAAGACTTTCTCCGCAAAAAAGCTTGCAGATGCCTCACAACTTATGGGTCAAATTCGTATTTAAATTTGGCTGTTCATCTAGGGTTGTTAGAGACCTAATTATTCTAAAAAGTTGTGCCGGGCGAGAGCTAGCGCATGCAATGGAAGCTGAGAAGTAAAATTTCTTTGCAGCGTTCACTGCCATCTCATAGGCTTTCATAAGTGTCCTATAAGATGTTCTTGAGGCTCTGTCGCGAGCACGCTGCCATAGTCGCTCTAGCCGTCTGAGGTCCTGCTTCATTTTCCAGAGCTCCTCAGTAAACCAGGGGGCCCAGTTTCGGTGGGGTTGCAGAGGGCTCTTAGGTGCAATCTCATTTATGGCTGCTGAGCCAGTTATTCCAGTTCTCGACAAGCTCATCTAGTGAGCCGCCAGGGGGAGCAGGGTCCTGCAAGGCCTGACGAAATCCATCAGGATCCATCAGCCTTCATGGGCGAGCCCAAATAGGCTTGCCACCCAAGCGGGGTCGGGGCAGGAAGTCAATCCAGGCTTTCAGAGCGTAGTGAAAAAGCATCTTTTTTCTCCATGTATTCTATTAGTCAGAATCTGTGCATTATAAATGTGTGTTAAAATGTTCTTGTAAATAAATGGTTGATAGCAGATCGAGAGGAGAGGCTAGATGTTAACATTCTTACTTCTGTGTGGAATAAGGATTAGAAGTCGCTTTATGTTAGAATCTTTGCTTAGGCTGGTACTATCAGCTTCAACATCTGGCCTGGTGTCCATCAATTGTTTAATGTTTGGTCCACAGTTGAATACCTTTTGATGCTAACTGAGAACAGACTTCTTTTTTCTTATCTGCTCTTTCATAGGTTTTTAGTACTTCAAAGATGCAGCCTGTGCTCTAGGAGACAAATGCAGCTCACTCGAGGGTGCTCTCTTGTTTTTAAGTGGCTTTGTGGAAGGCAATAAAGCAAGTAAGCTGTGAAGAAAACTGCTTTTTTTCCCCTTCTGGCTCCAGGGTGATGGTTGCAGGTTTTTCAAGAATATTGCTTGCAGAAGGGCCCTGGGCTCCCAAGGATATAATAGTCTGATAAGATAAGATGGAGGTAAATTGAATTCCACAAACCAACCTTCCCATTCACAATTATTCAACAACTATACTAATGCGAACAGGAAAAGTTGAGAGAAATCCTGGGACATAACATTTTACCAGTTAAGATTTAAAATGAATAGTAAATAAATTATTCTTGGAACTTTATGCAGAGTGTGAAATTATGGATATATTTTATTTACCTGTATTGTGTGTGTTGCATGTGTTTAAAAAATCAACCCACAAACCAACATTTCTTTGTTCTACTAAAGTGGTACTTTATTCATCTGCTTTGATGTAACCATTTTCAATTTCTTGACAGTTGATAATCATCATAGTGAGTCCACCATTTCTACAACCTATGTTGGCTTATGGGAGTAATGCTTACAGCTTCTGGATTTCACTACAAATTAAGCTTGCTTCAGGCAGTTAGTTTGACTTAGTGCTGAGCCAAAATCTTACCTCCAGAATTTCTTTAGGATTTCAATGGGTGTACAGGGTTTCCTTTACTGTTGCATGGAGGCCAAGGGTAGTTTGTGTGAGTATCTTTCCAATAAACAGTGCTCCAACACTGCAGTCTTCTTGGTTAGCTGTGCTTTCCCAGTTTGAACAAGTCATGTCTCTTTAGGTCTCCTATTGAGCTTTAATTGAAGCTTCAAAGCTTGGAAGGCTACAGAGTGCAGACCATTTGGAGAAAGAAAGCCGAAAGCCTCAAAACACTCCTTGGAGACCTCAGAAGTAAGGGAAGCTCAACAAAAAGCTCTAGTGGCACCCACAAGAATTTCACCAAAACCTCTCCCTTTTGATTATTTTCAAATGTAATTTGTTTTCTCATTAATTGATGCAGAATTGTTAAAAAAAAAGTGGGAGAACTCTTTGAACACAGGAAGAAGTGAAAGGGCATGCAGGAAGTGAATGCTTTGCAAGATGAGTGCACTTCCTGAGGAGAGTGTGATCTCTGTATTGAGGATTTCCGGCATGGGGTAGGAACCTTGATTGGCCACTAACTGGGAAATGTATTTGAACACATTTGCGTCATCTAGTGAGTAGAGATCACTCTAAACATTCCTTTGCATTTTCATGCAAGAGACGGATTTAGGGCAGTGCTAGTGCTGTGATCATATATGGTGCACAGCTGAGAAGGATGCCTTCTCAAAGCCCGCTCTTGCCCATTTTAGGGAAGGAGGTGTGAGGACTCTGATAGGGTCCCAGAGTCCTCCTGCCTCCTTCCCAAAGATGGGCAAATGCTTACCAGGCTTTGGGAAGGAGATAGGAGGGCTCTAGGACCCTATCAGAGTCTTGCACCTCCTTCCCAAAACCCAGCTTCAGCCCACACAGTGAGCGCTGAGGGTGTCAAACGGCCTCACACAGGACAGGATATTACCAAGGTCCGACCCCGTCCATGCTGACTGCCTGAAGAGGGCTTTGGATGCATACTTCTGTAATAAGACCTAGAGCAGAATTATGGGTAGTGTTGGGCTCAAACCCTCCGAGCTCTGAAACCTTGGGCAAATCACTCTCAATTTAGGCTTCGTCACAGGGTCATTGTTGGGATCAAAACAGGATATGCCTCTCCGGAGTTCCTGGGGAAAGATTGAAATAAAAATGGAATAAGTAACTGGGTTTGTTTTGTTTTGATTTGATTTTTTTGTTTTGTAGCACAGCCTGATCACATGCATAGTTGACTAGAACTAAATCCAATTGAAGCCAGTGGGCTTATTCCCAAGTAAGGCTGAAATTCTGTGCCCACTTACCTGGGAGTAACCCCCTTGAAATTAATGGTACTTCATAGTAGACACATACATGATTGTACCCCAAATGTCTTTAGGACTGCGGCCATAGGTATAGGCTCCACTGAAGATGACGGCAGCTACTTCCAAATAAATGTGTATAGGATTGTGCTGTTGAGCATCAGTTCAGTCGATTCCTCAAACAACTAACTTATTCAAAATTATGGTTTTTGTCATCAATAGATCATTTATTATAAAAGATCCCCGAGTCTTTAGAGCTTGCACAGGTGCCCTGCATTTCCTCAAAAGAGAGGCAGAGAATGGAATTATAATAGATAAATATGGAATCTACATATCTGGCATTGTTACAAAATGCTTTTTATGAAGGGTTGGCAAACAAACTAAAAGATTGGCTACATCCAGCACGGTTCTGGCATTCCTATGACTGATGAACTTTCCCTATGTGTTACCAAACCTTGATTAAAATGTGGCTTTTCTCCCATTTCAGTGGATATCCTAAAATAGTTTCTTAAGACATTCCCTGCAATTGGCAGTAAGCTCACTAGTCTGTAATCTCCTGGTATGGCTCTAGGTAGTTTCTTTAATAATTGGATTATGCTGGCCTCTTTCCAGGCTTCAGGGCTGTCTCCTGAACTAAGTGAACTTGTAACAATGAAAGCTTCTCTAAGTTCTGCCTCTACCTTCCTGTGGCACTTTTTGAAGAATGATGCCTGGTGCTAAGGTTTCGACCATTCCAGAGAGCTTAACTTCTTAGTAAACGTCTGTGGGTATAGTGTGTTCTGAAGTTTCTGTAAAAATAAAAATAAAAATAAAAAGTTAACCAACAACAACAAAAATCTATCCGAAAGGGCTGTCCAGCAAAGCTTCCTGGTGAACCCTGCAGGATCAAAATGACCCCCAACTGACTCACAACTCCAGCATAAATTCTACGGTTGTCTCACTCCCATCCTCCTTCTCATATGTAAGTGGACCAATATTTACATCATTTAATCGCTATGCTTATGTCCTGCCCTTACTTCATGTACCTCAGAGTGGCACAGATGGCTCCCCCATGCTGCACAGAACCATTTTATGCTGGTGCTATAGGGGTACCTGAAGAATAAACGTGGTACAAAAATAATCCCAAACTTTATTTAGCTGCACTATATGAAATGATCAATGGATGAGACTGACTTTCCCCACAGGCCCCTTCAAAGCCTAACATGCAATTTCCCAGTCTTCACAGTCATAAATGTAATATCATCACAATAAATGTAATTAATATGTATGGGACTGAAGATCTGTAAAAAGAGTTACCGCAGTCGCACAAATCTAATGGGCCATTGAATCTAACGTGCACCTCAACTTTCAAAACATTGAAACCAAAAAAAGTATTTGCTGTGTCAGCGGTGTTTTCCAAGCATGCAATCGAATCTAATGCGCCATCAAATCTAATGTGCACCCTAATTTTTGCGACCTATGTAATATGGCTGCCCTGACCCATTTTGAGATTCTTGATAGTCGATCACTGGGACTTATTACAAACAGGGAAAGGCACTGACTTTCCTAGAGCTCCTAACCTCAAGGAAATCAGTTAATACTATTTCAGCTGCCGTTTGTTTGTTTCTTCAGATGCAGAAATACTAACCTACTTACCACAAGTAGTACTTAACATTAACGAAGCATTAATGATTTACTTGAAATCCTACAAAGCACTCGTATGTAGCTTTGAAAAATATCAGAGAGTGGGGAGAATTAAAGGTTACATTAACTGTACATTCCTACTAAGTAAAAAAATAAAATAAAATCCTGATGAGCTACTTAAGAAAAGTTGTTATTATTGTTGTTTTTACCATTTCTGTTGTGTCAGACTGGGGTAAAATTTCTCAGAAAAAATATTTATTTATTTCAGTCACTCTCCTTCCTTTTTACGGTCCTTGTAGAATTTTTGTCGTCTGCTAGATGATATTCAGCAATATGGCCTCCCAGATATCAGAAGGACACAGGTGTGGTTCCAGTTTAAATATTATTAATATTGTTGCAATGAGCTTTGCCCCTCCTTGGAGTCCTCCTCTCTGAGCCTATGACAGGGTCACACTCCCACTCTCCTTCTCCTCAGAATGAACATCCACCAGGGTAACTAAGGCTGGTCACATAACCAGGCCTGACCTTGGATAATTGGTTTCATCCAAGAGTACTTGCAATTCTGCCACAACCCTTTCAATCACCTTCCCTAGAAAGAGGGTGTTTGCGACCAGGTAGTAGTTGTCACAAACCAATAGATCCATGGCGGGCTTTTTCAGGAGCACTCAGATGGCCACCTGTTTCATGATAGCCAGGACCTACAAAGATGTGCTGACCACACCCTAGATCAGGCTTCCTCAACCTCGGCCCTCCAGATGTTTTTGGCCTACAACTCCCATGATCCCTAGCTAGCAGGAACAGTGGTCAGGGAAGCTGGGAATTGTCTCAAAACATTTGAAGGGCCAAGGTTGAGGAAGCCTACCCTAGATGCACTTGGTCATATCATCTTGGCAAGCTTTAATATAAGGTAAGAGGGGCAAAGGCCAAGGAGACATGTTGTCATAAGGACCTTGTCCACATGATCAGGCTGCACATGCCCCAGAATATTTCAGAAAATACTGTTTCCAAACCCACCCCTCAATTTCACCATCCAAAAATGTTATGAAGAATTTTGGGTGTTATTAGCAACATCCATTATCTGCCATTGATGCTACTTTCTGGCAAAACTAAATTTTAGGTTCTCTCTGTTTTCCAATCTTAAATGCAGTTCTCCACAATTCCACATCAGTTTGCAGTTTAAAAATAAAATAAAAAGTCCTCATGAAAATTCACCACCATTTTAGTGTGATTTCCCCCCCCCCCCCAACTATAACAATTTTTTAATGCAAGTTTGTTTAATATACACGTTTTCCCCCCAAGGAATTTTGTCCACTTCCTTTGCATGTTATTTTTGCTAACATCTGCACAATTTACCCCAGTGCATGCATTTTTGCACACAATACTTGCTTGGTGAACTGCATTGTGAGAAGTGTGAATTTCAAAGGTGTGTTTCAGGTTGTGTGTTGTTTTTGGGAAATGTAAACATGCTGAGTTCGCAAACCAAACTGAATCTCTCCCCCTGCTTCTTTGTGACTATTTCTGCATCAAAGTGAACCTGCCACAGACATAAGACGACTGCTTCTATAATTTTAATCAGCGTCCTCAACATGTTTATTTAAAAATGGCATGAGGAGGCGTCTGGTGTGTGTCCCGTATTGGCAAGTGTGTGTTTCCCCCCTGCTAACCCAATTACCCTCACCTTCATTCCATTGCCCTTCCCCAGTTTAAGGAATAAATAATCCCCACACTCACATTTCCCACTTGTCAAACCAGGGCAGCCACAAAAATAAGCAGCACAAATTGGCAGATAATGCACCTTATTTCCATGCTGAAGCGGGAGCCTTTCCCCCAGCCTAAGTGGCAAGATGATACTGATCCACTCTGACAAGCAGGCTGATCTAAAATTACTCAGCACACTTTGCCACCCGTTGGGGGAGGAAGAACCTCCCATGAGCTTATTCAGAAATGCTTCAATCCCCAGGGTGCTAATTAAAATTTACTGAGTAATATTTGCAAAGCTCACTGGCCCTAGTTATAGCAATTATCAGTTACTAAATGCTAGAGCTAGGGCTGGCACCTGATGATTGGCTGCTTTATAGTAAAAAAAATTAAAGTATTTCATTTCTGTTTATTTTTCACAATCTTCCCTTTCACTTCTTCAAGTAGCTGGCTCAGTCAAATGGCTCAATTGGTTTTATTCTGGAAATCACTTAAGATAGAGGTTTAATTATCAGTTTCTTATTGGGCTTTCTGCCAGCATGCCGGCTATATATTTGTATATCTTTTTTTATAAAAAAAAAGTGCCGGTAAATGTTGTGGACAGAAGTTTCTGCAGCTGACACTGGAGGGATCTTACCAGTTCTATCCTATTTAGAATTACAGTCGCCTAGAGCAGAGGTCAGCTAGGTGCCGTGACCAAGTGGAAAGTACAGCGCCTCCTAATTATACACACAGCTCACAGTTTAAATTTGCTGAACAAATAGCTGAAGCCAAGACTTGCTAATCCACCCACAGGTGCTGTAAACAACCACTACCAAATAAACATAGCACAGCCATCAATAGAGCCCTTCAGCAAATTCCACAGCCCAGCCAGCTGCTTGATCACTCTCTTACCACAAGGCACTTTCAGCAGATAGAAGGAAAGCTGAACTCTTGTAAACTGACTTTAGCAGCCTATTTAAAAAAAATATGGGTCCCCAAAAAGTGGATATCTTAAGTACTGGTGGTTTTGTTTTGGGATGAAATATTCATGACGAGTTTGGCTTCCTAAGGGTGTATCCATACAGTTTTGCCGTGGCATTGTCAAATACTTAGACAGGCTTCTGCTACAGATCCCTGTTTTTCTTCTGTTTTATCTATCCAGATCATGCTCTGTTTATTTCCAGGTTGTATCCAGAGGTACAGAAAGTGTATACCTCTGTTACAAGGATGTTTGCTTATGCAGATGATGATGATGATGATGATGATGATGATAATTTATTATTTATACCCTGCCTATCTGGCTGGGTTCCCCCAGCCACTCTGGGCAGCTTCCAACAAGACACTAAAATACAATAACCTATTAAACATTAAAAAGCTTCCCTAAACAGGGCTGCCTGATCAGGGGGGAAAAAACAGATCATGGCCCATTGGCTACTGTAAACATGCCATATCAGTTGAGTAAGGAAGGGGCAGATCAGCTCTCCAAGTTGGAAGTGGGAACATTGTTCATTGCCTATTTACTATAGATTATTATTTATATAGCACTAGATTCATCTCAATTACCCTGAGCAGCTTGAGACCCAGATATGCCAGAGGTCATCTGCCTTGCTTTGTTCCATCATGGCTCTTAGTATCAACCTCCTTTCTGGATGATATCATCTGTGCCCCAGATTTGAACCGCAGGGACATTTAGAAAGATGTTCTCAGTGGCTGCCCCTCAATTATAGAGTTCACTTTCCCTACAGTTCCATCAAACTACCCAAAGCACCTTGTGAAAGCTCCGTAGAGGCCAAAGTATGTATGATATGGAATACGCATGGAACAATCTTCTTCTTCTTCTTTAAGCAGCCATGGGAGCAAGACAGCTTGAGCTGAGGAATGTTGGGGTGGCAATCCTCTCCCAGCTATTTCTCTACCAAAGACAAAAAGATAGGAGCACAATTTCTTACCCAGGTGAGAAACCAACTTAGGATTGATTTTGAGCAGAAAAATGGCCAGACAGTGGAAGGATTAAGCAACCCACCACCTCCTGACATTCTTCCACTCAAACAGGTGTTTCCACCCTTAAACTGCCTCAAGTACTTGAGAAAAGTAAAGAAAGGAATTGAAATAAATAAATCCAGTATATTATTTTTGTTGCTTTGCCTGCTGTTTTATCTACCCAGTGATTGAGCTCAAATTGAACTGTAGTGGAACTCACCACATTGACCAAAATATAAAGGTTAACTAATTATAAGATTCATAGCTCATTCACTCCCAATATGGAGATGTTTACCTTTACCACAGTACCCTTTCCAGAGAATCCTCAGCTTTCATACCAAATCAAAATTTGCTCACACAGCTAGAGAATTTCCCCTCTATTCCCTCTTGTGATGTCTAAAAACCAGAAGTGGCATTTTCAAAGTGCCCCTTGGTATTGCTATAGAGTAAGCAAAGATGAAGAGCATACAGAGCAGTAGTTCTATTTCGGCTTGCTCAATTATCTTTAGTGCAAAACGTTTCCCTGGTATTCTTGGTTGCCTTTAGGGTTTGGAAAAAATCAAGAGTGTTTCCAAAGATGCCATCAGGCTGCGTCAGTCTCACTACTTTGACAGACAACACAGGGCTATGCCACTGCTGAAGTCCAAAGAATGTTGACAAGATTTTTGAGCTGGTATCAAAGTAGCCTCTCAAAGCCAATTTGAGCCTTCCTCCTGGGTATTCCTACCGGGCATTAGACACCAGAGACTTCATTTTCTCACTCCCAGAGCAAATGAATTCTTACTACATGTTCAGCCACCAAAATAAATCTGTCAAGAATCTGGAAGGGAGATTCTTCTTGCCAAGCAGAAGAATCAACGGATGCTTCCTGGTAGGACGAAATGAAAAGCTTGCCAATGCTAGGGCCGGCTGCTTGCAGGAACATAGGAAAAGCCTCTGGATATCCTGTCATTTGGCAAGCTGCATTGGCTCTCTGCATTTTGATTTTATTTCTAGGAATTGGCAAGGGGGAAAGTTGGCCATTAATTTGAGAAGGCCAAATGGATTCCACACACTGAGATCTACATTGTTCTATGTACTAGGACAGGTTCAAAACTCTTTTGCTGGTATATAAAGCCCTGAACAGGATACATTAAGGACCCATATATCCTAGCTCAGTCCCTGAGCTCATCCAGAGGAGTACCGATGGTTGATTGTCCACCATGTCTCAGAAGCCCAGCTGGACCCAATCAGAAGCTGACCATTTCATGTTGCCAGTCCCATGCAGCGGAGCACTCTTCCGGCAGAGATTCAGCAGGCATTCTTAATTTCGGTTTCATACATTTCTTGTAGACTTTTAGGCCTATGCAGCTGTTTAAAATCTTGTTGATTAGCCAGGCATTTTTTAAAAAAGTCAGATATTTTAATCACCATTTTGCTTGTGCTTTTTGTTTTATATTTTACATATTGTTTTACACCAGTAATGGCAGTATATAAAAACTTTTATAAATAAACATGTTCACTTGCTTCAATTGAATCTCTATGAAAAATGAATAATCAGCTTAACTGAAGTTGCATATCTTGGTAAACAAATCAAATGTGGTATTTATTGCAGTTTGACCGGTTATATGGAAAAATATCTGTCATTGCAGACATTAAGCAGGTTTTCATGAAATGAGGGATAGGACTGACAATTTCTCAAAATCAGTGAAACTTGTGAAAATTAGGCTCTTTCTACCCTCCCACGCTGTCAATCATCATAGAATTGTTAACTCAGTCATATAGCATTAATGCTGAGCAAGTGTGAGTAAGGAGAGAAAACCTGAGGCAGCGTTTTTGCAGCCCTTCATTTAGAAAAGCTTCTTAGATTTAATTAGAGCTGAATGAGCTTGGAAGGGAAGGGTAAAGCTTGTTAAATATAAGGCTTGACCAGGTTTCTAAGTTGTGGTAGGAAGAAAACTTTATTTAAAAAGCAGAAAACCAGATATTGAATAGTGAACAACTATACTGCAAAACTCATCATCTTAGAAATGTGAACTGAAAATAACAGGGGCTGTTAGGAAGGTACCAGAAACACATGGAATCAGAGTATATTTATACTTCATGAAAAAGGGTACCTTTTGGTTTTTAAATAACAAAGTATCTGAAGGACCACCTTCTAATCATTCCTAGAAATACACCTAGATTGGGTCATGTTAAAGGCCTTTTCAGTGACTCCATAGTGGAGTCCATGACTGTGGAACTCTCTCCCTAGAGGGATTCATCTCATCCCCTCTCTTATACTCTTCCAAAATGTCCTTTTATTAGACTAAGGTGAGCTAGTTATATGACAGGACCTGGAAGGTGAAGGTCAAGTAAAGTCTCCTCAGACTAGACTAGACTAGACCGTTAGAATACCTCAAACTGCTCTCACATCATTCACACTTGTTACATTTATGCCTGAGGTGGGAGCATGTTTAGCACCCCAACAGCAACAACCAGAAGTTGTTTTTAGTCATATGATTTAGTCCATTGCAGCCTATCGCTCCATCTCTCTGCTTCGTTCAAGTCTCTTCCTTAATGCATTAAGTGCTTGAGAAGAAAATGCTATACAAAAGGGCCTGTTGTTCCTAACTGATTCACTTAGAACATATCAGACAGAATCATGCTTCTTCAGCCGCTCATAATACAGTGGTACCTCGGGTTACAGACGCTTCAGGTTACAGACACTTCAGGTTACAGACTCCGCTAACCCAGAAATATTACCTCAGGTTAAGAACTTTGCTTCAGGATGAGAACAGAAATCGGGCTCCAGCGGCGCAGCAGCAGCGGGAGGCCCCATTAGCTAAAGTGGTACCTCAGGTTAAGAACAGTTTCAGGTTAAGAATGGACCTCTGGTACGAATTAAGTTCTTAACTCGAGGTACCACTGTACTGAGATTCATAGCTTGAAATTTTCATGGCTGTCCCGCACTCCAAAACCTGGCTGTGGAAGAATATTTCAAGAAAAAAGGCCAAAATTGTTAGGCATCCCTTTACATGTCTAAAGAGCTGGTCAAGTATTGTGGTGCCATGGGAACAACTGGTTGGTATTGCTCTTTCAGGAGGCAATAAGCTTTCCCCTTCTAACTTGACCGGAGGCCATGTCATCATGTAGGTAGAACAGTAGCCCAGGAGCCAGCCTTTGGTTTTTAGTCTCAACTGGAGCTGAAAGCTGGAAATACTCAGAGAGGTTGAGCTTGCTTTCTGTGCTGAGACCAAAGCTATGGTTTTGGGGACCCCCCCTGGAAACCTAACAGGGAAGCAAGATCTGTTGGAGTAGTAACGCTGTGAGCCATCCCATCTTATTTCAAATAAAACCATATGTCATTTAGACACCACAGTATCCCATGACTTTCACTCCAGGGAAACAAAATCTGGCACTCCGGGAATCTCTCCCCCTTAGAGATTGAGGTATGTGCATAAATATTTGATTTGATTTTTGTTTAATGTAATGACACAACACTCAGTTTCATATATGATTTTTTAATATAAATAAATAAAACATATTTCAATTTGCAATTCTTTTGCAAGTGTTTATTATTATCTAATCTTGTCTAATTGTAAAATAACATATCAAACAAGTTTCTGTGATCACTGGATGAGCAGGTAGGCTTTTAAGGCCCATTTGAAAGCCTGCACTCTGGGCGCCATGCCTAAATCATTTGGAAGGGACCCTACGACTGAGGAGTCACTGCCTTCTGCACTCAGTAACCTAGTTGATCTTGCCTATGAACAAGTGAACAAGGCCCTGCAAAAGAGTTTAATTAGTGGGCAGGGTTGTCTGAATGATGATGGTCCTGAAGATAAGCTGCCCCCAAATCAAGTCTTAAAGCTTTAAGGGCTAAAACTAGCAGTTTAAATTGAGCCCAGAAATGTACAACCACGCAATGCTGAGTCTCTCTCTCTGTGTGTGTATGAGTGTCTCTCTTTCGGAAGCAATGCAGGGGCTCTCTTTATTTGTTACATGAAAGCATTGTTTGATATGGAATAGAAATTAAAATTGTGAAAAACTACTCTATGGAAATGTGAACTCCATCCACCACTCTTGTTCTTTATAGGCCTATATATCTTGTAATAAAAGACCAATAAAAGGTTCCTGACCTTTTTTAGGGTAGCGCATAACGCTAAACTCATTTGAACTTTTAATCCACATGCTATTCCTGTTTGGGGAAGTATAAGTGGACACCCTAGTGATGGCTGCCTTCCCCACTGACAGTAGACACCTGCAAGGGTACCTGCAGACAGAGATGGCGGGATAGAGCTTCTGAGCTTTGGAGGGGGTGGGTGTTCCTTTGCCAGAAATAGCAGCTGCTCAACCTGCATTCCTCCAGAGCCTGTTAAAACGGAAATAAATGATAGGCCCAAGTGCGTGAGAGATAGGATTGAGCTTCTGCTATAGAAAAGGCTGCAAACACCTGAAAGGTTTAGTAGCTTACAATGCTATTTTTATGACAGCACAGTAAATATCTTCAAAACTTCCCCCCACTGTCAGTCACCCAGCTCCCATCCTCGCAACCACTTGCCTGACAAAGAATGTGGGAGACAAAAAGTAGGGCAAGGTAGAAGAGCTGTGTGAGAGAGAGGGAAAGGCGATACCCAATACCCATAAAAAATTTGTTTTTAATTCCCTGGCTATCGCAGATAGTGGCTGCTGCTAGCATTTAAGATAAGATTAGTTGGTGTTGCGCTATCAGCACCTCCACATTTTCCCTGCAGGGACTCCTTCTGACAGGCTGGAGCTGGAGGCATGTCTGCGGATTAACACGAGCTAATGATTATACACTAAAGCTTTGGAACTGTCGGACTAATAGGATTAAGCAATGCCAGATGCAGGTCCCCGTTCAGGTTAAAAATGCACTTTTTACATTACAAAGTCAGACAGATCCCTTTGAACATGCAATGAATATGGATGTTTTCAATTATCACAGTCTTCCAGGGCTATACGATATGGTAAATTAATCCCTTTAGAACATCGGAAACAGGACAAAATAGCCTTCTTGAAGCTGAAATCCCTCGTTTTAGATTTTCTTTCATGGGGATAAGCAGTGGTGCACCACACATAATTAATCTTATTACAAACAGAGGGAGAAAAGAGAAATAAAAGACAGAGAGAGAGAGAGAGAGAGATGACCAAAATTGTTTAAATATTTGGGGTGAGGGGAACCCTTAGCAGTTCTGGGGCCAGAATTTTAAATCAGTATCTCGTAATTAATTTCCACAATAGTTTTTTTAAACAAACAAACAAACAAACAAACATGGACATACTATGTGACAAGAATCTGTGCTTACAAAAACACACAGCAACAGCAAGACCACCAATCGCCACTATGATTGCATTTTAATAAGAAAGGCAACAGGCATTATTCTTAACAAGAAAAGCTTTGGGTTGAAACATTAGCTGAGTCCTGTACAATTTTCCCCCTTTTTTTGCTTACTTAATAAAAAAAAGTATTGTTCCCAAAACATTCAGAATTACTCATAAAATCTTTAATCAGCAAATTAATTCTGCATTTGTAGCCTTGTCTCATTTTTGCCTTGGTCTCGTTATTGCTTGCGTTAAGAAACAATTACAAAGTATTATGAAACGTCCATCAGAACAGGAAATGGTAATGCGTTTAATAAGGGCGAGAGTTAGAAACATGTCTTTTAAAAGCTATTTTGGTTTTGATGTGTTACACTAATAAGATATGAAAAAACCACCCTGAATATGACCTTTCCTTCCAATAATGTGGCCTTTTCTTCTTTTAATATGTAGTAGCTTTTGTTTACACTGAAAGCTATTTTACAACACCATCACCACTGCAAAAAATTGAGATTTGGATAGACTGAATGAGAAATAATAAGCTATCTTAGTCCAATTTAGTAGTTTCTCCATCTATCATTAGAATTTTCATGATCCCAGCACTACCCCTCCAACCGCACCAGTCATACTTGCACTGGGGTCATGTCTGCAAAGGGGAAGCCTACTGAATATGTGTGAAGGCTCTCCCTAGAAGCAAGAATGCTGCGTGATCAGGTTTGCAGACCATGGGAAAACCTATGTAAGATTTTCTTCTTCAATCATACTCCCAAGGCAATTTGTGTGTTAAGATCCCAAGACCCAATAAATAAAGACACAATTGACACAGAATTTAGTTTAAGGTTATTGGCATAATTTTGGCCACAACTTTATTGATTACAGATTGTGAGTGGTTTGCTTAGGCATTGGTTCTCGACTAGCTGCCCCTGACCTCAGCAGGGCAGCACTGATGCCGGGTATCACAAGGGAAAACATCCTGGGGAGCATTGGACCAGGCTCAGACTCAAGCTCACCCCAAATGCTCCCAGGGGCTCTGGCGTGGCCCTAACCCCTGGAAGGGGATCGGACAAAAGCAAGGCGAGCCCCTGGATTCCTTTAACAGAATACCCTAGCACTGGTGGGGCAGGCACAGCCTATCCACATCCCCTCCACCACCACTGAACCAATGCCTAACCGCCAAACCTTACAAAGCTGTGACGATTTGCTACGCGGCAGGCGAAACCCAAGTGGCACGGGCCAATCAGCCAAAACCGGGCCCCTGTCCCCAAAACAGACAACCCACGACGGCATAGCAAGGCCATAATGCACCCTAAATATAGGAAGGGTGGGCGGGTGATCTGGTGCACGAGGCGAAAAGAGGAAGCTCAACGCAGTGTGCAGCGGTATGTATGGGTCCCTTGCTTAATGCATGAAACGATCCCATTGGCCAGATTTACCCCAGCAACCGAGGGGCCACCAATTGGGTTGTTGTGGCTACCCAATCACTCCCACCCACAACAGCAGTGAGGTCAGTCTTGGTGTTCTCACTCCTCTGGGAGGAGAACACGATTTCTAGTAGTTGCCGGGGGCAGGGGGATTATTGAAGGAGGCTACCATATGCAATCATAGAATCATAGAATTGGATAAGATTCCATGGGTCATCTAGTCCAACCTCCTGCAATATTCTCTTACTGCAAAAAGTCAGGGTTTTTCGCGGTGTGTGTGTGTCCGTCTGTTGCGCGGTAAGAATGCCAACCTGAATTTGCTGGCATGTGACAGAATTTCAACCGCAAAATAAAGCAGTTTTGAATAGACTGTGATCTACTTTATCAGTTGCATGAAGTGTTAACCTGAGTTGCAGGCACTGGTGGGTGGATGATTGAGATCAACAAGAAATGAAGGGCAGGTGGTGATAAATACACATTTAAGTTATCATTCACAAAAAGCAGGTTGGTGGCACAGAGACATCCTGGCTTTGGTTAGCCAATTAACACATGCAGTGTGATAGAAAGCCATTGTGCCCATTCAATCCACAAGTGATAGCATTGAACCTCTTGATGCTTCACATTGCAGTTTAACATGACTGTCTCCCTTATAAGTTGAGGAGAAAATAAGCTAGGCACATACGCAATGGAATGGAGACAAATTCGCAGTGGCCTCCAAGAACATGAGTCTAGAGATGGGAGGACATAGACATAACAAAGTAGAGGACCGTCAGAGTTTTCCCTTCACACACTTAAGCAAACCTTGGCTTGAGGGACAATTAATTTCTCTTGGCAGCAAGAATTGTGCTTGCATGCTGTATCAAATGGATACAACAAGAGGGAAAAGCAGAGGCTAAACATGTCAATACATTTTCTTGATATTTAGTTTTAAAGAAAAAGTGGGTTAGAAACCAACACTGCAATACTATACATGTTTACTCAAAAATTAATCCTTTTGTGTTTAGGATAGCAGCCTAAATAACTTTGGCTACTTGGTTTGTGATCTGATATATTCACTACGTTTGAGCTGTAATTACAGTGTACTAAAACAAAAATGTTTCAACTGAAAGAAGTCCTTACATTACATTTTCTGTAGATAAAATTTGGTTTATATTAAAAATGTTCATTTTACAATGAGGATTGCACTTATAAGTATAGTCTTCTTAAAAAACTGGCATCGGTCTGATACAGAGGAAATAAACTATGTTTGTTGAACATGTTTTATCTACTTTCATACATCTGAACTCTGGAACAGCTACTTTTAACTATCAGGTTTCCTTAAAAAAACAAAATTAAAAACACAGATATTTTAAATGTAAAGCTATTATTTTGGCCCAGCAGAGGGAGCCCCTATTATTTCATGCATTCAGAAGACACACTGAGAATTATATGGAAAATTAGCAAAAAAGAGAAAGAAAAAGAAAAAGAAAAAAAAGATATAAGGCATAGGAATTTCATAATGTAGCTTCCTGTTTCACAGAAACAACCAGGTATGCATTTGATCACTCAGGAAGGGAAGCCAAGAGAGAAATTAATTGGCATTGCTAGAATGAGAGATTTGGCCCTGCATGACTTTAAAGCACTGAATTGCACATTGTAGAAAGATAATGAGATAGCTGGGGGTCTTTAATCAGAGACAATAAAAATATTAAATCATGGCCATTGCTTTACTAGGAACATTCTATGCAAAAAGAATTATAGAGAGTATATTCATGAGCAATATTCTAACTTTGAACCAGTGCTTTTTTTCTTAAAAAATGTTTAGGGGGACTCTCATTTTGACTCAGGAAAATCACCGGGAAAGGCAATGAAGTGGGAACATCGGAAGTGGTAACAACAAAACTGACCAATCACCGTGCTAGATTCCAACTCCTACTTCACACATTAAACACTTGCTTCTGTCTGTAACTCAGGAAACAGGAAATGAGGCTGCCATTGGGGGTAGCAACAGAATTAATGATTCACCCTGCTAGAGAAGAAACTATTTTTTTAAAAAAATAGTTTCTTCTCCCGTTAGATTGACAAAATGTTTAGGGGTATGCATACCCCTGTGTTCCCCCAGGAAAAAAACACTGCTTTGAACTATTGTTGGT
The DNA here is from genome assembly GCF_965153285.1 of Podarcis tiliguerta. Lineage (NCBI taxonomy): Eukaryota > Metazoa > Chordata > Lepidosauria > Squamata > Lacertidae > Podarcis > Podarcis tiliguerta. Next base: position 4,984,118 of record NC_139544.1, on the reverse strand, counting down.
TCTCTAGCTGTAAACTTTCAATGTACTGTGGCTAATTCGTGCAAACTTTGCCAAATAGTTAGTATTACATATTCATCACAAGGAAGATACCATGTTCAGAATTGATGAGCTTAGTCAGTAGGCAAATGTGGTAAGATGGACATCAGCTGAATGAGGCCCAATAAAATGAAGCTGAATCCCAAGACAGAGCCACTGTGAATGGGTAGTTCTTGGGTCTGGAAAATGAGTTCATCCTTCTCTGGATGGGCTTGCACTCTCCCTGCAAGAGCAAGAACGTGGTTCTCCTTCATCAAGCATCATCACTTAAGGCCCAAGTAGACTGAAGTACCTTTTGCCAGCTTCAACTGGTAGACTAGCTGTTACCATTCCTGGACTAAAATAGCCTAGCAATAGTGATCCATGCTTTGGTAACCTCTTAGCTGTATTACTGAAATGTGTTGTACGTGGGACTGTCCTCAAATATGAACTAGAAGTTTTAGTTAGTGAAGAACTTGGCTTCTAGAATTCTGATGTGTACAGCAGGAGTTATTTATCTACTTATGAGCTTAACTTAAGGTGCTGGCTCGTAGCTTTAAAGATCTAAAAGCTTTGGGGTCCAAGTACCTGAATGAACCCCTTTTACAATACCAGCCTGGCTGCATCTAAATATCTGCTGTAGTGGTGTATCATGTTTCTACAATGGAGAAGCCTTTCTTTGCTGCGCCAACTCAATTTTGGAATTACTTCTCCAAAGAAGCACACTAGGCACCAGCACAATACATTTATGTTTTGGGTTTGGGAAATCCATTCCTTCAACATAACACATTTCCATCTGTCCAGACATTTTAGCTTTTTTAAAAAAGATTATTTTTGTTTGTTCTAGTTTGCACTTTAGTTGTTCAGGTCAATTTGTTTTTGTCTCATCATATTTTTTGTTTATTTACTGCTTATAATTATATGTATACATTGTGTGTATGTATACATTGTGAATCACATTTTTGTACACTGTCCTGGATCTTATGCCTGTGAAGGATGGTTAATGGGAATAATAGCTAAAACAAATGAAAGTAAAATTTAAAAGCAGCGTAATGTAAACAAACCTGGATGCTGTTATAAGCAAGAATCATACCCGGCCAGGCAACCTAGGAAACCCCGCTCTCTAATGCTTGCAGTGAACCAAATGAACTGGTATGCACATAACACTAAGGTGTGGTTAATTAAACTATAGTTTATTATGCCCTGTTTGTTCACCAAAACCCTGTACAATGAGTTACCTGTGATTCATTTATTATTTTTATTATTGTGTTTATTACCACAATACGAAGGCATGGTTTCTTGTTGGCTTATGAACCTTGGTTTCTTTTAATTATGGCTTGGAGTTATGTGCAAAACTAACACTCTTATTAACCACTGTTTTGTTGGCCACCACCCCAGACCCTCACCATGTTTCCTGCTTGGCAGGGGGTTGGACTAGATGGCCCTTGGGGTCCCTTCCAAATCTATGATTCTAAGATAAGGTAGAAAGCAAGAGCTGCAGGAAAACAAAACAAACTCTGGAGAAAGAAACCATGATTTGTTTGCTCATCTGCAGGAAGACATGTGACTAATTTGTACCTTTTAAAAGAAAAGATGGCTTGGCATTATGTGCAAAACAGTCCAATCAAGCAAGTCTCTTATTTGTGATAGGTCAGATGAAAAATCAAGCATGCCCTCTCATGCCACCAGAGAATGGTTACATTAGCTCATTTCAGCATATCATTTCATAATTAGGACAGTATATTCAATATATGCTTGAATCATAAGCATTAACAACAATAAAGAATCTGATACTATTCACAAAATACATATGCCATTGAACAAAGGGCTTGTCTACAGTAACCTTCACAGGCCTCTTTCAAGCTAAATGGGCTGTGGAATCCTTTATTCAAAAAGGCCATGTGGATACACACCTTGAATACTAAACTCCCCACTTTTATTAGTTCAATTATGCCACCTCACAACAGATGTGATTGAATCAAATATAATTCAAAATTCTTATATTTCTCTATTGATTTGGAGGATCACCTTTCCTTTTCTGTATGAAGTAGTGTAATTTTTGATACACTTAGGTTGCAATCCTCCCCAGATGTACCTTGGAGTAAGTCGCATTAAGCTCAGTGTGTATTACGACTCAGTTAAGTTATCCTCCTAATTAAATAGTGTGCTGCCTATGAATGATCATGTCACACTGAAGGAGGCTTGACTGGACTATGTGCTGTATTATGGCAAGGAGTCTACTAACAAGAAGAACGGGGTTGTAGATTCTAGGTGAAATGTTAATCCTATCCTGTATCTCCACACTGGATCTTGGTTTTCAGTAGCTCTGTCCATGAAGAAACTCTAAGGTTTGTCAAAATAGCAGGAAAGTGTTCCAAGGCAGCCACCCAAACTATCCTAGTCTTGAGGTCAGTCCAGCGGACATGTGGCTTGTCCATAGAGCCATGCAAGGCATCATGAGAGGGGTGAAAACGCAATTCTGGAGAAGCTGCCTTGAATCAGGCAAAATTCGCTTCAGACAATTCTTCAGCTTTTCTAATAAGGAGAGCTTAAAATGGGTGGGTGGAATGATGGAAGCTCAGGCAGTATGACAGGTTTTCTCTTTCCTGAATGCTTGCAAACACCCCACACCAGCCTTGTAGCGTTTCAGTTCAGTAACCAAGAAAAACAAAAGCCACCTACCAGCAACATGCAGTTCACTCAAGAGTTCACCAGCAACATGCAGTGCCAAGACCTAATTTCTAAAGTGCAAGGGATGTTTTGAAGGGAGGGGGTGAGCAAAAGCTGTGGAGAACTGGAGGGGAATAACATTGGATCACATTACCATATTTAGTGTTCTGTGTTTACTGTCAACCAGCTGCTTTCAATCCAACACAGAAAGTTCAAGGAATCTTGCACTATGTAGCATGAGGACACTTCGGGGTGATGCGAACTGAAGGTTTAAAGAGATTCAGATCACCACTATCTAAAAGCAGGCAAGGGAGGGGAAAGGGGGTGTATGGTTTCTTTCGGTTCACTTGGCTCGTAGGTATAAGCACAGGCCATTTGGAGGGATTTCTCTAGTAATGCTGAGGATATTCATTCATTCATTTTGAGCATGTGTACCCTCCTCTTGAGCCAAAAGGGCTTCCAGAGTGGCTTATAGTTAAGATAAAGTTACCCCTGACTGTTAGGTCCAGTCGCAGACGACTCTGGTGTTGCGGCACTCATCTTGCTCAATAGGCCGAGGGAGCCAGCGTTTGTCTGCAGACAGCTTCCGGGTCATGTGGCCAGCATTTAGTGTTCTTTGTTTACTGTCAACCAGCTGCAAAACCAGAGCAGCACACAGAAACATTGTTTACCTTCCCGCCGGAGCGGTACCTATTTATCTACTTGCACTTTGATGTGCTTTCGAACTGCTAGGTGGGCAGGAGCTTGGACCAGACAATGGGAGCTCAGCCTATCACAGGGATTCAAACCGCCGACCTTCTGATCGGCAAGCCCAGGCTCAGTGGTTTAGACCACAGCGCCATTCGCGTTGGTGTGGCTTACATCAAGTCAAAACAGGACACTCCCTAACACAGGCTTAATTATTTTTGCATATAAGTGATATATAAATTCATATGGTGATGATGATCATAATGACATCTATATACACATGATATTCCACTATATCCTGGAGGATCAATGATTCAACAGCATGCTGATTGGTTGAGTTCCAATATGCAAGGTGGATCTAGGAGGTTCTTGGAGCAAGGAATTTTGGCAGACTGTTGAATCTTTCTTTTATATAGAATTACATAAGCCAAAGACATTTCAGAGACAGAGGGGCAGTGCCTCTCAAGTGCCTGGTTTCAAGAAAATGCACATGATAACAGCTTTACTTAGATCACATCACTGTGGAATGCAGGTTTTGGATTACACTTGAATGTTCTTCCTATTTATTTTAAAAACCTCTTTGCATACAGAAAATCTGTACGTCTGGAGGACAGGTAGTTTGTATAACTTTGTCCAGGGATGGATTTAAAACGCGCACACACACACATTGAGATCTCCCATCTGTGTTCTGAAGCGGAACTATCCCAAGAGAACTGGAGTATATGTGTTTTTTCTGAACATATCACAGTCTTTCATTCTACCAGGACCCAAACATATGCTCAGCTGGAACCATATACTGCAGAATAAGAGTAACAACCCTGTGGTGGATTTTTATACTGCTTTTGGAGAGTATTAAATATGTCCTGTACATTAGGAACCCATGATATATTTAGATGCCTGCTGAAAACCTTTATTCTAGCAACTGTACCCAGTCATATAATTTATTTATCTATATTCATTTTTAAACTTTTGCTGATTTTATTTGTATTTTAAATATACTTGTTTTGTGTATGCTTGTTTTTAATAGTTTTGTTGTTTTTAGCTGTGTTTTATCTCTAATTTTATTGTATACATGGTCAGAGAGTTCTTTGATTAAGAATTTTATATTTCAGTAATCCTGAAAACAATTCTGTAAGATAGGCCAATGCTGTTATCTTCTGGTGGGGTGGTGGGAGGTTGAGATCAACAGGCAGTAAGTTTGAATTAGGCAATTTATGTATCCATTGCCTACTAACCACTGGCCAAAAACAGCAACTGTGTTGCATTCAAATAACTCAACAAATGAAATCTTATAAATTGTATATTATTTCTCTGCAGCTTATGAACAGAAGACTCCGGCAGGCAAATACTTGATTTGCTGTAACATCAACCAGCTAAAGAAACATGTAATGGAGACACTTAATTAGATATCAGGTGGTAAGTTCTCACTGACCTCAGATAGTTTTCACCTGGTGGCCTAAGAGGTGAAAAGCACCCTATCTTATTTCTTATCATTGAACCTTTCAAATAGTTGACTAAGCAGCTGTCGGGTCAGGAGCTTGCTTTCTCTGTAAGCACAGCAAACCTTCTGTGATATGGTTTTAGGAGCCCGAGGTGCTTCTGGAGTGAAGGTGGGGAAATAGAAGTCCAGTGAGCAAGCAATTTGAGAGATCTTGGACCCCAACTTTATTTTCTTGTGCAAGTCACAGTCCCTCAGACTAAAGACTACTTGTGACACAGAAGAACTGGTACATCTTTTCTAGGGGGGTGGGTAGAAGGCGAGCTGAGGTAATCTGAGTGGGGAAAGGGTTGGAAGAGAAAGCCCACCTTCCCCTGTTTTTCTTTATGTTGCTTTTGCTCTGCCCCCCCCCCCCCCTTCTCATTAGACAAGAAGGTGGCAGGGAGTGGAGACAGTTCAGTGTCATTGAAGAACTTCCCTATACAGGGCTGCCTTCAGATGTCTTCTAAAAGTTGTATTGCTGCATATCTCCTTAGCTCAGTGGGTCGCGTAACTCTATACCCTCCAACATTTCTCTGATGAAAACAGGGAAATCTTAAGGGAAAGCGGGACATTTCGGAATCAAATCAGAAACCAGGATGGAAATTAATGAATGTTAGAAGAATACTGGAATGAAGTTGTATGGTTTTAGCAGAAATGTTATAAAGAATTAAGTAAAAATTGATTGTTAATGGGCTAAAGTGGAAAATTTAAAGTTAGATTGTGTTAAGATAAATTATAGAACAAAAAATTGAGAAAGAGGGAAAGGATTTGCTGAATTAGCTAATTTGAACCAGAATACAAAAAAGGGAGGTGTGAGGAAGTCGAGGAAACAAGTAAATGAAAGATAAAGACATGGAAATTGGATGTGTTTTTAAATGTTTTTGCTTTTCTTGTTTTTTTTTTAGATGTATTGCTTTTTTGTATTTCTTTTTATTTTTGATGTATTGTTTCTTAAATTTTTTATTGCTTTTTTTTCATACTTTCTTTCTGTAATTATAAAACTTTTAATAAATATTATTAAAAAAACAAACAAAAAAAAAACAAATCAGAAACCAGGATGGGTTCTCTAAATCCAGGACTGTTCCTGGAAAATAGGGACACTTGGAAGGTCTGGAGTCCTGTACAGAAATAGATGCAGGCCAGGGCAACAAATAAATACGGGGACATATTTGGATGAGATGAGCTTTGTTCCACATGTTAAGTTCATGAAAGAGAAAGAAAATGGGGGCGGGGGGAGGGCAAGCCTTGTGGGAAGCTACTTCTCCCCCACCCTCTGCTCTCAAAGATCATGCAGATAACTATGTTCAGAACTGGGGCTTCTGGGCTACACTGGCACAAAACCACTTGTTTCTAAAGCCTCTAGACTTGTTGCTCTCTGAGGCATAGCTGTCAACTTTCAGATTTGAAAATAAGGGATCAGCAGCCTCAAAAATAAGGGATCAACAGCCTCACCTGTCCCGGGGACAGTCTACGGGATAGCTAACAATCCGGGATAGCAGCAGGAAGCAGCGGGAAACGGTGCTGGAATAAGGGAATTTCCCGCAAAAAAAATGGAAGGTTGACTGCTATGTTCTGAGGGTCGGGGCCCAGTACACCCGCCTTAACCCAGCCAAAGTTGCAGGGAACTGCAAGCAACAACATGAATGCCTTGCCCAGGTTTGTCCCTCCTTGGGGGCAGGATGAGGAATGAGAATAGGTTCCCTAACTTTGGGAGAGAGAGAGAGAGAGAGAAGCAGAGCGGAAATACAGAAATAAAGGACAAACTGTCCTGTATTGAATCATTTTTACGTTAAAATACAGGACGATCCTGTATTACACAGGGCTGCTGTGAAAATTAACTAGAGAAGAATGGGTTCCAAAAGCAGGCTAAACAGCGCTTCATTAGAATGATTTTTAAAAATGTCTTTCCACCTAATAATTCATCACAGTGTCGTAAAGTTGTGGTCTTTCACCTGGTTAACACAGAATTTCTCCACACTCAACTGTCAAACAGCACTCAACCTAATGCCCAATTTTCTGACAAATTAGGTACTCCTCATCAAATCTATTATTAAACAAATATGAAGCAGCTGTAACCCTCAAAGTGTGATCATTTCTAAATCCATTCCAGTCCACCCTCTTTTCCACCGCCTCCCTATAGTTTTACTCACTTGATTAAGTCCAACCAGTTTTATCACTAAACTATTCATTTAATTTAGCAATCCACTAAAGCTTCCATTAAAATGCACCATGTGTGCCCCTTCTTGGGCCTTTAATAATTACCCACGTCTACTGTGTCTTCTAATCTCTTTCTTAATGAGCATCCCAAGCCCTTAATAATTTAAAAGGATGTCAAGACAAGTCTCAATTAAAGAGAGTTTTTTTCAGATGCACATGCAATGACAAGCGTTAAACCAATCGAAGGGAACAACAATGATAATCTTTATTAGCAAAAGGTAGAGGAAAGAGAGAGAGAAAAAAACCACATGGGTTACAAAGCAAGGGGGTGTCTCACACGGGCATATTTATCCGACATACATGGGGGTGGATTTACTGTCCTGTTACAAAATCCAAACCCTTGAGTTTGTAATAAATTATGTGAAGTGTGCACACATAATTATTACATGTGCAAACTTGATTCTGGTGGAAATATTCAGCAGTCTTGATGGTTTCTGTGTGAAATGTTTGGACAAGAACCTGGGTGGTAGATGCTTAAAATGAATGAAATAAAAGTATGGAGGGATATATGAGCTGAAGTAGAGATGAAAAGGCTGTGTAAGTTTGCAGATGTGAGCTGTATTTGCACACAGTTTGTTGAGATATTCCTAACGGGGGGGGGGGTGCGTGTGTGTGTGTGGTTTATTTACTTATTCTATTTATCCTGGGAAACCATAACCTGGGAGGGGAGGCAGGCTGTTGTTTTGATACCATCAGATTGTGTGGGTGGTGTGAAAGACTGTGTACACTTGAGAAAGATCTATCCTACAATAAACACTCACCTGGAAACTCCCTGTATCAGGTATATTGGCTACAGGTATTCAGGGTCTCAAATGGATATTTCACTACCTATTTCACTAAGTGCCCAGAGAGTGAACCTCAGCCTTCCTCTATGCAGAGCTTGTGCTTTGGGGAGGGGCCATAGCTCTATGGCAAACCATCGGGTGACAGTTTATGAGACAACCCTGTTCCTCAGGGTTATCAAGGAATTTCCCTCCACACTGAACCACCAGGAAAGTACAGTAGCAAAAGGAAGGAATTCACAACACACAGGAGAGGGCCTTCTCAGTGGATGCTCTGGAACTCGCTCCCCGGAGAAGCTAGACCGGCTCCCTCCTTGTCCTTTCGCCAGCAGCTGAAGACCTTTTCGTTTCAACAGCCTTTTGGGAAATGACTGCTTTTAATGAAAGGGCTGGTGCCATGCTGTTTTTGTTATCATTATTTGTATGTTTTAAACACATTTTACAGATGTATAAAGTTTTAATTCTATTAATGCTTAACCATTTTTTAATAATTGATTCTTCTATGTTTTTAGCAATTCTTATCTGTAAGCAACTTGAGTCCCGTCAGGGAAAAAGGAGGGTGTGACTAACAGCAGAGCCAGACCAGAGTCTGATGGTGCAGTTCCTCTGAAACTCCACCCAAGGGCTGGAGGCTCTCCCTGATTGGCTACAGAGTCAGTTGGCCACAGAGGGGGCGGAGCCAGCATTTTGAGGGGGATATAAAAGGAGCCGTTTCTGAGGAAGTTGGTTAGATAGGGTTTGGTTTTGAGATAGGGCTAAGGTTCAGCTTAATAGATAGGGTTTGATTGGAGTTGGGAAATAGGGAGTGAGATAAGCAGGAGAACTGGTTCTGAGTGAAGTTAAACATACACGCTGAGGAGTCTATCCATAGCGAGAGGACAGAGCCTCACAGCTTGGAGAGGGAGACCAGGTTGAGGGTCTGGGAAAGGAATACAGACAGGAGTGTCCTGGGAGGGCTGAGTCTGAGCTGGGAGAGGTAGATCCTGTGGGAATTCAGGCTCCCTGGGTCTCAGTCTAGCCAGGAAGGGGGAGGTCTTCTAGGTACTGAAGACTCTCAACCCAGTGACAAGGGGTGAGGGGATCCCCTGGGTCTGTTATACCATTCAGAATACCTCAGTTGTGGGATGGTTAGGAGAAGGGTCAACTGAGGAGAAGTGCCTCTCGCTCATGAACCAAAGTACTAAGGTGTGAAGGAAGCTGTGTGGTGTTGAAAGTATTTAGCTGTAATCTCTAAGTGACAGGAACTGAGTTGAGCATTTTACCATCTATTCTGGAAACCTGAATATTTATCTACCTGAAGTGTACCAACTGATTTTAATAACTGCAGTTTAAGAGGAGCTGTGCCTATTGTGTTGTGTTTAAGCCTGAGACATCTTAAACAAGTTAACTTCTACCTGAAAGAACGCATTTCCTGACTCACTTTGTTTCATAAACCTCTTTTGTTCAATAACTTTTCTTGTTTGTTTGTTCAACTCCTGCCTGAGACTCTAAATCATCCAGTTTTCCCTCACACAATCCCCGACTAGACAATCTGTGGTAAATTGTAGAATGATGTGTAATTGCTGTACTGTGAGGTGGATGCTCTATATTTAATAGGAGGCAGTTAGCATGAGTGGATCCGCCACCTTATTAATTGGTGGCATTCAGTGGTGTGTCTGCTACAGTGGGGTATAAATAAATATATGACAACAACACAAGTTATATAGATTAAAAGATGATAGTGCACAAGGACATTTACAGCACAACCCTATGTATTTTTATGTAGACATATGTTTTACTAAATTCAGTGAGACTTACTTGCAGGTAAGTGTACTTAGGTGTGCAGTCTATACATGCAACAGGCATGCAAAGTTTTCAGATTATTACAAATAAAATAGACCATATCTGGCTCGCAGTAATGAATCAGAAAATTCTTTCATATATTAAATTCGTTTTCCATCTTTCCATCAATTAGTGCTCAAGGCGACTAGCAGCAATAAAATGCAGATATGGGGGAGGTCTGCGTTGCATACAAAAGATCCCAAGCTTAACTCCTGACGTCTCCTGGTATGGCTGGGAAAGTCCACAATCTGAAACCTTGGGGATCTGCTGCTTCTCAGCATAGAAAGTGCTGAGTATATAAGGCAGCTTCCTATATTGTTGAATACCATAAAACATCACAAAATACATAACATGATTAAAGCATGACAGATTAAACATGTAAATAAAAACAAGTCAATACAACTGTATCATTTTTACAGTGGCTACATGTCAGCTTGTGGGCCTAAAGCCTAGCTAAATAAAAATACAGTGGTGCCTCGCAAGACGAAATTAATTCGTTCCGCGAGTCTCTTCGTCTAGCGGTTTTTTCGTCTTGCGAAGCAAGCCTATTAGCGGCTTAGCGGATTAGCGCTATTAGCGGTTTAGCGGCTATTAGCGGCTATTAAAGGTTTAAGGGATTAGCGGATTAGCTGCTAAAAGGCTATTAGCGGTTTAGTGGCTTAGAAAAAGGGGGTGGGGAGCGAAAAAAAATCTCAAGACTCGCAAGACATTTTCGTCTTGCGAAGCAAGCCCATAGGGAAATTCGTCCTGCGAAGCGCATCGAAAAACGGAAAACCCTTTCGTCTAGCGGGTTTTCCGTCTTGCGAGGCATTCGTCTTGCGGGGTACCACTGTAGCTTTGCCTGCCAAATGAAGGTCCTCAAATATGGAGTTGGAATAGCCTCTCTTAACAAGGAATTTCAGAGACTGGGAGCAGCCACCAAGAAGCCCCTCTCAAACACCTGCCAGATACATGTGAATTACAAAGCACGAGTGAACTGCATGGGGGTTAGGAGCATGTTGTTTATGTGTGTTATACCTTGAACATCTTTTCGGAAAAGATGAAGTATAAATGTAAAAAAAGGGAACTACTTTTCAAAATTATCAGAGTACCTCCTCCTCTACCCGCATGGCTTCAACAGGCCATTATACTGTACCCATACACCACTGTACATGGAGGCCACAATGTCCTTGTGAATGAAAGGCAGTAATAAAAAAAGTGGTCATGGGCAGTTATCAGAATGAGGTTCCATGGCTTCTCATTATTCAGCTGTATGTGCCTAACACGTTATTTGACTTATCAGAAATTGTTGACTAGATTGCATTGCTTTCTTCGAGGTTATTTTTATGAATCATCAACTACTGCTTCCATACCAAGATTTTTACACCCCACTTCTGCTCATTATCTGCTGATCAGGAGTAAGTTTCTCCTGATAACAACATAAGAAAGGAAAGAACTTATTAGTGAGACAACAGAAACCCACTGGAAAGTCAGCTGAAGTGATAGGAAGATATAGCGGAAATATGCTGGAACCAGTTAAATGGCATGGAGAAAAGATCAGGCAGAGATGGTTCCAGAAAGAACTTATAGTTTGACAGCTCCAAATCTGCCCACATTACTTTCCCATGTTCTGGAATTAAAAATATAATCCTGCCAGTGACATGCAGGATACTGTTCAAAAAATTACAAAGGCTCTCTGTGAGCCAAGACCATAAGGAAGGGCTGTAACTCAGTTTCAGAGCATCTGCTTTGCATGCAGGCAGTCCCAGGTTCAATCTTCAGGTAAGTCTGAAAACCTAGAGAGGTGCTACCAATCAGCATAGACTATACTGAGCTAGTGTTTCCCAGACTTGGGTCTCCAGACTACAACTCCCATCATCCCTAGCTAGCAGGACCAGTGGTCAGGGATGATGGGAATTGTAGTCCAAAAACAGCTGGAGACCCAAGTTTGGGAAACACTGAGCTAGATGGATGAATGATCTGATTTGGCTTCCTATATGGGACCTGATGGCACTATCTGACCTCGGTTCTGCCTTCCAGATAAGCATCAAGTGTCTTTCTTCTGTTCCTTCCTACGCCTTTCTAATTTTATCCTGCGGCTTCCATATTTTCTGTTTGCTTTGCATTGTCCCAAATATGACTCCTTGAGGGTCAGCAAAGTGCTTAACCTAAAGTCTGCCTATGGATGTAATTTCCTAAGGTACAGCTAGCTCAGACAAGAGAACTGAGAAGGAACCAAAATGTAAGAGGTCAGTAATTGGCTGTCTGACCTTCAACTCAGCATAACTATAATCTGTTCTGGCCAGCGTACTCTCTGGATGAAGTGTGAACAGCTGTTCCAATTGGCCGCTCTAAGTGCAGTGGTATGGGGAATTGGCCAACCTCTTTACATCCTATTTTCCTCGTGCTGAGTGCTATGATGCCACACTGCTTGGAAACACACATTTCTGTCATATTTTCAAGACTTTCTCAACAACTATTTGTTTGATTCTAACACATGTCCTGGTCACATAGTGTGGGGGAAATCATCACTCAGTGTGACAATGTGATTGGACCTTTGCTTGTCTGCCCTTGAGCTCCCATTTGTCACACAGCATAACTTGCTTTTTGCACCACTGAAGCACAAATGGTAAATATATTTCACATACAGACTGAATAACGTGCTCCCAGCTTTTCCAGGCCTTTCTTGCTTTGCACAGAATTGAAGTTTTCTCATAAACAGCACCACTGTAATCCAGTGGAATCACTCCAGTTGAACAGGCTCAGGCTGAAGCAAGAGTTCTTATTTGGAATCGGCTGGAAGAGACTCTGATTGGTCAGCCCTTTCTGGATTGCGATGGGAGGGAGAAGGAGAGATAAGTACATGATTCAATGGAACATTGCCTTCTTTTGAGGCTGCTTTTCTACAGAAGCAGCAGTAGGTGCTTGGATTCCTATGGCAGGAGCCCATAATTGCAGTGCTTCTCCATGCAAGCGTTGCCTGGGGCAATCCTAACATGAGCAAAGAACCGTACAGTGGCCTGAGCCTTCCTCTCATGTGGCCTGGGGCTTACAAGATTATCCTAGGAAGGAGCAACACTCCAGCAACTCCCATGCCACCAGTGCAATGTAAGAAGGACCCCAAATTTGGGGTGTGACAGAGGATTCTGAAAACATATATTTTCACTCTTGGTTCCCAACAGGATGCACGCCAGGCCAGAAGAGGCATTGGTTTTGGCTTGGCTCACATCCCGTCTTAACTGAGAATTGCATGTGCCAGCTGAATATCACCCTCAGCACTGGCTCCCTCCCAACAGAGCGAGGTAAACCAATCCCAGGGGTGACCCTCAGATTCTGTTCACTTTGGCCAGGGCCCCAGAGCTCTGGCCCTAGCGGAGTGAGATCCCAGCTGTAGCTTCCTTTTGTTGGGCACTGGCTAAGGGAATGGTGTGTGATTATACAGATATATATAATAACTCAGAACTTTGGCTACATCAATTAAAGGTTTCTAAATCATAACAGTGTGTCAGCAGAGTGACCCTACAGGGCTCTGCTACTGGTTCCTAAGCCCTGATGAGCTCATGACAGCAGAACTACAGGTGCGGCAATGGGTTTTCATCCTCCTCTCTTGACAATTTTTCCTTTTAAAAAATTTCCATTCATTAATTCCAGGGAAAGCAAGTAGCTGAACTTCTTCCCCTCTTGCATTCTGGGTCATGTCCAGTGAAGGAGGGGGCCTTGGGTGTAACGGATCCAAAGGCTTCCCCTGGCACACACTGGAACACCTCCAAATGCCTCAACAATGGGGAGGCCCCTGGGGTGGGTCTCCTTCTCCACCTGCCAACCTCCTTCTCTTCCTGCCGAGGGGAAGGTCCACACAGTCCTCTGGCCCCTGGGTCTCGCAGGTACCACGCAACTGCAGCCTAAGTTGTGAGAAATGTAGATGAAACAATATGAACAAGGCCCCGAGTTCCCAAGTATCCCTACAACATCAAATTAGCACATACTTTTAAAAGAAAAATAAGTCGCTAAGGAAACATTTAAATGTCAAGCTTTAAAGTGGCAATTATAAACAATAATGAGGACTTTTTTAATTATGAAAAATACCATGACAGTATGCTTTTAAATTATATATAATGGAAAACAAGGTGAGTCACATAATCATACTCCATTTGACACATAACAATCTTCTTCAGCAATCTTCCTCCTGCCTCCATGTCAAGACTGCACAAAGGGGGCAGGATCCCCCGGGGGGACGTGAACATGCATCTCATCTGCCACTTTGAAAACCCATCTGCACTCACTCACCCACAAGAACTGCATCTTTTGAAGCCACTTAACTTACTGTCGAACAAGTGCTGGTTAAGACATAATCAAATATTCATTGAATCTCTCTTAGTATATTTAAGGAACAAGCTAACCAGATTGAAGGCCTCACAGATAGAATATTTATGATAAAACTTCAAATCCCCTCGGAAGTTTGTTGTACAGAACCTGAGAGGGGAGTAGACTCAAAGTGTTGTGGATTTGCTGTTCTGTGTGAAGTAAATTGTTGCAGGGTTTTCATTGCAAGTTTATAATAACATACCCTACAAGTGCCCCTATTTTCCAGGGACAGTCATGGAAATACGAAAGCCATCCCAGCTTCTGATATGACCCCAGAATGTCTCTATTTCCCCCATCAGTGCTGCCACCGAGCTCAGGGAGAAGGATGAGCTGTCGCTTGTCCTGAGTCCTTGTGCTTCTCCACGGCCACCATTGCTGGCCTCCTGCCTTGGGCAGTTTATAGCAGCTGCGGTACAGCGGGCAAGGAGGAGCTGCTGGGGCCCAGCCTTGCATGATCCACCAGCTCTGAAGGGCAGACAGAGGGCAGGTCTGTCCTTGGCAGGAAGAAAGGGGGAGCAGAGCAGAGTGCAAGGAGTCTGGATTTTGTTTAAAAAATGCTTTGTGCATCCATCTAATCTTGTCCATTTCTAAAATATATTTATTGGTGTGCATTTTTCTTTTTGTAAATCTACCAAAGAATAAAATAAAATAAAATAACATTCTTTTATAAGGCTGGCATCAAGAACAGTGTGCATGAAGTCACTTGACCAAAACTGTACTAATTTGGAAATAATTTGTATAATTGGGTTGAAATTAGGAAAATCAATAAAAAAGAATTGTGTGTGTCAGGCTTCGGGGAATCAGATCCCTCCCCCGGTGGCAGTAAATAAGCAGATCAAAGGAAAGGAGCGTTCTTACCCGTTAGTTCTTTAATAATCACAGTGAGAGACAAAGGAATGCATATCTCTCTAGAAATGGCATTGGTCCCAGTAAAGGTTCACCCCCTCTGTCCCCATTAATCTATGCCACTCCTACGTCAGGTAATCTGAGCTTGTTGCCACTGAGTACTCTGTTCTATCACTCTCAAAGCCCGTCTAGTCCTAGGCAAAGGGGGGGGGGGTCAAGAATGCTGTCCGAGGACACAGAATCTGCCAGCTCTCTCTCCTGGTGTTTCCTCCTCTAGCTGTCCCTGACCCAGTATTTCCCCCTCTGCACTATGCCCCTCTGCAAACCACTGTTCTAAATCAATACTGTCCTCCTGCCCTTGGGAAGGTTCAGGAGAGGGGAGGGCAGCTCCCACCATTCCCCCTCAGTCCAGCCCCTGACAGTGTAGATAGAGATATAAATATAGATTCTCTCAGGATGGCGGAATGTTTTCAGGGCAGCAGAGGGTGTGTGTGCTGTGTCCCAATGGTGCAGTGGTGATGAAAATGCTCTATGGGGGTGGTGGGATGGGGGGTTGAGGAGGGTTGGTTGAGGGGAATGAGAAATGCCCCTGAGGAATGTTGGAGGAAAGCATTATAATTCATCAAATATATGAACTTTGTCGTCGTTCAGTTATCTTAGTCATCCTTGACGCTCCATGACCCCATGAACCAGAGCATGCCTTGGAATTTCTTCTCAAAGCTTCTCCTTTTGTCCATGGAGTGTTCATGGCAAAAGTTACTTTAGACACACCCAAGAAGTGAGGCATGTCCAGTAGCACTTTCCACATTTTTTCTTCTGAATACCTATGGATAAATGCAATTTATGGTAAATGAGCAGTCTCACACCTAGAAATCACTGCAGTTTTGAAAGATTCAGTCCACCATCTTAATCCACCATCCCAACATAGATGAGTCTGAGACAGAGGAAGACACACAGGATGTGTTAGAGGCAGAGGAAGAGACTGCTGAGGCAAGGGATGGGCCAGTCAAATCCCTGCCCTTCCCCGCCCTGCAGTCTCCTAGAACCAGGAGGGGCTTGAAGAGGGAAGAGCAGTGATGGCTTCTGTGTAGGATAAGCCTCAGGCTGTGTGCATCTGATAAGCTGGTGGAGGGGCATGTTCCCACTGTTGCTGAAACTTCTCCACAAGACATAGGCCTGGGGACGGTTGCCTAGAGGTTAGATGTGTGTGGGGGGTGTATACGAAGCATCGTGGGAGTTGCTGTAAAGAATTACCGTAGCTATCAGACGTGTGCCTTCCTTGACTGTGGGTGCCTAGGACAGGGCAGTAGCCAGTCCTTCACTTCTCCTCTTTCTCCTCCCAGATCCTGGGGTTAAGCCTCCTCTTCCTGTCTTTCGACCTCTGCAGTCTTGGCCAGTGCTTTTTTTCTGGGCGGATGCAGGGGTACCCCTAAACATTTTGTGAATTGAAGTTTGGCCTCATTGAGGGACAGTATTTCAATATGTGTAGAAAAATGAGAGTACCCCTAAACAATTTTTTTTTTAAAAAAAGCCATTCCCTTGGTAGGGTCTATTTCTCCAGCATATTCGCTGTGGATAAAAAAATGGTGAAGTTTTGCAGTGCTGCAATATTGTGAGAGGAGGACACAACAGGTATGTGCCTGAACAGGAAGGGCACATGGCTGTTGCTTCCTCCTCAAGCAGCCCTGAAACATCATAAAGTGGGACAGGGTTGGTAGAACAGCATGAGTGCGCTCCTTAGGCATGCGTATGTTGCATCTGCCAAGGGCTGTGGACAGGCAGGGACTCAGGAGCGTGGAACTGGCAGGGAGATGAGGAGTAAAATGCATCCCCCCCAATGTGCTTGGTGCCACAGGCGACCCTACTGCCTTGAGGGGAATGTCTGCCTCTGATCTACGAGCTTGCCATTTCCCATTCAGAAGGTCTACAAAGCTCGGAATTCTCTTTGATCAGCCCAATTCTATTCTTGGATAATCAAGTTCCCCTTCTATCATTCATTGAACAGAGGGAATTGTCCAATGCTTCTCCATGCTTTCATTACCTCCAGACTTCAGTACTGTGATGCGGTACATTATGTTCATGTGGGGCTATGCTCGAAGTTGCTTCAGCTTGTGCAAAATGTTGTTTCACATCTTTGGTAAAGATATTGAGTGACGCAAGCAAATACAGCCAATATGCCAACTTCACTGGTTGCCTGCAGGCTTCTGGGCTCAGTTTGAAGTAGGAGATCTTATCTTTAAAGCCTGTTTTGGCTTGGGCTCTGCTTATCCAAAAGACTGCATTTTCTTGTATTTGTGCAAGAAATTATGCTTTGTTTGTATTGTGCTTTGTTTGGCAACTTCATTTGAAGTAAAGAACTACTGCAGCTAGAAGCAGAGTCTTTTAAAAGGTGTGGAACAATCTATCCCAGAGATGCAAAATTCAGATTCCTTATTTATTTTTATTTTGTTTATCAATATTTAATTGTATTTTAATGATTATTTTTTTCTATATTTTTAGCGGCTTTTTCTTTCATATGTCAGACACCTTGAGTCCTGTCAGGGTAAGTCCTTTTGCAAGGATGGTGGCCTGTTGGTTTATTCTTCTCTTCGCTAGCATGCTGTCTTTTTGAAGCATGAACTCAGGGCGAAAAGGAGAAACGAGCTAAGAGGAAGGCACATTTGGCAAACCCTCACTGTGATTTACTCCTGCCTGGAAACCAATGTCCCCACTGCAGAAGGACGTATGGATCCAGAACTGGCCTCCACAGTCACTTGTGGACTCACTGTTAAGACTGTTTCCATGGAAGACAATCAGCTATGAGTGATGCCAAAGAAAGAAGCTGTCTTTTTGTAGATTTTTCTTGATTCTTGTTTTATGACATTTTAACTTGCTTTACTTTTTATGCTAATACATTTGAGCTGGCCTAGCACAGCATCTTTTTAAATCACTAAATACACATACACTTGGCATAGCTTTGAAACACACATTTTTTGTTGAGCGTTTAATCACATACTTGAACTGCACAGTCTTTTTTCCTTCTTACACACAGACTCACTCCGTCATGAAGACAACATGTAAGACATCCTATTTAATGGCGTTAAAGTTTACCTCAGACTTTGCATGGCCATAGAACATGCCATTTGTATTTGGCTTTTCTCTCTTTGTTATCTGTTGGTTTAAATTCCTGCTCCAGAAAGGAGGAATAATGTCACTGTAATTTGTAAAGGGTAATACCAAAGTTCACACTGATAGGAGAAGCATGTGGGGCTTTAAGTTTGCAGTGTCTCCATATACCCCTTCTTTCTGTCAAAGAAAATCTAATTTACATGAGTCCTCCTTTCTTGCTCTCTGCTCCACCTTTCCCAGTATACTGGAATACCAAACAAAGCAATCAAACTGGCAGATGACTCAGACTTGCTCATTGTATTCCATTCACATATGTAAAAAAAGGATGCCATTTCTGCTCTCATTATTTATTGATGTCAAGAGGTGCAATTTAAAATTCTGCTCTTTAATTTTTTTTTTCTTTTACTGTCAGAGGGATTTTCTCCTCCCCCTCAAAAAAAATTACAAATTACTTGAAGCGCCAAGACACTGTAATATGCTTAAAGAAATAATTTAGGTTTAACATTTTAAACAGTTTGTTCTTTTGTTTAGACAAAAGGGGGAAATATTTTAACCCCTGAGACCCAATTCTCTTTGCATTCTTTCTAGATAAATTTAAATTAAGTAGGGATTTAAAGTGTGTGTGTGTGTGTGTGTGTGTGTGTAGAGAACAAATTATTTCTTCAAAATAATCCCCTCTGCACTTCATCAGCAATGATGTTTTCATATCTGAGGAAACTGGAGAGAATAGATCTACGGGCTCTGCTGTTCTGTGTCTTTTGGTCTTCAAGCAACAGCTCTAAATGGCCTACATTTCAACAAATTGTGCTCTATGAATGGTCCTGTAGGCAACAGTATTAACTGCCTAAAATAAAAAATAAAAAGGATAGCATGTATACAGCAAGGTTGCTGAATCTGTAGCCCTCCAGATGATGTTGGACTCCAACTTGCATCAGCCCCAGCATGACCCATGGGAAGTGTAGTCCAGCAACATCTGCAGGACCACAGGTCTCCCATGCCTGGTGGTGGCTGCTGCCCATTGGGGCCCATAAGATAGAAGGCAGGGAAATGAATAGCAGGTGGAGCAGGAATCACTCTGGCTGGGCAGGATTTGTCAGGCTTGCTGAAGATCCAAACTAAACCAACCCCTGTGTTGCAAAGAGAACGCCAGCAATGTCTAGGCAACACGATGACCATGTACATATGCAATAAACAATCTTTTATAGAAGTCCTTCAAACCATAACAAGTCCAAAATGAAATCTTCAGTCTCAAAGTCTCTGAAAATCTTTAAATGAAGTGAGGTACCAGACTTTGCACGATGACAGACAAGCTGTGAAGCTTTGTGTATTCAGCAAATATGATGTCCAACACTGAACAGTGATTCCGGATATAGACTACTGTTTCGTAGAATTCTTCGTCAGCGTGGTGGGAGGATATAGAATTGCTTCATAAACTGAAAATAAATTTTTACAGATGATGACCTGCATGCACGTATCACTTTACAAAAATTATAAACTATAATACAAACAGTAATGAGAAAGAATACATACCCCATCTTATTTGAATGAATGTATGTAAATGAAAATATCAAATGCTGTGGAACAGTGCTCATGTAATAATGTAAGTCACTGCTACTAACAATATTTTTTGAAACATATATAAAGCCAACTCCAGGTGGTACTAATAACAAGGAGGTTGAGTTTAAAGGTACAGTGCAAAGTAACAATACAACTACTTATTATTGTATATGTACATGGTCATCCTATTGCCTAGACATTGCTGAAGATCCAAACTATACATTTAAAGTGCATGCAATGCACATTCAAAGAACATGAGGTCCCCCAAATTATCCTAGAACTGTAGTCTCCCCTTCACAGAGCTACGGTTCCCAGTGCCCTTAACAAACCACAATTCCTGGTCCCAGGATTCTTCGGAAGAAGCCATGCGCTGTGTGTGTTGAATGTGGTGTAAATTTATGGTGTGAATCTGCGCTGAAAGTCCAGCTGACCAGCAGTGGCACTCAGCTGTAAGCAGGAAGGCTCCACGGACTTTTTATATGCTAATACTGTGGCTTGGCTTGGCTTGATAACCTTCAGGCCAGCATAAATAAATAGGGTGAATCCCTTTTTTCAACAAAACAGCTCGACCTTTGGGAACTATTTTCCTCTAGCTACTTGGGAGCGTTGGACCTGATTCAAATGTTACCACACTGCTTCTTAAAATATCTGCTCAGTGAGTCACCAAGTGGGTCTGCTGAATCATGTGACCATGACACACCCCTGTGCTGATTGCCCAGGCAAAGGGGGCACTAACATCAATACTCCCCCCATGGTCTGTCTGATAAGTGTGGGAAACAGACTCAAGATGTAACTGAATCCAGTCATTGGGAAATCATTTTCTGCAGCAACCGTGCCTGGCTAGGCCCTTAGATTGGATTAATATGACCACTTTTTCCTCTATGGGACACAAAAGAAATCAGCTCATGATGAAAGAGAAAATAGAAAGCTCTGCAAATCTACCTTTACATTGATTGTTTCTTTGTTTGTTTGGAGACTGATATACTTCCTTTCAGGACTGCTATCCTCAGAAGGCAATGTGTCCTCAGCTGAATTTTCAGACTGAATCTTCACTCTACTCCATTAAAATGAGCTGTCAAAACATCAGCACTTAGAAAAAGAATTAATAAATGACAGATAGAAATAAAAGCACTTAGAAAAAGAATTAACAGAACATGGGTTGAAATAAAAATGTCTTGAGGGTCTTTAAAAATGTTAGGCAGCCCACAAAGCAGGCACCATGACATGAAGCAAAAATCTAAGGCCACTTCGTGGAATATACCAACATATCTGAAGGAGCATCTCCACCCCCATCGTTCTGCCCAGACACTGAGGTCCAGCGTCAAGGGCCTTCTGGTGGTTCCCTCATAGCAAGAAACAAGGTTACAGAGAACCAGGCAGAGGGCCTTCTTGGTAGTGGCAGCCACTCTGTGGAATACCCTCCCATCACATGTCAAGGGGATAAAGAACTACACAATTTTAGAAGACGTCAGGAGGCAGCCCTGTCTAGGGAAGTTTTTAATGTTTGATTATTATTATTTTTTGCTTTATTATTATTAATAATAATAATATTCTGTTGGAAGCTGCCCAGAGTGGCTGGGGAAACCCAGCCAGATGGGCAGGGTATGAATAAATTATTATTATTATTATTATTATTATTATTATTATTATTATTATTATTATTTACTTGGAGTGTGAAACCAGGACAACCACAGAACAGGTCCTCCATCTCTCATCTTAGACTTAGACAGTAATCGAGAACAACATAATAGTTGATGGTATCAAAAACTATTGATAGTTCAAGGGGAACACAAAGTCATATGCCACCTCTATCTTAGGATGTAAATGATACAGCAGGAACCCAAAGCTGTTTTCCTATCAAATGAATACCTGAGACCAGAACGATAGGGATGCAGATACCTGCTTATATCAAAAGTATGGAGCTGAATTGCCACTACTTGTAACTCAGAAATTCAAATTTAGAAAAATGGATCTGTAATTTCCTACAGGCGTATAGCAATGCCAGTGCATTGCATATTGAAATTTTAAATGTCATGAAAACCAGCTCCTACTCAAGCACAGTGAGCTCTAAAAATGTTTCTGTGCGACAAAGACTTGGCCATAATCGAAGGAATGTCCCCCTAGCTTCCAGACAAAGCAGGGACCTGCCCCGTTCCCTTTCTGCAGTCTTTGCTTTTAGTTTGCAGTCTGCTGGGTCTCTTGTGCGCACATTACATTGCAATTACAGAACAGAGAGGGCTTCTGGTGAGGCAGGAAGGAAGCACACAGGTATCCCAGTGAAACTTTGCTTTGCGAATAATGATGATGATCATAATTAATAAATTATTCTGTGCCTTTGGAGAATTGTGCTAACTGATAATCTCCTTTTTCAAAAGTCCTAATATTTTAATTCTGCTTATTGCCAACTACCAAGCGGAACATTAATGGAAATGTGGACGACTGGTAGAGTAATAATTATAACTGTAATCATATGAACTCGTCTGCTGCTAACCTCTAATTAAAATAAATCAGAGGATGTAGAAAACCGGCTGCATAGAACTAGGTTTTCAATAATATGTATTATTGGTGGGGAATAATTCCCTTGCACTAAGTGGAGATGCTCCAGTTTTGGAAAGTGAAAAATAGTTACCTAGAGGTTTGGCAGTGCAAAAAAAGAGATGCTGAGTTTCTTAGAATGATAGTAGCTTCATTTTAACAGCAAAGACTACTGGTTGCAAAGCTAAGGAGGGAAGCTGGACCAGGCAGTGAAGCTGGAGATGCTAAATTAAGCACCCTGCTGTCTCATGTGGTCATGTTATCCATGGAAGCTCAGTAAAGAGCAATTTGCAGACTTGAGTGTTGTTTTGCATACATTGATATTTACAGAGTAGGCATAGATGCTTCTTACAGCTGTTTAAGCAGACTACCGAGTTCAGTTGGTAAGTGAGCATGGGACAAAAACCTGAGATGGAAATGAGAAGAGCTGAAGATCTGCTCTTTAACTCAGATCTGGCCCTTCCCCTGCTGCAGATTCAAGAGGGATAACCAACTTATAACCGTGTTCAGTGCTCTCTCTTTTTAAGAAAAAGGCCCCTACCCCACCTTTCTCTGGAAGGTTGTCCATGATGGAATGAGACCCTTGGGCTGAAAAATGGCGTACATCAGAGTTGGGGGCGGTTGGCCCTTCAGATGTTGTTGAACTACCATCACACACATCCTTATTTAGCCTCACTTATTTCCATCCACATCAATATAAGGGGAAGCATTTGATTCTGCTAGTATTTAAATGCTAAAATACCTAATTCATGCTTCTCAAAGCAAACAAAAACACAATTATCCTTTCACCATTCACACTCTCCAAATTTTGCAACATAGCTTTCCAATGAAATAATCTGTATGAAAATGCACATATTATAAATGCATACACACACACACATCTATATCCAGGTCTTTCAGGGGGAACTCACAGGAAGTCGGTACTAACACCTCTCAGGTAGGTGCCATTGCCACCTGAGGAGGAGGATGTTCATGGTGAGTTCCAGCACCTCTTTTTCTAGAAAAATAGCAGTGTCTATATCTATATATACATATAGAGACAGAGCACAAAAATATACTATATTTGGGGAAATTGCTCGCAAAAATGTGTATGTTATTCAAACCGCATACAATAATCTGTATATTAGGAGACATTTGCATTAAAATGTTGACAAATTTCATGTGGATTTTTTAAAAATGGAAACTATTGCAGGAATGTGGGGACTGTAACAACCAAATTGATCATAATCCCAGTACATTCCTGTCTAACGTTGGAATGCCGTACATTTAATACTATCTTAAGCCATCTTTATACCATTCAGATATTTGTCGTATTATTTCCTTAGTCCACACTGAAGAATGGCAATAATACTTTGGGCTTCCTGGGTTTTTTCTTTTTAAGCAGATGTTGTTGTTGTTGTTGTTTAGTCGTTTAGTCATGTCCAACTCTTCATGACTCCATAGACCAGAGCATGCCAGGTACTCCTGCCTTCTACTGCCTCCCGCAGTCTAGTCAAACTAATGTTGGTAGCTTCGAGAACACTGTCCAACCATCTCATCCTCTGTCGTCCTCTTCTCCTTGTGCCCTCCATCTTTTCCAACATCAGGGTCTTTTCCAGGGAGTCTTCTCTTCTCATGAGGTGGCCAAAGTATTGGAGCCTCAGCTTCACGATCTGTCCTTCCAGTGAGCACTCAGGGCTGATTTCCTTCAGAATGGATAGGTTTGATCTTCTTGCAGTCTATGGGACTCTCAGGAGTCTCCTCCAGCACCATAATTCAAAAGCATCAATTCTCCGGTGATCAGCCTTCTTTATGGTCCAGCTCTCACTTCCATACATCACAACTGGGAAAACTATAGCAGCTGTAATGTGGAGTTTTTTAATTTGGTTATCTGTTGGCTTAGAAAAAACACTTTTGGCACCTCTGAACCACCATATGATTCCTCTTCTCCATCCTCCTCAATATAAGGCTACTCTAAGCACCATAATGATAAGAGGAGAAGCAACAGAAGTTGCCAAGGACTTGAAGGCAGAATAGGAAGGCTACCTACCTCAGACTGGAGCATGGTGATCAAGAATGCCCAGATGGATGGGGAAAACATTGACAATGGTGGCTTCCTGACAAAAATAACAATTTGTGTAAGCCACTGGAGGCAGCGGGTGGGGGGGATGTGTTTTAATCTTCCGGCCCCTTCTTTCATGGTGTCTTGTTGGAGACAGCGCTTTGTTTTTTCCCTGTGGAGATCATGCTGAAATAAACTGCCAAACATCCCTTACACCTCCATGCCATCTAATTATAGCCTGTAACACTAGAGAGTGCTGACAGTGCTGAGCTATTGACTCTTGACACTCTCTAAAGCACTTAATTATCTTTTCACATAAGCCCCTTTCAGACCTGTCAACTCCTTTTGTATTGTTTATGGGGGGAGGGGAGTTGCATATTAAGATTTCAGGACTATGCACCTGGAATCAAACTTGTACACACAGAGAGAGTACTTAAAGAGCATTTTTTAAAAAAATAAATGACAGGGGAGGAGTTCAACTGGAGTTGTTTCAGGGATGCTCAGGCAACTGGAGCATATCTGAAGAATGGAAATTTGTCCTTTCTCCAGAAAGGCTGACAAACAGATTGGAATAAAATGTTACACTCAGTCCTGTAATGATACACACATAGCCAAAGGTTCATTAACACAATTTATTTATTTTTTAACTGTTCTAAATTCATAGCTGTAAAAATGGCAGCCATGGATGCTTCATAAGAATTCCTCATTCTCGTGGTCCATGATGGAAACAAGAATCCCAAACCCTTCATCCCACCCACTTTTTGTCTGTAAATCTTTTCCCAAAATCCCTCTTCTTATTACATAGCTCCAAGAACATGATGAAATCATTGATCAACCCAATCCCTAATTGTGGAGGCAGGTGCATTAAGGATCAGGTGACAAAAAGGCTGAAAGACAAGGGTGGGTTTAAAAGGATCACAAATTTATTGACCACAACAAGGCAAGGTTTGTATGGCATTGTGGCACAGATCTGCTTCATGTTTTGAATTTCAGTGACTTGTTCAAAAAGAAACCATCCCAGGGGAGAGGATCCAATGGGCACAAGCCATGCAACTGGGATACTGCTGTCAACCTAGGGCAAGTGATATCAGGCCCAGCCCCATCCGAGCTGCGCCTGGGCAGTGGCGTAGCGTGGGTTGTCAGCACCCGGGGCAAGGCAAGTAATTTGCGCCCCCCCCCCCACTGCACTGTCCCTCCCCCAGATAGTCCCTCGCTCTCTCTCCGCACCGCACCGCACGCCTGGCACCCTCCCCTCCACAGTGGGCGGCGACCCGGCGGCTCGGATCAGATTCGCACAGCCAGCACTGCAGTGAGAGAGAGTGAGTGAGCCAGGTAGGGGCAGAGAGCTGCGAGTGCGAGCGCGCCCCCCCCAGATGTTGCGCCCGGTGCAGCGGGCCCCCCCTGCACCCCCCACACTACACCACTGCGCCTGGGTGTTGGTGCATCACCTCAGGGCCCCATACGCAGGTCTCGCCTGTGTTTGAGATATGCCCCAATGCCAGTTCATTAATCAGTCCATTGCCCAATTGCAGATTAGAGCACAATGTAGCCTACTAAGGGCTGACAGCTCTGTGCCCAATATTGAGGGAATCTCTTCTATAACCACTGACTCTTGTCAATGTCTCCTCTCTACCTGCAAGCTAGCATGACAATTTGTTGGCCCACTGGCAGGTAGGTTTTTTTTCCACCATCCTTCAGAACTGTAACAGTTTATTTTGAAGGATGTTCTTTTAGGCAATCAAAAAGTCAGTTAAAAACCATTAGGAAAGCATTTCATGAGCAATTAAAAAAGACTACTTTAACAAGCACTTAAAAAACGCCTGAGCATCAGAGAAGCGTCTTTGAAGTTTAGAAGATCAAATAAGTGATCTGAAGCACAGTCTGTTATTAAAAGCAGTACAAAAAACTTTTCAAATATCTGTCTGATTCTGAAGTTCTGTGAAAGTGCGTCCACTCTAGATCTGAGTCAAACCATCTTAAGTGCCAAAGTCCACATTAGTGGGGTTCCTATATTTTGAAGAGCAAAAAAGAGGTCGTGGCGCCATCTCGCCTTCCACAGTGTATGTGCACTGCAGACATACACAACATACCCTCCAACATTTCTCTGATGAAAATAGTGACATCCTATTCAATAATAATAATGATTTTATTTATACCACCCATCTGACTGGGTTGCCCCAGGCACTCTGGGCAGCTTCCAGCATATATAAAAACATAATAAAACATTAAACATTTAAAAACTTCCCTATTCAGGCCTGCCTTCAGATGTCTTCTAAAGGCATAATGGCAAAAAGAAATACAGTATGAAGATCCAAGTAATATGGTGATCAAAGGAAATGAGCAAAGCTTTTAGGGACAAAATGGGGTGCCAAGTGCTTCCGCCCTTTCCTCCACACTTTCCCAACCTCCCTCAACCCCCAGCACTTTCTTTGCCAGGTTTTTCAGTCTGCTAAGATTTTAGGGTACCCCCCCCACCACAGAAATGGGGAAGAAGAAGAGAAGAAGAGTTTGGATTTGATATCCCGCTTTATCACTCCCCTAAGGAGTCTCAAAGCGGCTAACATTCTCCTTTCCCTTCCTCCCCCACAACAAACACTCTGTGAGGTGAATGAGGCTGGGAGACTTCAGAGAAGTGTGACTGGCCCAAGGTCACCCAGCAGCTGTGTGTGGAGGAGCGGGGAAGCGAACCCAGTTCACCAGATTACGAGTCCACCGCTCTTAACCACTACACCACACTGGCTCTCACACTGGGGTGTGGGGCTTTCCTTGACCTTACATGAGAGCTGTGTATTTTAACTTACACTGAGAGCTGAGGGTAGAGAGGGAACGTCTTTACTAGCAAGCTCTCTCTTTCTTTTCTAAGATCTTTCCAATATTGCAAAACAGAGTCAGCTTAATAGGAACCCATGGACGATGCAAGAGGGTGGGGATCCTGTCCAACCACTTGCAGAAGCCTAGGTAGAAGCCTTGGATCTGCTGTTTGATCATGAGCCCAATGCCAGCATCCACCATCGGACTGCACTATAGAAATAGGAAAAGGTTAAGAGTGATCCTCGCATGCACACTTCCTGGCTCTGTTTGCAAAAATCTAGACTTTTTGGCAAATTCAAAAAATCCACCCAGAGTGAAATTTTAGTTCTGAAAAAGAGGACGGGCCTGGGAAAATCCAAATGGATGGCAACCTTAACATTAGAAAAATAATACCTAACGTCTGCATAGTAGTGGTGTGTAGTGAACCCCAACCCCATCTAATTTGTGACTCTGATTTGCAAATCCAAATTAGGCCTGATCTGTTCCAGATTGATCTGGACCTGTTCCAACCCTGGGCGATTTTACAGATCTCTGAAAATTCCATTGATTTGCACTGCAAAAAGAAAAAAGAAAAAACCAGCTATAACATTCTTATTTCTTCACATAGCAACATGATGATGATGGTAGCCTCTGTTGTTGTTGGCATCCATCTGTCTTGAGCAGGGGTAGGCAACCTAAGGCCGGGGGGCCAGATGCGGCCCAATCGCCTTCTCAATCCAGCCCACGGACAATCCGGGAATCAGCGTGTTTCTACATGAGTAGAATGTGTGCTTTTATTTAAAATGCATCTCTGGGTTATTTGTAGGACATAGGAATTTGTTCATATTTTTTCCCAAAATATAGTCCAGCCCCCCACATGGTCTGAGGGACGGTGGACCGGCCCAAGGCTGAAAAAGGTTGCTGACCCCTGGTCTTGGGAGTCAATGGAAGAGTGTGCCATCTGAGGTAAAGTCAATCCATTGGAGAGTTACAGCACCTCCTGCCATAGGAGGCAGGATGCTTTTTGCAGATGGGGCAAATAAAGGCGTCGGGTTTTGCTGTGCTCCTACAAATTTTACATGGGTAGCGCCTGGGTTTTTCATGTTAGATGTCTTTAAATTTTAACATATTTTAAAATTATAATGGGTGTGGGACATGGTGGGCCCTACAGAGGGGATTAACCTGCTAAATTGCAGGTGTGTGGCTCCAGGGGTTTCCCTGCTACCCACCTTCAAAGTTGCCTTTAAAGGTTTGGTGTTTTTTTAAAAAAAAGACTTGAGTGCTCAGTCATGCCAGTTGTCATGATTAATAATACTACTACTATTGAATTCAGAAGAATGTGGCTAAATAATATGCCTACTAGGTTTGGCAGGCTGTCTGCCTGTCTAATAATAATAATTAAAAAATGTGTAACCTTACTAGGCTACAAAACACAAGCTGTGTCCTTATGGTTTGTGGTTAGCAATTGGAGATAATAATAATAATAATTCTTAGCAATGAGAAGAGAATAAAATAAAATAAAAGAGACAACAAACACTGTGTTTGTGTGTGGGGGTTTTAAAGAAGATGGGACCGGGATCAATTGGGAAAGGAGAGAAAACAAACAGAAGCTGAACAAATGCAACTCAGCTCCCAAAATACTTTCCAAGAGGGAGAACCTGGAGAATGTTGGGTGGAGTGCTGGCTCTGCAGCTTTCATTAAGCCCACCAGCCGCTGTAATAGGACAGTGTGGGGTAAAATCATTTTAGCCCCCCAGCTCCCCCCCCCCCCCCCCAGCATTCTCCTCATTAATAATTGCAACATTTTGGAGACACATGCATTATGAGGAACTACAGATCTGTACAAATTGATTCAGGTCAAACTGATCAGCGCTGTAGCAGCTTCAACTTGATCTGGATAGAAATCAGTGCTGATTGTCCCAATTTGGTTCCGCATTCTGCCGAATCTGCCCTCCTGTATTGTGCTTTCAAGTGTCCAGACGCATCATATAGAGTAGATGGAGTCCTGCTTTTTTGCTCTGGCTCTCTGATTTCTTTACAACCTTCTGAACATGTGGAAAGCAAGCAGGAGCTTTGCCAAATGGCGGGCTACCACCCAGCAATCAGAATCAGTCATTTTGGGATTCCCTACATATGGTAGTCAAAGAGTTTTGTCTATTTCATTTGCCTATTTGAAACCAGTTGAAGGAGAGAAGGTGGAACAGGGAGCTCACAGTTCAGGACAAGAAAATGCATTTTATGTTGTTTGTGAAAGCTTCATTAAAATGCAATTATATGGTTCCTTGAGGTGCTGCTAATTGAATTATAGGATGCCTCTTAGTCTTCTTCAGGATGGCAAAAAAGCTGCTCAGCTTCATTTTATGGTCCCCTAATGGTGCACCAGTCTGTATAATCCATAATTCATCTCTAAACAGCCAAATAATTGTGTTCCAAGGCAATTCTTTTTTTAAAAAATGTGTTGTATATATTTACTATGAATTGTTGCCATGGGCTAAAATATAGACACAGGTTTGCTGTGATAAAGTAGTAGTTAATTTAGTTTGCTTTCATAAAAAACTTCCAAAATAATTTGTAAAACCCACTTAAAATTAGAGAACAAAATGGGTGAGGAGTTAGGCTTGCTTTCAACATGTCCTGAAATGGCAAAAGAATCTTGAATTCTCCAGGGCTTTGTACTTTTCCTTCTTCTACTTTAAAGGCCACTGGATTTCAATAATCTGTTCATATCCAGTCAACTCAATTTTCAACATCAACTAAGGAGATTTATCAACAGGTAGCCTTGCTACTCTGGGTACACCATCTCCCAGTCCCAATTAAATCTGTACCCAGCTAAATTTCAAATATCTGCCACTTCTGCAGTAGCGTAAAGTTGGGTGGGATAGGCTGAGGTCTTCTAGATAATTTCTTGATTGTTGTTACTGTTTTGAAAATATCAAGATCTATTAATAGCTGCTGGTTTAAAAACTGCTAACTACAAATATATAGTAGCAACTGTTCACGATTTATAATTTCATTGAGTTTCTCAGCAACAAGTATCACACAAAACCAGAATCTAATGAATTCTGCTAGTACATAAAGGTAAAGGTAAAGGTACCCCTGCCTGTACGGGCCAGTCTTGCCAGACTCTAGGGTTGTGCGCTCATCTCACTCTATAGGCCGGAAGCCAGCGCTGTCCGCAGACACTTCCTGGTCACGTGGCCAGCGTGACAAGCTGCATCTGGCGAGCCAGCGCAGCACACGGAAACGCCGTTTACCTTCCTGTTGGTAAGCGGTCCCTATTTATCTACTTGCACCCAGGGGTGCTTTCGAACTGCTAGGTTGGCAGGCGCTGGGACCGAACGACGGGAGCTCACCCCGCCGCGGGGATTCGAACCGCCGACCATGCGATCGGCAAGTCCTAGGTGCTGAGGTTTTACCCACAGCGCCACCCGCGTCCAATTAAAGGAGAACCGTTAAAACATACTATAGGGCACTGCAAATAATCCAACAGAGGCAACAGATTTGCATGTCACTGTCTGTATGCCTTGCATTTAATGGGCTTTTAGCCCATGGCTACATTTCCCTCCTGTATACGTTGGTGTGTGTCAGGGCCGGATGATATATCACTATACAGTGGTACCTCAGGTTACAAACGCTTCAGGTTACAGACTCTGCTAACTCAGAAATAGTACCTCGGGTTAAGAACTTTGCTTCAGGATGAGAACAGAAATCGTGCTCCGTCAGCACGGCAGCAGCGGGAGGCCCCATTAGCTAAAGTGGTGCTTCAGGTTAAGAACAGTTTCAGGTTAAGAATGGACCTTCAAAACAAATTAAGTTCTTAACCCAAGGTACCACTGTATTGTCTTATATCAATATTAAGAGCAAATCATGATTACCATTTAGAAAAATATTGTTGTTGTTGTTGTTTAGTCGTTTAATCGTGTCCGACTCTTCGTGACCCCATGAACCAGAGCACGCCAGGCACTTCTGTCCTCCACTGCCTCCCGCAGTTTGATCAAACTCATGCTAGTAGCTTCAAGAACACCATCCAACCATCTCATCCTCTGTCGTCCCCTTCTCCTTGTGCCCTCCATCTTTCCCAACATCAGGGTCTTTTCCAGGGAGTCTTCTCTTCTCATGAGGTGGCCAAAGTATTGGAGCCTCAGCTTCGTGATCTGTCCTTCCAGTGAGCACTCAGGGCTGATTTCCTTAAGAATGGATACGTTTGATCTTCTTGCAGTCCATGGGACTCTCAAGAGTCTCCTCCAGCACCATAATTCAAAAGCATCAATTCTTCGGCGATCAGACTTCTTTATGGCCCAGCTCTCACTTCCATACATCACTACTGGGAAAACCATAGCTTTTACTATACGGACCTTTGTTGGCAAGGTGATGTCTCTACTTTTTAAGATGCTGTCTAGGTTTGTCATTGCTTTTCTCCCAAGAAGCAGGGGTCTTTTAATTTTGTGACTGCTGTCACCATCTGCAGTGATCATGGAGCCCAAGAAAGTAAAATCTCTTACTGCCTCCATTTCTTCCCCTTCTATTTGCCAGGAGGTGATGGGACTAGTGGCCATGATCTTCGTTTTTTTGATGTTGAGCTTCAGACCATATTTTGCGCTCTCCTCTTTCACCCTCAATAAAAGGTTCTTTAATTCCTCCTCACTTTCTGCCATCAAGGTTGTGTCATCTGCATATCTGAGGTTGTTGATATTTCTTCCAGCAATCTTAATTCCGGCTAGGGATTCATCCAGCCCAGCCTTTCGCATGATGAATTCTGCATATAAGTTAAATAAGCAGGGAGACAATATACAGCCTTGCCGTACTCCTTTCCCAATTTTGAACCAGTCAGTTGTTCCATATCCAGTTCTAACTGTAGCTTCTTGTCCCACATAGAGATTTCTCAGGAGACAGATGAGGTGATCAGGCACTCCCATTTCTTTAAGAACTTGCCATAGTTTGCTGTGGTCGACACAGTCAAAGGAGAAAAATATTACCTCACAATATATCATGAATTGTGTGTGTGCTTGTGTGTGATAGTCAAAAAGCATGATATTGCAAAAACCGGGAAGATGATGCTTCTTCCTGTCCTGTCCTATTACTAAGTCTGCTTCCCCTGCTTTTCCATGCCTCCTGTAGCGGCAGCGGCGGCTGACGCAAAAATCGCTCCTGGAGAAATCGTGTGCGCCTGAGTGCTCTGCCTCCTGAGCAGGTTCCCCCATCTCTGTATTAGACATTCATCGTCAAGTCTAGAGCAAGGACAACTGTCTTAAGGATATGTTCACAGTTAAATGGAAAGTCGAGTTGATTTCAAAATACCATTTACTGGGAAAGGGGAAATATTTTACTTTATTTTATGAGCATGTATAAATATTTACTACAATTGCCCACAAGAGAAAGGGGATATTTTTTATTGCATTTCCTTTCTCTCTGTTTTTTGGTACAATATTTCTTCTGGGACTCCCTCAGGCATTCAAACAGGTCCAAGGAAAATAGAAAGATAACTACTTGAATTAGAAAGACAAAAGCCAGGCACAAAGTTTGCTCTTGCTTTGTGACTTAATGTTCTTAAGCAGAAGATAATTGTCTATTTCATCTAGGCTCTGTTCTTTTTCTGTTATATTTCAATTAATTATATATGGAAATATTTGTGCTCTTGAGACACAGTTGTGATTTTCCTAGAGCAAAGCTTAATGGAAAAGCTAGACTTTATTATAGAATATATGGGGAACAAATCATTGCAGCTTTTCCTCAGTCATTACTCCAGCCATCAGTCTATCAAAGAAACCTTCCGTGCATCACTTAAATGAGGTCTGAGCTTCAGTTTCGGTCTTCTTTCCCTTTGTTTGTTTCTGTTTCCTTTAATAATATTATTTTAAAGACATCAAATGACCTTTATACATGAAATATTGGTAGGCAGTGCTTGAACCTGTGTTTGGTCAAATTTGCACCAGGACTTCTGCGACTTGTGCTCTAGCTGTTTGTCAGCTTACTAGAGCTCCTCAGAAAACCTTGGGGGACTCACTCTGGCCACAGAGGGCACTTCAGCACAGTCATTTCTGTGGCCATCTGCATCTCACCACTCTAAAGAAAAACTAGGCCATGAACAGGAGCACCAGCTATCCTGCCTGGAAAATCCCCCAAAGCCTTGACAAATTCATCAGATCCCGTCAATCTCCAAAGCAGACCCTTTCAGGGAGAGTCAGGTACAGCCAGTCCAAACCAGTGATCCATACATGACAAAGTGCGGTAATCACCCCTCAAGTACTGAATCCTTTCCTATCTTCTCTGTAGCAAATACAGTGGTACCTCGGGTTAAATACTTAATTTGTTCTGGAGGTCCACTCTTAACCTGAAACTGTTCTTAACCTGAAGCACCACTTTAGCTAATGGGGCCTCCCGCTGTGCCACTGGAGCACGATTTCTGTTCTCATCCTGAAGCAAAGTTCTTAACTCGAGGTACTATTTCTGGGTTAACGGAGTCAGTAACCTGAAGCGTCTGTAGCCTGAAGCGTATGTAACCCGAGGTACCATTGTACCAGATTGAGGTTATGACCTGCAACAGGTGTCAGGTTCAGGTTGGATTGAGACAGACCCATGTTTGCAGTGAAAACGATGAAGTCCTGAGCTAGCCCAGGCAAGATGGAATTAGCATGGTTAGTGAAACCCCCCCCCCCCAGGTCTAATGTCCTGAGGTTCTGCAACACCACCTCCAGAAACCACCTGCCAGAAACCGCTTCCTCAGTCTTACTCCGGGACATGGTTGGGCAGCAGTATGGGTGGGACACAAACAAGACCTCTGTCCTGTCTTTGCAACATCAAGTACAAATCCTTGCATCCAGATCCCGCATAGATTGGTTTCCTAGTGTGAATGATGGAACTTCTTCTTCTGGATTGCTGCTGCACCAAATACCCAGGTGGACAAAGCTTAATAAGGTTAGAGGGGCCCCAGCCCACTCAGGTCTTAGAACTGCACACGAGGTTAGCGCATCCACATTCAGATCTTAGGCAATATTGTTTTATTGTGTACTGACCTGCTATTAACTAACAGGACCACCAGATGAAGGGCAGATCCACATGGCTAGTCAAGTCTCTGTTGGGGTGGCTGAGCGACAACAGCGCCGGAACACTGCCCAGTCGAGGAGAGGGGAAGCAATGCGGCCAAGACTCTTCTACTTCTCTCCACCTCCCAGGTCAGATCTGACCCTGGAACGGAGCTGCAGTTTGGTTTGAGGGAGCTGGCAGTTCCCTCTCACATGCAGCCCTATGCAGGAGAGGGGCACCGCCACAGCAACACTGCTGGCACTGCCTCTCCTCCACTCTGCCCCCAGGACAGACCTGACCCGAAAGTGGAGCTGTGACTGGGCACAAGGGAGCTGCCTCAGCTGTTCTCTTGCATGCCAGAGCCAGGCTCCACTGAGGGGGTCTGTGGGGAGGGGGGTGCCTGGTCAGGCCCCTTCTCAAAAATGCACCCTGATCAATGGCAACAGACACCTAGGGTCTGCCCCTCCCCATTGTATCTCTCAACTGGGTTTGGGAGTCACTCTGATGAAACAACTGTCTCTCTCTAAGCCTTGATTGCTGTTGCTCCTTGTCTGGTACACTTTGATCTATTAACTCATACCATTAGAATTTGCTACAAAGACCAGCAAACTGGATGCTAAAAGCACTTGTCAGCAAGGAAAATGATCTCTATATTTATGCAGATGTTAGGCTATTACTACCGAAATAAAGAATGCAAAGAGCTAAACCAATACAAATGGCACCACATAGACATGCATTTTAGAGCAGCCGAGTGGCATGACCTTCTACGCCATCTTTAGGATGGGAAGCAAACTAGGTCTTTAGGGCCTGCATTAAAAAGATATGCTTTCCCCATAATAAATCAAACTCACTCATAGACTGATCAATAAAAGAAGACCTAGACTAACCTTTGAAGGGCTCTTGTTACATTAAATTGCTTCCCTAACATAATATAATCAGTATAAACTGTTCAAGGTCTTCCTTTGTAATCATGGCAGAACCATCTAAATGCACAGGCACAAATCCCAGAAAAACAGCCATAAAGTGCAGGAAAAGGATCCCTGCTTGCTATTTTTCAACTATGACATAATATGGCATAATTTAGTCAAGCAAATGGACTGCTGGCTATTTAATATCTGCTTTTTACTGGCTACTGAAGTACAGCTGATTGTCTAAGAACTTGCTTCCCTTATTCCTCAGTGTCCTGGTATTTTGACACCCTAGAAAGTGCTGAAGCAACAGAATGAATGTCTAGCTCAACTGTAACGATCATAATGGGGTTTAGATGACCATCCCCAAGCATTAAATTAGCATGAGGATTAGTCCTTCCTCCGCTGGCATTCTGTTCAGCAGCCAGGACCAATCTTGCTTAATAATGGTCAGATCCATTTTCTTGGTTTCCTGTAGGGATAGGAGAGGTGAGATATGGCTATGGGGAAAGCGAGATCACTCCCAGCGCTACCACTTAGAAAGCTAATAGCACAGCTTGTTGGCACCACCTTTCCTGGGGACCTCTATCCCATTCCTATCTCTTTTTGTCCTCTGGTGAGAAACATTTATATGGCAGAGAGAGAGAGAGAGAGAGAGAGAGAGAGAGAGAGAGAGAGCTAAGACACAGAGCCAATGTGGTGCCAGGGATCTCAGCTTCAAATCCTCACTCCACCACAAATGGATTGTTGGGGAAATAAAATGGAAGAGGAAGGAACCATAAACTCTTGAACTCTCTGGAGAAAATGTGGGCCACAAATGCAGTAATTAAATATAATAAATGGAGAGGCCAGTACCAGAACTGGAATCATCTTGATTTGGTTAGCAGCTCCATTCTTAACACTTTTTAAGGGCATTTGTTATCCCTCTTCCTGCACCGAGAACATGACAAAGGTTGTCCTCACTTGGCGGCAGGCCAGGTGGGATCCTGAAGTACATTCTTCAACATCCAGCTGTTCAGGGAAAGCTCTTTGGGTCTTTCTTAACTCTGTGAATCGAGCTATGAGCACCTGCCTTGTTAGAAGTGAGAGGGTCTGGGGGCTAGAAGTCACCTTGTCATATATTCTGGTGTTCTGAATGCCATTTTCAGGAATTATTTAGTTCAGTTTATTATTTCATTTTGACACAGTCAATTGAATTTCTGCCATAAACTTGAGCTCTGTGAATCACACAAGCAGCCCAGCTAATCTAAGTTAATGGGTATAATAATAGATTACAAAAGAACATGATTTCAGCACATTGATTTGGGCTCAGAACATGATTTCAGCATGGAATTGAAGTCTATCCCAATCATACTAAGGAATGGGAGATTGAACTAATGTCAGTGAAGTCCTCTAAATAGAAATTACTTCTTTTTATTATGTCCAGTTTGAAAGGTGTTTCCCTTAGTAAAAAATGGATCTTTGTTACTTGAAGATAACCCTGGTATTTCTGGATTGCTACACTTTTCAGATGTTTTAGACATGTAATGAAGAGCGAAGGTAAAGTGATGGCCATGGGGCTAAAGGCATTTGTTAAAAACTATTAAAATCTGTCAAAATGTCTGTGGGTTTTTTTATCAGCCTTTTATCAGTTGAAACTGATTAGTGGTTGTGGCTTGTTCTCTCAGATGCAAGCAGGAAGATGGCTCTTAGTCAGGCCGTTGGTCAATCTGGCTTAGTATTGGTCCTCTGCAGTTTCAGAGAAGGGATTTCTCTAATCCTACATGGAAGTACTGGAGATTGAACTAGGGTCCTTTTGCATGAAAAGCACATGCTCTACCACAGAGCTACAGCCTTGGGTGATATATCTTGCTACCACCATCCAAACTTTGGTAGCCATTGCAACTTCTCTGCATGGGTATGTCATTGAAGATTATTTGGAAGTTGACAAATATATCTGTCTGGCCCTATAAATATCGTTACCATTTCTTAGGCCCAGTTCTCACTGATGTATGACTTCAGATAGCAAGTGGAGGCTTACATGTAATACTTCTCAATCCAAAATAAAATAATAATAATAATAATAATAATAATAATAATAATAATAATAAACACCTATGAACACAGAAAACTAGGTGTCAAGGAGAGCCAGAACTCTTCTGATGATTTTTAATGTCATGAGCAAAGTCATTAATGTTACAACCATAAGCAATAATATTTAAAACATCTTTTGTAGAAAAGCTATACACAAAGATTGCAGTAATATTAGTATGCACACTTACCTAAGAGCAGTGCTATTTTTCTAGAAAAAGAGGTGGTGGGACTGACCTCTCTTGTTCTCTTAGAATGGCAATTGTGCCCACCTGAGAGGTGCTGGAACTGAGTTCCAGCAAGTTCTGGCCGGAAAGAAGCCCTGCCTAAGAGAAAGCTTTACTGAACACAGTAGACATGCATAGGATTGTGCTACACGAGAAGGAAGGTGATTATGTGGCATCACTGAAAGTGATTTCTAAAAAATCCTACTTTTTGTGGAGTGGGAAAAGCATCTAGGTAATCATGCTGTCTCCCAGAGAGAAGTTTGCACCCACTATGCACAAACTAAACCACCCTTTAGGTCACTGTGAAACAGCAGCTAGCCTCGCTCTGAAACTGCTTCTACATTATTGGTGGGGCAGGCGGGGCACCCACAGGGGTTCTGCCTCAGGGACAGATATTAACACTGTGCAGTTTGAAGCGACTGGATGCATGAAAACTGACTCCTATTTGTAAATAAGACATTGTCAAGGCCCATACATTTAATTAAAACTTTACTTGCAGAACTTTCTTCAAAACAAAACAAAGACATCAAATGATACATCCAAACAGTTCCATAAGACATATGCCAGTCTAAGGCACAGACCTAGAAGCAGAGGTCTTTCTCTCCCCACAGCCCGCATTCCAGCCTGCAAACTGCCTTAGGCTATTTACCTGGAGAGCTTCATTTACTTCCTCACTCTCACAGAATCTGGGAACAAACAACCCCAGCCACCACCCTTCCAAGATGGTGAATTTGCAATTCAATACCCCTCATGTGATCTAAGGTTAAACACTCACATGTTAGCTAGCAGAAAACAACATCAGTTAATTATCAACTCAGTTCAAACTGTGAGTCCCTTAGAATACTGCAGTGGAATTTCACCAGAGTCAGCAGTATAGTAATAGACATTTAGACATTTTTCATTTCTGTGTCAATTAAATAATTATACTTAACACTGCCTGAGGTAGAGGCTTCACCTCACCTCAGGGTTGGGCTGGCCTGTTGGTTACAGACTGATGTTAAGACGGGGAGACCTTAACCACAATTCCGGTTTGGATGACATGCTAAGCCAAGCCTTGATTTAGTGCCATGCCAAGTTGACCTAAACAAAACCCTGAGAAAGATGGCTACCATCCCCTCCCTAGGAGCCAGCCTATTCATGCAAAGCCATGGTTTGGCTTAATATGATGTACAAATGTGGCCTCAAGGGGGAATGTTAAAGTCTGGTAATCTACGTTGAGCAAAGATCTTTGAGAAAACAGATCTGATTTAAAAACCAAAACAAATAAAAATGAACTGTCAATTTGCCCATTGGCAAGAATGTACACACACTTTTAAAAAGACACATGAATGTATTCTGATTTTAAAAGTAAATAGTCTACTTATAAACTGTCACTGCAAATTATACCAAAAACTCACCTCTTTAAAAATATGTTTGACTTTAAGTGTTATTTGAGTGTGAAATAAGTGGTTTTTATTGATAAAAACTGATTATTGTAATGGCATCTGAAATTAAGTGGGCACATAATTGGACTGATAGTAACTGTGTAAAGAATTTTTTGTTTATTTCCAATAAGCAGAATTTGGCATAAAGCCTGATACTAAATTAGAACTTCTAATACCAACTAAATTTGGTGACTCTCGTTAGATATAAACATCTATTTTATTTTAATAAGATGAAGAGCATTATAATTCCAAGGCTAATGCTTTGTACATTATTTTTTATTTATGTATCTAGATTAAAATATAAGTCTGTCCTTTGAAGAATTAATGCACTAGGTGCTAAAGTAGAACATAAAAGAGCAGACCACAAAGGCATGAATTTGGAGTCACTGTGGAGAATTTTATGTGGAAAGAGTTCCCTATGATAGTCCATTGTAGAATGTTGGTAGGGTGATAGGCAGTGTAATGTTTAAGGTCATAACATTAATGTTAATGACAAAAATAAAATATCATGTAAACAGGCATCATGTAAACAGACATCAACAGCTGCTTAAGAACATGTGGGCACCACCAGAATTGAACAGAAGCCCAAGAACTAAAATGCCTGGCTCAAAACCTATCCTTCTCATGGCCATAGTGAGGGAAACAAAAATTTCCATTTATTTATTTCATCATATTTCTTTTCTACCCTTCATCTTGTTAGGATCCTAAGGAGGCATATACAGCAAAAGTTAAAACAGGACACCAGCAGTACAATAAAACATATTAAAAGACCATAACAAGCATAACATCACGTCAATAGCTGTCAATAAAAGTAGTCCCAATTGATGTTCCTCCCCTGAATGCCAACACAAAGAGATGCATTTTTAGTTGGTGGAAAGGAGTCAATGAGAGGGGCAACTGTATTTCCAAAGGCCTTGGGTCCACCATAGCCTTGGGTCCAGAGGCCTTGGGTCCATCTTCAGTCACCAATCAACAGGCTGGCCATGCTTATGGGAAACCCACTCAGGCTTCCCCAGAATAATTTAAGTTCTTGGTTATAATATGATTCAAACATTATGGGGATACTTTTTGAGCTCATTTGTCATGAAGCTTAAAACAAAGAAGTTTGCCTTTATACCTTCCTTCTTATCTGGGTTGATTCTCACAGTTGGCCCAATTTGGATATTTTGAGGTAAAATATGGTCCAGCTCTTTATCATCAGAAGCAGCCAACTGGTCAGCAAGCCTGGCACAAACAGCTCTGAAGCCCCATAAAGCCCGAGCAGATTTTGCTGAATGCAAGGGAGGGAATTTCCCAGCTGCAAAGGTCTAAAGGGGTGTGATGCCTTGAAATGCTCAGTGACTGAAAACATTTCATCTTTTATTTTCAAATGTCAGAACCTCTCCAAGTCCCATGGAAGAGGTGTAGGAGCTGGCATATTTGAAAATAACTTTAATTAAACCTTGCATCAGCATGCAAGTTTGGGGAGCTTAAGGGCTTTTCCTGGTGTTTAAATATTTTATTGTTTTTCAAATAGACACACAAGATAATATCATAAATACACAATATGGAAATTGCATAGCAAACAAGGCATGAGAGTCTGCTTGCCAAGTAGCATTTTCCAATCTCTCGCAGCTTTGTATAGCAATGCTGGATAAACCAATTAATGTGAGTGCAAGGTCCCCATGTTTAAAATAAATAAATAAAATAAAATAAAATACAGCATTTTTAGCTAACTTGACTAGAATTAGCAAAGTGTTTCTATCAGACATGGGGGGGAAATGCCCCAAGGTTCTTCCTAGACAAACCCTTATTTATTTGCATCAAGTCAAATTGTCTAGATTGTTTCCTTTGGAACACTTAGTATTGCAGTGGGTTGTGCAGCTGAATCAGGAGTATGTGTGCGTAATCACACAGAAAAACAGACAGAGCATGTTCCACCTGCCTCTCTTACCACCACCACCACCACCTCTAAATTTAATTCATCGCAAAATGTCACTAAGAGCTCCAGATTGGCATGGAAGCTGCCCCAAGGAAGTGATGTAGAAGAGAAAACCCCAGGGCACCCTTTGCCAACCTGGTGCCCTCCAAGTGTTTTGGAGTTCACTGCCATCAGCAGAGCAGTGCTGGCTGGAGCTCATGGGAACTATGGTCCAAAGCTTCTGGGGGCACCAGACTGAGGAAGGCTAGGGTAGGAAAATAATCCTTTTGGAAGGGCATCATAATATGACTTTTAGCATCAGAGGTCAGTTGTAGTCTGCCATCGAGCAGGAGCTGGGATTCAGACCAGGGTTCAGACTCTGGAGGGGAGAGTCAGAACAAACCCTGTAAAGACTATCATGGCCTAGAGCAGGGGTCTGCAACCCGCGGCTCCGGAGCCGCATGTGGCTCTTTTACACCTTTGCCGCGGCTCCGGGGCGGATACTAGCGAGGGGAGGAGGTGCATTGTGCGCCCCGACACTCCCCACTGTGGCGGGCGCTGTACTGGCTGTGACGTCGCATGGGGGCGGTGCGTGCGTTAGTCATGCACCGTCCCGACGTCACCTTCCCGCCCGCTGTCAGATCGCGGCTCCGGATATATATTTGTTTTAAATGTCGCAATAGTTTTGCGGCTCCCAGGTTTTTTTTCCTTCGGAAATGGGTCCAAGTGGCTCTTTATGTCT
The DNA here is from genome assembly GCF_965153285.1 of Podarcis tiliguerta. Lineage (NCBI taxonomy): Eukaryota > Metazoa > Chordata > Lepidosauria > Squamata > Lacertidae > Podarcis > Podarcis tiliguerta. The sequence continues at coordinate 4,942,931 of NC_139544.1, read as the reverse complement.
TAAAGGTTGCAGACCCCTGGCCTAGAGGAAGCCTTTATAGCCAATGACCGGCATGGGTGAGCAGCAGGGCCGGATTTATATTTGGCGAGGCTACTGAAGGTAATGGGTCCCTTTATATGTCCAGCTGTCTTCTGTCAACAACAAATTGTCACTGTTTTTTGTGTTGAATCTATGGTAATTTATGGACCTAATAAGTATCTAAAGCCATTTGAACATAACAAAATATGGATTTTATCATATTGGTTTTATTTTATTTGTTTTTTATCTTATATTTTGGAAATGTACATCCAGGTTTTTTTTCTTTACATTTTTGGGGGCCCCCCAACATAAACCCGGCACTGGTGGGCAGAGAATCATGACAAGCCTAGGGGAGCAGACCCACTAGAGTCCATCACCCAGAGTGATGCCCATTGGCCTTCAATGCTTTTGTATATGTGTGTGTAGATGGATGGATGGATGGATGGATGGATGGATAGATGGTAGATGATAGAGAGATAGATATAGATGATAGCATACCCTCCAACATTCCTCAGAAGAAAATAGGGACATTTCTCAGTTTCCCCCAACTGACCCTCCTCAACCCACCCACCCCATTTTACCTCCCCCCCCCCAGCATTTCCTATCAGAAAAAGGGCACGTAGGGCTTTGACATCTGATTGGAGGGCGTTCCACAGGGCGGGCGCCACTACCGAGAAGGCCCTCTGCCTCCACCAACAGGACACAGTACAGAACCCCTCCACCACCCTGAGAAAACCCCTTTTATTTTACTCTTTGGTTTATTTACAAAAAGAAAAACATGCACCAATTAATAAATTTTAGAAAGGAAAAATTAGACATGGACACACAAAGCATTTTAATTTCTTTTTTCTGAAAACGAACAAACAGACAAGCCTCCTTGTGGTCATCTCCCCCTTTCTTCCCGCCCGGGGCAGCCCTGCCCTCTGCCTGCCCCTCAGACCCGGCATGTCACACAGGGCTGGGCCTTTGCGGTGGCTACCCCTCTTCCTCCTCGCCTGCTCTCCAGCAGCTGCTATGAGCTGCTCAAGGGAGGAGGCTGGCAGAGGCAACCATGGAAAGGCCACGGAGAGACAACAGGATGCTCCCTCGCCACCACCGTCGCTCGGGACGAGCCCCAGCTCATCCTCCGCCCTGAGCTCAGCAGCAGCAGCACTGCCACGGGAAATAGGGACATTCTGGGATCAAATAAAAAACCGGGATGGCTTTCATAATTCCAGGACTTTCCCTGGAAAATCAGTACACTTGGAGGGGATAAATAGATGATAGATATAGATGATAGATAGATAGATAGATAGATAGATGATAGATAGATAGATAGATAGATGATAGATATAGATAGATGACAGATAGATGATAGATAGATAGATAGATGATATAGATAGATGATAGATAGATAGATGATAGATAGATAGATAGATAGATAGATAGATAGATAGATATAGATAGATAGATAGATAGATAGATAGATAGATAGATAGATAGATAGATGATAGATGATAGATGATAGATAGATGATAGATATAATAATAATAATAATAATAATAATAATAATAATAATAATAATAATTTATTATTTGTACCCTGCCCATCTGGCTGGGTTTCCGCAGCCACTCTGGGCAGCTTCCACAGAGACCAAAAATACACTAAAATGTCACACATTAAAAACTTCCCTGAACAGGGCTGCCTTAAGATGTCTTCTGAATGTCAGGTAGTTGTTTATCGCTTTGACATCTGATGGGAGGGCGTTCCACAGGGCGGGCGCCACTACCGAGAAGGCCCTCTGCCTGGTTCCCTGTCGCTTTGCTTCTCACAATGAGGGAACCGCCAGAAGGCCCTCAGCACTGGACCTCAGCGTCCGGGCAGAACGATGGGGGTGGAGACACTCCCTCAGGTATACTGGAGCAAGGCCATTTAGGGCTTTAAAGGTCAGCACCAACACTTTGAATTGTGCTCGGAAACGTACTGGGAGCCAATGTAGGTCTTTCAAGACCGGTGTTATGTGGTCTCGGCGGCCGCCCCCAGCCACCAGTCTAGCTGCCGCATTCTGGATTAGTTGTAGTTTCCGGGTCACCTTCAAAGGTAGCCCCACGTAGAGCGCATTGCAGTAGTCCAAGCAGGAGATAACCAGAGCATGCACCACTCTGGCTAGACAGTCCGCGGGCAGGTAGGGTCTCAGCCTGCATACCAGGTGGAGTTGGTAGACAGCTGCCCTGGATACAGAATTGACCTGCGCCTCCATGGACAGCTGTGAGTCCAAAATGACTCCCAGGCTGCGCACCTGGTCCTTCAGGGGCACAGTTACCCCATTCATGACCAGGGAGTCCTCCACACCAGCCCGCCCCTTGTCCCCCAAAAACAGTACTTCTGTTTTGTCAGGATTCAACCTCAATCCATTAGCCGCCATCCATCCTCCAATCGCCTCCTGGCACTCCCATAGATAGATGATAGATAGATATAGCCAGCCAGCCATTTGTGTTGGGTGGGAGGGGGAACGAGTAATGTTGAATCCTGTCAACAGCTTCTGACTCAGACACCTTCTGGTTCTGAGCAGGTCCCTTTGCAGTCACACAGGCCCAGCTTCAAGCCTGCATGAGAAGAGGGATCTTTGATTTTAAATCCTATCAGCAAAAGTCACCTCTGGCAGACTGGATTACAGCACAAGGGATAGCTCCAGATTTCACAGCCTTGTCGTACTGCTTATATGAAAAGGCTGAACTTGAGAGAGGAGGGTTTGGATAGAGCCCCTGTTAAAAAGGCTCACAATCTTGGAAATGGTTTCCACAGAATTGCACACTCACACTCACACATCCAACTCTTCCTGGGTATAATTTTCTTCTTCTTAAATGCAAAGCCAAAAAACCAAAAACCAATAAAAGCCCTGCTCCTGAAAGATAAAAGGGACCTGGAGAATTCCTCGCCTTGATTCACATCTCTGTGCATTCCAATAAATTCTGGGCCTAGGACAGAGCAAAAGGCCTGAATGCGATCAGTGGTATTAAAGAACTGCTGGCTGCCGTTTTGAGTAGGGAAGGAGTTGCGATTTGGCTCCTCTTCTTGCCATCTGTTCCTTGTCCAGGGGAATGTGTCTCTCTGATCGGTTGTTTTGGAGGGCTAGTTATAAATTGTTGCCTGTGGCATGTTTTTAGACATGGAGGACATCGCTCCTCTGCTAAGCCGTCCTTTGGCCTGCTTCATGGCAAATCTACGATACTCAGCGCCAGGAATTGTTGGCTATAAGCACAGCCTTTGACAAGCAGCTTTTTGGCACCGCTTTTCTCCTGACTTAAGTTATCGAGTGCATGGGGCAGGGAAGAAGGGGGAGAGAACAACTTAAACTGGCTGAGGAAAAGCATTGAATTGCAATTTAGTTTTGTACAAGCAGAGGTGAAGCAACTGCAGCCACAAGGGATGTCAGTTTGAAGACAAAACATCCTATTATGAGGAAATAATACATCACATTTTCATGTGTCCCAGGGCTAGGAACCCAGTAAGGCTCACACAGACCTTTGTGTGAGAGGTGCTGGCAACTGCCTAAAATGTGACTTTGTGCTTGGAAAAGGTCACATGAAGTTGCTAATGATAAATATATTTATTAAATTGGAAGTTTTATTGATGGCTGTAGCTGGACTCATATGGGTAAGATTGCAGCAAGTTAAGAGGGGTCCCCGCCTGTGCTTACTCTCAGAACTGTACTGGGAACAGAGGGTGGGGCGTAGAGGGAGCCCACAGTGTCTCTGGGTCACGTCTGACCCAGGAGTGGAATTGCAGTTGGGACCAAGAAAATCGCCTCAGCAGCATCCTCTCGCAGTGGCAGGCAACCAAGGGGAGGGGTTGCAAATTTGCTGCCAATTCTCCTCCCTTCACCCCTGGGTCAGGCTTGACTTGGGGGCGGAGCTGCGTGGTGCCACTCCCCAAAAAAGTGCCACCGGGGGGTGGTCCACCCCCCAGCTACTGGGAAATAAGTCCTTTTTATTTCTGTTTTACAGCTGGAGAAACTGAGGATAAGAGATCCCTGTGGCAGGGATGGAATTTGAATCTAAGTGCCCTAAATACAAGTTGAACTATATACTGCTTTGGGGAGAATTTTATTGAAATTGAAATTACTTTTCTTCTAAACAATGGTGCCTGTGTTGAAGGGGGTCAGCCAAGACCCCCAGCATTGTTTCTGTGGTCTGTGGGAAACAAAAAGTTTTAGATCTGCTGCACTAGAGTATACCAGCTCTCACGGCAACAAAAAAGTGGGACAAGACTCCCCATAGTTAGAAATGCACCTGCTTTACTGCCATATACCTGTCATATCCCAAATTGGTACATTCAAGAAACATTCCAATCTGCTTCAATGACAATGACTAACAATTGACTCAAACTAGTGATTGGTTAAAAACTGGCAGTGATCCACCAGTTGTTGAGCTTTTTTTAGGAAGGAGGACAGCCCACTTCTATCACAGATGTTCCGTGATCTTCTGGTACAGTGGTACCTCAGGTTAAGTACTTAATTCGTTCTGGAGGTCCGTACTTAACCTGAAACTGTTCTTAACCTGAAGCACCACTTTAGCTAATGGGGCCTCCTGCTGCTGCCACACTGCCGGAGCAGGATTTCTGTTCTCATCCTGAAGCAAAGTTCTTAACCTGAAGCACTATTTCTGGGTTAGCGGAGTCTGTAACGTGAAGCATATGTAACCTGAACCGTATGTAACCTGAAGCGTATGTAACCCGAGGTACCACTGTAGATTGTAACAATAAATTGTAACAATAATTTTGAAAAGGTTATTTAAGTGCCACTAAGGGTGAAAGAGGAGAGCACAAAATATGATCTGAAGCTCGACAAAAAAAAAACCGAAGATCATGGCCACTGGGCCCATCACCTCCTGGCAAATAGAAGGGGAAGAAATGGAGGCAGTGAGAGATTTTACTTTCTTGGGCTCCATGATCACTGCAGATGGTGACAGCAGTCAAGAAATTAAAAGACGCCTGCTCTTTGGGAGAAAGGCGATGGCAAACCTAGACAGCATCTTAAAAAGCAGAGACATCACCTTGCTATCAAAGGTCCGTATAGTTAAAGCCATGGTTTTCCCATGTGAGAGCTGGACCAGAAGGCTGATCGCCAAAGAACTGATGCTTTTGAATTATGGTGCTGGAGGAGACTCTTGAGAGTCCCATGGACTGCAAGAAGATCAAACCTATCCATTCTTAAGGAAATCAGCCCTAAGTACTCACTGGAAGGACAGATCGTGAAGCTGAGGCTCCAATACTTTGGCCACCTCATGAGAAGAGAAGACTCCCTGGAAAAGACCCTGGTGTTGGGAAAGATTGAGGGCACAAGGAGAAGGGGACGACAGAGGATGAGATGGTTGGACAGTGTTCTCGAAGCTACAAACATGAGTCTGACCAAACTGTGGGAGGCAGTGGAAGACAGGAGTGCCTGGCGTGCTCTGGTCCACGGGGGTCACGAAGAGTCGGACACGACTAAACGACTAAACAACAACAACAAAAGCCTGATGCCACTAATATTCATAATGACTCCTCCTTTTCCCCCCATGTGATTATAAGTATTATGAATTGAGCTCCGTTTCCCCTGAAGTTCTTCTCCCACTCAGGATGTTAAAGAAGATTAGGTGCCTATGGGGTTAGCACTGAGCAGGCCACAAATCCAAAGTCAGCTGCTTTGACACAAGCACAAAAGTTCTTCAGTGTTACTTGCAATGTTGTTGCTGTGAACAAAGTGCCCAGTCTACTCAACCAAGCCGTCTTTTGTCCAGTGAGTCACTGCCGTTACTATCAAGAAATCAATGTCTTTATTATTTCTTGCAAACATATTATTGAGGTGACCACCATCCAGTTCTAAAGCTTTTGCTTATTCCTAGGTGTGTTGGATCAGATGGGATTAATTTCCAACCAGGTCTCCCCAATGGCTTATTCTGGAGGTTGTGTAAAGAGCTGTTTACACAACCTCCTGTTTTTTTAAGTGTTTGACAAGGAGCTATGATTGCCTGTATTTCTGAGTGAACCTCTCTGTTTGCATCAACTTTGCAAAGTAACAGTCGATGGCAATGAAGCCAGCATATGCCGCCTGTTAAAGGTAAAGGTAAAGGTACCCCTGCCGATACGGGCCAGTCCTGCCAGACTCTAGGGTTGTGCGCTCATCTCACTCTATAGGCCGGGAGCCAGCGCTGTCCGGAGACACTTCCGGGTCACGTGGCCAGCGTGACATCGCTGCTCTGGCGAGCCAGAGCCGCACACGCAACGCCGTTTACCTTCCCGCTAGTAAGCTAGTAAGCGGTCCCTATTTATCTACTTGCACTTAAGGGTGCTTTCGAACTGCTAGGTGGGCAGGAGCTGGGACCGAAAGACGGGAGCTCACCCCGCCGTGGGGATTCGAACCGCCGACCTTTCGATCGGCAAGCCCTAGGCGTTGAGGCTTTTACCCACAGCGCCACCCGCGTCCCATATGCCGCCTGTTACCGCATATTAACTCCTTCCCATTCTTTGACGTCCATTGGAGGACCCTTGCTCTTTGTTCCATCTTATTCCTGATGAAATTGTATGATGGGGCTGAAGCAAGGCCTTCTCTGTTGTGGCACTCACTTTCCCAAATTCACTCCGAAGGGAAATCTACTCAACTACTTTTATAAGTGGCTTAATTTGTCAAGTAAAAAAATGTACTCATTTCAAAAATCCATTTGAAATTAAAGTTATCGGTTGCTGGGATTTGGACCTGCAGCTGTTTGGTAGTTTTAGTTGGGTTAATGGTTCATTTCTTTTTTAGTTTATGTGTAGTATTGAATGTGTTATTAAGCTAACTGAATGTATATGGTTGTATTGTTATGTTAAAGCAATGCCCTTTGGGTATCTTTTAAGTGGAAGAGTGGCTAATGAGCAAACTAAATTGAATAAATGTTTTGCTTTGTACCCTCTGAGGATCTGAAAAAAGTAAGAGTACTTATCTCTCTTTCACACTGTAAGATACTAATTTTATAATTGGGAGAAAAGTGATGACAAACCTAGACAGCATCTTAAAAAGCAAAGACATCACCTTGCTGACAAAGGTCCGTACAGTTAAAGCTATGGTTTTCCCAGTAGTGATGTATGGAAGTGAGAGCTGGACCATAAAGAAGGCTGATCGCCGAAGAATTGATGCTTTTGAATTATGGTGCTGGAGGAAACTCTTGAGAGCCCCATGGACTGCAAGAAGATCAAATGCATCCATTCTTAAGGAAATCAGCCCTGAGTGTTCACTGGAAGGACAGATCATGAAGCTGAGGCTCCAATACTTTGGCCACCTCCAACACTTTGGCCACCTACAGTCTGAGATGTACTTGATTTTAACGTAATTTAATTTATTAATTTTATCTTGTTATACCTGTCTTGCTGTATGATATATTGAATATGGGCCTATGGCCGTAATAATCTATCTATCTATCTATCTATCTATCTATCTATCTATCATGAGAAGAGAAGACTCCCTGGAAAAGACCCTGATGTTGGGAAAGATGGAGGGCACAAGGAGAAGGGGACGACAGAGGACGAGATGGTTGGACAGTGTTCTCCAAGCTACAAACATGAGTCTGACCAAACTGCGGCAGGCAGTGGAAGACAGGAGTGCCTGGCGTGCTCTGGTCCAGGGGGTCACGAAGAGTCGTACACGACTAAATGACTAAACAACAACAACAAAGAAGAGGAGCTGGGACAGCAGTTCCTCCAGTTTCGCAACTGACTTTCAGGATTCCACCCAGGGGTCAAGCGTAAGATTCGTCCTCCCAGCACATCCACAATGCATTTCCCCAAATGCTCTGGACAGCTGTCTTTTCTATCATCCACTTTAATTTGACATTTTGTTTTCAAAGTAGAAATTTCAAAGGGTTTCCTTTCTGAGCCAAATTAGATTTAAGCAGCAGATACATGTAAGTCTCTCAACTTAATAAAAAGAAAAATTAGAGGCAGATACAGGAGACTATGGCTTTTATAGAAGTAGCAGAGCCTCAACTTTTTCTCTCCCTGTCACCATCAAAGTAGTCTTCATCCTGCTTTTGAACCCGCAGAGAAGAGATGCAGATACTGTTATATTTTCCCCTTCGGCTGTGCAGTTTAGGGAGAAGGGACAGGTGATAAGTTAATTTTGGTTCACATTTTAATGAGAACCTTCTCTGTATTTTGCAATGCAGTTCTCTAATAAAATAATGTGTACAAGAATGTGTATATTGGGGACAGTCTTCGTAGAATTTAATATATTCATGAATATAACGTAAAGTAGTGGTTTTTTATTAGGAAAGATTGCTTGCAAAAATGTGTATGTTATACAAAATACCATTAAAATGTGCATATTTATGAGAAATGTGCACTTAACTCCTGATGGGTTTTCATAAGGACGTACAACTGAATGCAACTAATGCAAACTGAACTTAAGTCTTGAGAAAAGAAGAAACTGAGAAAAGCTGAAAATGATTCATCCCCTTGACGAGAGATGGATTAGAAGCACCTGATACATCTCATCTCCCAATCAAATTTACAGTGTCCTGCAGCTGAAGAAGAAGAAGAAGAAGAAGAAGAAGAAGAAGAAGAAGAAGAAGAAGAAATCCTGAACTATAGAAATGAGAAACCTCGTTCAGCCCGTGGAGCTTCTTTCCTTGTGGGCAGATCAGGGCTGGATCTAGACACGTCAAAGAAGCGATTTAGTTAAATGCTTTGTAAACTCATACAGAGAAGTCCAGTAGGGAAAGACAGGACTCCACAGCGCCATCTGGTGTCACAATGTTATATCGCATATATAATGTACAACCTTGGTTGTCTAACGCCTTAGTTGTCAAACAAATCAGCTCCTGACGGTCGCAAACTTGGAAGTGAGTGTTCTGGTTTGTGAACATTTTTTGGAAGCCAAACATCCAACACGGCTTCTACAGCTTCCGATTGAGTGCAGGAAGCTCCTGCAGGCAATCAGAAGCTACGCCTTAGTTTTTGAACTGTTCCGGGAGTTGAACGGACTCCTGGAATGGATTAAATTCAAGCACCAAGGTACTACTGTATGCAAAACGCTTTTTCTTTACCAAGCTAGCTGTGTCACAGAAGTGGTTAGGACCAGGGGCAGAAGTGAGTGAAGCAAAGCATGTACCTCTTATCTTTGTGCAATAGGCTTCATTCCAGCAATGCGAACCCAGTGCTTTCTATACCCCCACACCCCTATGCACTGAGGCAAGCATGCAGTTTTACCACAGTTGGACACACCTGAGCCAGGCAAAAGGACTTGAGGAGAATGTGGGTTTGTGCTATAGCCTAGGGAGGAGGGGTAGCCTGGAGATAGTCATGGAGGGCTCACCCCTGCTGTAATGTCTAGTTGGGTCCCCCTCTTTTCTTAGGAAAATACATACGGACACAGTGTTTACTCAGCCTCATGCTTTGTACCTGAAAGCTGTCTTCTTCCCATTTCCCCACTAGCACATGATCAACACAACTCACCGAATTACCATAACCCAACCAACAAACACCCAAATCTATTCATAGCCTTGCATATGTTGCTAGAGATACTGATAAATATAGACATAGAAATATACACATACTTTGAGAAAATATGCCTCTAGACAGAAACATATTGTGCATATGCAAATAGCTAAGTGTCTGCCACTGAAGTTTTGCTCTTTAGCATTTGCTTAACTATATCTCTTTTCTACTTCTGTGCTTCCATCTGTTTACTCCCATCTTAAAAAAAAGAGCCTTTCACTTATGAATATATCACTGCTCAATTTTTTTATTAAAAAAAGGTGCAAAAATACAACTGGCAGGTGTAACATATGATATTGCTTCTGGGGAAGAAGAAAAAATAAAGACACAAAGGAGGCTATATCCACAATTTCTTACAAAGGTTACAGGAAATAGGTTTTATTCATTTCGTCTGAACTATGTTCACTCCTGGTTAGATTTCAGGTCTGGTTGCTATACTTTAAAGAAATTGTATAATCCAGGCCTTGTCATCAGCTTTCTTAATTTATTTCCCAGAAATGACAGACCTGGCAAAGGCAGGCTAGCCTCTCAGATTTCTGGATTACACTGTAGCTATGGAAACAGGTGTTAAAGTGCTATGAATTTCAAGTTATACCAATACTCTGCACATCACATTCTGTACTGATGGTATGTTGTTATTTTACACGCTGACCAATGCGGTGGCTTCAATTTGGCTTGACTTAAGAGAGGTGGCAATCACGTGTAAGTTATTCTTCATGATGAACTTTGTGAGTTCCTCTTCAGAGATGGAGGTGGGCATGTACACTGAAAGGAGATTTGATACTCAGGTCAAAGAAATAAGAGCTTTTCAAACAGAGGCAACTAAGGCCACAGTCACACCGTACATTTAAAGCACAATGGTATCACTTGAAACAGTTGTGGCTTCCCCTAAAAACATTCTGGGAGCTGTACCTTGTTCAGGGTGTGGCTAGAAGACCCCCTATTCACCTCACAGAGTTTTAGTTCCAAGAATTCCCTGTGAAGAATTGCAGCCCTGGGAGGGTAATAGGCATCTCCTCACAACTCTTGCATCCTTAACAAACTAAAGCTCCCAGAATTCTTTGGAGAAAGGCATGTCTGTTTAAAGGGGTGCTGTAGTGTGACATCACCTTGCCAACAAAGGTCCGTATAGTTAAAGCTATGGTTTCCCCAGTAGTGATGTATGGAAGTGAGAGCTGGACCATAAAGAAGGCTGATCGCCGAAGAATTGATACTTTTGAATTATGGTGCTGGAGGAGACTCTTGAGAGTCCCATGGACTGCAAGAAGATCAAACCTATCCATTCTTAAGGAAATCAGCCCTGACTGCTCACTGGAAGGACAGATCCTGAAGCTGAAGCTCCAGTACTTTGGCCACCTCATGAGAAGAGAAGACTCCCTGGAAAAGACCCTGATGCTGGGAAAGATGGAGGGCACAAGGAGAAGGGGACGACAGCATGGAGGCTTCCCAAGTCATGGTCTTAACTTTATGAATGGATCCCTTCTAATAACCTGGTTTTACCACAATCCCATCATGTCTTGAAGAAAAGGGTAGCTGCATAATAGAGAAAGTGAAAACTAGTAAACTAAGTAAATGTATGCACAGCTCAAAACTTTGTTCTGATGCAATGTTTCCTGAAAGATCATAATCAAGCCCACTGCTCCCCTCTTGCACCCAGCATAATCATCATTGTTGTTTCAAATTTATATGTCACTTTTCCATATAAATCTGCCCAAAGCATCTCATGATGCAACAGCAAATACACATCTTAGTACATTATCATTATATACATTCATTTCAAACAAAATATAAAAAGCTAAGCAAACAATTTTCACGAGATGAAAGTTATAACATTTTTAATTCGTTCTAAGTATACAATATTAATTGTTAAAACACATAAGTAATATTATTTATGTTAAAATATGTAAGCCAGAGTTAATATGTATAAACCGGTGCTGTCAGGTATTAGCAAACACTAAAACTAGCAGGCAGCTCCCCAGAAGTGCCAAATTCAGGAAATGTCCCATGCCCCACTCTCTCCTATATTCTGTTGCGCTCCAACAGTGACAGAGAGAGGGGAAGAGGGGGCTGATAGTCAGCGGGGCTGGCTCCACCATTAGGCAAAACAAGGCGGCAACCTCAGGGGGCAGCTGCTGAGTGATGGAGGCTGGCCAAAACCAGAAGATCTGTACTGGGGCCCCTAAGCTAGCCTGCTGCCATCAGGTGTGGTGAAGGACTCTGTCTCATTTCTGGTGTTGAAGTAACAATCAACTACCAGTTTGGGGTTTTTGGGGAGGGGGGATTGTATGTGGAATTGGTGTGGTGCCACACTGTTCCTCACATCAGGCAACAAAATGTTGTGGCCTAGCCTTGATACTCATTCTTTCCCCCTACATTCTTTGTGTCCCTGCCGGTTGATGAGTAACTTCGCAGTTTGCTGTTATATTTGAACTTACAAAACTGTGGTTTGCAGCAGGATCAAGGACAGGGCAGTGCCGCAGCACCTGACTCCTGGAAGAAGTTTGCCTGTCACCAGGACAGTGCAGGGGTCGGGGGTGGCAAGGTCAGGGCCACATGGGTGCAGCCGTAGGAGTGCTGTATTGGATCGGCTGGTGCACCCACACTACCCTGACCTCAGCATTGCTCTGCCCCATTCCTGTCCCTTTCCAGTAAGTGGCAGTCACACCACAGCTGAGAGGCTGACTCTTCAGGAGCACCCTGCCCCTCCATCCACCCCTGGTGCAAACCATAATGGTTTGCAAAAAATTCTACAAACTGGAATTGTAAACAGGTGCTTGCAGGTGGTATAGTTTGCCATGTTAGATGTAACAGCAATTCATGGCCTGTCAAATACATGTTCATCAAACTGAGCACAGAAGAGGGGAAAGGAGCACACAACACTGGGCCCTAATCATCTGACCCCTTGATTTGGAGGTTCACAAACATTAGATCTGGTCCAGTACAAGGCATAAGTAAAAAGTGCTCTTATTAGAGCACGAGAGCGTGAAGCTCCATGGGGCAGAGGGGTGTGCGCTAGTTTGGGTTACCCAGGGGTGACAGAGAAAGGTATTTCCATAATTAAAGACAATATTTTAGAGCGTGGTGCTAACAACAAGGTTGCAAGTTCGATCCCTGCATGGGACAGCTGCATATTCAGTGTCTCTTCCAACTCTACAATTCTGTGATTCTATTCTTTTATTGAGGGTGAAAGAGGAGAGCGCAAAATATGGTCTGAAGCTCAACATCAAAAAAACGAAGATCATGGCCACTGGTCCCATCACCTCCTGGCAAATAGAAGGGGAGGAAATGGAGGCAGTGAGAGATTTTACTTTCTTGGGCTCCATGATCACTGCAGATGGTGACAGCAGTCACGAAATTAAGAGACGCCTGCTTCTTGGGAGGAAAGCAATGACAAACCTAGACAGCATTTTAAAAAGTAGAGACATCACCTTGCCAACAAAGGTCCGTATAGTAAAAGCTATGGTTTTCCCAGTAGTGATGTATGGAAGTGAGAGCTGGACCATAAAGAAGGCTGATCGCCGAAGAATTGACGCCTTTGAATTATGGTGCTGGAGGAGACTCTTGAGAGTCCCATGGACTGCAAGAAGATCAAACGCATCCATTCTTAAGGAAATCAGCCCTGAGTGCTCACTGGAAGGACAGATCGTGAAGCTGAGGCTCCAATACTTTGGCCATCTCATGAGAAGAGAAGACTCGCTGGAAAAGACCCTGATGTTGGGAAAGATGGAGGGCACAAGGAGAAGGGGACGACAGAGGATGAGATGGTTAGACAGTGTTCTCGAAGCTACAAACATGAATCTGACCAAACTGCGGGTGGCAGTGGAAGACAGGAGTGCCTGGCGTGCTCTGGTCCATGGGGTCACGAAGAGTCGGACACGACTGAACGACTAAACAACAACAAATTTTTATTAACATTACTTCATATGCTCCATTTCTCAGTCCTGCCAATGAACACAACATTCTGAGGCTTACTCAGAGTAAGCCCTTCATCGATACATTAGAATATATTTTCATGGAGATTATGAATTTGAAAACATAACTCCCAAGTGGTTCTCTTTTAAGCAACATCCTCATCAGATCCGAAAAGGTAGGAGAATTCATCTATCCCCAGAATTCATCTCTATCCTATTGCCAAATTGCTTTATCACTCATTATGTCTGGCTAGCACACTCTAATCTCAGGCAAAACTAAGGGAGGAAAAGTGAGAGGGGAGCAGAAAGAGATTTTCAATAAAAAGTGTGGCTTCAGGAACACAGCCTTCCTGATATTTTGAAGCAACTAAATTCAAGATGTATTTCTTCCTTCATTTAAATTTATATAGTCTCCAGATACTGACATTGAAAAATCTAACAACGGTCCCCAAAATGTCATTTGGGATAGGGACACTTTTCGACAACGAACAAGATTGAGACCAGAACCGAGCAATTTGACCAGCCATTAGAAGCGAAAGACTTTCTAGCACGGGTGACCTTTCACAGGTTTCATCCTGGAGGTCAAAGGCTCAGTACCTCATCAGCCCTCCAATACCATTTAAAAAGGTAAGGAGACCTAATTTCCTTTCCCAGCTTTGGAAAACGTGTGCTGAGAAATCACAATGAACAGTAGGAAAAAAAATTATAATCTGTCACCAAGCATCAAGAGGTATGAAAGTCTAGTGAAAAGCAGGTCAAGAGAAATATAACCTAATCCATCTGTCCCAGGTATGCTGCATCAGACAAATAAGGCGGTGGCAGCAGCAGAGGTGGTGGTGGAATACCAACCATATTCAGCCATGCATTTACAGAGGGAGTGAAACCGTTGGAAGAAATCTTGTTTATTTTACCACCATTGCTTTTAAACGAGTGTAATCTCCCACATATACTAAATTGGCATGCACTTTTAGCATAGCAGAGACCATAACATAGGGCTTTATTATTGGATTAACTGAAAATGAGGTACTGTAAAATGAATTTTTGAAAAAAAAACAAATAAAAAAAAACCCTACAGCTTTATCATCAGATGACATCTGTGAATTCCCTAGGCTAATGATACTGTTTATTTCTAGCTTTCCAGATTAAAATGTATTACTCACATGACACAGCAGGGCCTGCTGATTCCAGCAGGAATATAGCCTGCAAAAAGCTAGAAGGGGGGCTGAGTGTGGGGGGCGGCGGATTTCCAGGCATTAAGAACTGATGCCTAGCAATTGTTGTGAACAGACAGAATACCTCAGAGCTGCTGCCTCACTGCCAACCAAATGCTTTAAAAATCATGTATTTGCTCCAGAACTCATATGAATGGCCTATTATCTTCCATTTGCGTGTCAGCCCAGACCCTCCCTAGAGGCAAACGTGATTCTGTTAGGTCCAGTTAAAAATATCCCTAGCCACATAACACATAGTTTGCTCCACTAATTCCCCATTACTCTAGCCCGCGCTGCTTTCAGGCTAGAAGTCCCACAGGCTAAAAGGATGGATCATTAAATCCACTGCTCAATCAATCCCCCTTGCCTGCGTCGTCGGCTACATCACTGATTTAAGCAAGCCTGCTTAAGGGCAAAGGATAGGAGGTTCAGAAGACGCTGCACACAAATAATTTGTTCTTTTCATATCCTCTCTTGCAAGTGTTTGGCAAAGAGATAAAGGAATCGAGGAGGAGGGAAGTGAATAATTTTAGAGGCTGCCTCATAAACAGGCTTAGCTTTAAAGTGAGAGTGACAGCGGTTACCTGAGACCCCTCAGAAAGTTGCAGCTATCCCATTCGGGGAATTTAAGATGCCCCCTGAACTGTCATAGGCGACGTGTTAAGTGTCAGGGGCCCCATAAAATGTCACCATCTCCACCTCGTGGGCGGCCTCTTTAAATAGCTTGCTTTATTTACGGGGCGCATAGTGTTAATGTCCTTCGGTTGCTCTATTTTCAAGGATGGAAAAGCAGTTGCTAAGCATTTCTAAATGACAGCCCCCGGGTTCATTAAAAATATGGCAAACATTTGCTAAGCTCATTAAGTGCAATTTTTTTGTGTGTGTATCAGATTCCTTCTCTGCATGTTCTGCATGACCAAACATCTATTAACCCTAATCCCATTGATGAGGCTGATATATTCAAACCAGCAATTAGACAAAACAAAAGGCTTATTTATTGAGAGATTCATAAATGGGCTTTTCATATTGGTCTAAGCTGTTCCCTTCCGCTAATCCCCACCTAGTAGAGTACTCCCTTTGTTTGATTATAGGTTGTCAGATTTAGGGATTCTGACTGAATCAAAATTTGAAGTAAACTAGAAATACACACTAATTACCTTAGCCAGGCACTCTAGCCTACTCTATATAAGCAAAATAAACGCTGCAGAAATGAGAAATCTCCAAGAGGCTTATGGAAATTGCTACTCAGAAAAGTACACTGTTTACCAGAATGTTCCATTTCTGGCTTCTACTTTTCCCAAATTTGGTTGTCATTACCCCCAAGCCTCCTAGCCATAGCAAATCCTTTGCCCTATAAGCTACCACTGTTGAGTCCAATTCCAAACAAAGAATGAACTATGATGATCCAACCAAAATCACCGTTCCTGAAGTTGTGAGGGAACCTAAGTCGCTTTCAGATTACTTTTTTAATTAAAAAAAAAAAAAGGTTTGCAAAGTTGCGTGCTGAGGTCCCCCAAAACACCCTTCCCCAATAACTCACACATCACACATGATTTTTGTTTAAGGTTTTTGGCATAAATTTTGGCCACAACTTTATTAATCATACAAATTATGAGTGGTTGCTTAGGCATTGGTTATGACTATCTGTCCCCCCCGCCTGGGGACAGCACTGACTCCCGGATTCCAGCGGAAGCCAGTGTGGAGGAACAAGATCAGGGATAACTGGAGCTGCGGCACAGACCCTCAGCTTCTCCCCGCATGCTCCTAGGGGCTTACACGGCCCAAACCCGATTCCAGGGGTTTGGACGAAAGGATGGTAAGCCCCTGAATTCCTTTAACGGAATTCCCGTGCAGCAGCAGCTTTTGAGGGGCAGGCACAGCCAATCCATACCCCTCCTCCAACCAATTTAAACCAATGCCTAACCGCCACTCGAGCTTACGCTCGCCGCCAACCACTCACAAACCCAACCATTCCTTCAACTTGGCCACCACCGAATTCAACCAAACGTCATTTCCAACTGAGGAAAGATGAACCCCATCCATCCTAAAATATTCAACAGCCTGAAATGTAAGAAGAGGGTGAGGAATCACAAGCCCACCCAATTCAACCACCAATTTGCTCACTGCGGAATTAATCCGCTTCCTGACTCGTTCGGTGGCAGCCGGGCAGGGACTACCCCGCCAAATGCGACGTTGAAGCAACTGTGACCAAACTATTTTAGTGTCGGGCCGCAAGGCTGCCAATTCCCTCACATCTTGCAACATAACCGCACGTAAAACAAAACATGAGGAGGAGACCATATCATTCTCTCCCAGCTGTATCACCATCACCGTAGGAGGGCCATCCAAGGAAACACGCCTCTGTATAAGTGGCAAAAGTTCTTTCCACAGCATCCCCCGTCTGGAGATCCAAGACACCCGTACGTGCTGCGGAAGACCCAGGCCGGCACCCAATCCGGACTGTCGAGCTCTGCTAGCCGCCCAATGCACAATACTGTGCCCCACAATCCAGATGCGAATGGCAACAGGGCCTAGGGTGGAAACAAAAGACGTAAGCACACGAAAACGCATCATTTCCGCACATAACCCCTAAAGGCATCCGACTTCCACCGGCCCAAATCCTTAATCCTTTCCGCCGTTAGACCCCAATGAGCGGCTGTTGTCGCTGCCCCAATCCGGAAGGAATGAGGAGCAAACTCAGAAGCCGTAAGGTCGCATGCTGCAATAGCTTTGCGTAATACCTTAGTGAACTGTTGTCTTGTCAACAATTGCCCGTTCTCGTGTAGCAACAGGGGGCCCCCACCTGGTGGTCGTACCGCCAGAAATTTCTGGAGATCCTTAACAGGGCATGGGCCCACCTCCCCAGTTGCCGGGAGCCGAATAACCGCTCCCCTTCCCAGCTGGTCCGTTTTTGAGCTTCTGACATTAACTTGCAGCTCCGACGGAGACACGCTCACGTCCTGCAACAATAAACCCCTCGAACCTCCGTCCCGCCTAGGTTCAAGGACCACCTCCCCTACTCTCAGGGCCCCAAAAAATGCCAGAGAAAATGCTGCGGAGAATAGCCGAGCCTCATATTTAGTCCAGCAGATACCCCTCAGTTTGCTGCGTATCCTTGTCAGCAAATCAAACGTGATGGGCCGCCTGGAGGTTGGCCTGGATGGACGAAGGCGTCCCCAGCCCTCCAGAGCTTTCCTCACTACAAACTTCCGACAGGGATCCTTATTAAAAAATGCTTTGCTGAAGAAGGAAATCGCTGCTACATGAATTCTCATTGTCCTAGCTGCGCGATGCATCTGATACAGATGCGCCAAATACTGGAGTACCTGAAAGGTGGAATGGGGGGTACTAACCACCCCCGCAACTGACTGCCCCGTAAAATGCAAAAAATCAGTCCAGGCCTTCTTATAAGACCGCAAGGTGGAGGGCGCAACGGATGCAGCTACTCCCTGTAAAACTAAGTGCTGCCAAGGTTCCAGAGGTGATCCGGGAAAAATTCCGGACGGTCTCGAGCCTCTGGCGCCAGGGACCTGAAGCGCTCCATCTGAAAACGGGACAGAGCATCAGCAATCTCGTTAGATACACCAGGTACAAAACGGGCAGAGAACACGATATTGAAACGCAGGCAATGTAAAACAAAAGCCCGTAACAAGGCAGACACCCTAGGAGATCGTGAAGACTGCTTAGCTAGCACATTCACCACCGCCATGTTATCAGACCAAAAGCAAACTCGACGGTTCCTGAAATGCTCGACCCACAGATGCACGGCCACTACAATGGGAAAAAACTCAAGAAAAGTTAGGTCCCGAGTTATAGCTTCCCCACGCCAGGCCGGCGGCCAGTGCTCTGCGCACCACCTACCGTCCCAAAATAGGCCAAACCCCAGCGATCCCGCAGCGTCCGAATGCACCTGAAAATCATTCTGTAAGTTTAGAGTGTCCTGCCACAGAGACACCCCATTGAAGTCCGCCAGGAATTCCAGCCAAATGCGTAGGTCAGCCCGCACCTGACTAGAGAGGCGCACCCTATGCTGCGGGGCTTTCAAGCCCGACATGAGCCTGGCCAAGCGAGAGCAGAATGGTCGTCCAGGAGCGACCACCTTACAGGCGAAGTTCAGGTGCCCCAGCAACGACTGCAGCTGTCGCAAGGTAACCTTTCTCAAAGGAAGCATCTTCTCAATGACCGCCCGTAAGGTGAATATCTTATCTGCCGGCAAGCTGGAAGTTTGGGCCACGGTATCCAGCAAGATACCCAAATATGTCATTTGCGTAGAAGGACCCTCCGTCTTTCCAGCCGCCAAAGGCACACCCAGCTCTTCCGTTAGAGCCGCAAAGGCTTGCAATAACACCACGCAGTCACCTGTATCGCCTGCTGCGACCAGTAAGAAATCGTCCAAATAATGGGTGACTCCACCCAGCCCCGTCCTTTTACGCAATGCCCAATCCAGGAATGAACTAAAGCACTCAAAGGCGGCACAGGCCACCGAGCAGCCCATGGGCATGGCCTTGTCGATATAATATCCCCCATCAAAATAAAAACCCAGCAACCAGAAGTCATCCGGATGAATTGGGAGTAGCCGAAATGCAGATTCAATGTCGCATTTGGCCAAAAGGGCCCCAGGCCCAAACTTCCGAATTATCTTGATCGCATGATCAAGAGTAGCATACTTCACTGAGCAAAGCTCCGGGGGAATGACATCATTTACTGATGTGCCCCTAGGGTGTGAAAGGTTATGAATTAGGCGAAATTCCCCAGGAGCCTTCTTAGGAACTATACCCAAAGGGGAGACATGCAAATTAGGAAATGGGGGAGCAACGAAGGGGCCAGCCATACGACGTAAGGCCAGTTCCTTCCCAATCTTCTTACGCGCCACATCTGGCATATCTTTGACAGACTTCTGGTTTGCCGTATTCCTCGCCACCGGGGCTGAAACCACCGGGATTCTAAAGCCGAACAAAAAACCATCACTCAAATAGGCCGCTGCATCCCGGTCCGGGTAAGATTTTAACAAGTTAAGCAACGGCTGAAGCCGGACCGGGGTATCGGCCAACGTAAGGAGCACGCTACTTTCCTGCCCCAACAACTGGGGCTTGGGGAGCAGACTTTGAGGGCTGCTGAGAGCCCCCGCCCTTACGAAAAGGCCGCCGTCCCCCAGCACAAGCGGACGCCGGGTGGCTACCAGAACACTTCTCACAAACGTGGGAGTATCTGCAAAATTGCCGTTGGCAAGTGCCCTTATTAAAATCCCAGCAAAACAGCTTGCGACCTGGCCGCGCTGGGCCAGCCTTGGGTTTCTGCGGTTCCGGTGCCTTTTTATCAATACATGGGGCCACATAGGTGGTCCAGACATCCAGATCTTTCCGGTCCCAACGGGCCGTAGGGATCTTGGCAGCCCTGCGCCTGAAATTCTCATCATAGGATATCGCAGCAGATTGTCCAGCCATCGTAAAGGCCGAACGGACTATAGTCTGGTACACCCATAAGTGCAGAGACCTCCTAGGATAAGCTGCTGACACCACTCCAGCGAAGACCTGGAAGCTGTCCAACCAGCGTTCGAATGTCCTATCCGCCTTAGCCAAGACCACCCGCTTCTTAGAAGAGGCCGTGGCCCTCTCCTGCGAGTCCTGGCCCTCCAGCGAGGGGGCCAGGCTAAATATATCTACATAACGGCCATCCAAAATCCTGGAGCGCAACTTGGCGGACAAGTGCGCGCCAGGAATAATGTCTCTGGCTGAGTTGGTGGAGACCTTAACGTCGGGCACTAGGACTCCTTCCCGGCATTCCTGCACCGCCCCATACTTTGCCCTGTGTGAATTTGCCCTACGCTCCCATGCCCATTTTGGGAGCCCTGAAGCCTCTCCAAAGCCCCAATAAAGCTTAAGAGAGGCTTCCTCATCACTACTAGAGGTCTGGGATGAAGTACCTGAGGAAGAAGAAGAGGTGTCCCTACGCCTCCTCTTGGTGCGTCTTCTAGAACTCCTTTTATGGCGCCGGCGCCCACCGGAAGAGGCTTTTGGCGGAGGGGGAAGACTGTCCTCAACCGATGACTCTGAACCATCGTCCTGCTGGGCAGAGCCTGAAACCGACTGAAAGGAGACAACTTGTGAATGACCCGGCACAGACCTCAAAGCCGTTAAGGACTGCGTTGAGGGATCCCCTGTGGCCCTGGCCCGGGCGGAGGCTCTTCGCCTGGGCGCCCTTCTGGCGCCCCTCCGCGCCCTTGTTGGGGCTACCTGGGTCACCGGTAAAACCGGGGACTGAGTCAATTGGGTGTTAGGTAAGAAACCCTCATCAGAAGGATTCGCTCCTTCATCTTCGCTAGAAAACAAAGCCGGGGACGATGCGTCAGCAGTATGAGCTGGCATCGCGGAAGGAGTCGGTGAAGTTGAACAGCGTTGCACCAGGCCTTCCATCTCAGCCTCCACGTGCGCCAAGGCCACTGGGTCATCAGCAAGATCGGTGACCATAGATTGAAGACGCCTCAAAGACGGACTTGTTTCCGGAGAACGCAAGGCCTGGGATGGGCCTCTGATAGGTCGCTTCGCTGAGGACACTGCTCCGGGCCAACTTACGGCCGCCTTCCTCTTGGGAGCCATTCCTACTACTGATGAAAAAAAATATATATATAATAGTAATAAATAAAATAAAGGAATAAATCAAATTACCAAATAACAAGCTTGAGTAAACAAAACAATAAAGGAAGAGTTAAGTAAGCAAAATTAAATTAAAATAACACTTGAGTAAGCAGAATCAAGGAGCAAAGCAGTAGCAGAAGTGGCAACCCTGCTGTACCACCAACCAGTAGTCAAATCAACGATCAGTGTAGAATAAGAATGAACGCTGGCCAAAGGCCACCAAATTCGGAAAAATTAACGTAGTTCAGTACCAGCCAAAGAGAACCATCACCAATAGTAAACAAATTCACCTGCGCTTAACCCAAGACAGCCACTAGGGGGAACCGCTTCCCCTTCCAAGCTAGCTGCCCTTACACAAAATGGCCGCCGGAGCCCTGGAGGATGGGCAAAATGGCGCTCCCGCCAAAATTGCCCCTAAAATGGCGTCGTAAACGGTCAAAGGCTTGTAGGCCCAAACACACTCCCCAGCGCGTCGAAAAGGCACAAAGAATGCTGCGCGGAGTATTAAACCGCCTCCCGTGAGCGCCACGTGGCGCACAACCTACGCCCCAGCCGCCAGCTGCAACGGTTAGACCTACAGACCCCCTGGTGAGTTCGGGCGCCGCGGCGCTCCCTCGGGAGACCTAGAACGGGGGTGGGGGAGGGGGGAGGGGAAGAGGGGAGCGCAACCACGAGGCGCCCGCTAAGCGGGCGACGAAGCGCCGCGGGGGAGCCGCTCGCGACGCTCCCTGGGCCGCGCGGGCGTCCGCGCCGCCCACGCCGCCCCCAGACCACCGCTTGCCGCAGGAGCAGGCCTTAATAGAACCTCGGAGCAGGCGAGGGTGGACTGGTCCTTCGACGCCCCAGCGCCCCCCCCCCCAACGAGCCCTTAGGCCCGGGGGCCCCAACCCTTCGCCAAATGCGGTAGGTAAAACCTGAGCGCCGGGAAGGTGAAGAAAATTAGAAAGCAATAACCAAAACCAAGAAAGAGATTAAAAAAGAGGGAAAACTGAGAGGGGGGGGGGTGAAAATAAGGTCGGTATACAACCAGTCTCCAGCTGAAGCTCGGTACTGATCCGATGTCCACAGCGAAAGAGAAAGTAGCTTGCTGTGGACCCTGCTTAAATACCCTCTGATCCCACCCCTAAATTGGCAACATCTATTTTGCCCCAGCAACAGGATCCAAACAGGCCCATTGATACCAACCTGCCTACTTACCACTGAGTGTTTTGACCGTCCCCATCCGCAACACGTGCTCTCCTTTATTGAGAACACGCTGTAAGGTGACATCAGCTATTGAATGAGTTCTGATTTGTTTGCAGGAAGGTTACACAATATTGTGTCAAAGACTGTAATTCCACACTTTCCAGTGCATTTTCTGTCACTTTCCTTGTTACAAAAATTTCGGTTTCGTCGTGGGTTGGGAGTATGTTTGTTGTATCAAGAGTGCCAAATCAATTTTAATTGTGCAACCTGCATTTGTCAGTAGGTGACTGAATCCCACCACAAACTGCTGACATTTTGGAAGAGTTCCTAGTGACAAATCTGGGTGGCAGAATCTTGCCCTTCCATAGCATGTCACTGGGAGTGCAAGGGAAAAGCCACTACTCATTCACAGAGCATATGTTCAGTCCCTCTTGTTTCCATATTACGTGTCGAGGTCCCCAAGCCACCCCCCAAATAACTCACAATGCACACTTAATTTTTGTTTAAGGTTTTTGGCATAATTTTGGCCACAACTTTATTTAAATATAAAACCGTGAGTGGTTGTTTAGGCATTGGTTAAGACTATCTGTCCCCCCGCCTGGGGACAGAACTGACTTCCGGGCACCACCGAAAGACAGTGCGGGGGAAAGCAAGTCGGGGAGGCATTGGAGCTGAGTCACAGACCCTCAATTCTCATCCACCTGCTCCCCGAAGGCTTGCCGGCCCTAGTCCCATTCCAGGGATTGGACGAAAAGATGGCAAGCCCCAGGATTCCTTTAACGGAATTCCCTTTCCGCAGCAACCATGGAGGGGCAGGCACAGCCTATCCTAACCCTCCTCCACCAGATTTATAACCAATGCCTAACCACAACCTTACAAGTTGTGACGATTTGCTACGCAGTAGGCAAAAACCAAATGGCCCAGCCAATCAGCCAGATGGACAAAATTCCTACCAGGCCCCTGCCCCAACGGCAGACGACCCCATGACAGGCATAGCAAGGTCAATGCAACAACCCCTTACTCAAGGGCGGGTGATCCGTTGCACGCAGCAAAGAGAAAGCTCCAGGCTGCGTGCAGAGGATTTAAACCTTTTACCCCTCCCACCAAAATTGCAACATAACTTTTACCCCAGCAACCCAGTGAACCAATCACTGCCCCAGGCCATCTTTAGAGACCCTGCCTGGTAACAGAGGGGTGGCTCAGCAGACCCCACCGCAACACGTGCTCTCCATGAAGGAGAACACGCTTTAGTGAAATTAGAAAGGTGTCCCAAAGTTGCTTTAGAATTTCTCTGAATCTCTTCAGAATTTTGGTGATTTGGGTGCTGAGCTTTACCGCAGTGAGGTTGCAATGGGCGGTGTGTGTGTTTTGCTTTCCAGTAAACATTTCTGCAGCACTGTACAGCCTCCCAGGCTGCCAGATATGGGGGGGGGGCGGGACCTTATGGGAGGAGATACCTCAGACACCTTCCCCTGAGCTTTAATTCAGACACTGGAAGCCAAGGAGATTGACTCTTGAATGGCTGAGTTTGGGGCTGATTTTGTTCTCAAGGGAAGTGCTTTCTTTTGCCTTTAGGAGAAAAAAAATATTTCCACATTGATTTCTTCAAAAGTAAAATGATTTTGCTCAAAGTAATAAAATAGTAACGATGAAGGGCTGTCAGCTTCACAATAAGCAACCTCTCCACTTTTCTGTGCTTATAGGAAAGCCCAACTGAAGATGTCATGGGATTTCAGGAAAAGTGGACACCTAGGAAGGCTGCAGAGAGCATAGCACTGGAAAGATGAACAGTGGAATGAAAGGACTTTCACAAACACCCTTTGGCCACCTTGAAATTAAAGGAAGCAGGAGAAAACTCTGCACCCCACCCATGAGAATTTCAGATACTTGTAACCTCCCTTTTTGATAATTTTCATATGAAATTTATTTTCTTATTAAATAGTGGGGAGCGGAGGTAAAAATAAAATGGAGAAGAAATTTTCAGCACAGCACTAGGCAGTGCTGGGCTAGAGGCATTCTGGTCAACTGAAAGCTAATCAGTCCAGGAGGCAGGGAGGAATAAATGAAAAATAAAAAAGATATGTTTGCTACATTTTGGGAGGGATGACATATAAATCTGTTAATGCCTTTTTGCGTGCAGGTTTCACATGCAAAAAGGCCTGTGGTGTTTTTAAAGCTATATTTGCTAACAGCCAGATCTAGGAGTTATTTGGCTGCCTCAGGCACCATTATAAACAACCCTACACAATGTGATGGAACACACAGCCTGTCTCACACACAAAATTTTTCCTCAACATGTCTCTCTTCTCATTTACACTCATATTCAACAGCCTCAGCTTTGTTAACATTACCTTCCTTCAAACTGTTCAGGGCCTAATTAACAGAGCATCACTAGCTCTTCCAGTCTAGTTGTCAGGAAAAAGACCTCAGGATGCTTCAGTGTGAATTCTTTGGCCTACTGCTCAGAGAATGGCTCCCAGGGAACAAGGCAGCAAAACTGTAATGTCCCACATTTCTAATTCCTATGATAACAACAACAACAACACATATTCAACATAGATGATTGCATGCATTTCCTTATTTTTCTTTATTAAATTTATATTAATTTTAAATTTATATCCCACCCTTCCTCACAAAGGAACCCGGGGTGACAAAGAGTTCATTAACAAAAATACAATTAAAATCATATTTAAAATATTTAAAAGCTGTAAAAACATCTAAAGCACAATAAAACATCTGGACCAGTACGTTTCTGAGCACAATTCAAAGTGTTGGTGCTGACCTTTAAAGCCCTAAACGGCCTCGGTCCTGTATACCTGAAGGAGCGTCTCCACCCCCATCGTTCAGCCCAGACACTGAGGTCCAGCGCCGAGGGCCTTCTGGCGGTTCCCTCATTGTGAGAAGTGAGGTTACAGGAAACCAGGCAGAGGGCCTTCTTGGTAGTGGCGCCCGCCCTGTGGAACACCCTCCCATCAGATGTCAAGGAAATAAGCAACTATCCTATTTTTAAAAGTCATCTGAAGGCAGCCCAGTTTAGGGAAGTTTTTAATATTTAATGCTGTATTGTTTTTAATACTTGATTGGGAGCCGCCCAGAGTGGCTGGAGAAACTCAGCCAGATGGGCAGGGTATAAATTATTATTATTATTATTATTATTATTATTATTATTATTATTATACAACCAAATCATGTATCTGAAGAGGCTGAAACAGAAAAGTTTTCAACAGGCCTCTAAAGGAGTACAATGATGACTCCTCATAAGCATGAAGTTCCAAGGGAATGACTCCTCAGAAACACAGAATGGACGCTATGTGGTCAGTTCTGCAGATCAACTGCTCCTCCACAAAAGATGCAAAACCTTTAAATGACAGTTGATAAACAGCATCAGTGGACCTTGCTGCTGCTCTCTCAACTTGCAGAGAGGCAGATTTGCACAATCCTATATCACAAAACATAAACAGAATCGGCATGGAAATCACCATCCTCAGCATGAAATAGAGGCTGGGAAATATTTGCTTGTTCATGCAGAGCATCATGCCTCTGAATATCCATCGTTGGGAATCCCAGTCGGGCAGGGCTGTTGTGCTCCAGTCCAGCTTGCAGGACATCTGGTGGGCCACAGTGAGAACAGGATGCTGAATTAGATAGAGCCTTGGCTTGATCCATCAGGCTCGCCCTATGCTCCTATGAAAGCAGTTTTAAAGAGCCAAATATTGAAGCCATTAGTAAATTAGAGAATTCTCAAACAATTTCACCTGTTTGGGTATAAATGCTCCATCATACTAATCTAACTCTACTTAAAATAGGGGCTTACATCTTCGTCACAGGAGGGGAAAAAAGCCTACATACTCCAAAGAGCTCAGTTAAAAATTATCCAAATCCTCCTCTTCCAGATAGAAATTAATTCAGAAAATAATAATAATCTATATGTGTGAGTCCACACATACCAGATTTTGAGGCTGACTTAGATATTCCTCCACTTCTGTCACAGGAAACTTGAAACAAGAAAGAGAATTAACAATGTGCTTAGCTCTGAAAAAGCACTGTGTTTTTTAAACTGGAATACTTCAGAACAGCTGTGTCTCATGCATGAGGAACTCTGAAGTCTCTGTCTCATGGAAAGGAACCTCGGCATTCACTGTTCAATCCTATGCACTTTCACTTTCACTTGGTCGTAGGTTCCATCATGTTCCATGAGGTTTCCTCCCAGGAAAAGTGGGCATAGGTATGCAACATAAATTCTACATCATTATTTTATGAACAACATAAATTATTAAAATCAAGAAACGTGTTAAAAAGATAAGTTGGACAATAGATGACCTTATTCGGTGCTTTTTTTCTGGGGGGACGCAGGGGTACACATACCCCTAAACATTTTGTGAATCTTTGTACTTCTGTCCATTTACTGTACAGTGGTATCTCGGGTTACATACGCTTCAGGTTACATATGCTTCAGGTTACAGACTCCACTAACCCAGAAATAGTGCTTCAGGTTAAGAACTTTGCTTCAGGATGAGAACAGAAATCGTGCTCCGGCGGCGCGGCGGCAGCAGGAGGCCCCACTAGCTAAAGTGGTGCGTCAGGTTAAGAACAGTTTCAGGTTAAAAACGGACCTCCAGAATGAATTAAGTACTTAACCCGAGGTACCACTGTATTTATTTTCCCCCATTTGAACTATAAAATGGTGGTTTTCTTGAGTCAAAATGAGAGTACCCCTAAACAATTTTTAAAAGGGGAAAAGAAGCATTGACCTTATTTATCTTTTGTTTTTCTATTTTGAAATACTTCAGGTTTGTTTTTCAGAATTAATACTGGGGTGGGGGTGGTTAGACTATTGCAAACAAACATGTCCTGAATGTCACAAACCGTATAGCTGTTGATAGTTAATACCAAGAAGCATATCAAGTAACACACGTTCACACTGACCCATAAAGTCCCTTGCTGCTTCTTTGCTAGCCAAGGGAAGAGTGTTGCAGAATCTAAAATGAAAAGCAAATTCCACGCCTGCCTTTGCCTTGAGGGTGTCCTTGCCACACAAGACCTTACAATCTCAATTGCCTGATCTACCGGAGCATATGAAGCAAAATAACACTCAGGGTCACTTCAATCATTCATTCACCTTCAGGACATAATAAATAACAAATTGGCCTAAACTCACCTAGAGCTTTCTTTAAGATTAATCCAAATGGGGTGAGGCAGAGAGCAGAGGATGGGGAACCACATGTATTCAAAAACAGTGAGCAGGAGATGAATGGGATGTCTCCCTAGGCTTCCTTCTGTTTTGACTATATACAAAAAAATTGCTCTTGGTGCCTGAGACACAGACGGTCCTTGTATGCAAGGGCTCAAGAACATGCTGCTTCCTGATTGAGGTATT
This sequence comes from Podarcis tiliguerta, assembly GCF_965153285.1. Lineage (NCBI taxonomy): Eukaryota > Metazoa > Chordata > Lepidosauria > Squamata > Lacertidae > Podarcis > Podarcis tiliguerta. Next base: position 4,915,102 of record NC_139544.1, on the reverse strand, counting down.
TTGCCTAAGAGTCAGGCTAGAATTTTATCAAAAGAAATGAGTCAATGGAAATGAATAATCATGCTTTTCAACTTCACAAATCAAATTTGAGGGCTCATTTCCTTTGCAGAGACTTGGATCGGAATGCATGCCATGTGGATCTGTTAATTAGTTGCTTTCAAATTTGATCATCTATGATAAACCCTCATAATTGCTTCTTCTGTCATCCCATTCCACCCACCCACCCTCATCAAGTATCCTTCTTAACGTGTGTGGTAGTGGGGCATGGAATTGCAGCACCAAGAGCGCTCAGGCCTGAACCTAGGGCTTCCTTGCATGCCTCTTTGTCAGAGTGAAAGCACATGTTTTCAAGGAAAATCCTGCAATTGCTTCAAGGGAAATCATTTCCAAGTTTCCTTCTTCTTGATCATTCTCTGAGGGTCATAAGATGCTATATAACAGCAATACATGCTTTTCACAGGATCTTTCCAAATGTGCTTTCTGTTTGAAGAGTACACAACTTACTGGGGTAATTTATGCAACCTGTCAACGAGGACCACAAAATGTGGTCATTCTGTGCACATTCTGATAATAGACTTGCAACCCGCTTAGAATTGTGTAGAGGGAGCAACTGTACAAGCCAACACCTCCATAAGCCTAGGTAGATAAGGAAGCTGCCGTATCACATCCGACCACTGAAGCATCTAGTGCCGTATTGTCCACACAGAGGGTCAGCAGCTGTCTATCTACAATCACTTGTTAAACAACTCAGAAGAGAGTCCCACTGAATTTAATGGGGCGAGCTCCCAGGTAAGTGGGGTCAGGATTGCAGCCTGTGTCAAATAGGAACCTATTCTGTTCAGTATGGTGGGCTTTTTGTGTATGAAGCATTACCATGAAGACATGAGTGAACATGTGAAGAAGGCATGAAGGAAATGAACAAGCTCTGCCCCCCCCCCCAACACACACACCTCACATTCCTGTGGGGAGTCTCCTGTTTTTATGAAAGTTCCATGTGCATTTCAGAGCCCTGGAAATTTTAAAACATGCAGGGAACATCTACAAGTACAGAAGGCTTCCACCTTCAGAAGGTGAGTGGAAGGGTGGCAGGAATGGGGGGGGGGTACAGCTGCCCCTCTTCCCCCTCATGTCATCCGTTCCCTGAGCACTTCATCATAACACATGATTAGAACGTATATCTCAAGTACTTTGTCAAATGCACCTCTCTTTTTATCAGTTTCCATTCATTTCTAAGAGGCTGTGTCTAGCAACCAATGAGCAAGCCATTACTTTAACATAAATATTTGAGGGTTTTTCTTGACAGTAATCTAATCCTACTTGTGCTTATGGAATGCCTTCCATCGTGCTCCATCCCCAAGGCATTTGACAGTTTACTTACAGTTTCAACAAACCATGCATTCATTTTGCTCTCTAACTCCTTCTTTTAAACAGCAGTTTAACTGTTTCAAGCATTTGTTTGCGGGGGGGGGGGGTAACATGTTTACAGCTTTTTAATCCAGGGGTTTATCTCCACACCCTGTGCAAGCTCCGGGTTACGGAGGGTAGTCCCAACCTGCTGCTGCTCCTCTTCCTCCTCATTCTGACTACCTGCTTGTTTGACGGGCAGAGAGCCAATCAGAAAACAGACAGAATACCCTCCAGCTTTCCTCAGATGAAAACAGGGACATTCTATTCTACATCAGTATCACTGCTTGAGCATTTCCTCCTGGTCAAGTACAAAAGTTATTAAAGGAAACACACAAATTGAATGAAAAGGTGGAGAAAGATTTGAGTTTTGTTTTCGTTTTGCTTTTAGCAGGGGGAAGGAAAGGCTTGCAATTGGGAATTCAGCGCTCTGCATGACAAAGTGAGAAACCGTGGTGGTTTAAGGGTTTTCGTGAAGGTCCCAGCATTTTCATGGCAATTGGAGACTATGAGACAGTAGCGTCTGTTGTTCCTCAATCTGACCATCGCAGTAGTCTGGATGAAAGTGAGGGGCAGGTGAAGAAGCTGGCAAGTTGTAATGGTGAAGGGAAGGAGCACGCCAGAGGGGTCTTGTCAGTGAAGCCCATGATGGGGTGTGGGCCCTCAGGAATGGCTGGCCAGGCTGAACATTAGGGCAGACCCACAGCATACATTTAAAACAAATCCAATGCACAGTAAGGGATGCAGGTGGCACTGTGGGTTAAACCACAGAGCCTAGGACTTGCTGATCAGAAGGTCGGCGGTTCGAATCCCTGCAATGGGGTGAGCTCCCGTTGCTCGGTCCCTGCTCCTTCCAACCCAGCAGTTTGAAAGCACGAAGTGCAAGTAGATAAATAGGTACCGCTCCGGCGGGAAGGTAAACGGTGTTTCCGTGCACTGATCGCCAGAAGCGGCTTAGTCATGCTGGCCACATGGCCCAGAAGCTGTCTGCGGACAAACACTGGCTCCTTCGGCCTATAGAGCGAGATGAACGCCGCAACCCCAGAGTCGGTCACGACTGGACCTAATGGTCAGGGGTCCCTTTACCTTTAATGCACAGTTAAGGCACATGAACTCCCCCCACCCCCCAAAAAGAATCCTGGGGCTGCAGTTTGCTATGGGTACTCTGGCCTTACAGAGATAGCTATATTCTGAAGCTAAGCATTAACGCAAGAAGAACCTGCTGTCTCAGGCCAACGTCCCATCTAGCTCAACATCCCATTCCGGCAATGGCCAACCAGATGCCTGTGGGAAGTCCAAAAACAGGACCTGAGCACAGCTGCACTCTCCCCAATTTTGATTCCCAGGAATGGGTATTCAGAGACATGCTGCACTAAATTATATGAAAAGCTCCTTTAAAAACTGAAGCACAAAAATTAAACAGCCAGGGCACCATCCAGCCAAAGTTAAGTACCCAAGTTGAGTTCCAGTGGTTTCCATGAGAGAGATTAAATGCTGTGCTTAACTCTCCCTTGAAACCAATGAGACAGCAAAGTGTAGAAAATTGACTGAATTATATTCAAGTATTATTGTAAGAGCCAAATTACACTTAAAAACCCTGATTTTTATTTATTATTAGAGATTACACACACACAAAAAGATTCCCGAAACACAACATTAAGACAGATGGCATTGAAGCAATGCTAAGCTTAAATCAAAAGTTTGGAAATAACATCTTGGTTTGATCATATTTCTGGAAATAATAGGCTAGACAAAGAGAAAAAGAGAAAAATAACAGGATTTATATGACATGTTTTGCCAGATATGCGTCTAGCCTGTTAAACCCCAACAAGTCAAGGAGGCTCCTGTGACCCAAGAAATCCTATGCAAATACAGTTGTCCTTTGATTTGCTATGTCTTCTCATTTAAATGCACAAGTTTCTAGATCTTCGCCAGGCTGGCATTTTGCTCCTCAGAAAGACAGAACAAAATGGCCCACAAAGGTCTCATTCATGTTAAATCAGTCTCTGCTGAAATCACAAGTGACCTGTTAGGGGCTGAAGACACAGCAGGGGTGTTGCCAGTCAACTGGTTTAGCTTTCCACCAGTTCGAGCCTGAATTATTGGTAGATAACATAGCCAGCTTTAAGAAATTTGAGTGGTTAAAAACAAAAGAAACAAAAATTGAAAAGGGGAGCCATAAAATAATTCGGAATCCATAACAATCACATCCCGAATACCAGTAGAATCATAATTCAGCTTAGAAACAGGCATTGATGCGAAGGTTTCCCCCTCCTCCTCTTCAAAGCAAGTTCATGGGGAGTTACACATTAACAACCAGCCCCTGTTGTTGCTAATGGGATTTGTGCGCCCTGCTTTGAAAACGTAGCCCTTTAGGCTGCGATACAGTTAGCATACCAAACAGCGGCTTCCAACAGCCAGCGGCGGGGGGAGTAGAAGAGGAGGAGGAAGAGCGGACACACAATTAAAATGCCATGTCTTCTGAATCAATAAGAATTGATTCAAAAATAAACACCCGGGCTTAATCTATTAAGGTCAGAGAAAATCAACCCTTTTGTTAAAGACCACTGAGAAAACCACGCTGACCCCTTTTTGTTTCCTGTCACACAGATAGGCGTTTTCTACAAAGTTGCAGCCTGCAAAACCTCACAGCTATAAAGTGTGCAGCAGTGCCTTTTCGTTTTAAAATGACATCCGCTGCCACTGAATCTCTGATTGCTTATTGGGTCATCTGTGGACAAACTCACTCCACATTAGTCCATTAGTTTTAGTAGATAAGACAAAAACCTCACCCCATGGATTCTCAGGTAAAGAAAGCCTGTGGGCCTTGTTAGTTAGGCGCCTCAACAACAGGGAAAGTGTCTGTCTCCCTCCCTTTCAGCACGGGCTCTACAGGCACTTTGGCCTCTGGTCCCACCCGCCACTGGAATGTGTCCCCCATATGTTTTACCAGAAGGAAATGCAGCTCCCAAACGGAAAAAGGTCCCGCTCCTCTGTCCAGAAAGTCCTACTCACCAAAGGTACCAAGCATCCCAAAGCAGGGTTAGGCACCATCTCAACCTGATATCAGGATTATTGGGCAAAGTATGTAGGTGGAGTGCCGGGATGCGGGTGGCGCTGTGGGTTAAACCACAGAGCCTAGGACTTGCTGATCAGAAGGTCGGCGGTTCAAATCCCCGTGACAGGGTGAGCTCCCGTTGCTCTGTCCCTGCTCCTGCCAACCTAGCAGTTCGAAAGCACGTCAAAGTGCAAGTAGATAAATAGGTACCGCTCCAGCAGGAAGGTAAACGGCGTTTCCGTGCGCTGCTCTGGTTCGCCAGAAGCGACTTAGTCATGCTGGCCACATGACCCAGAAGCTGTATGCCGGCTCCCTCAGCCAATAAAGCGAGATGAGCACCGCAACCCCAGAGTCGGCCACGACTGGACCTAATGGTCAGGGGTCCCTTTACCTTTATGTAGGTGGAGTACAGAATTCACACAAAGCACACCTGTCGAGAGTGGCTTGATGCCGCAAGCATACCCCTCCCCACTCTCATTTCACATTTCTAAAGGCTCTTTGCCGCCCAATGCATGTTCCCTTGTCGGGATTAGCAGTCACTTTAAAATATTTGTGATTCTGTAATGAACCCCAACCCTTCCTCCTCCTCCTCCTCCTCCTCCTCCTCCTCCTCCTCCTCCTCTCTCAAGAGTTTTCAGCTGCTCCCGACAGCCAGCCGTCCTTTCCCTGTTTCACAGAGGGAAACTCTGCCTGCCCTTGAGGCAGAGTGAAGAAGCCACATCAGGCATCCAATTTGGGATGTGACGAAAGGGCAGGGGATTGTTGAGTTATTTAATTTATTGTTGTTTCTTTCCTACAAGGTGCTTGTGGGATTTGGCTGGCCTTGAATGGGGGGTGGGGGGTGGCATTTGTTTCTCTGCGTCAGCCAGCAAAATGAATTGGGCCAGCCCTGGCTCACTCCGTACTAATAATTTGACAAAACCATTATCCACCCAACTCACTGGTTTGCCAGAAAGTTCACAAAGTAAAAGCCAAAAGGTGGCATTTATTTCACCACCCAGTTTGCCGTGAACTTCAGAGAACCGTTTCTCTGGCACTCTGTGATAAAATGGAAAATATAAGTCTAGCCTCTACATATTGCTAGTTGAAGAGATTCTCACTGTGAATTCATTTTGTTAAGGTTGGATAAGAGACTTCAAGCCAAGTAGAAAACTAATGGCATTTTGCTTGTACTCTAATTTTTCAAATGTGCATTATTTAGCCGGTAGCCCACGATGGCTCCTTCAGCTGCTTTACTTCTCAAACCTGCTTGAACAAAGGGACCTTTAAAAACCACAATGAATGGATATTAACAAGGGTACAGATTTATTATGGAGTTATAATAGTGAATAAATGAGCACAAAAATAATATGGAATGAAAAGGATAACTATGCATGATGAGCTATTGCATTTCAAACATTGTTAAGAGGTGTTCATTTATTTCTGTTAATCATAGACAGACCTAGATCACATTATAGCCTTACAGCCATCAGGCTTTCAAGTTCAAAATCAAGTCACCCCCCCCCCCCGCTTTCTCTCTCTCTCTTTTTTGACATTCTCAAGGAGTAAAAATGCACCTGTACACTCAAATCAATCAAGCCTCATTTGTATAGCCTCATGCTGGAAAACACACTGAATTACAGAGCTATATAGGGGTTTTTTCGGGGGGAGAACTGTGCCCTACAAATAATAGACAAATGTATGAAAACAGATCTCACAGAAGCAATTTGTTAACAGCCACAGAACATTAAACCGCAGAGACCAACAGTTTCTTTACCCTTGAATAAAGGCATTGCAAATTGGTCTCAGCTCATTCCATACTCGTAAACTCCAATTGTAAACAACTACAAGGCTGGTTATATTCTCTATGTAAATGTCAGCACAAGGAACAGCGCTCAGGATCAGCAGATGGTCAGATGGTTTGTACCGGACAGACTAAAGGTGTGTCCACATTAGCAGCTTAAATGTCATTAAAAAGTCATTCCCCCCCCCCATTGTGTTTTAAGTCGCATTTGCACAGTTTTGTTGACATCAGAGAGGGGGCAGGGGTGTATTCACCTGTTCGTTTGTTTGTTTGTTTGTTTGTTTGTTTGTTTCCCACCTTTTCCCCTGGCAAGGACTTATGTGCACCGCGCCCCTGAAACACCTCCCCGCACTCTGGTAATTCCTATTCATGAAGTTGTTATTGGCGCATGCACAGCAGTGCACACCATTCTGAACCACACAGTGATGGTGCCTTCAGTTTTCTAATCTGATTGGAGCTGGATTGAGGGAAAGCGCATCAAACCAGCAGTATTTGTCAATAAACTACAGCAATTTATTTATTTATATGCCACCATTTATATGCCACCCTTCATTTAAAAAACAAAACAAAGCAGTTTGCAACAAATACACACACACACACACAAATGTAAAAAGTCAATCAATATGGAATGTAAGTAATGTGTGAATGTGGCCTCAACAACTCATAGTGAGAGATCGCTGGATGCAGAGGAAGCAGTAATGTGAACACAGCCTCGATCTAAGGGCACACGTTTTATAATTATGATTATTGATTATTTATTAAATACTGCCCTTTATCCATAAATCTCAGGGTGGTTCACAGTATAAAAACACAAGATAAAATACAAAATACATAATAAGAACAAGAACAAGAACAAAACAATACCCCCTCACCCTGTTCCCACAAACACCTTTAAAAGGTTATAGGATTTTAATCAGCCAAACCGCTGGTGGAAGAGAAATGTTTTTGCCTGCTGCTTAAAGATATTTAATGGGGAGAGCATTCCTCAGATGGGGAGCCACTGCGGAAATGCCCATTCTCATGTTGCCACCCTCTGGACCTCTCAGGGAGAGGGCACACAATGATGTACTACTGATTTATGGTGTCTATGTATTTGTTGTTGCTGGGTTTCCCTTTATCAGACTGAACACTCAAGTAGATAGATGTATTGCTGGTTTGAAGAACATGGCATCCCTGTGCTGAATCATATTCAGGAAATAAATCTGTATCCGTCACCATAAGAAAGGGAGCATACCATCTCTAAACATAAAGGTATGAAAATAGACCTATCTTCTATGAATTTCTTTATTCCAAGACAGTGCATTCCATGAACTACCCATCGTAGTATATGCAGCTTCTTTTCTGTCCTGAATCTTCTTCCTCAAAAGGTTCGGCACTTTCCTTAATGCCTAGATGACCATTTAGGAGGAACTTTCCAGCTCTATGGTTCTGTAATTCCAAAACTGTCTACATATCCGGCGAAAGAGAAACAAGACACGTGTGAAAGGGGCTCAATTCAATGAATACAAGATACCTACCAAATTTACACAATGGGTTTGCACAGAACGACAATCCTGAGCTACCGGTTCTATTGTATTTTTCAAAATATGCATATTTGGGGGTTCTGACAATCTCCAACAGGTTCTGGAAGAGCCCAACAGGTTATGGGACCCTGCCAAAGTCCCAACATTTTTGTATTTCCTTTTCTTCAATCTGTCACTCCCAATAAAACCCCCCAATAAAACACAATTGACACATGATTTTTTAGTTTAAGGTTTTTGGCATAATTTTGGCCACAACTTTATTAAAATTACAAGCAATGTGAGTGGTAGCTTAGGCATTGGTTGCGACTATCTGACAGGGACAGACTGACATTCTGACCTTCTGACATTCAGACTGACATTCGCACACCCGCGAAGTCAGAAAGGGAAAACATTTTGGGGAGAGAGACGGGACTGGGTACCATGCCTCACCTCTCCCCAAATGCTCCCATGGGCTCTTGCGTGGCCCTAGCCTCTTGACAGGGGTTCGGACAAAAGCATGGTGGCCCCCTGGGTTCCTTTAATGGAAAACCCTTGCAGCAGCAGCATTTTGGAGGGGCAGGCACAGCCAATCCATACCCCTCCACCAACCAATTCCTAAAACAATGCCTTACCGCAACCTTACAAGTTGTGACAATTTGCTACGCAGTCGGCAAAAACCAAATGGCACCAGCCAATCAGCCAAATGGACAAAATTCCTACCAGGCCCCTGCCCCAACGGCAGATGACCCCATGACAGACATAGCAAGGTGAAACACAACAAACACCCTAAAATTAGGGAGGGAGGGCGAGTGATCCGATGCGCGCAGCGAAAAGAGGAAGCTCAGCGCTGCTCGCAGGGTATTTAAAGGCTATGGCTGTCAGTCATGAAAGGCAACATTTAAATCTCCCCAGCAACAGGAAGCTCAATGATAATGGTGGCCAAACTCCTTTCCCGCCCAGCAACAGTGGGTGTCTTGTTAGTCCCCACCGCAACACGTGCTCTCCATGAAGGAAAACACGCTCTACCATTGCACATTGCACATTCCGAGCTGCCCTGGCTATCCGCCTGAATCTAAGAGAATGAGGGAGGCGGGGCGTATTTATTTGGCCTGCACCAGAACCAGGGGCGACCCCCAAACTAGCTAGGGAGGGAGCTTTCCATAGTTTATAGCATGTCTGCAGGTAGTGAATGCGGTTGTTGTCAAACTGTCGTCTGTTCAGGGCTGCCCCGAGTCACCTGGCGACTTACTGTAACAACTTCATGGTGAGTTCCGGCACCTATTTTTCTTGAAAAGAGCACTGTCCCTTAGCATGGCGGTCATGCGTGTAAGTCTTAATTCTGACTTGCTTTGCAGTCAGAGGGATCACTGGCAAATGTTGTGTTAATTCAATGAAGAACAACTGGCTTGCATTCCAGTATTCTAAAGTCAGTTTTAGAACTGATACATTGAATGAATCCAAATTTCAAAGTGAACCATGTCAAAATTTCAATACGAGGTTTAGAGAGCAATGTGACAATTTAATCAGGCTTAGCAGAGGAAACCAGCAACACACAGCGGTGGAACAATACTTCATCTCTGGGCTATTGATATTTCCTCTTTTATTTTAAACGTAAGCCAGAAATTAATTTGGCTTGTTTATTTCCACAGTAAATAGGCAAACATATGTATTTAAAAATAATGAACATATGTGTTTAGAATGAAATGGGAGTGGGCGGATCAAGCAAGAGTATATAAAACGGCAGTTACAGTGAGAGATCTACCTCATTCTGTTTGCCAACCTTCCAAGTCTGGGAGAGTTTCCCATTCCTACACCCACTGGATATACTCCAAAACAGTCTATCTGAGCACAAAAACCCACCAGAGAATGGCAAAATGCTCCAAACTGGGAGCAGTGGATTGTGTGCCTTTGGGTTTGTTACATGAATATGATTATCAGCTGCAAGCCACAACACAATACCCATGTATCACTGCTAATAAATCAGATCAGAATCAAGGCTCCCCTTCTTCACTGCTTCACAAAGCATATCTGATTATGCACAGAGGGCTTGTAAGCCAGCAAGGCGATGCTAGATTGCAAAAATATGATGTCTAAACATGACATGTAATTTCATTGCACTTTCCTGTATCTCTTCCCCCCAACTCTGATGTCAGGTGCATTTTCATCTACAACAAAGAAGGACAGTGGAGGTGAAAGTAAAAATAATAAAGGTAGCATTTTTAAAGCCACCACTCGTATGCATATGTGCTCGTTTGTTAAAACTTAATCGTTTAAGAAGAAGGCATCTCTGGAAAGATGATAGTGATACAGTGTGAAGAAGAAGAAGAAGCACATAAAAGCAAAGGGTGGCTGGTTGGTCTTCTGCCATTGTGTAGTGATTGCATGCTTAATTAGCCATGTCTAAAGTGTTGGAATGGTGGATTTTGCTGATTTGTGATTCTTTACGCTTGCTGCTGTTGTGCAGCGTAGTGTATATGAACAGTATGGACCACTGAGTACCTACTGAAAGCTCAGCCTAGAAATACCTGAAGGACACATTGAGCTCTTCAGAAATCCATGTCATGATACTTCATGTGTTAACAGAATGTGTGGGCACACAGAGGCATAGCAAAGTCTCCGCCTGGGGTGGGCATCTAAAGTGTTCTGCTTCACTGCTGAATGCCAGAGTGAAGCGCTGTAATTTTATTCCAATTATACTCTTAGTGCCATGATGTCACAGCATAAATTTGTACTTGTGCATGCAGCTCATGCTGGTGTGATGACAGCTCTTAAAATATTGAGTGATTGTGGGCCCGTCAGCATAAAATTATTCTAACATGGTGCCTTTATTAGTGCTTCAATAAATGCCATTCGTTTTGTGTTCCAAGGTGGCATTTGCAAATGAGCTAATTTCTCCACAGTAAAATAATTATGTTGCACTTATTTTGCAGGAACGTGGAGGGGAAGCAGGGGGTGGGGGAGGGAAATGTGCTATTACATAAAAGAGGCTATTTTGCCATCAAAACTACATTCACTGTAGTTAGGCATGTTGAAAAAAAGAGCATGCTAGCTAAATGACTGTACAATTATTCAAATGAGTTTACTGCTTTATAAAGACATAGAGGGGAATCAACAAACACTTTTTTTTTTTGAAATAGGAAAAAATCCAAATAAAGGTGGCAGACCTCTCTCAGAAAAGCAGCCCCTGAAAGTCAAACAGAAACTGTTTACTGATTGATGACATATATTTTGATGATCAGAATTCATCTCTTTAAGCACTGTGCTAAATACTAATCTGATGGAGCAAATTAAGCCAAGGGTGAAAACATTTATTTCACTTTTGCATGCTGTGTTAATTCTTTGTGTTGCATATTACTCCTATGACAAAACAATGTGAAATTTTAAAAGCTTAATTTAATGACTACAACATCAACACAAAGCTTATCCCAAGATGCATAAACAGGTGCATGCACACACACACACACAAATATAGACATACACACAGAGTGCTGGATTAAGGTTTGATGAGGCCCTCAGCTACTGAAGGTAATGGGGCCCTTTATATGTCCAACTGTCCTTTGTCAACAACAAATTGTCACTGTTTTTTGTGTTGAATATATGCTATATGGTAATTTATGGGCCTAATAGGTATCTAAAGCCATTTGCACAAAACAAAATATGTATTTTATCAAAGTAATTGTTGAACTGAAATACAATTAAGAAGAAGTATATTAATAGTGAAATGGGGGGGGGGAGGCAAGAGAATGGGGCCCTAAGCTATAGCTTGTTTAGCTTCTACGTAAATCCGGCACTGCACACACATGCAAACAAGCATATATACATCCTTACAATCCATAGTTCCATATGGTGAGCAAGAAAATATGGTAGTTTTCATTTTGCAAAGATACCCCTGACCTTGTTTGCTTTGTGAAGTTCTGCCTCCTCATGCCACCATGCTAAGAAATCTACTCAGAGAACCTAAAGTCATATCTGTACCGTCCATTTAAAGTACTGCTACACCACATTAACAGCCAAGGCTTGACACAAATGATCCTAGGAACTGTAGTTTGTTAAGGGAGCAAAGGGAATCCAGTCCCCCTGCAGAGCTACAGTCCCCAGACTTCCCAGGGAAGGATTTGTTGTTAAACTACTCAGAGAACTGTAGTTCAGTGCGTGGAATTTGGTTCTCCTAACAACTTTCAGCTCCCTTAATAAGCTACAGTTCCCAGGATTCTGTGGAGGAAGCCATGACTATTAAAGTGCAGAATAATGCCTTAAATGGATGGTGCAGTTGTTGCCTAACGGCTTTAATATAGAACAGGAATGAGAAACCTGGAGATCCCCAGATGTTCTTGAACTCCAACTCCCTTCAGACCAAACCAGCATGTCCCAGGCATGCTGGGAGTTGGTTGGAGTCCAGCAACGTCTGGAGGGCCACAAGTTATCTGTTCCTGATATAGATTATCAAGATGTCCCCCTCCATGGCAGAAGAGGGATCTAATTCCATGTTGTTCCACTGCAGCAGCCTAGGGCTACTCCTGTCAGGTCTGGAAGGCTTAAACAGCACCTCCCTCCCTTGCGCCACTTGGATTCCTCTTCCCTTGATTTCAGAAATGGAGAGGCGGGTGTTAGAACACCCAGTCGCTCCTCCTCGTGACTTAGCCTTATCTTCTACCAGTGGAACCAAGACGCATTGCCAAAAAAGGAGAGAAAATGTATAATCCCAAAAAGAGTGCAGAGCTTTGCACAAAATTTGCATATACGTGTAAATGCAAATTTGGAAATAATCAGTATAATAGCAACGCAACGCGTTTCATAACAGTAAGGAAGAGCGTGATCTGTGTGTCTACTCTATCTTGATGCTAACTATTTATGGACAACTTCAAGGTCCCTAACTCTCTTTTTATGGTGCTTTATGTTTGACTGAACAATGTATTTTCCGTATTACAAAAGTCCATTGTTATCTCAAGGAGATATGGGTGATGCTCAAGAGTCAGCTCTACTCCTTTTATTAAGTATTAGTTTCTCACAGTCAGTAATTTATCGACAGGGTACTATGTGGGGATTTTGATTTTTAAGATAAGGCTCCAGCAGGCATCTGGAGTGCGATGTATTGGTTATCCTTGAGAGTTATTGATGTTGACTTCTTACCAAGTATTAGTTAGCCTTTCACTGATGTGCCACCCAAACACACCAGCTGTGGCACAACAAGGTTGTAGTTAATTTTGCCACTTTCTGGCATCTCTGTAGGATTGCACAGCTCCTTAACAGGATAGTGTGTATATGTTTCTCACTATCTGAGGTGGCAGGACAGAAACGCTGTGGATTAGAGGGGGAAACGTGCCCCCCATCAGCAGGCCCAGACAGAGGGGTGGGAGCCATATGGGCCACTTGGCCGATTCCAAAGGGGGCCTCGGTCAGCATATTCTCAGCTTTGCTGCATATAAATCTCAGATTTATATGCAGATACGGTTCAAGCCTTGAAATAAAATTATTTGTCAGCATAACTTTTGTGAAAATTATTTATATACTTATTTATAAGGCTTCAGTTATCCCCATAGTAAAAAAGGGGGGGGGGCAGATTATCTACCTGGCCCGGGCCTCTGCCTGGCTCTGCAAGGCCCTGCCCACCAGGACATAATTCCACAGCTTCACAGCATCAGTGGGATGTTCCTCAGGATTCTCAGCAGGTTTACAATGCAACGGTGTGAGGTTGGTCATGATATGAAACTAGAAATCTTTCTTATGATCTTGCAAAGATGGCCCAAAACCTAAAGACAGCCATCGCAGTTGCCTCAGTGCTGCTGTTATAATACCTGCTTTGGCCATCTCTGGACAAACAACCACTTTGCAGCATTCTTGAACATCTGTAGCACCCAGACAGTTATCAAGGAAGCTCTACAAAATACAATATGGAACAGCGGCAGCATTAGGTGCAAATTTGTCATGAAGGTGGGGCAGGGCGGGGGGGAGAGTTCCCCTGCATGAATGCTGGCAGAGCATGTCTTAATGCTTTCTGGTGCATAAGATCCACACAATGCAGTTCAGTATAGGGCTCACATCTATTTTACCACTGACTTATGTCTTACATTATTTTTGCAATACGAGCCATTTTAGCACAATCAATTCTCACACATCTCCAGTAACGCAAATGCAGGATCCATGTGATTACTTCACATGCTATTGTTGTGTTGCTTGCAAAGATAGTATATGAATTGAGGCACAGGCTGGGATCCGATCACATAAGTCAGAGAAGCACATTTATATAAAATTAGTCCCATAGATTAAAATGTTGCACCTTTGGCTAATGCCATGAAAGGAAGCAGGAATATGGATGGTGGGCACAGGGAGAGCAGGCTGCTTCACTGTCCCACTGACCCCTGTATTTCTTGTATTTCTTTGATCACTGGATTATTACTATTTATTAGATCTGTATACTGTCCTTCATCCGAAGATCAAAGGATACAAAATGAGAACACAAAATACATAATAAAACAAGAACAAAAACCAACCATTAAGCCACCTTCTATATGAGCTTCTTGCCATTTGTGGACTATTCCAGTGGCTCCTAATAATTTTTTCCATGGACCACTTGAAAATTGCTAAAGTTCTTGGTGGACCACATAATAATGTGCTATCTTACACATCACTTGGGAAGACAGGCGAACTAATATCAGTGTACTGGATGAAACAAAGATCACCTGTGTTGAAGCAATGATTCTTCAACACCAACTTTGTTGGACTGGCCATGTTGTGTGGATGCCTGATGATTGTCTTTCAAAGCAACCACTCTATTTCGAACTTAAAAATGGAAAGTGTAATGCTGGTGGTCAACAAAAGAGGTTTAAAGACTGTCTCAAGGCAAATCTTTAAAAATGTAGTATAAACACCGACAACTGGGAAACACTGGCCTGCGAGCGCTCCAGTTGGAGAACAGCCTTTACCAAAGTTGTCATGGACTTTGAAGACACTCAAACTCAGGACGCAAGGAAGAAATGTGCTAAGAAGAAGGCATGCTTGGCAAATCCAGACTGTGATCAACTCCCGCCCGGGAACCAATGTTCCCACTGTGGAAGGACGTGTGGGTCCAGAATTGGCCTCCACAGTCACTTACGGACTCATTGTTAAAACCATGTTTATGGAAGACAAGCTTACTCAGCTACGAGTGATCGCCAAAGAAGAAGCTATATGCTGTATGATTTTTAACTGTTTTTTATTGCTTCTTTTATTATATATATATACTGTATGTTATTGTATTGCTATTTGAATTCCACAGAATGTTAATTTGCAACATTCACCTCCAAAGGTGAACTGGTTTGACTTTCTCTCTCATCCCTAACCAGAGCCCACTCAGTCCCACATATCTGAGCCCAGATGGCTCTTCAGCATTTTAATTTCATGCCAATAAAATACTGATAGTTTCGCCACCTAACAGTTTTTTTAAAAAGAAACGAGATACACGATTGGCACATTTATGAGGCCACCTCGACTCAGAAGAGAATTGCACTTGCGTTGCAACACATGCCAGAAATCTAAGCAAGTGCAGACACCCAGAAATGAACATGCCCTGCTCAGTTCTCAACAAGCTGCCTTTGGGCTTGATGAATTTCAGTACACATGTAAGTGTTCATTGCGTTTTGATTCTGAGGGAGGTACCCTTTTCAGCCAAAGGGCAGCACTCTTCCAGAAGCAACCTTCTGGAGGCCACATGGGCAGGGACAGAGGCAAAGTGGGTGGAGTGACAGACGTGACTTGTACCTATGGACAGTCGACTGCACTCTGTGCAGTTTTCTGCACCAACGCACCTCTCCATCCTTTGCCCATCCAAGCTACATAGAAGCATCATTATAATTCAGGGACACACCCCAGTCAGGCAAAAGTACGAAGAGGGCTCAGAGAAGGACCAGTGAGGAGAGTGGTCTGGGGAGAATCCCAAGGACCAGGCGGAGAGACCAAAAGGGCTACAACCTGCCCCCAGGCCTGAGATTCCCAACCCCTGTTGTAGAACTCAAAACTTATGAAGTACATTTGAATACCTTTTACAGTGGTACCTCTGGTTACATACTTAATTCGTTCTGGACGTCCGTTCTTAACCTGAAACTGTTCTTAATCTGAAGCACCACTTTAGCTAATGGGGCCTCCCGCTGCCGCCGCGCTGCCGGAGCACGATTTCTGTTCTCATCCTGAAGCAAAGTTCTTAACCCGAGGTAATATTTCTGGGTTAGCGGAGTCCGTAACCTGAAGCGTATGTAACCTGAAGTGTATGTAACCCAAGGTACCACTGTATTCAATAAAAGACATATTGGTGCTCTCCTAGACATTAGAAGAGTTGAGGACCTTTGTAACTTTCTTGGCTCCAGCAGGCCACTAGGAGTGAAAACAGTAGGATTTTCACTTAGGCCGCAACCCAGCTGAAAATACCCAGCAGCTCTTGTGCTGGGAAAGCTGTGGACAGCCATGCAAGCTGAGCTAAGTAAAGGACAGAATGACCTGTCACAGAAGCCAAAATGAAATGGAGATGATCCACTTTCTGCAGCTGTGAAGTGTGAAGGTGCCAGAGGAAAAGCAAGGGAAAGAGAGGTCACACGGGGGGGGGGGGGAGTTGTGTGCCTTTCCTCCTGAAGAAGAGTCCAGCCAGCTACCCAAAGCGCCAATCAAACTGCATGCTGTTAGTTTACATGAAAGACATAAGATAAGTCTTGCTGGATCAACCACAGCCCATCTTGTCCAATAATTTGTCTCTAAGAGTTATGCAAGCTTCAGAAAGTTCTTACATGCTTGAGGACAAGCAATTGTTGCAGTGTGTGGAAAATACAGTGGTGCCTCGCAAGACGAAATTAATTCGTTCCACGAGTCTCTTCGTCTAGCGTTTTTTTCGTCTTGCGAAGCAACCCTATTAGCGGATTAGCGCTATTAGCGGTTTAGCGGCTATTAGCAGCTATTAAAGGCTTAAGGGATTAGCGGATTAGCTGCTAAAAGGCTATTAGCATCTTAGCGCCTTAGAAAAAGGGGGTGAGGAGCGAAAAAAAATCGCAAGAATCACAAGACATTTTCGTCTTGCGAAGCAAGCCCATAGCAAATTCGTCCTGCGAAGCACATTGAAAAACGGAAAACCCTTTCGTCTAGCAGGTTTTCCGTCTTGTGAGGCATTCGTCTTGCGGGGCACCACTGTACAGGGAAATCCCACCTTGCACCACCATAAGCTGCCTTCATTTTTATTTTTGGCAAACCATTCTAGATGTGCTGAACTGGGAGTGAATTCATTCCACGTGACACACACGGAACCAACTGGAAATCGGCGCAGGCTAAGCCCTTTCCCACACTTTCCACACATTGAAACAGTTACGGAAATTGGCATCTTTTCCTGAGTCCCTGACAGCTTAATGTTGTTCTCACTTCTTGGGTTGAGAACTGTGAGTGGATTGATTGGGCTGGACAGTTTAATGTGGGCACTTTCATATGTATATTTTATTTGCTTATTTCTCACCTGAAAAAAGTCTTGTGTGTAATGACCCTGAACCTGTGGAGTGCGGTTAAATGAATTAACTGGCAGACTACTCTCTTGCCAATAATGTCATATTTTGAAGAGCAAAAAAGGGGACACACAAGCACCCCCTTTATTTACTTGTTACTTCCCGCCCCTCCTCACAGCCAGTGGCTATTATGCTTCACGACCACCCAGCACTCCACCCACCCACTCACTCACTCACAAAGGGCTTGAGGCTGTGTTATTGTACATTGCGACCCAGCGTCCATCCTCTGTCACAACTCGGTCTTGCAAGTTAAAAGCAGACAGAAATTTAACCCTGAAAAGGAGAACGTGTCTGGGGAAAACCAAATGTATGGCAAGCCTAATACTGCTTCCACTGCGTGTTAACATGCAAGGGGCCGCTGTACGAAGGGTCCTGCTTTTATGGCAACAAGTTGAAGCAGAAGCCCTCCTAAATCCCCACCCCCCAGTCTTACAAAGAGTATATCATTTAATTAGAGGGACTGAAACAAGAGAGAATTTATGAAAATCTTCCAGAGCCAAGATGCTGCTGGACTCATTTTGTACATTGGCATCTGTTACTGTCACAGAAATGCATTCCATGAACAAAAATATGCCTGCTCACCATCATTCGGCAGCATGAATTATGACTGCATAATTTTACAGATGGGGAAAAATCCATCCCCATTTTTATTTGCATGTTGCAGGAAGAACAATATCAGAATAAGATATTAGGAGGAAACCAAGAGAGCTAAATGCATCCTCCTCCTTTTTTCAACTCTAGCCACACCAAAATATGCACACTTTGTGTCTCATTTAAAGTCACTGTGGCCTAATGTACACTTGCAATCAAGGTTGCTGCTTGAAGATGTGGAGGTTGTTCCATGTGCAACAAACTATTCTAGTGGTTCTAGCCACGTTCACCACACTATTACAAGCCCTTTGAGATCTGGGAACCTACAGTAAAATATCAACTGGAACCACATGTGGAGCTAAGCACTTGCATTCACATTTCCAGGTGCATAAGAACACAGAACACATGAAGCTGCTGTGTGCCTTCTCAGAATGTTGGTCCATTTAGCTCAGTATTTTCTGTACCGAGTGGCAACAGCTCTCCAGGTTTTCAGACAAGGCCTTTTCCAGCTCTTCCTAGAGATGTCAGGAACTTCGGACCTTCTGCATGCGAAGCACTGAACTACAGCCAATGCCCTTTAGCCATAGGTGACTGTTATACCCATGGCTGAATGTGGTGCAGTGTACGACTTGAACCTGAAGAGTTCTGGGCTCAGAGCACATCTCTACACTTAGATCACTGGGTGGCTTTTAGGCACATTGCTCGATCTTAACCCCAGCATTCTCAAAGACTGCTGGGCTATCAGAAGCAATGAATTTCCATTACATGCTACAGAAGCAAAGAAATGAAGACCATGTGTAACATCTCATCAAATTGTGACGCTCTTTCAATAGGGGATGCCAGTATCCTTTACAGCAATGGACATCCAGTAACCCTATCTATGTGCACATCCCAGTAATCTTTCCAAAGCCTGCTGATATCTGTTACCAATCAGTGTTTGGATCCTGAATCTCCCTTTCATTTCCAAAAGGGTCCATGAGTCAGTGGAGCCTTCTGCTGGCAGAAGTGGGATGGCAATTTCCACTGACTGATTCTCCCCTGACAAGCCCACATGCCACCTTCAATGCTGTTCTGAAATGCCTCCCAAACCCTTCAGATTTGCAGAGGCTGCAGGGGCAGAAGAAGAAGAGGAAGAGTTTGGATTTGATATCCCGCTTTATCACTACCTGAAGGAGTCTCAAAGCGGCTAACAATCTCCTTTTCCCTTCCTCCCCCACAACAAACACTCTGTGAGGTGAGTGGGGCTGAGAGACTTCAAAGAAGTGTGACTGGCCCAAGGTCACCCAGCAGCTGCATGTGGAGGAGCGGAGACGCGAACCCAGTTCCCCAGATTACGAGACTACCGCTCTTAACCACTACACCACACTGGCTGAAGAAGCAAAGATCAGTTCCTTCCTCTCTGGAACAACTTTGGAACCTTGCCATTGACTTCAAACCTGGTGTTTCTTCAAGCCTTCCTCCCCTTGGGATAGCTTATCTGGCCACTGCTCTCTTTCAGCCCAAGGGCAGCATTTCCTCATGGGTCTGGGAGGCACATGCGGGCAAGGCTAGAGGCAATAAGCAAATGGAGCAATAGGTTTAACTCTTATCCTTGCTTGGTAGGTTATATTCCACCCATTTAAAAAGCCAGAAGTTTCTACGCACAACCTTCCAGTCTGTATCCAAGCAAGCAAGAGGCAGATGCACTTGAGGAGAGTGCTAGTCAGGAGTGTGGCATAGGATGCAGAGCTCTCGAAGGTCACATGTGGTCTCCAAGGCTGAGGTCCCCTCCTTCCCTTGCTCTACTCTATTGGAAGCAACCAGGAAAAAAGAAATTTCCTGTAGCTGTCATATAGGAAGCCATATCGCTGGCCTTAATCTCATATGTTTTCTTTTTTTATTCCTTCTTACTCTGCTAATAGCCTACCCTTTGGAGTAATCAAGTATCTGCCAATTGAGCTGTTTGCATTACACAGATGTATATGCTTAGAGGAATTGTGGGATCATGGAGGCTTTGCCTCTGAAACAGAACACGGGGGGAGGGGGGAGAGAGTTAAAGCAGTTTTATTCACAGTAGGATTGAAAAAACTCTCTTCCCTAAAGACCATGCTGATAATTTAGGCTAAGGAAGGCTAGAACAGTGACTCCAACCTGTAATCAATTGATTGGCAGTGCTAAGAGTTCTATATCAGGCCAAATCTGAAAAGCAAAAAGGCAAGAGATAAATATATGGAAAGGAGAGAGAGAAAGAGGTTTATTATTCCCGTGCAGGCTATGGATTTATACACAAAAATCTATACAAGTCTAATGGAAATGCCAATAGGAACAACACAATGAAGGGAATGGCAAAGCACTAAGACAAAATGAAAAGGGAAAAGAGGATTAATTGTAATCTGTAGTGTGGACAAATATATATTTAATATCTCTCATTTTGCATTTCTGCTTCTCAACACCCTGGGATTTCCTACTGTTTCTAAGACTATTAGGCTGATGCCATCCATGTTTACAAAGAAAATCCATTTGATTTTAGTGGGTCTGAGTCCCAACGAAGCATGCACAGGATTACAGTATCCTAAGGCTGCAATTCTGTGCATACTTACTTGGGAGAAAGCCCTCCTGAACAACAACACCACTTTATTTCTTGTACCCACCTATTGACTGGGTTGCCCAGCCACTCTGGGTGGCTTCCAACAGAATATAAAATAACACAACTAAACACCAGACATTAAAATCTTCCCAATACAGAGCTGCCTTCAGATGTCTACGGAAAGCCGTATAAACAGGAACAGGGCCTACTTATAAGAAAGCATGCATAGGACTCTGAATTTTGCATACTGGGGAGTATCATTTGGTGGTAAACTAAGGTTCTGAGGTGTCATCTTATTTGAGGGTTTCTGAATTCTGAGATAACACTTTCAGGGGGAAGAGAGTAGGGTCACCAACTGACCAGAACAAAATGATCTAGCCTTTCTTTTGGGTTTCAGACCACTGCCAGAAAAACAAATGGGGTAAGGAAAGTGTGTGGGGTTTTCCCTTAGCATTTTTTTAGTCCCCCCCCCCCCCAGGGCTGCTTCCGCACACCCTCAAGAAAAAGTGCACCTCAGAATGGGGAGAAGAAAGATGACAGCTGCCGACCAATCAGAGAAAAGGAGGTCCAGTAAGTTCCCCTTGTAAATATAGCCAAAATGTCTCCACCCCCATCCTGCAAAAGGGGCCCGAAAAATGGAAGAAACATTTTGTCCATGTCTGATTTTGGCATCCAGTTTAACAGGAATGCTTTCACTGAATTCAAGGTTTGGCCAATTGAAGCCTTGATTTTTGAAAGGATTTCCCTATGTAGAGTGCAGCCAGTTTCAAGGGCAATGAAATCAACGGAATTTGCATTACACTTCACCTTCACAGACCAGGTGTGGCAGAAACACGAAGCACGCTATCTTTGGACAGTCTATATATAAGAGGAGGAAAAACATCTACCTTGTGTCTCATACCACCTGGGAAATCTCCCTGTGCTGTTCACCACTAACCTCTAACCAATGAAAGCAGACGGGAGGGTGAAGCACAGCAGAAGCCTCAAGTCCTATACAGTGGCACCTCGGGTTACATACGCTTCAGGTTACAGGCTCCACTAACCCAGAAATAGTACCTCGGGTTAAGAACTTTGCTTCAGGATGAGAACAGAAATCGCATGGCGGCGGCAGGAGGCCCCATTAGCTAAAGTGGTGCTTCAGGTTAAGAACAGTTTCAGGTTAAGAACAGACCAAATTAAGTTCTTAACCCGAGGTACCACTGTAGTAGAAACGGCCAAGAAGAATGTACGGGTAGGTCTGCATAGTCCCGTCTTTGTACAGTGGTGACCCGCAAGACGAATGCCTCGCAAGACGGAAAACCCAGAAGACGAAAGGGTTTTCCGTCTGCAGAGGCGCTTCGCAAGACGAATTTCCCTATGGGCTTGCTTCGCAAGACGAAAAATGACGAAAAAAATTGAATTATTTTTTTTTTGCTCCAAAACCCCTTATTCTGAATCGCTAAGCTGCTAAAAGCATTTTAGCAGCAAAACCGCTAATCCCCCAAGCCTTAAAAAGCCATTTTTAGCCCTTAAAATGTCAATAGCGCTAATAGCGCTACTCCGTCAATGGGCTTGCTTCGCAAGACGAAAAAACCGCAAGATGAAAAGACTCCCGGAACGGATTCTTTTCGTCTTGCGAGGCACCACTGTATTGGGTGCAGTGCCCCTTTCTAAGGAAAAAGAAAGAACAAATTCCAACCATGTCAGGCAGATAACCGTGACTGTTAGATACTTGAAGGACTTGGAGCAGAGGCCCATGGCCACTGGCGCTATCTCTGGGGACCCTTGGGTGCCTGGGCACGCACAAAATTTCTGTTGTGGATGCCTGGCCACCACGTTGTGCACGCACTGCTCAGCCTCGGCCCAATGCCCGCCGCTGCCCTACCTCCCCTGCCTTTCCAGCGCCATGCTAACAAAGGCCCTGCAGCAAAGGCAGAGGCCCAACCCAGTTGCCACTGCCACAACACCAGAGACCACCAGAAGCATGAACATGCACAACATGATGCCATGACCTTCTGTTGCATGCATATGCTGGGGCATCCACAGTCTGGGGCCCAAGTTGGCCTCTGTCCATGGCACAAATTTTCATAAGGTTGCATATGCTAATTTATATTTATGCATGGCAGGTGCTTGGGTCTCAACAGTACTCTGCTTTGTACTCTACTTTAAAAATGCTAAAGGGAAGGGGCAGGAGATTGAGGGCCTGGCCAATAGGCCTGGGACTTGAGTCCTATGTCCAACCTGCAGCCCTTAGCAACAGCTACCTTAATCTTCAATATACAACACTGAGTAACTGATTCAAAAGTAGAAAAGTGGAAACCATGGGACCAAGACTTCTGAAAACAGAGGGTAGCTCACTTATTTTACTTTAAATAACAACAACGTGAATTATAAATAAGTGCCAAATCCATAATGCACTCTGAGGACAGGAGAGATAATAAAGAATGCTACTCAATGTTTTCAGAGAACGGCCACTTACCTAGTCAGAAGGTTGTGGCAGCCTCCCCAGCTGGCCACCATCCCAAGTTCAAGTTGCCCTGTCAGAGGCAAGTTGAGGTGTGGATAAAGGCCAACTGCTCATGAGCAGGGTAAGCGAACCCCAAGATATTGTTGGACTGAGTCCAAGTATGGGCAGTTATCAGGGATGATGGGAGTTGCAGTTTAACAACATCTAGAGAGCCACAGGTTCCCCAACCCCTTTTTAAACAAATGCAAGTGAAGCATTTATGAACCTGCCCACAAGAGTGGAAAGAACATTCTTGGAGTTGCGGACGGGAAACTAACCACATATTTTCTCTTAATATCCACGGGAGTTATGGAAGGCTTAGCAATTTGTTATCAGTTCTTACACCAGATTCTTCTGCAGCATCTATTTCCCTATTCAGGAGACCACAGGATAAACCAGTTCCTTTTAAAATATACCCAGCTGGGAGCACAGATGTCTTTTGACCTTTTTCATGTGGGAAGCCTCTTGCATTAAGTTTCTCAAAGGTGACGTTTTCTCTGCTTTGCACTTCTTTCCTCAAATGAGAAGAATTAAATCAGTATAACCTCTTACATGGCCTAGAAACCACAGTTTAAAACTGACTTTTCAACATTAATCCATCCTAGAGCAGGTTCAGCAACTGAACATCCTCTTAACCACATAAATTTAAGATTAGCTAATATGTTTTTGAAAGTGAGTTACACTCATGTTGACACATTCACCAGGAGAAAATGTAGGCCTTGATTCTTATGACTGATGAAAATCCTCTGCAATCCCATTCAGCAAATTTTGCCTGGTGACCTATCACAGAGAGGTATGCGCTTTAATCTAACATATGCTGGGGTGGGGGAAAGCAAATGTTGTGTGTGTGTGCGCATACTTTTATATCTTCAGTAGAAAAATTCCAGGTAACACCAAGAAGAAAAAAAGTACATACACACAAAATAGTGTCCTGGCCAGATGTGAAAGCCAGTAGTGACTAACTCCTGATGTTATCACAAATCCTATATTCTAACAGCAAGTAAGGATGGGGCTGAGCTAAAAGGGGACGTGCAGGCACTGCCAGTTATCAACAAAATCCTGTGCATAGGGCTGTGCAGGACTCTCTGAAAGCACCAACTATCAGCTGATCCCTAGCGCTTGCAGAGACCTGTCTGTGGCTCTTTGAAGCTCTGTCAGCTGATCATTGGAGCATCAAAGAGCCACATGCCACACAAGGTAAAAACAGGTCACCTGTGATGTCAGGTGTCCCAGCCAACATGATGGTCAGGGAGATGGAAGCTGTAGTTGGACAGCTGGAGGAGTACTGAGTAGCTACTCCTGATCTATGGCCATCTTTTTATTTAAAATTTTCAAACCCATACACAAAGTTTGGACTCAATGAGCTTAGGGGGAAATAACTAGAAGCTAATAATTAAGAAGGGAGACTAATGTAGAGACCCAGGTTATGATGGAATGAGAAAAGGTAGGTAAAGCCTGATGGTTGTCTGCATCAGCAAAGGCAAACACCAATCCAGCTTTGTCCTCAATCTAGACACAACAACCACATTTAAACTACATTGGGCTTTTCCCTTTTTTAACAGGAAGATTGTTGTGGACCCACCAAAGTCCGGGTTGGTGGGGGGAGGGTCTGAATAATATATATTAACTGTTTCCAAGAGACTTCCAAGAGACTTTTTAAATGACTGATTTGATGCCTGATTATGAGAGAAGGAGATGGCTAAATTGCCAAGATCAGCATTTGAATCTGTGATATATGGTTTGGGTTATCATTGATTTGATTATCAATAACAGTGCCAGGTCTACTCCTAAGTACCTCCCCTGACTTGATCCTCTACACCTTGATAGCTGACAGAGAAGATACTTAAACACACTTTTTATCTAAAGTAGCCCTTTAGCAGAAAACTGTTTTGCCCCTTTTATTGAACAAAGAGTTGACCTTTAACCAACAGATGCAACACCATTCGCTTTTGTTCCAAAAGTATTTCCGCTGATGCTGGAACAAAAGCTCGGTTAATAATTCATAAGATCAGACATCCTGATTCTTGTAATTTCTTCTGACTCATCATGCTAAAAGAACTCATGCATATACATCTGGTGCGACACAACAAGCGTATTGATATCAGACAGAGTATAAAAGTTATGCCTCAGAGATTCACAGCTATAGGCTTTCACAGTTGTTTGCCCCCATTGGCTTTTAACAAGCATGAAAAGCAAGTTAATGCAAGTGTCAAATAGGGGACCAAGTCTGTTGCAATTAAGCTGGGTGTAAAGCTCTTTAAAGGAGCAAAGTAGGAGAAAATGGGGGTTTGTGGATAGTTCCCATGATTGTTCCTGCAAATATTTTACAATTTCCATTAATTTATGGATGGGGTTCAAAAGAACACCAACTATTTCCGAGGCTTACATAATGATCCTATAATTCCATAATTCTAATTCATACTTATAGAATATTGACATTTCCCTTACAACATGATATAAATTTCTCCATCCAGACTTTCGTAACACCAAGCAAGCTTTGCTGTTGCATAAACAACATATTCTTTGCTTGTTCTGAAGCATCATTTGCATTATCTTCTTAGATTGTGTCTCAAAATCCAGGAAATAAGGCAGCCAGGGTGTCTTTTTATGGAGTCTAATAAGAAAGAATAAGGGAGAACTCCTTTTTTAAATGCAATAGCATATACTGTAGTAGAACTTCCAATCTTCTCAAATGTTCGAATAGCATAATTTAAATTCCAGTTATCTCATTCCACATCCTATGTAACTCTTGGTCAATGTCATTGTGATGATTTTGACTGGCAAGGTGTGTGCTACATAAATGCATTACTGTCGTAACTTGGATCTTGAACGCCTTGGCTCCTGAACAAATTGGCTCTCGAACGATCAAAACCCAAAAGTGACTGTTCCGGTTTTCTAATGGTTTTGGAAGCCAAACTTCCAATGGGGCTTCTACAGCTTCTGATTGGCTGTAGGAGCTTTCTGCAGCCAATTAGAAGCCATGCTTTGGTTTTCGAACGTTTTGGAAGTCGAACAGACTTCCGGAACGGATTCCGTTTGACTTCCAAGGTACAGCTGTATTACATTTAATGTAACTGACTTTTTAAGCTAAAATAGAAAATTGGGGAGAGAAACCCATTTCGGACGGGGCGGGGGGGGCTTTGATTCTTTCCTACCTGCTCCATCCAGATGAAAATGACATCTTCAAAGCTTCTACTTGCATTGGAAGATTGGCACCTAAATATATGTAATGAAGGCGCCAGGCAAGTTTCCTTGGGGAGAACATTCCACAAATGAAGAAGAAATACTGCAGAAAAGGCCCATTCTCGTATTGCACCTCCAGTCCTTGTGTGGAGGAGGCACGCAAAGAAGGGCTTCAGAATATGATCTTGTGGTTCTGCATTCTTAGCAGGAAGGAAAGAGTACATTCCTCCCTGCTTGCAATGATTCTCATCCATTGCCCCACATCTGGCTTTTTAAAAAGTTACACTTAACTACAACAATGCATTTAACATAATGGATTGGCTCTGAGTTTGTTTGACTGCCATTTTACGGTGCTCAAACTCAATTTTGAGAGAAACCAAAGTTGATAAAGTTTAGTCAACCCTATTTGGTTTGTCTATGCCTGTTACTTCGCAATGTGGCCAAATATAACTAGCTTTTGAATAGCTTTTCACAATCATCTCTCTCAGTTTTTATGGCTGGTATAATATTGCTTGTTTCCCATCAGAGAGGGTTAATTTCCTTACACTGCATTTATATCCCAGCTTTTTTGCACCATAGAATCCAAGACAGTAAACATGTGGTTTCCCAGGCAGTCATCTGTCAGCTTTACCAATCCCAAAAGCTTTAAGTTTTAAAAAGAGATGGGACCTTGGGATATTCTCTAGCTATCATTTGCATACCACTCATTCCAATGTTGAAATGCGTCAGCCAGAAGCTGTTCCCACCTGTCCATAGCATTTACGTGCATGGATTGGAAGGAAGACTGTGTCTCTTGCCCCTGGATGTCCCCAGGTGTCTGTGCATTGATGTGGAGATTTGCAAAGGGGGTTTCTCCCTGCCTTTGTGGTTGTCAACAGGTGGCCACCAAGGGAGTACAGGGAATTAGGTGTGATGTCAAGAGTGGTTCGAATCCCTGCAATTGGGGTGATCTCCCATCGCTCCCATTGCTCTATCCAGCTTGCCAACCTAGCAGTTCGAAAGCATATCAGTGCGAGTAGATAAATAAGTACCACTGTGGAGGGAAGATAAATGGCGTTTCCATGTGCTCTGGCACTCGCCATGGTGTCCCATTGCACCAAGAAGCAGTTCAGTCCTGCTGGCCACATGACCCAGAAAGCTGTCTGCAGACAAACACTGACTTCCTTGGCCTGAAGCGAGATGAGCGCCGCACCCCATAGTCGCCTTTGACTGGACTTAACCATCTAGGGGTCCTTTACCTTTTACCTTTATGTGAATCTCATCCTGCACATGAATGGAGGGCTTAAGTGATCGATTGTTGTACTAGGCATATGCATATATTAGTGAAAATAACTCCCAAAAATGCATTCTGTTAGGGGATGCTGTTTGAAAAAACGTGTACTTTAACAAAAATGTGCACTAAAAAGCACATTTTTGTGAGGAATCCCCCACCCCTCCCCTCCAAAGTAAATTGCAAAGTGATGTAATAATATGGTGAATTGAATTCAAGTTTGGGAAAATGTGAAGGTGAGAGAGAAACCAAAATTGGCAGATTCATCCATTCCTATTGTAAACCAGAGGACTATGAAAAGTCAACAGAAGTCTGGAACACTGGTGCACAGGGCTTAGACCACGCATAGACCATGCACTAAAACAGACATGCAATTCTGTAAGCATTATGTGACGTCATGGTTTTCTCACCCCTGCTTCCTTATACCAGAAATAGTTGATCCAAGTTTTTTTATATATATACAGACTGCATTCTCTGGATTGAGGTGGAAGGGGGGGAAAGATACGCGCACAGAGAGAGGGGCCAATATGGTTGTGCCTCTTCCTGAATGAGTACAAATGCAGCAATGGAGAATATTTGCTTTGAAGCTGCGGAGTGAATGGGTTAGCCCCACACTATCATTTCCTCAAGTAGTATGTGCTCGGCTGGAGTACTTCTCTAAACCTTCTTAATTACTAAAGCTTGCATTTTGATCCTTCATAAATACCACCTAAAATCAATTCGTTGTCAGGCAACAGCTGCAGCATTCATCATGGCTCATTCCCTAGAAAATGGTTAATTCTAAGATATGCTAATAGCCTCAGCTTTTCAATGGGAAGATTTAATAATCAACATTTTAATTTGCCATATAGATAGATATATATTTGACTATATAATACGCCTGCATTTAAGACAGGTTAGCTGACAAGGGCATCACTTTTGATCCAGCTGAAGGAGCCAAGAAGATTGTATATCCTCGTTAATTCCATAATTGGCATCTGGAATCTGTTCAAAAATTCCGATTTACTTTGTAACAGAGGATTAGGGTTGCATTTGGAGTTCTTTATGGTCCACAGAAGCTTGTGAAATTCAAATGTAAAAACTGTCAGTTAAACATTGTCAAGAAAAGTCCTACCTTATGCTAATGCACAGAAACAGGAGCAAGAGCTAGAGGGTATGAATATCCCACGATGTGTTTTGGTAGCTAACAACTTATGAGAGCATTAACATTCTCAGGCAGGGGTGATGGGTGAGCTTCTGAAGTAACTTAGGAGCTATCAGGCTTCAGTTTTGAACAGACTTCCAATACGGTTTTTTTAAAAAAAAAAATCAGAAGCCTCTAGTATTTATGAATTATTAATGTTGCCTTTCTGGGTTTTTCTTTTCTATTTTTTCTTTCTTTTTTTTAGGTTTGGCTTTTGTGCGTGTGCTCAGCTGAGTAATTCAATAGAATGATAGAGACATGAATAGATATGCTAACTAGCGTGAGGGCTAACCTTTAAAGTTCGTTAAAGCTGCCAGAGAGCTTTCACTGAAATATTTGTAATTTTTATCTGAGCTGGAATATATAAATATTTTTTTGTACGCTTGGCAAGGGAGGGACGAAGCCCCCAAGGAATCAGCTTTTAAGATTTGAAAACAAGAAGAAGATGAAGCAGGAAAGGATGGGTTTAGGAAGGGTGTCAATTTTACAGTCTTGCGTTTACAGGCCTTGTCACCACAAGATATTCATGTTGTGCCAGTTACCACTCTCGATTCTCATTACAATCATTGTCATCCAAACATGGTGACGAAATTTGAATATCTCCTACACGCTCTCTATGCAATATAGTGTGATCAGAAAGCAAATAAATTGGTAGGTGGGAGGGGAGGAAATGTGGCGTCAGTGTGTGGGCTACTGATAGCACAAGAGTTATGTTCAGGCTAAAGAAGGATGTTAAAGATAGCAAATGCAGTTTTGACCTATTGCAAACAGGGGATGCACAAGTAATCATTTTAGATCTCCTTAAAAGTTTTCTTTTCTATTTTTCCTTTTGCTGGCATGCCAGAAACCAACAAATAACACACTATCCTAATTGCTTCTGTTTATCTTAACTGAAACAGATGATCGTATGGCAGCTGGAGTCCATACCCTCCAACATTTCTCCAATGAAAATAGGGATGTCATAAGGAAAAGTGGGACATTCTGGGATCAAATCAGAAATTGGGACAGCTTCTCTAAATCAGGGATGTCCCTGGAAAATAGGGACTCATGGAGGGTCTGAAAGTCCTGTCTTTATCCCGGTTGGTATTGATTTTGAATTGATTTTTGTATATGTTGTTGTTGTTTTGAACTTTGAGTGGATATGTATGTTTATGTGCGTGTGCATGCTTTTAGTTATTTTGATATACACAACTGCTAGTTTTTATATAAGTAACTGTTTACATATATTTTATTACAAAACAAAACAATAATAATAGCAATAATAATGCATTCTGTTTAAGACCAAATCAATGAGAGTTAAATGGAAAGTAAAGCAACAAACATAAGTTTTATCTCTGTGCAGTAAGCTAGTTTCTCACACAACCCTAACTTCTATCCAGGCAATCAAAAGGTGCTATCAGAGTTTAAGGCGTTAACAGACCTTGCAGCTTGAATGAACTGAACTGAATTGACTTGAATTGAACTGAAAGGATTGCTTACAGTTGTGGAGTTCAAAGGCTTTGTTCATGCAAGATTTTTTTAAAGGATGAGTGGAAATAGAAGGAAAGAAATAATGGATGATTGCCTGGAGAAAACAGCAAACAAAAATGGCTCCACTTTTTAGTGGTGGAGTTAACTTAGGGGAGTTACAAGCAAGTGCTGTCTAAATTGCTACCAAAACAGTGTCCTCAGGTGATTTAAAGCAACACATGTATTAACTAGAAGCTTAAGTGAAGGAAATGTATTTACTTTCCTGCAAAAAAGGACACAATCCAGCCCACAAAAGGAAGCACCCCAAAAGGGTATGAAGTAGATGTGGGGTGCGGCCTGCAGAGGATCCCAAGAGCTGGATTATCGTGTGAAGGTTCCCCACTGCCTAAATAGGCCAAGAACAGTATGACATAGGCTCTTAAAAATATCTCTGAGAGATTCGGTTAGAGTTAGACCTAAGGCAAGTTAGAAATTTATATTCCTCATTGGCCAAGCTGGCTCCTGGTTAGGCTGAATTTTTTGGGGTACTTCTTCGGTTAGTAGGTGGCTTTTAGATTTGGTCAAACACTTCCAAGGATGTGTTAGTCTCAATTTTTGGACAGTCCAGACTTTTCTACCACATTTGTTTTTGTCGGCATTGATTTCATGATCCACCAGGTGAAACCAGGGTAGCTGTCTACCTCAGAATTCAACATTCTGGTGTTTCATTTATAATTGTGGGAAGCCTATAATGCTTTCATCTTCCTGGTTTGGAGAATGGAATTTGTTCCTCTATGAGTAAGCACTAGCACTAGCTTACTCATTTTTTCCCTGTATGACAGTCTTCATACACACACACATATACATGAAAGTAAACACATATATAGCATTAAAACATAACTAATATTTCATTCAGATTTGTTACATTTGTAGCAGAAGATGCTTAAGTATTGTATTGTATTGTATTGTATTGTATTGTATTGTATTGTAT
Source organism: Podarcis tiliguerta (assembly GCF_965153285.1). Taxonomy (NCBI): domain Eukaryota; kingdom Metazoa; phylum Chordata; class Lepidosauria; order Squamata; family Lacertidae; genus Podarcis; species Podarcis tiliguerta. The sequence goes on along the minus strand of NC_139544.1, from coordinate 4,884,125 downwards.
TGTTTAATTTATATCCCACTTTTCCTCCCAAAGGAGTCCAGGCACAGGAATGTACATGCACACAAACATACACACTCATAGTATACATATATTCAGACATTCTGTACAAGCCCACAAATTAGAAGAAAATACTTTAAGAAATTAGCATCGGTTAATGTTGTATATTATCTGTTTTAAGAAGCACAATAGGTTCAACAACAGACTCTGCCTTCTATGATGGCAATTTCCGTTAAAGAGCCATGGTAGAAGAAAACATCTCAGTAATTTATACAATTTTCAATTTCTATATTAGCTTTTTCACACTCACTTTGCATAAGGCAACGGGGAATTGAAAGTACAGAGATTAATTTAGGTAACAATTACCACAATTCACAATTGCATTAGCACCTATTAAGCTTCATTGTTCTGTGGAAATTTTAATGATATATCCCTGAGTGAATAAAAGCAGAAGATGATTAGAAGTAAAATTGTTTCTATGTATGCTGACAGGACCGCTGAGCATAATAATACATTTCTGAGACAACCTGTTTGGAGTTTACTCCATAATTTTATGTAAATTCCAAATAACTTCATTTTTTCCAGGTTAAATGCTAATGTGTTATTTTAACACATGGGGAGTACTAATGGACATGTATTGCCATTGATGGAGCTGGTGTCACATCAGAGTCCTGAATATCTCAAAATGACAGATATTTTGCTCCATCGTTGATTTCCCCCTTTGCTCAACGTTTCAGTCTTGAGCCGGCTACAATGTTTACAGTTTTAAATAGCTGCAATCTAAAAACGGAACCAAGCTTATCTGAGACTATAAAGCTACTTGAGATTTCACTTTTTGAAAAATAAATCAATCAATAATACAAAATTGAAATCCAACACATTTAGACATGCTTAAATCCATGGATTTAAATGGAGTTAAGCATGTCTAACTCTGTGATGTGTTTTGGTCTGAGATTGCACAATGGTTTACAACAGCTTGGTGTGTTTATTTTATTTATTATTAGTGATGTGCTGAAATGTCTTCTGTATTTTTTCTTGAGCATTCTGTATTCATTTATGAAGAAGAAGGTCGCTTTCAAAATTTATGAAAAGGAAGAGAAAAATTTGGGGACAATTACCTGACCTCCTAGCTGCAGAGACACTGCTGCCTACCAGGCGGGAGAGTGGAAGAGACAAGGTGATGGGGTTGCTGCTGCTGTGCAAACACAGTGGTGCTAATATGGTGTCCCTCCTGGCACTTTTGCACACTGCTGATACCCCTACCTCTTTGTCCTCCTCACTCTTCCTCCCAGTAAGCTGCTGTGACCAGGGCTGGCCCAATACATTTTGGCACCTCAGGCAAACCACAAAATGCTGCCCACCCGCTGCCAGGGTAGAAGGGGTGTGAGTGAAGATCTACAGTGGCGGCAGCAGAGGGTGGTGCATACTTTGGAGGCCGGGTATGCTACCCTGGTGGATCCTGCCACCTGAGGTAGTTGCCTCACCTTGCCTTGTGGATGGGTGGCCCTGGCAGCAACTCTGCCAATGGGAGGTCAGGTAAATTAGACCACTCTATCCTGCCATCTGCTATTGTTTACATTACTTTCAAGTCAAGAGGTGTTTGTGAGTGTTCTTTCCTTCACTCTGAAAATAATCTTACCAAGGTCTACACTCTGCAGCCTTCAGCTAAACCCTGCAGAAGACCATCATGAACAGTCCTGCAGTGGAGAATGGAGATTGGAAAGACATTGGAAATTAGGGCCATATGTGGTGTCCTCTCTGGACATAAGGTCACAAAAAATAGGCCACTAGCAATCTGGGGTGGAACAAGCACATGTCTGTATGGCCAGGGGTTTTTTTTCAGCCAGAACTCAACAGAACTGTATTCCAGCCCTTCTCAGCTAGGCCCCGGAAGTTGGGGAAGAGACCCTCCCCAGAGCATGAAGGGGATATCCTCTACGGCAGGGGTCCCCAAACTAAGGCCCGCAGGCCGGATAAGGCCCATTTATCTAGCCCATGGCGACCCCCGCCGCCTGCTGCCCGCTCTTACCGACGCTGCACTGCGTGGCTGCCCACTTCCGACTTGGAAGTGCACTGGATGTGCATGCTTGTGTGCATGCTCCCCCGCCCTCCAGCCCACCACGCGATCAGTGCTGGAGACACTGGCCCGAGGTGCGGTAAGTTTGCTGACCCCTGCTCTACGGACTCCAGAGAGGCATAGGCGAGCTGGAGGCGCAGCAGGGCTTTGCTGAGGCTCTTCAGCCTCCCAGCTAACAGCTGGTGTGTGGAAAAGATGCGCCTCAGCTGAGCAAGCCCCCACAGTGCTCTGGCTCACGGGAGCCGGAGAGTCATGGTGGGAGCTCATTAAGCTGTTCCGCTGGGGTATGGGTTGTCTCAGTTCTGTTGTTTGAACAAAACTTCACTTCCTGGAATCCTCCATGTGTGGTTCTGTGCCCTTGAAATGTGCAATGTATGCATCATTCTGATCATCAGATGGGCAGGGTATAAATAAAAAAATATTATTATTATCAGCATTATTCCATTTTCTCCCCATCAGAGACATCTCCCGCATTAAAATACACAGAAGCAGATAAATGGGATGACTCTTTGCAGGAAATAGACAAAAGGCTCCTGTCCTGCTTTACTTCTCCCACCACCCCATTTTATTCTAGAAGTTTAGATGTAGCACAAATATATAAGAAAGTGCAGGAAAATAAGTTACGAAATTAAAATAAAAGGGCCTCCTTGTGATTTCAAAAATGATCTCTGAGCTAAGTACGATAAAGAAGAAGGCAGATGCTGCTGAAATGGTAGAAACCACAAATAACATTTTTGAATTATTTCCCAAATAGGTCATCACAGCAAGAAAACAGCAGCACAATTGGAGATGCATAAATTGATCACCACATGTCTAAAACCCAGCGAATTTCTCTTATTTTTCCTGTTGATCCCACTTTAGAGAGCAGTTCAGCAAATTGCTAAGCCTGGGTCCTCGTGATTTTCTCTCTCTCCAAGGTATCCCTTTCTACCAGACCTCATTTGTAAGCTTCAAATGGTTTGAAGCAGGAGTTAGTGGGCCTGAGTTAGTAAAATGTGATCAAACTTGAAATAGCCAGGCCTATTCTGTGGAGAGGCCTGAAATACACTTTCAAGTTCAATGCTGTAGACATATTTTTAACCAGAGTATCATGTTCATTATAAAAGGAATAAGACATTTGGCCCTATTTGACAGAACACAGAAAAATTGTAGTCTGTCATAGAAGCACAGAATCTTAGAGTTGGACGGGACCCCAAGGTCATCTAGTCCAACCCCCTGCAAAGCATCCATGGCAGATGGTCATCTGATCTCTGCTTAAAACCCTTCAAGGAAGGAGAGTCCACCACCATTTGTGGGAGTCTGTTCCACTACCGAACAGCTCTGACTGCCAAAAAGTTTTTCCAAGTGGTTAGTCGGAATCTCCTTTCTTGTAACACGAAGCTATTGCCTCTAGTGCCCTCCAGAGCAGGAGACAATAGTCATGCTCCCTCTTTGATGTGACAGCCTTTCAGATATTTGAAGATGGCTTTCATATCACCTTTCAGTCTCCTCTTCCCCAGGCTAAGCATACTCAGCTCCTTCAAGCGTTCCTCGTAAGGCTTAGTTTCCAGACCCTTGATCTTCTTGGTTGCCCTCCTCTGCACATGTTCCACCTGGTCAACATCCTTCTTAAACTGTGGAGCCCAGAATTGGAAACAGTATTCCAGGTGTGGTCTGACCAAGGCAGAATAGAGTGGGACTATTACTTCCCTTAGGGACGCAGGTGGCGCTGTGGGTAAAACCTCAGCACCTAGGACTTGCCGATCGCATGGTCGGCGGTTCGAATCCCCACGGCGGGGTGCGCTCCTGTCGTTCGGTCCCAGCACCTGCCAACCTAGCAGTTCGAAAGCACCCCTGGGTGCAAGTAGATAAATAGGGACCGCTTACCAGCGGGAAGGTAAACGGCGTTCTGGCTCGCCAGATGCAGCTTGTCACGCTGGCCACGTGACCTGGAAGTATCTGCGGACAGCGCTGGCTCCCGGCCTATAGTGTGAGATGAGAGCACAACCCCAGAGTCTATCAAGACTGGCCCGTACGGGCAGGGGTACCTTTACCTTTACCTATTACTTCCCTTGATCTGGACACTATACTTCTGTTGATGCAGCCTACAATAGTGTTAACCTTTTTTTGCTGCTGCATCACACTGTTGACTTATGTTAACCTTGTGGTCCACCAAGACCCCTAGATCCTTTTCACATGTACTGCTAGTAAGCCAGGTGTCCCCCATCCTATATTTGTGCATCTGGTTCTTCCTGCCTAAGCTCAGAACTTTACATTTGTCCCTATTGCTAATGAATTTGTTAGCTTGTGCCCAGTTCTCCAATCCATTAAGGTCATTTTGAATTCTGGTTCTGTCTTCTACAGCATTAATAAGCCCTCCCAGTTTGGTGTCATCTGCAAATTTGATGAGCATCCCCTCAATTCCTTCATCCAAATCATTTATAAAAGACATTGAACAACAACAGGCCCAGGACAGATCCCCGCGGCACCCCACTTGTCACTTTTTACCAGGATGACGAGGAACCATTAATGAGTACTCTTTGGGTTCTGTTGGTCAACCAGCTACAAATCCACCTAACAGTTACCTCATTCAACCCACATTTCCCCAGCTTCCTCACGAGAATATCATGGGGAACGTTTTCAAATGCCTTACTGAAATCAAGATACACTACATTTCTCTGATCCACCATGTTTGTAATTCCATCAAAAAAAGAAATCAGATTGGTCTGGCATGACTTCCATGGTATCGATGTCAAGCTCAGTAGTTACCTGGGTCTTCCTTTTCCCCCTTTTTGAAGATGGGGACAATGTACCCATGTTTGAATAAGCATGAGATTGTAAATATATTCTTCTTAGTTATATGTTTATGAAAGTAAAGTTCTTTTGAATATAAAGAATCTGGACACTGTATAGCCTTTACAAAGAAGCTATCAATCACCTAGAAGAGTTATTTAGCTTCCCAGCTGTAAGCTACTCTGCTACTTTGCATATCATCAAAATTTATTGTAATATACATAACAAATCAGTAATCAGTTATAAATAGAATATAGGTGGGAACTTGCTTGAGATGAGCCATGGGTTTCGCCTGATGTACTGGAGAAAATTAATCAGGTCTCACCCCCCCCCCCCAAATAATTACACCAATATCAGATGAGCCTTTCTGGATAAAGCCAAGGGTTCATCTAGCCCAGCATCCTATTCTCCAATGAAGTCAGCTAGATTCCTCTGGTAAGCCCACAAGTAGGGCATGAATGAAGGCAATAGCCCTCTCCCATTGCTGCTTCCCAGTGATTGGTACTCAATGGCACACTGTCTCTGAACTGCAGCCATTGCTAAACTTCATGATTGTTTCTGCTTCCCACTGAAAGCCATCTAATCTGCAAGCCATGGCTACATTTTGAGGCCCTGAATTCCATAAATTAAACATACACTGTGTGAAGAAGTACTCTTTTTTTTTTGTCTGCCCTGAATCTACTACCATTCAAACTAATCTCAGTTCTACAAGCAAACAGGCAAAACAAAACTCAAACAGTTTATTCTGATCATTCTGCTTGACCTTTTCTGTGGACTTTTATAGGCTGGAGCAAATGAGAGGGTGACAAAGAAGAGCAGGCAAGAACCACAGGTTTGTGGGGGGGAATGGTAAGGTCCAAACAAACATTGACATCCAATATGGCTGTGCCATGTATTTGCATAACACTAATATAAAATTGGCAGGGGTGTTTTTCAGTCTCTTTCCTGATCATTCTTTGCATAGAATATGTCTTTTTTACAGCTGCTGCAAAGTGAACCACTTTTTTCACCAAACTATCCAACTAAAACAAAGGTCCTCAAGAGTAAGAAAAACAACAGACAATGGTTCCTGTGACCTTGTCAGTTGTTTTTTCCACCATAACTTCAAGATCTTTGTCTTGGTTATCCACTAGTTCAGAGCCAAACAGTGAATATGTAAATTAGATTATTGTTTTTTGTCACAATGTTGTATTTTGTTATTTTGCTGTCGGATCACCCAGTTTAGATCTCTCTAGAGGTCTTCACAGTGTTTCTTGATTTTCACTGGCAGGAATATCTTCTACAAACTTGGCTACCTTCCTTCTCACTCCTTCCTCCAGTTAATAACCTGCTATGTCCTATGTCCTTGACCAAACTGCGGGAGGCAGTGGAAGACAGGAGTGCCTGGCGTGCTCTGGTCCATGGGGTCACGAAGAGTCAGACGCGACTAAACAACAACAACAACAACATGTCCTGGAAAACTATGAAATAATCAAGAAATGCCTCAAGTAAGAACTCTCCTCCTCATACTGTCCATAGTCTGTAATACAGTTGACCCACAACTTAAGCACATTGAACTTGTGTGCATTCAGCTTTATGAACTTAGCAAAAAAATAAAAAATAAGAAAAAGCATTCAGGAAAAAAATGTTTGGCAACGCCACCCACCATTGCACCCAATATGTTTTGAATGTTAACTCCAACATAAATTGCTGGTCTACTTTATTTGAAGAATTTTTTTCCTTTGAACTCACAATCAAAAGGACTGAAAATTTACAGTGCTATCATATGCATATCTATTAAGAAGCATGTGTTTTGACACCCCAACAAGGGAAATTGTCATTAGGGATGTTGGAGAATTCCGATGAAAATGGAAACAGACATGGAAATTGCTGGTGTTTGTTTATTCATCCCATGTCCACAATTGGTGTTTGCGGTTGTTTTTGCTTTCAGTCTGTGAATGATAAATAAGTGATTACATTTCCCCCTATTTGCATTGTGTTTTCCTTTGCACTGAAATGAATGGGATGGAATAATGTAATGATACTGTAATATAATTATGATAATTACATAAATTAGATAATTTCAGCAGAGTGAACAGTGAATGATTAACATAGGTCTTTGGTGGAAGATGAACTGCAGAAGAACAGAAACAGTGTTATATGTGAAGAATAGAGGGTAGAACAGATAATGGTGGTTTATTATAACCCTTGTCATTCACACACACACACGTCTCTGTTTCTTTCTCTCTCTCTCTCTCTCTCTGTGTGTGTGTGTGTGTGTGTGTGTGTGTGTGTGTCCTAATAAGAAGGACAGGGGCAAGGAAATAGGGAGCACACAAGACAATAGGGAAAGATGAATCATGAATTTTCATAAGCTAAGGGTTTAAGACCTATACAGATAAGTAGATATCTGTCTCAGCTAAAACAATTTTGTAAAATTTACTCAGAATCTGTAATTTCTGTTTTCACCAGCAGTGAATCTGCCAAGATAGAAAAAGCTCGGGGGGGGGGGATCATCACGAGAGACTTGTAATACATGTTTTAAACAAATACTGAATATAAACATTCATCATTTGTAGAATGAAAACAGTGCAAAACAAAACATAATATTCTGATGATTTCAGTTACCTCCTTTGCCAAGCCCTAGAGACTAGACCAAGAAGAAGAAGAAGAGTTTGGATTTGATATCTCGCATTTCACTCGCTTTAAGGAGTCTCAAAGCGGCTAACATTCTCCTTTCCCTTCCTCCCCCACAACAAACACTCTGTGAGGTGAGTGGGGCTGAGAGACTGTGACTGGCCCAAGGTCACCCAGCAGCTGCATGTGGAGGAGCGGGGAAGCGAACCCGGTTCCCCAGATTACGAGACTACCGCTCTTAACCACTACACCGCACTGGCTCACATCCCAAGAATGATTATAATAACAAACATTTTACAGGCAGTTGGTTCTGATAATATGGGGTAAATATTTTTTTGTCTTCCCCAACAAAGAAAATGTTTTGATATTGTTTACAAGCATTATCAAGATAAAAGTACCTAAAATGAGGCAAACTAGGGTAGAATCACTCGTTTCCTTTTTAATGCACACTTATTTAATTATCATTTAACTCAGTGGGACTTACTTCTGAGTAAAGATACTTAGATCACAGGTTGTGAATCTCTTTGGACCTATTTGCACATTTGCAAACCAAATAAACTGCCATGGGCACTACCCATATACCCCAGCTAAGCACACACCACAACCTGTTATATTAGCTACTACAGCCTGCTTCTTTTAAGCCTACTTCATAGGGAGGCAGAGGATACCCGCAAAGGCCTCTGTAGGTGCAGATGTATCCATGGGTGTCATGTTGGCAACCCAGGTAAGCAAGAGAGTATATTTTGGTAAAGTTTGGTCAATAATGCCACAAGGTGGTGAGAGGAGACAGTTTCCTGATATAAGTTGATTTATAATAGTGGCCCTACCATAAAGCAGAGTAGGAAAGGGCCCTAGCTCAGCGGCAGAGAATATGCTTTGCATGCAGAAGGTCCCAAGTTCAACCCCTGGCATTCCCAGGTGGTGCTGAGAGAGAAACCATGGAGAGCTGCTGCCAGTGAACAATAGTAGACAGTACTGAGCTAGGTGAACCAATGGTCTGACTCAGTAGCATCCCATGTTCCTTGTGAGGCAGATACAGAGGGGTAGGAAGCCAACAGAGTTGAATTAGTCTGCTGCCCTGTGACACAGTAGAGGATGCTGTCCTGTCCCCAGTGCTGAAATGCCGCTGCCAGTCTAGTTAGCTTTTATGCTAACCAGAATTCTTGTCCATCGCCTCAGGCAGCTGAATGTCTTGAACTGGCTCTGTTGATGTAGCTGTTTCAGAAGGTATACTTCCCCATTCCCAGAAACTGTAACTACTGTTTAAATCCTTCTTATTTCAAAACTACATGCGGATTAGGCAAGAGAGCGGTTCAGAAGACAAACTGGGGGAGCGAGGACAGCATGTGTACATCCACCAGTGTTATTTCCTCATTGGAGCAACAGATGCTTTTTGAACTATTGCAAGGTCAGCTCAGAAAGTTTGTGCCTACGTTCTTTTGGTTCCTTCAGACATTATGTTGGAGAGCCAGTGCTACCAGAAATTGTTGTGTGGACCTGTGTGTGAGAAGGGTGGTGTCAGATTTTTGAAAGTTTCTTTCTCAGCCTATCATGTACGAAAGGATTGAACAGGATCAGTTGTACATGAGAAACTGAACCAAACTGGGTGCATTTAACAATCATGATTAGGGTCTTTCCTTTACCACCCATCTCTCTCGCTCTCTCCCTCTCTCTCTCTCTCTCTCTCTCTCTCCCTTCCTTTCTCCTGAAGCAGCAGCTGCATGGCCCCAGGTTCAGGTACAGCCTAAAGGTATAATTCTACTGAAAACATATACTGCTTAACTGTCAGCTTAGTTGTCACAGCTTCTGCCATAGAACCTTGGGGATGGTATGTGAGAACTCCTCTTTACAGTTCCCAAGACCACTCTCAAGGATGAAATAGGGTTCCTTGTATAGAGAAGTCAGTAGACACCTACAGAGGGGAATCATTGCGTACCAGCATTACACACTTAAAAAATAATCAGTCTAGTCACTTTCTCTCTTCACCCACATACACTATGCTTCGGGTGCCATATAACATGGAACATGTTAAGGAGGCTGTGGTCTGGTGGTAACTTACAAAAGGTAAAGGGATCCCTGACCGTTAAGTCCAGTCACAAACAACTCTGCAGTTGTGGCGCTCATGTCGCTTTACTGGCTGAGGGAGCTGATGTTTGTCCACAGATAGTTTTTCTGGGTCATGTGGCCAGCATGACTAAGCTGCTTCTGGCAAAACCAGAGCAGAGCATGGAAATGTCATTTACCTTCCCACCGGAGCGGTACCTATTTATCTAGTTGCACTTTGACGTGCTTTTGAACTGCTAGGTTGGCAGGAACAGGGACCGAGCAACAGGAGCTCACCCCGTTGCGGGGATTTGAACCGCCAACTTTCTGATCAGCAAGTCCTAGGCTCAGTGGTTTAGACCACAGCGCCACCTGCGAGACTTGGACTAGACAGCCCTTAAGAACAGAGGATGATCCTTTGACAACCTTCAAACAGAGTTCTGTAAAGTAAGACATGGGGCCACCTTTTGGAAAGCAACAATCAAACCAGCATGGTCATTATGGGGCTTGGAAAACTGGCCTTTTGACAGGAACAAGGCAGCAGGGAAGCAGTTCACTGCAGATCTGTTAATGAACAGCCACACCCTTGTGTTGTCAGCTATCAACTCTATGATTTTGATAGCACTATGAAGGACCTTATATGGTTAAAATAATTTCAGCAAAGTGTGACGGACAGCAGAGTCAGACCAGAGTTTGGTGATGCAGTTCCTCTGAAACTCCACCCGAGGCCTGGAGCCTCTCTCTGATTGGCTACAGAGTCAGTTGACCACAGAGGGGGGCGGAGCCAGCACTTTGAGGGGGATATAAAAGGAGCCGTTTCTGAGGGAGTTGGTTAGATAGGGTTTGGTTTTGAGATAGGGCTAAGGTTCAGCTTAAGAGATAGGGTTTGATTGGAGTTGGGAAATAGGGAGTGAGATAAGCAGGAGAACTGGTTCTGAGTGAAGTTAAACATACACGCTGAGGAGTCTATCCATAGCGAGAGGACAGAGGCTCACAGCTTGGAGAGGGAGATCAGGTTGAGGGTCTGGGAAAGGAATACAGACAGGAGTGTCCTGGGAGGGCTGAGTCTGAGCTGGGAGAGGTAGATCCTGTGGGAATTCAGGCTCCCTGGGTCTCAGTCTAGCCAGGAAGGGGGAGGTCTTCTAGGTACTGAAGACTCCCGACCCAGTGACAAGGGTCTGTTATACCATTCAGAATACCTCAGTTGTGGGATGGTCAAGAGAGTGGGCAACTGAGAAGAAGTGCCCCCCGCTCATGAACCAAAGCATTAAGCTGTGAAGGAAGCTATGTTGTAATAAGAGTATTTAAAGGAACCACCTGTCATAACTAAGTAACAGAAATTGAAGTATAACAACTGGTTTTGAGTAAAGAGAGGTTAAGAGAAGCTGTCACTGTAACATTGTGTTTAAGCCTGAGACATCCTATAGTTAAAGTAAATAAGTTAACTTCTACCTGAAAGATTGCATTTCCAGACCCACTTCATTTCATAACCTTCTTTTTGTTTAATGAACTTTTCTTGTTTGTTTGTTTGTTTGTTTGTTTTCTGCCTGAGACTATAATCATTAAGTCTTCCCTCACACAAGTCCCCCGCTAGATAATATGTGGTAAATTGTAGAATAATGCGTAATTGGTATACCGTGAGGTGGGTGCACTATATTTAATTGGGGGCAGTTAGCAGATCCGCCACATTATTAATTGGTGGTATTAAGTGGTGGGTCCACTACACAAAGGATCTGAGATGAAGGAAATAACCAAATGAAAACAAAAGAGAAGAAAGACAAGCACTTTGCTGCAGGCATCCTTTCTGCGCAGAGTGCAAACCACAGTGAGAATATCAACCAAGGCTCTCTCAGGTTGCTCTGGCTGTAGGTGATGACAGACAGGCTTTGAGGAACACAGTTCAATGAGTATGTGAAAAGAGAGGCTTAAAAAAAAAGATCCTCCCTTCTCAAATGGTGCTATATACTGTCTGCTGAAGGATTATGTTCCTTTTATCTTAACCTCATGCAGATGAAAAGTACCAAATGCATCATCTTCACACAGGGTTGGCAGACGTGTATATGTTGTAGATGAGATCAGCTTCACCCGACTGAGGCTTGAAATACACCTGCAAAATATATAAGCTATCTGAATAAATACAGTAGGCCTTGTGGGCTGATTCAGTTACTTTTGAGGATGATGATGAAAACCAGGAACTCCAGCCCTATGTTAAGTAGCTCATCTTCCCAAGGTTTTCTAGAAAATCTCAGGGTTTCTGCATGCATTCTTAAAGAACATCAGGAAAGACCAAGGGCTGGATCTACATTGACCTTTTTAACATTATTAGAATGATATTAGATAGATTGTTCTAAAACATCATAGGGTATGCTGGTAAAATAAAGAAGTGTGCATGCACACGAAAGCTCCTACCAATAACTAACTTAGTTGGTCTACTGGTGCTACTGGGAGGAATTTTTAAATTTAATTTTATTTATTTTATTTGGTAAAATAAAAACATTCCTTACCTTCTTTTTGCCCATCAAAACACAGTTTTCCTACTGCTGGTTCCTGGTTGCTCTGCAGTGCCCTGTGGTTTCACTATTTTGTTGTCTGTCACACCTTATTATATATTGTATTCTTTATTCTTATTGCATTGTTTACAAAATAGAACTTATCCTCTCTCAACATATAAATAAGCCAAATGGCTTAAAGGCTGTTAGAATGTCTTATTTGTGTCTATTAAGAGCTTTAAAAAGTGCTACTAATCATCTGAAAGACAAGTTTATCTATACTCAAAATAAACATAAACATTCTTGTGAAGCACCAATATAATGGCCACATGGATATTTTCTTTTGTTGCATAATGGATCATAATCCTGTACAAGTTTGCATGTATTGCTCCCCCCCTTTCTGTACACCACATGGTGGTACATCATACCAGCGTGAGTTTTATGAGAACTGGATCAGGCCTATCTAATCCAGAATCCCAAGACCATTGCAGTCAACCAGATGTCTATGGACAAAGCCCTTTGATGCTGTTTGCCCTCCATCAGCTGGTGTTCTGTGGCATTCTGTCTCTGATCCTGGGTACAATCATCATGACTAGTAGCCATTATCTAGGCTAGCCTTATTCTCCATGAATTTGCCTAACCCTCCTTTTAAAGCCACTTGGTAGTATTCACTACATATTGTGGTACCAAATTCCATACTTTAGCAATGAACTTTCTTTAACAGTTCTAAATCTCCCACCATTCCGTTCCAACAGAGACAAATGAGAAGTAGGGCGAGTCGAGGCCTTGAAGTTGCTCATCAATAGTTTGCACCTGGACAGCGGACTGAGCAGGGAGACAAGCTTCTCTGCTATGATTCGATGTGTTGCATTTCCTTTTAAACTGCAGATCTTATTTCAAATGACTGAAATACATACAAAACACACACACAAATGGATTATTAGTGCTTTAGGGTATGTGAAAAAACAGGTGTGGGTACTCATATATTGAGAAAAGCTTCATTGGTACCAGCACAAAATGGGTTGATAACAGTGCTGCAGGACTTGTATATGACTGAGATAAAATATGTGACAGATAAGAGTAAGTAACTATGTCCCACAGCAACCTCCTCATACACTAAGGTTTTCTGTTAAGGCCCTTCTTCAAGTCCCCCAGAGCTGAGGTAAATGGCTGAAGACAATGGCCTCATGCTACTGTTTTCTGAGCCTCCATCTAGGGATATAGGAAAAGTCATTCAATCTGCTTTTTCCAGTGGACTGTCCCAATCTGACATTTGCTTTCAAATCAGAACACAGTTTTCAGCCAGATTGCACATTTATTTGGACTTTGTATTGTATTTTTCATGCACAATTTTGTTATTTTACTTTAAAATGCACACAACTTTTTGTGGAATATACATTGTAAAACACTGAAAAATAAGTATTTTCTACATAAAAACTGTGGATTCCATGCTAATAGTGTGTCCAATTTAAATGTGAGTTTTCAATGTGTTATTTTTTAAATAAAAAAATCTGCACAAAATGAGATGGAACAGACCCGTGATCGAATGTCAGTGAAACAGAAATGGAAAAGAATTAAGCGGATTAGTCCATACATGCTACCAAGCAAAGTGCTATCTGTTTTCCTGGGCTTTAAACACCTAGTGTATTTTTATTTTGACTACATTTCATTTTAGTGCTTTCCATTATTGTTGCCAAGTGTTATATTGATTACTGTTTCTTCATTGTTTGATGACTTTCAGCCTGAATGGTAGAGCAGATGTATTTTAATTCATTGATAGTAACTCAAAGCATTTTTGACCCCTCCTTTCATGACTAAGCCGCCAATACAGCTGCTTATGCAGGGGGTGGGGAGTTCAGGTCAAGGGAGAAGATTCAGTCCTCCAGGCCTCTCAAAACTCCCTCCATGCCTGCCTTCACTCTTCAAGTGTTTTTGCCTGGCTGGTAATGTCTCTTGCAGGTGTGCATAGAGAGGAGTGTGTAGAAACAAGACTCCTGTACAAAGGTTAAATTTACATTTGTTTCTCTGCCAACTTTTGCTGCTGGCTCCACCCACCAGTGGCAGGTGGTCCTCAGAAGGTTGCCCAGAAGGAAATATGGCCTTCAGACTGAAAAAGTCTAAAGCATCCACTAGAGAACTCGATGAATTATGTCCATATGTGGGAAACCCAGAGGACAAGATCACTAGTCTGATTCTAGAGTTTTTCTAACACGTTTCCCAGAAATAACGGTAGGATATGAGTTTAGAAGAGGAGTTGCATACTTTGAAGGACTCATAAGATATTATCTCTCAGAAAACCCTAAATATGCATATAGTGTGATTGTGAAAAGATTCAATGGCTGATGTAAGAAAATTCACACTGTTCAGTATGGGATCCTGGGGAGGAAGTAATCAAATAAAGGACTGAAGGACAATGCTGCCTGTCCTGGATCGAAGACAATCACAATTTTCGGTTGTATAAAGCAACCTGGTCTGCAAGAGAGATTGTGAGATGTTTGTTATCTCCAGCCTGTGTGCTACTGCTACTATGTAATGCATTATTCAAAAATCATCAAAGTTACAATGTTTGTGTTAACTTCTACTTAGACTGCCCTGAGAGAATCAGAATGAGAAAACATATTTTGTCTCATTGTCATTAGGAGATCCCTAGTCTCCACTCAGAATTACAGTTCTTGGAGTGGTTTAGCAATCAATTCCTCTGCCCAGGGAATTCTGGGAATTGTTATTCGGGGGGGGGGGTTAGTGGTCTTCTAACAGCTCTGTGCCCTTACCAAACTACAGTACCCAAGAAACCACGACTCTTTAAAGCAGGGGTCAGCAAACTTTTTCAGCGGGGGCTGGTCCACTGTCCCTCAGACCTTGTGGGGGGCCGGACTATATTTTGGAAAGAAGAAAAGAAAAGAATGAATTCTTATGCCCCACAAATAACCCAGAGATGCATTTTAAATAAAAGGACACATTCTACTCATGTAAAAACACGCTGATTCCCGGACCGTCCGTGGGCCAGATTTAGAAGGCGATCCGGCCCCCGGGCCTGAGTTTGCCTACCCATGCTTTAAAGTGGTATGGTATAAATGTGCAGGGGGAGTCTATTGACGCCCCAGGATTCTGTTCGGCTCCTGAAACAAATCCCACTTTTTCTTGCCTTCAGTCTATATTGTTCTGTGAGGTAAACAGGGGAATTTGCTGTGCCTGTAGGTACTATTCTACCTTAGTGCTCAGGAAACCTAAATAAAAAAAACAAAACAAAAAAACCAGCCTGCTCTGATTTCTTTTCCCTTGTAAAAAAATAAATATAAGATCACACATCTTTAACAAGTCAATCCAATGTTTGTTCCAACCTAGGTGGAGTCTGTTTGTCTACAAGAGGCTTTTTTAAAACTTTAAAAAAAGAAAAAAGGTTCCAGCATTCTCAATCTGTCAGAGGCTGGAGAGCATAAAATTCATCACCCAGATAGTTTGAAATATGATAATAAAGAAATAAGCAGAAAAGGGATAAATTCATCAAAGTGCAAGAAATATTCGAGAGGAGAAAAAGGAATTTCCTGAGGTAACTGTCCTTGACCTGGCTCTTTAATCGAGTGAAATTTCATCACTTTATCTAATATCATGCTTCATGCTTCAGGCTCCTGGCAATTCTATTTTAGTGTGGTCTAATGGGCAGCTGACACATCCACTCAGCACCAGACTGCATAATATGTGCTGACACACTGTGTGGTGAGCACCCTATTGAGAGCTGTTTATTTGTGCCTGGCAAGGAAAAAATTCATCCAGTAAAAGTCTCTTCATAACAATTTCAGTTTCAGCTTTCATGGCCTCCATGGGCTTCACATTTCAAGAGGTTCTGAAACGCTTGTCGGGGAGGGAGGGAGGGAGGGAGGGAGACGGTTGCTTATTTGGGTGGCTGTTCCATTATCTGACTTTAGGTGAGAGGTTGTGAAAGCACTGGTTATGGTTGTCTGAAACCTGTATCTAGATAGGGTAATGAAGAGTGTCATCCTAACTGCTTTGCAGGCAGCTCTACTCAGAACCCTTGATTCAATTTGATATTCTGAGGTTAACGCATTGCATTGGGACTGAAAATAGGAAGGCGCATGAAACACTTTTATATTTATTCAGTTCAGTAAGCATGGCAAACTCATCAACAGCTATTTGTACACTGTAGGCATGGTGGGACTTTGATGTACTGATTTATGCTTGCTATTTTCATCCTGCAGCATTAGTTTAGAGTAGAAATGCTCTATTTTTTTTAAAAAAAAGAGTAAAAAGTAATAATAATAATAAACCAGTATGTGAAGGGGGAAGGGAGGGATAGGAAACATGGCTCTCTGCCTAACAGAGGACATTATCATAAGCAAAGCAACCCAAGAACATAAAGGCATGAGACAATAAATGATAAATGATTTCTGCCCTCCCGCCTTTAGGCAGCAATCAGTCTTTTCCCTAAAGGGATATAAATTATTTCTTGTACATGTATGCCCATAGCTTTAGACTAACATATTTACAAATGTATTCAAAGCTCAAACAGAATAAACGTGCATATGATTAATATACACAATAGAACTGTTCTGTATATTAATCTGTCCCAAGGTTTGTAAACCACAAATGCAGTGTCCCTGCAGGGATCATTCCCTCCAAAGGTGTTTGCTCCTTAAATTTCCTAGATTTCGAAAAGCACCAAACTGAAAGTACAGGAAGCCCCTGTGAAGGAGCCTGGCAAAAAGAAATGACGATCATTTTCATTAATCAAGTCCTGATCATTTTTTTCCTAAACACTGGGGGTGATAGCCAGTGTTAATTCATACGTGGAGCAGACCCACTTAATTTGTTTCAGTAAGTCTACTCTACGGCTGCATTCAGTTATGGGGTTTGTTGCATTACTTTTACTGGGCTTAGTCCCAGGCCAGAAGGACTGTCTTCTCCCAGGCTCTCAGATCTTTGCCGGGTGCTCATCTCTCGGTCCTGCCAACCTCACAGGGATGCTTGGTGGGGATGCAGGACAGGGCCTTCTTGGTGGCTGCTCCCAGACTTTGGAACTCCCTTCCTAGAGAAGCTAGACTAGGGTTGCCACCTGTCCTTTAAAATACGTCTTTGTTCTGCTTTGGGGGCGCAGAGTCCCCTGCTCTGTTTCAGATGCCTTTTGTTAAGTTTTTGAAGTCATAAAAAATAAAAAAAATAAAGCTTGTGCACTCACCCTTGTCTTGCACAGCCTAGCTTGCTAGGCCCCTCAGAAGTTGGCTGATGGACGCTCCAGGCTAGTCAATAGAGCTCACCAGCCAGCAGGCTCTTCTGGGTTGGGTGGAGCTCTTGCCAATGGCTTTAAGAGAAGCAGCAAGAGCTTTCCTGGAGCAAAGCTTAGCCTCACTTTGTCTCTTCCTGAGTCTTTAAGGGTCTCTTGGCTTATTTCCACCTCTAGAATAGATAGCGTGGAGACTGCAAAAAGGGCTTCTTGCATTTAGAGTTCTGTTGCTGAAATTGCCCCGATGAAGGGTGGTAGAAAAAATTAATAAATAATAATCCATCCATCTCTTGGTATTAAAGCATCATAACCCTCACATATTGGAGCTCTGGGGGGGATGAGGGGTCATGTGAACCCTGTTAGCATGTTGGAGGCAAAGCTCTGTGAGGAAGAGAAGCAGAATTTCTTGCTATCTCTTCCCCCCTTTCTTTGTTCTTTTTTGGCTGGCTTTCTACATTTACCATCCGTCTGGCAGGCAGAAATTCAGCAGGTGGGGTGCATTTCCTTTCAATGTTGTTGCTGGAATGTTTGCAGTCAGTGGCGTAGCGTGGGGGGTGCAGGGGGGCCGACCGCACCGGGCGCAACATCTGGGGGTTAGGGTTAGGGGGCGCAAATCCACGGGTTAGGGGGCGCAAATTACTTGCCTTGCCCCGGGTGCTGACAACCCACCCTACGCCACTGTTTGCAGTTACTGAGAGCTTCCATTTGATCATTGTAATGGATTGCTTTGAAGTCATTTCTGCATCAGGTAAAGCAATGTTTAGCCCCCCAATTCCCTCCACCACCACCCCCAATCTGTCCCTTCTTTTGCCTGACCAAAAGTGGCAACTCTAAGCTAAATCGGCTCCCTCCTTGACCCTCCACTGACAGGCAAAGACTGTTTTATTCCAACAGGCCTTTTGGAACTGACTGTGTTTTTAAGAAATGGACTTTAATAGTACTGTGTTGTTTTTATTATCTGTATTTTAATAGATTTGTTTTAGTTGTATTAGAATTTAATTACTTTTTAATGATTAGCTTTTGTATGTTTTGTATTTGATCTGTGTTGTTTTAATTTGTGAAAGCCACCTTGAGTCCCAGTCTGGGGAAAAGTTGGGAGAATAATAATAATAATAATAATAATAATAATAATAATAATAGTTGTAATGCTAACTCTTCTGTCCTGATTTATAGCATTCCATTTACACTGCAATACCTTGTTGCATTATGAAATTGGATTTTTAAATTGATATATCTCCATGTCATTCTAAGTTTTAAATAGTGGGAAAGAACTTTGTGCCTGTGCATCACCCCAAATTTCATTGCAAAACCACAACAAAAAATTACATCACAAAACTTCCACAATTTTCCAACTTAATAGGGTTGCAACAGATTTTTTCTGAAAACACGGAAGTAGGCGCTAAACGACTCCTAGGTGCTTCTCAATTAAGGTCATTTAGCATACATTTCTGCGCGGGTGGCGCTGTGGGTTAAAGCCTCAGTGCCTAGGGCTTGCCGATCGAAAGGTCGGCGGTTCGAATCCCCACGGCCAACCTAGCAGTTCGAAAGCACTCCTGGGTGCAAGTAGATAAATAGGGACCGCTTACTAGCGGGAAGGTAAACGGCGTTTCCGTGTGCGACTCTGGCTCGCCAGAGCAGCGATGTCACGCTGGCCACGTGACCCGGAAGTGTCTTCGGACAGCGCTGGCCCTTGGCCTCTTTGAGTGAGATGGGCGCACAACCCTAGAGTCTGTCAAGACTGGCCCGTACGGGCAGGGGTACCTTTACCTTTACCTTTTTAGCATACATTTAAGATTTGATTTTATTGTCACAGCCTGCACTTTTATATTCAGTTGTCATTTAACTCCCGGCTTTGCATATTTTCCTCCTTACAGAATGGAGGATAGTGGCAGTACAAGCAAAATGGTCCTTTGATTCCACTTCCCTCCATAGATGCAGTCCTGTCCTCTCTCAGGAGCTCTCATCTCCTTCCATCCCCTTCCTCTCTGACCTCATGCACTTGTGGGGCGAAGCTTTGCTGCCACAAGTACAATCAAAATTTTCTTGCTTTGTAGGGCTGAACCAAACTGCCAGAAACTATACTTTATGTAAAGAAAGCAAAATTTAGAGGAGAACAAACATTCTTATTCTTATTCTCTTATTCATACCTTATTCTTTTTCTACCTTGCCCATCTGGCTGGGTTTCCCAAAGCACTCGGGGCTGCTTACAGTACATAGAAAAACATAGAAAAACCTCAAACATTAAAACACAGGACCAACCTTCATTCTCTGCAATTCACCTATTTGTCTTAGCAACTCACACATACATTGTATACATTTTCCTTTCAGGGTCAAGTCTATGCATTATTCGAGCTACACATTATTAATGGATAGGGCCCAAGTTTTTCTATAGAGAACCAACAACTGTCTTTTAAGCCAAAGGTCCTCAATTAAGTAATTAACTGAGATTTTTTTTAAAGGGCTTGTTGACTTAATAAATACCAAATGAACATTAAAGACTTCTATGATCTAAGAGATTAACTGTTGTGTGTGGAACATCTGTTTGGCAGTTTTTAATTCTCTCTGCCTAATTAGAGATATTGAATATAACTTGCAGCAGTTTTTGCTACCCAAACAATTATGATTTTGCATGTAGTGGCTTCCATTTATCAAATGAATATGAATTAGTTTTATTTTTAAAGAACTTTCCAACCATCTGCTATGTGTGCTGAAAGACCGACAGTTTTTAAGTAGATCTCCCAAGATCACACAAGAACTTTTAATTTTATATCTTATTTTCAATGCAGCCACTCGGAAGCTGTCCTCCATCTGGTCATTTTCAACACTTGGTAATATAAATTGCCAAGGCTGGCAATAGAAAACAGGATTGTTTAAGACATTCCGCCTCCCTGCCCTGAAATGGCTCTCATTGTGAAAGGCCACCAACCAGCTGAATGATGCTACCTCTGATGACCAGGCAGCAATGGTGCCATTGACCTCAGAACACCTCCCAGAGAGGGGGGGGAAACAGGACCAGGACCAGGGAACCTGCTGTTGGACATCTCCTATCATCCCTGACCACTGGCTATGCTGGCTAGGGCAGGTGAGAGTTGGAGTCCAACAATACGTCTCTTCACAAAAAGACAAGTCAGCTCCCAGTTTTGTGGGTTTCTAACCAGTTTTTTTGCCCCAAGTGAAGCCTCCAGAGGGGCGCCATTTAGGCTCCTGGCTGTGTGCCACACTGCATCTTTGACCTGGGCGAAATAAAGCCTAGTTTCACCCACTCATTAAGGGTGCTTCCAGATAGGAGTTTATTGTAGATCTGGTACACCTTGTGACCACAACATTCTTGCAGCATCCATATGATGTTGTAATCATCAAAATGGCAGCTCATAACTTCTTTTCATATTGAATCCAGTTGCAAAGCAAAATACTCCCTAATTTTAGGCAAACCTAAACTGTGTGCTTGTGACTGAATGGTGTGCAATGGAAACTGGTGCTACATACTGCTGAGAAGAGGGTGCCTAATTTCTGCCATATGTGTGACAGCCTGGTGCATAAACTGCATGTGTATTCAGAGCTTTAAAATATAATACTCCCCTTTCTTTAGATTCTATAGAAATAAGTGCCCTGATTGTTCATGAGAGTGAATGTCAAGGTTAAAAATCAATGGGCAGTAGATTTCAAAAATAAAAAAAAAGATCAGTGGGAGCTCTCAGATCTGTTGTGAGAGGATATATTCAGCATCTGGCAGTATCAGCCCCACTATTTGCAAAGGACAATTAAACAAAATAGTCAGGGAGTTGTATTTCTTCACCAAAGAAAAAAGAAGAAAAAGAGGGAGCGGAGGAGGAGGCCTGGGCATTTGCCACTTAATGCATGATAACACTGTTGTTCCACTATGCTGAGAATAATAAGAGTAAATCTATTTAGCAGATTTTTGAGTAGCAGTTAGAAATGATGACATTAATAGAATCAGGACATCGTGGCTGATTTGGCAGCTACAAGAGCAGAGCAATTTTAAAATATGGAGAGTGGATTGACGAACCTGTCTCCAGCTTCTCAAGCAGACAAGTGCTTATGCGATTTAGACAACACAAGAATGAAGCTGTCGATATCCAGGGCACATTTAACTTTTGTCCTTTGCAAAATTGATTACTAAAGATGTGGAAGCAATTTGTGTTGAATGAAAGCATTTGGACATGGGTCATGGATCTGAGTGTCCTAGTCAAGTAGTTATTTCCTGAGTGTCCGTGATGGAATTTCTCATCCTTTCTTTTGTTGAAGCATCAAAGACTGTGGATGGTTAGTTGCAGGAGTCTACTGGAGACCCGATGAATTGATCCTGCTAACAATTCTTGCCTCTGTGCATAAGTGTCCATTTAAATGGTATTCTGCCCTCTGCTCATATGAAAGGTTGATACTGCTGTGGTCAAAGCTGGGGTGAGGAGGTCCATCATAATGCATTGCTCAGGCATCCAGATCATGTTTTGTATGCCATTCTGCGTTACCTCACTCATGATATGCTTTGTTATCTGCACTTTGCATTCCTGTGTAATACAGTGTATCTACATCTGCTTGGTGATTCTGACCCAATGTGAGTGTCCCCCGGAACAAATGTGTGTTCGTTCTCCAGTAAACTAATATGCTCCTGTCATAGTACTGATTTCACCTTTATCTGTTCCGTCCACGTATTGCAGCTACTAGAGATGCTATTATGTTCCATCAGCACACTCTCTCTCTCTCTCTCTCTCTCTCTCTCTCTCTCTCTTTCCCCTCACTTTATGCTGGGGCTTGTCTCATAGTCCCATTGCATTAAGAAGGAGGATTATGGAAGATACCGCTTTTAATAAATGCTCTAGCGAACTATTTCTGGCCTTCTGGAACCATCTGCAATGTCCCTTTGATGCTGGTTGCATCTAGACAATTTGAGCTACTGCTGTATCTTCCAGGCATGCCTAAAATCTGATTTAACCTCAAAATGCTACTGATAAAAATGTGAATCCTCGTGAACAAGGAAATTGCAGTTATTGTCCTTTCAATAAAGCACCAGTAAAATCTGAGTGAAGACATGACCCTAAGAATGGGATTTCGAAAAGCTATGAAACAATTTAAGTGTTCGACTCTACTGTTCCTTTGATAGCAGCTAAGTCCAATTAGACATATTGAAAATCTCATCCCACATATTGCTGTGCTGGATTGTTAAGAGGGTTATAGGAAACTATGCCTGCTTCCCAGAGACTTCATTGCTTAATTAATGGCTGCTTTCAAAGCACACCAAGAACCTTTAATAAAAATGCTAGAGAAGTAAAAAGTGTTATTACTTCCCATTTGTATTGTAAATGAATACAAATGCTATTGTGGAAGCTGACATTTTCACTGATACTTTCTGAATTGCTCCAAAAACCAATCCTTTGCTGTATTAAATATTTAGCAGAGCTGTGTCTCCCCACCCCCTAGTATATACACAAAAATGTAAAGATCCTATGGCTGAATCATATTCATTCGTGTTGAGCCTTTATCACGCAAGCAGAAACATAGGCCATAATGTGCAGAAATGAGATTTGCTAACCCCTGCTCTTCCCTAAGTTGACAATATTGTTGTTTACTTGAGGAGGTTTCTTTTATGAAAGTTTGCATCAGTTAAAAATTACTTTGCATGCCCAAACCACTTTGACTACACTCTCTGATCTCAAAAACTCAATTTAAATGGCTGGGTGCAGTAAATATAGTTCAGTAGTGTCTTAGGTTATAAGACCAGTTCCCAGAAGACAGGGCACCTGTGTCTCTGTTGTTCTCAGCAGATGCCTCTACAGGTCAGAAAGGAGCATGTCATTGGGCTGGAATAGTTCAACCCTAACTTGCTGCACTTCTGAGCGATGCAAGACCAGCCAACCACAGCCAAGTAGTGCCAGCCAAATCTCCCAGCCGATCATTTTGCAGACCCTATGAATCAGTCTGGGGTCCCCTTCCCCATATCACACCTTCCAAGGAAAGATATCAGACCAGACCAAGTGGAGGGCAGGCACAGGCTTCCTGATGATTTGGAAATCATGTCAGGCCTGCAGAAATAGGGCCTTACCCTTCAGTAAATGAAGGTCATTGCGGTCCCAGTCCCAGTGCCTCCCCTCCCTGGCCTAATACTGTGTGAGGTGTGACAGTACAAATGCAAGCAGACAACTATCTGGGTTAAAAATGGCCACAACTTTATTGATTACAGGTATAGGTGGAACTTTGGCTCAGGCATTGGGTGTATATCAATTCCGTCCTCCTACCAGAGGGCTGGAACTGCTGCAGGGCCATGCCACAGTTTATGGCCTCGCCAAGATGTCGATCTACTGAGATGGCCATCCTAAGGCCATTGGTGGAAACCCTATAGCCTATCTGCCCTACACTTGTCTTCTGGACAGGGACTTCCACCGTGAATATGCTGCTGGTACAGTATTAGGTGATGCACACTTGAAGGCTAGGATTCTACCCAACGTGACTGAGGTAACATATCAGCCGCAGGGCTGATGGGAATTACAGTCCAAAACATCTGGAGGGGACCAGACTGAGGAAGACTGGTTTAAATGGTCCAATCACACAAATGAGGGCTAATCATAGGGATCTTTTCTAAAGAACTGTTGCCCAGCCAAGGGGAGGGAAATGACAATTCTATGTGAAATATTCATTGATCACTCATTTTTGTGGTTGGGTTATTTAAATGTTACCTTCACCATGCCTGAGTCATTTAAAGCTCTTCCAAGCACAAATTAGGATTGTGTGCATGAACACAGGCTACACATGCATGCACATGTCACACAGATGACTTTTCAGCATTTTGAGGGGACGTCTCGGTCAATCAGACAGTTCATTTCTTAAATGTTCATAAAGAAAATCCTTCCTCTCTCACCCTAGGGAAGGAATTATTACTGCAATCTACCATCTGAGCAAGAACATACTTCCCTAGCCAATTAACCTCAACTCAATTCCATTATTAATTTCCAGATCCACAGACATTATTTTTCACTGAAAGATTTTGATAAGACTTACGTCCAAGTTTCTGTGATCCCATCTGTGGCAAATGTTCCCAGGAGGCCTTTCCTTCTTCAAACTACTTATGTTTTAATTTTATTTCTGATTGTCACAAAGATAATCTTAATCCTGGCCAATTCATTAAAGATAATTTTGTACAATCTCCTCTGGTTTTATACACCTATTTGTAGTCAAAAGTGATGGAGTGGGATTCAGAAATCACTATGGCATGAATTAAAGATAAAACAGATTCCTTCTCTCTCTTATCAGCAAGACAATACATATAAAACTGAAAAAGAGAGTGGCAGATTACGCTAAAGTATACGAGTCAATGTGGAGCTGTAGATGTGGCGATATATGTGTTAGATTTGGACCAGAGTGCCTCGGATTCAAATCTCTGCTTGGCCATGAAGCTCACTTGAATTTGTCAAGTAACTATGTCCCAGCCAAACCTATCTCACTGTTGTCAAGATAAAATGAGATCATTGTGTATGGGTTGCCCTGAATTTTTCCTAGGAAAAAACTGGAATGCAATATTGATAAATAAGTTGTTGTTGGCACTGCTGAAGTGGACCACAGACTCTTAGAACCACACGGACTGTTAGCACTCATTTATGATTAGCTCTATGGCAAGTTTCCTTCAGGAATCGGTGAGATCCATTTCCAAAAAAAGGATTATTTATTTGTAACAATTAGTGGCACCAACTTCCAGATCTCATAGCAACCTGCAGGTATCTATACTAATGGGACTACAAATCTGTGGAATCAGGGCATGTTGAGATGTTTATATATATATATATATAATATTATAATATATAATTTCCTAAAACAGAGTGGTCCTGTTGCTGAGCAGATTTTGCTATTGCAAATAGCAAAGTACTGGCTCACACTTTTGTTTTCACTACATCTGTGCTGAAAGTACGGTACTTTGTTTTTCATGAACATTTTCAGTAAGCATGAAAAAGTCTCCACTTTTCAATATTCTGTCTCTCTGAGAAAAATTGAGTTGCTGCATTACCTTGCGACAGTGTTCCTTTTCCTGTGTTGTCCCTGTTTGGGTGGGAGCATTTGTGTAAAGGAAGGAAAAAGAAGCAGTTAAAGGAAGGGATATGTGACGAAGGAGCAATAATTGGGAGAAACCAGTGCTTTTTTCTGGGGGACGCAGGGGTACACATACCCCTAAACATTTTGTGAATCTAAGTTTGGCCTCATTGAGGGGCAGTATTTCAATATGAGTAGGAAAATGAGAGTACCCCTAAACTTTTTGTTGTTGCTGTTGTTGAAAAAAAAGCACTGGGAGAAACCATTATTCCCAACAGGATGGGAACTGGGAGTGGTTTTTCACATAAAGTGTTGCATATTATTAGTAGCAGTCGTAACTGGATTTCACTAGTCACATTACACCAAAGGTTCTGTGCCATCTACAATGAAAATGAGTCTAAAACATCCAATACAATCAACTACAAACCACAAAATAAATACAAAAGAGCCAATAAGAGCAAACATAAAAAGAAGTAAAAGAGCTACAAACCCGCCACCCCTAGAAGCACAAGCACAACCAATGTTGGATTGATCAAAAGCAGGAGATTGCATTGGCAGCATTAGTTGATCAATGATGTTGAAATTATTATTATTTTTTAATGATATTTTATTAGGTTTTACAATCAATAAACAACAAAGAAACGCAATACAGATAAACAAGTACAAAAAAGACAATACAACAACATGTATACAATAAAACAAAAGATATAAAAAAGAAGATATAAAAAATAAAGAAAAAGTTAAAATCAATCATTGTGTCCTTATATTTTTTTACATTAACTTGGTTCTGCGACTTCCCCAGACCTTCCCACTCTGTATTCCAGATCTTATATTCTGACAGTAAATTCCTTCCCTCTTTCATACATTAAAGTCAACTTACTCTTAGTGTCTTAATATAGTTACATCTCCATATACCTTAAAATATTGGTCTTTCTTAATCTTTTAAATTTTAATGCTAATAGTCTTTTACGTTCAATCTGGTGTCAACAAACATTCGTTATCTTATAGTATTTCTGTAGATAGTCTTTGAACTTCCTCCAGTCTTCCTTCACCGTCTCTTCTCCCTGGTCTCTGATTCTGCCAGTCATTTCTGCTAATTCCATATAGTCGATAACTTTCATCTGCCATTCTTCCAGCGTGGGTAGTTCCTGTGTCCTCCAATACTGTGCAATGAGTATTCTTGCTGCTGTTGTGGCGTACATAAAGAATGACCTATCCTTCACATGAACCTGTTGGTTGACCATACCCAGGAGAAAGGCTTCTGGTTTCTTCAGAAATGTGTATTTAAACACTTTTTTCAGTTCATTATAGATCATCTCCCAGAAGGTCTTAATCCTTGGGCACGTCCACCAAAGGTGAAAAAAAGTACCTTCAGTTTCTTTACATTTCCAACATTTATTATTGGGCATATGGTAAATTTTTGCTAGCTTGACTGGTGTCATGTATCATCTGTAAATCATTTTCATTATATTCTCTCTTAAGGCATTACATGCCGTGAATTTCATATCAGTGGTCCATAACCGTTCCCGGCCACATTATATTGTGACCAACATCTTGTGCCCACTTAATCATTACTGATTTTACTTCCTCATCCTGTGTATTCCCTCTTTCTGCTGAAACTTGGAGGTCATCTTTGCTCATTTTCCCACCCTGCAGCCATCCTCTCTACCATCTCCCACGTAAGGGTCCTTCAACCCTGTGGAGCAGATTTAGGGTTTTAAAAAACATAGTATAAACACTGACAACTGGGAAACACTGGCCTGCGAGTGCTCCAGTTGGAGAACAGCCTTTACCAAAGGTGTCATGGGCTTTGAAGACACTCAAACTCAGGACACAAGGAAGAAACGTTCTAAGAGGAAGGCACGCTTGGCAAATCCACACCGTGATCAACTCCCACCTGGAAACCAATGTCCCCACTGTGGAAGGACGTGTGGGTCCAGAATTGGCCTCCACAGTCACTTATGGACTCATTGTTAAAACCGTGTTTATGGAAGACAATCTTTCTCAGCTATGAGTGATCACCAAAGAAGGAGAATGGGTGGGAGAAATGTCTCAGTCTCTAATAGCTCATGTGTTCAGATACAGGACAGTTCATACATCTCTCTATACAAGATTCATTGATTTATATGGTGTATTATTCAAACAGAGGTGAAATTTTAGATCCAACCTCAGTGCATTGCTATAATCTGGAGAAGCATTAAGTTAAAACAATTGGTTGGATCCAGATTAAGGTTTTTATTTATTTATCTTTAGCTTTCTTTCTAAACTACCAGTTTGTTGGGGGGGGGATACCATGTTGGCATACAATAAAATAATTAAAACATCATAAAAATATAAAATTTTAAAATGCAGAACAAATGACCTACACATAGCTCCAACTGAAAACAACAGAACTTCATAGAACCATAGAATCTTAGAGATAGAAGGGACCCCAAGGGCCATCTAGTCCAACCTCCACAACGCAGGAATCTCAGCTAGAGCATCCATGACAGGTATCCATCCAACCTCTGCTTAAAAACTTTCAAGGAAGGAGGGTCCAACTTAAGGGATGGATAACTGGTCCCATTGATAACTGGTCCCCCAGTGAGAGTTAGGGCAACTGAGTCTGGGTCCCATCCAATGTATTCCTCATGGGATAAAACCCTTGGGAAGGGCCCTCCACATCGGGGGGGGGGGGTGTTGGAACCTGCTTCAGTTAGCACTCCAGAATCTGGTAATTACTTCCAGCTGAGTCACATATTGGGAAACTTCAAGCAAACAGATGTTTTCCCTAACCATCATAGTTAACATCCGTTGGCAATACTATTTTCCATGAATTTGGGCTTAAGTGTGCCTAACTCTGTGTGGGGATTGTGGGCTGGGAACACCAGCAACTTGCATTTGTTGTCCCTCCCTGTAGCATAGAAAGCCAACCACAGCCTATATAGTCTATCCATGTTGTAGCAATTTAGGAAAAGACTTTAATTGTAAAGCTATGCCCGTCCCCTCCACAGTGCACATAACTCAGCTAAGCGACAGAAAACGTATCTGAACTCCTGGCAGCGAGGCCTGTGCCCCCTTCCATCAGGAAATACGTCCTGTATTGATGCAGTGGGGAAATGCATAGCTTAGAAAAAGCAATTGCATGTGTGTGTTTTCCAAAAAGGTAGACAACTGCCTTATACTAGGTTAGTCCAGTTTTGCCCACTTTGACCTGGAGAAGATCTACAGACAAAGGTAAGAACATATGAAGCTGCCTTACACTGAGTACTATTTTTGTGATTATAAGCTGCTTTAAACTGTTTTTAAGATTATGTTTTAATGCTGTAATCTGTCCTGGGACTTTAGAAGGCAAAGGGCAGGTAATCAATAAAAAGCAAGACTAGTCGTCCAGCTAGTTCAGTATTGTCTACAATGGCTGGTAGCAGGAGTCTTTGGCAGCCCTACATGGAGATGCTGAGAAGTGAACGTAGGACCTTCAAGGTCTCTCCCCCCCCCCCCCGTTAATCTACTGGGAGGACACCCCCCACCCCGAACAGATTTGGGGAGGCTGCAGAGGCTGCGAGGGGGAAGGAAAATGATGCTTGGGCAACATGGCGGCTCACCCTCAGAGTTTAGATAATTTTTAAAAAAATATATTTTAAAATCCCCACTGAATGTATAAAGCCTAAAAGGAAGGACACACAGTTTGGAAGAGTTTCATTTAAAAGCCAAGAACCTTCTTACACTGACAGATTATTCTACCTTGTCTAAACACTCAGTCCTCATTTAGTCTCTTCCATGATAATATAACAACAATAAACACAGAGTGCAATCAGCAGCAGTGGCATTTCACACCCCCCATTAGTTAAGAGGCTTGAAAGAGGAAGCACCATTTTCCAAATTGCAAATGTTTGGATGGGCTGTCAAAAAGCCTCTCGGTAAATGCGCTTCCATCCAACAAAAACAAACCCTGTGCAAACAAATCAAGTGGTGCAGAAATCCTTTGCACAAGATGATAGGCGAGGCCTCCATGCTGACACTGTACGCAAGCCAAGTTTTCATGTAGTTGGATGGCTGACCTCCAACTCCTGACATATTCATTATATTCCAGCATGTTGGGCGCAGATTGCATTGAAGTGATGACAGCTACAAGACAGCCAACGAGGACTATGGGCATTCTGGCAACAGGTGCCCTTTCGCTTGTACTGGGGAAAGTTAATCTAGTTTATCATCAAAGTATATTACGTTCAAGGAGTGTCATGTTTTGAAAATTTTAGTGACAGATCAAATGGAGGGAGCACATTTCCACAGAATGTGACTTTCTCCCCCACATTTGAAACCTTTCAGACTACTCTAGTGTTTACGCTTGATCTAGGTCATTTAAGAAGTTATCCTGCTGTTTCAAGTCATACATTAACAGTTCCAAATTTCAGGTTGTGTCTTCTGTCAAAGAGAAAGAGATGTATATTTATAAGACGTTCCATAAGGTGAAACTTCTGACTGGCTGTACAGTGAGTCAGTTATGAACTATAGAAATTGCATAGTGCCCTGTATGCATGCATCCCCAAGTACATTCCTCTTCAGGATACCAAGTTTGAAAGGATCTTACACCTCCTCAAAATTTCGCTTAGCACATCTGAAAATGTTTCCTAGGAATAGGTCATCAATAGATGTGGCCTATGTATACCTGAGATCAGTGAAGGAGTGTGTTTATGCAACTGGAGCTGAAAAAAACTGAGCGCACCTCCCCAGTTATTCTTCAGGTAATGGCAGGAAATAATTGAATGGCTTTATTACCCTGATTAGTGGCAAAGAAGCAGTCTGAATATCTTCCTTAGAGATCCTTAAGAGACATAGAGAAATGAAATTCCAAGATAAAATGATGCAAGGGACTGAACAATAGCATGAATAACAGTTGCAAAAATTCATGAAGGAAAGTTCTTATTTATACTGAAATTGATGTAAATTGGAATTATATTGAATCTTTGTATGCAGCCTGCTTAAGCATGTGAGATATTTCTATCTGGCACAAGACTCTTGCTGACTGGAACGCCACCAGGCCACAACTTCTCAGCATACTAGTTGGATAACTCCAGTCCATTCCAGGTCTTGCATTACCATCTGCCCAACCAAGAACAAAATGGGGCCAGCCATAATAACAGATTGCTGGCACACTCAAGGAGTTCTGTTTGGGTGGATCATTGTGTCAAGGCAGAAGAGTAAATCAAGCTCAATCCAATTTGAACTGAGTACATCTGAAAGCACTCTTACTACCTCCCTCATAAAAAAATTGTAAGTTTAATGTGGATGAGGAAAATGGTGCAATTGCAGCCGACGATTCAGCAAAGCACTTATTAAGAAAGCTAGCTGTATTCATCCACATCCCCTGCCCAATTGACTACAATGGAATAATGTTTTGCTGAGAGTTAGAGAGATGTTTAAATAGCTTGCTGAACCTGGTCTTCCTTAAGAATTCAACTGTGTTAAGTGGGAGAGTGCAACTCATTACAAAGCACACATTAATGAAGAAACAGTAGGAAGCTTTTACTTGGCTTCGTTTCATAGGCATTAACAGGGCCTGCTTTTTGAAAGATGCTGATGATGAATCACCAGAAGGGAAAGCAGCACTCACCACCAAACTCCAAGCTTTCCAAGGAACAATTTTGCTGGCATCCTTTTGAAGCTAAAACGTATTCAGGGGAACTAACTTTTCCACTAACAATGCCTTTAAGATATTTTCTACAAGATTGAAAACCCTTTCTCACCCCGCCCCCGCCCCTAAACTGATCGGGGAAACTTGCTTATTTGGCAGTACTATATATAAATATTGTAAAGAAATAAAATTAATAAATAAGATTATGGTGGCATGAAGAATAGGATAGCCACCTATGCCGACTTAAAAGGGTCTTTCCTTAACATGTATATTTTCCCTCCTATATTGTTCTGGCTAGAAATTTATCTTTTGAATAGCTTTACACACATTTCTGTCCAAGAAAGAAAATATATATTTCCAACCCTCGCATTTTAAAAAAGTGGCTCTAATAAAGAAAAAGATACATTTCAGGCTTCAGGAAATTGAATAGCAATGAATGTCATCAAAAGCAGAGCCGAGAAACAAACATAAAAAACTGGGAGGAAGAGAAGATGAAGCCAAGCAAAATAGCAACTTGAAGGAAATATCTTATTTGAGCACTTATCATGTTTGAGTAAAATGAAACAGAGGATTCTCTAAATTGAAGCCAAGTTCACTTGGGGACCGACTCAAAAAACAGCCAGTTGGTGACCTATGAAACTCACTGTTCAGATGCACTGCTAGTTTGCAACGTGACTTCCAATCTTACCATGCTTTCAGAGATGTTCCTAGATTTGAGGGGGGATGCAGACCAGGCACCTGCCTTCCAAGGGAACTTCCGGCTCTGATTACTCTGAGGGCCCCTTTCTCTGGCCGCTCTGCTCACCTCTCACCTTAAATGCATATCATCATCTTCTTTATTGGTGTCATCTTTGTCTTCCTCCCAAAGGATTCCAGGGCAGCAAACACATAAGTGATGAAACAATTAAAACATCTCAGAGCAATTCCGATTCAGAAACACAGTCTAGGAAAGACCTCTATTTAAAAGGCTTGTTGAAAGAAGAATGTCTTCAGTAGGTGCTTAAAAGGCAACAGATGATGTCTGTATGACGTCTTATGGGAAGGAATTCCAAAGGGTAGGTGCCATGACAATAAAGGCCCCCTTCCTATATTATGTGGAATGGACTTCCTGGTGGAGGTAGAATAATTGATTGGATGTATAAAGCATAAGGGGGTCTAGAGTTATTTTGCTGTTTTTTAACCTTTAAAAGAAGGGACTTGAGCTGTTCACCAGAAGTGGTTTTAGGGTAGCATGACCAGTTTGGCTGCACTGGGCACTGTGCTGTAGGGGTCACCGCAACAATGCTGTAGAACAGAGCACCGATTTTAGCGTCTCTTAGGGCGCTGCTGAAATTTGAGTCCACCACTGTGCTCTCAGTGCCCCATCTTCACTCAGTCACTTCACTTACACTTTCTAGAAGGTCTTCAGAGCAACACGGCACAATACAGCATCACATCACTCTGAAGCCAGAAAGTGCGACAAGCCAGCTACACTTGCTGTAGTGGCTCCAGGGTGACATAATGTTCAATTGCATCTCATTGCTCTGAAGACCTTTTGGAAAGTATAAGCACTAGGGGAGGGAGAAGGCATAGAGGGACTCATACGTGCCCTTCTTTAAAGGTTAAAAAACAGCAAATAACATGCATTCACCTTGTGCATTTAAGGTAAGGGGCAACCCTCCACCCTTCCCTTCTCTGCCAAGGACCAGGTCCCGATGTGTATGCTTTGATCCCAAAATATTCCTAAGAGGTCAGTCACTATTACCCTAATTTTCCAGATGGTGAAAAGTTAGAGATATAGCAACACCTGAGGCTACAAAATGGAACTGGTGGGACTATGGAAAGGGAGAGGGCTGATAAAAGGAAAGGCTTTCATCCAGCTCAACTAAAAGCAATTTTCCTTGCACCCAGGAGTTACTCCTTCATGGAACTAATGTGGCATATAAGCATGGCACACATGAATCCCTGTTATGGCAACTTTTGCAGTTTGGAACGTACAGTTTGGAGCTTCTGAGATCGCAGCACATACATCCTGTCCATTTGTCTGAAAGCAATGAGTGAACTGGCACTAAGAAGATGTGTGTGCTATACCTTCAAGCTGTAGTAATCCCCTTCTGAGCATGCTCCAGTTGCTTTATTCCCAAGAAATCTCCTAGCCCTTTGACCTTTGGACTCATAAACCTTCAAAGCAGTGTATTCACCTTGTCCAGTGCCCTGCTTTAGATCAACTGCAGAGACGTCTAGTCTGGATCAGTGATCAAACAGAGAGTCTGTGTTTTTACACATGCCCTCTGAGCTCTATAGTAAGTACCTCCCTAGGTCTCATAGCAGGAAGTAGTCAACTACAAGCAGAGCAACAAACTGTTTACACTTAGCAGAGTGGCAGCTTTACCACATTAGAAGCTGAGAGAGTTCTTAAGAATGGATTGCGGAGCATGAACAACATTAGAACTCTTTTTCACACAGTCTTAGAACTGCCCAAGGAAAATGAATAGCGCTTCAGTTTAGGCTTAAAGTAAAAACCATGGACATATGCTATTTTTGCTAGACACTGTGTAAAATGGTTGTAGCTGTTTGTGGTGCTGCTATAGTTCCCCTGACATTGACAGAAGTTAGTCATAGTAAGACAACTGGAGCAGACTATATATAATCTAGCACTGTTTGCGATAGGAGAACAAAACAAAATAAGTTGAAACTTGTGCTGGCTGAAGCCGTGCCTTGCTCAGGAGACTATTTGCTTTAAGATCCTGTTGAGAATTGAGGCAATGGATGCATATATTTGCTTATTTTGTAATGGCCATTGGTTAAGTACATAAACTGAATTGTAGAGTATTCAGTGAAATAATGCCATAGTTCTCTACTACCGTTTCTAGAAGTGTATGAACTGCAGAACTGGTGTACAATAACTCATTAGATACAGCATGTCCCTGCTTAATTTACTTCCTGCTGGTAATTGCCCATCTAGTGAGATTTAAATGGTGCCACATCAAATAATCTCCGTCTCACTATGTATAGGCATGATCACATACAGTTGGAAGATGTTAATGTTCAGGGACACAACTTTCTGTTGTAAGTGGAATGGGTTTCGATAACAAAATACAATGTGAGCATACTTCATTACAAAAATTGGGACAATTCATGAGGATCTTACAAAATTGCTATCAAGTGGGAGCAGGCAGACAAGGGGAACAAGAAATGCCAACTCAAATGTGACAACAACCCCCATGCCACCAGTGAACTAGGACCCATTTATTTTTACTTATGGAAAGAGCATAATACTATGGAGATCAGGTGCGGGAAACTTTTTTTTTCCTCAAGGGCCTGATTAAGAACCTTTCAGGGACCACATTCCAATGGAAGGTTGGGTCATAGGCAAGTGTGTATGGCGCAACGGATATGATTTTTACCTTTTGCGAAGCAAAAACTAGTTATTTCTATATATTCCCCACACGTATTTCTCCATCCGCCATCTTGGCAAGCTAGAGGCATTATCACAATTTAAGGACACAGCCGGCCAGTTGGGGGTATGGCCAAGAGAGGGTCCTGAGGGCCAGATAACTGGGCCTGAGGTTTCTCGTTCCTGATGTCGGTACTTTTGTGACCGTTAAATTATATATGATTTAACATAATGTATTCTTCAGCAAAACCCAAGCTAAGGAAGCTATGCATCGTAATACCAATTTTATTGGGGTGAGGAGGTACTGTGAAGAGAAACAAAGTAATGTGATTACTTGCAGAGTATTACTAGGTTTGCACAGAGGTATTTCTCAGCCAAGAAACTTCTGTTCAGGGCTTAAAGCTTGCCTTTCCTATCACACTACACATTTGTTTCAGCACTAGGGTTCAACAGATAGGAAGTTTGCTGGTTGTCACTGGCAATGCGCATCCATCTTAGACAAATACCCAACTGAAGCAGGCTGATTAGGAAGTATGTGAACCTCCTCCAAAGCAAAAAGGGTCTTTTCTGAATTGGTCCAAAGAGAGGTGGGTTGCTCTCAGACTAGAGAGGAAAATGGGAGGATGTTGAAAACGCTGGACGTTCTGGTGTTTTTAGTTCTTTTTTGCTTTGTGTGAGCTCCTCTTATTCTATTCCAGATGAATCATTTCCTAAAACCCAGCGCCTTGCATCCTAATTATCATATACTCTTACCGTTTGTTTATGCCTTTAACTGTTATTTAGTTCACTTCCCTCTAACTTCAGTGTTCCAAATTTGAAGGTCTGTGTAAATGTCAGGTTCTGTCTGTGTTCTTTGGTGTGACGATGCTGAGTGAAACTGTGTTGTGCACAGATAGATAGGGGAAGAGCATGCATGATGTTCTAGTGTGCACATTCACTACATCAGTGTACACTTTCAGATTTCACTTAAATATCCATTAAGGTTGAAGCAGAAGTATGTCTAAGCTTATGTTACCCAAGGCTGTTTCTGGACCCGAGGGATACAGAGATCAGTCTATTTTTGGTCCCTGCCAGTTTTGCATGTATTCATTCATAAATCTTTTCCATCTGGTTTCTGCTTTAGTTTACAATTTTTAAAAAACAGAAAGTGCACAAAAACAGGTTCAAGTGCTTATTTTGTCAGAAAATACACATTTTCATCAATACTTTATCTCAAAGTAGTAATTTCTAAATATATTTTGTCCTAAAATACTTCTCTTGCAATTACTTTGTGTTACAGTTTTTGAGTCATGAACCATATCACACATTTTGGAAAACTGAGAGACTCAAAGGATGAGTACATTCCAATCCATACATTAATCTGGGAGATGAGGATCAGGTCTGTTGACATGGAGATTCACAGGCATCAAATTAGAATTTATCCCTGCTGCTTTTCCCTGGGGAAACTGTTCTTCAGTGTTCAGTTGGAGCAAATGGCAATTCGAGTTTTCTCTGGACTGAAGTTTGCTCCAATTTGGCCCTTACTCAAGCAGAGGTGACTTCCCCCCACAAGACACCGAGCACAAAACCCAATCGGTGTGACAGTTGGTAGGCTTCATCCCCTCATGTAGGTTGCCGTATCTACAAATTTCTCCAAAAAGAGAGAGTTATATCTCTTTGTTGATTTCCCCATATAGTCTAGTGAGCAGACACAAGAAGTTTCATAAGTGAGGTTCCACTTTGGATCTTGTCCAATGCAGCCTGAAAGCAGGTTTGAAGAAAAGCAAACAAACCTGTGACACCACTACTTGCCCCCATCTGTACTGGTAAGACCATCATTTCAGCATTTCATCTATTTTGGATGATCAGAGGTGAGCAGTATTACTTATGTAGATAAAATGGCACCATCTACATTCCAGAAGGAGAACACAAGGAGATCCCTGCTGAATTAGGCCATTGGCCCATCTAAAGGCAGCATCCTGTTCTCACAGTGGCCAACCAGATGCCTATGGGAAGCTCACAAGCAGGACTTGAGCACAACAGCATCCCCACTCCTACGGTTCTCAGCATCTTGTATTCAGAAGCATACTGTCTGACAGCGGAGGTAGGTCAAAGCCATTAGGGTTAGTAGCCATTGTAATGTCAGCAAGCTTGAAGGAACCCTGAGGTTTCCAAAGGTAAAAATCATCATCATCATCATCATCATCATCATCAATGGGGGGGGGGACCTAAAAATACACCAGGGAGGACTGAGCCTATGCAGTGGCCAAAGAATGCCAACTGACTATTTGGGTGGGTGAATGGAAATCCTGGTGGGAAGAGGGCACTCCACATCGCACTTTGTTGCAGGTTCCACTTGTTTTCTTCTGTTATTTTGGCTGCTGTCTTGGGTTAACAATGGAGGCATCAAGAATACCTGAGCTACCGCCTCCTCCTTCTCCTTGAAGGTACCAATCAGAAAAAAAAGTTTCAAATCTGAATTAGAGTGCCCTAATAATGTAGTCAAAGAATACAATAATAATCAATGAGCTAACACATTTTATGTCAGAAAACTGACTGTTTTAATTCTTGAGGTACACGACAGTATTCACTATGGACTTTCAGATCTAGCTTATTATTTTCATTGTTACTGCTTGCTGTGAACTTTAGAATGAATTAAGATCATGAACGAAAAGCTTGTTACTGCCATAATATTTAACTGCATCATAAAGTATTTGCTATTATGCTTCCAAACTAAAAGCGCTGTTGATGATGTGGCAAGCTTTCATATTTTCCTGCGGACCTGAATGGGCACAATGCTCTTTTTGTTCCATTAGGATTAATGGCTCTGTGTCTTTGGGGTAGGATTTTCTGTTAAAGGAATGTACTTCTGCTTCATGAAGTCTACCCATCTATTGTCTATAACTGGCTTGTTTACATTACAGTTGGCTCAAAATCCACATTTTATTATAGCCCAAAGTCCAGTGCTTGACCTCCCCAGGTGGAGTGGCATAGCCTTTCTGCTCCTTCGTCTGTTCAAACAGGCCTTAACAGCAGGCCTCTGAGAATGGCTGCCATTGTTCAGAATGTAATCTGTCTTGTATAGCCTCTTTCCAGGGTCTGAAATTCAATGTTACCTACTTTAGCCTTCACTTTAATTGGCCTGTTTACACTCTTTACTTTCTGCTTAGAGATTTGCATGTATGCAATAAAGAAAGGTTCTCTTATGAGCTACAGTATTCATCATCAAGTACTTCTTCAATCGCAAGAAGGTCAATGGTACTCCTTTCGTCCTTTATTTGACAAAATGAAGGGGAGTGGGGTATTATAACAGTTTCCAAGCTAAGATGTATCTATATTGACTTCAGCAGCTTAGCATCAGAAATCAAACCAAATCAATCTATATCTTTTTAAAAAGCAACAGCAAAAAGGGACCATTTTAAATATTGTGAAGTTCGGAGAGTAATTTGATTCATTTCACATTTAAAGGTGAACCTACCTAATGTGCACTTTTTGAAACAATACACAAACTGGAAGACAGGCATCCTTCAGAGTTCCCACTTTTGCAGTGCAGTTAGTTCTCCAGCCAAGTAATGTACACAAAAATGCATGAAATGGGATGAAGTGAGCACAAAAACGCATAACTTACACAAATGCAATGTTAAGGGAAATTGCTCTGTGAAAATATAAAATTCACACTAAAATGCAGATGGATTTCATGAGGACTTTTTTCTTACAAAAAAAAATCACAAACTGTTGTGTAAATGTGGAAAACTGAACTTAAGATGGGAAAAATGGGAAGGGAAACCAAAAACGACAGTTTTGCCCATCCCAAAAGTGAACCCAGGAAGAAATATTATCCAACATTGACAAGTGTCATTCTTAGTGTCTTGCTCTCACTTCTACTCAGCATTCACAAAAGAGTAGTTCTTAAGTTATGTGATGTATTGTTCTCTTCCAGTGTCAATTTCTTCTATGCTTGTTTGATTTCTTGATGATGCATTAACAGAATGTCCTTTTTCTGCTTCTTACTATGTGCTATTAGCAGTCATGCAACATGTACTCTTTGAAATCTGGCCTTTTCAGAGGAATTAAATGTGCTTCTTGCTCCCACCCGCCCCCCAACTGCATTTGTCATGGCCTTTTCTCAGATTTATGTACCCAGTAAGAGATTCAAATTAGAGGGGACATTTAGAATATGTTCTCATGGTGTTTTAATCAGAAATTCCTCAGTGTTGTAAAGATGATCTCATCTAGCTTCCATCTTGATTATATTGAGTCATCTACCAGAACTTCACTTCCCAATGAAGGACCTTGCAGTGAAGAATTTACTCTCTGTGGGACTTTGTGGGTTACATGTTCTAGGGCTGTTCTAGGGCTGATTCAGACAAATATAAAGAATGGAAGTATTAAATTTATAATCCATATACATGACTAGCAGGGGTTGAGACCAAGTGAATTAGAGCAAAAATCTCAGGCTGCAAAATTGTCCATGGAAGTTTTTACAATCCCAACTATCATGCCATGACAGTGAAAGTTAGAGCACTACATTCACTTTAATTCATTCCCTTTTAATATATTCCCTTTAGTGGGCTGGGTATTATTTATTGTTGTTGTTGTTGTTGTTGTTGTTGTTGTTGTTGTTGTTGTTGTTGTTGTTATTTCATGCCATTTCCATTATGTTGCTAACAGACATTAATCATGTTTACTGAGAATCTAGAGCAAGAGGCTAAGGATGCAGTTCTTAGACAGGGAAGAGAGAGGGGGAGCTAAAGGTGAAGATAATTGTATCATCCAGCGTGGCCAGGCCATGTTGGCAGGCTGAAAGTAAGAGCAGAGCAGTGTGCTCTTCTGTCCTTTACCGTGTGTTTCCTTCCCCCCTTTTCCATTTTCCTTCCTAACAGCAACACCTATACTCTGTTGCCAGGACTGGGGAGGTTTATGTGACACAGCATGGAGAGTTTGGGTCTCTCTCTCTCTCTGTCTCTCTCTCTCTCTCTGGGGCATACCTCTTTCTGCCCATCATTAGCAAGGGAGATCACATTCTACCATATGATAGGAATGCCCTCACAGGGACCATACGATTGCAGAGTGTGAAGAGAGGACAGGGCCTGTCTGAGTACATATTATAGTAAATAGATCTTAGTCCACACGCAAACAGGAGTCATGGTTGGGCTTGGGACTTAAGTGGGTGAGGAAGGGGGCCTGCAGCAGTCCCATTGAAATCTCCACCCTGGCCAACTCATAGAATCATAGAGTTGGAAGAGACCACAAGGGCCATCGAGTCCAACCCCCTGCCAAGCAGGAAACACCATCAGAGCACTCCTGACATATGGTTGTCAAGCCTCTGCTTAAAGACCTCCAAAGAAGGAGACTCCACCACACTCCTTGGCAGCAAATTCCACTGTCGAACAGCTCTTACTGTCAGGAAGTTCTTCCTAATGTTTAGGTGGAATCTTCTTTCTTGTAGTTCCAGAGAAGCTCCATGTCTGCTTCTCTGGAGCAGCAGAAAACTCAAT
Source organism: Podarcis tiliguerta (assembly GCF_965153285.1). Lineage (NCBI taxonomy): Eukaryota > Metazoa > Chordata > Lepidosauria > Squamata > Lacertidae > Podarcis > Podarcis tiliguerta. Next base: position 4,844,388 of record NC_139544.1, on the reverse strand, counting down.
GTTGCTCTTTGCTTGAGGAGGAAAGCTCCCATTAGTGGCTTTGAATTGGGGACTGACCCTCCAATGAAAAGTAGCATGTTGGGCTGAGTGACAATTTCCATCTGGTAAGGGGAATGGTTAAACTCCCTTGGTTCCAAGTATAATTGACCTTCGTTCCTGGTCAACTCATTGACCTCATCTTCAGTGGTGTATTAAGCTGAATCTGTGCACAGAACCTTCCAAAATGCCACATAATTTATATCTGTTATTTAGCTCCCCCTCCCCCCTCAAATTTGGTGGCTTACAACATAATAGACAAATAACCAAGGTAAAATGCTAAAAATCAGAAATATGCTTGGTTGTATCCATAGACTATGGAAATATTATAATAGAAATATTAATATAAATATTATTATTATTATTATTTACTACATTTATTTGTCACTTACTACTAAGCCACCATCCTGATTAGCAGCACATGCCCAGCCATGAGTATTGAGAGATAAGTCCTGCTGAATTCAATAGGCCAGTGGGGTTAGGATTCCATCTTCAGTTTCCATTTGTCCCACATTGCCAAGGAAGTTCCACATCCATCAATCATTTTCACAAGAGCTTTGCTGCCTCTAGCAGAAATGACAACATTCTGCCAAACTGCTTATCATTGGACTAATGTAGTTATCAGGTTCAAGAACTGCTTAGGTTGTAGAATCAGAATCCTGTGTGACAGGTACGTTATGAAGTATATTTTCCCTTCATGTCTCACCCCAAAGAGCAAGCTACCTCTTTCATCTAAAGAAATATGAACACTGTCGATAAACATGGAAGCAAAGCAATGAACACCACAGCTCTGGCACAGGGCATTCTAAACAGTCAAGAGCTTGAAATAAATTTTAAAAAATTAAAAAATGTCCAGTAGCATCTTAGAGACCAACTAAGTTTGTTCTGCCTATAAGCTTTTGTGTGAAAGAAGTGTGCATGCACACGAAAGCTTATATGGCCTCGGTCCAGTATACCTGAAGGAGTGTCTCCACTCCCTTTGTTCAGCCCGGACTCTGAGGTCCAGTGCCGAGAGCCTTCTGGTGGTTCCCTCCCTGCGAGAAGCAAAGTTATTGGGAACCAGGCAGAGGGCCTTCTCGGTAGTGGCGCCCGCCCTGTGGAACGCCCTTCTACCAGATGTCGAATGAAAAAACAACTACAGTGGTACCTCGCAAGACGAATGCCTCGGAAGACGAAAAACTCGCAAGACGAAAGAGTTTTTCATTTTCTGAGTTGCTTCGCAAGACAGATTTCCCTATGGGCTTGCTTCGCAAGACGAAACGTTTTGCACCTTTTTTAAAAAATCGCCAATGCATTCCTATGGGAAACCGTCAATACACAGTGGTGCTTCGCAAGATGAAAAAATTCACAAGATGAAAAAACTCGCAGAACAAATTAATTTCGTCTTGCGAGGCACCACTGTACCAGACTTTTAGGATACATCTGAAGGCAGTCCTGTTCTGGGAAGCTTTTAATATCTGAAGGACTATAGTATTTTAATATTTTGTTGAAAGCTTCCAAGAGTGGCTGGGGAAACCGAACCAGATGGGTGGGATATAAATAAATTATTATTATTATTATTATTATTATTATTAATTATTCCCAGAGCAAACTTAGTTGGTCTCTAAGGTGCTACTGGACAATTTTTAAAATTTGTTTATTTATTTCAACTGCATCAGACCAATACTGCTACCTACCTGAATCTAGAGTCAAGAGCTTGATGGCTCATTACATTTAATAATCTAAAGGCACAGCGCTCTTGGATACATGATAAGAACTGGACAGTATTGAACTCTTCTATTTATACCACTAAAAGAATAAGCATGGTAATGCATAAATTGTTTTAAAAATACTGTAGGGATTAAGGTGCTACACTCAATTTGCCAGCAAGTTTGGAAAACTCAGCAGTCATCAGAGGATTGGAGAAGATCAGTCTACATCGCAATCCCAAAGAAGGGCAGTGCTAAAGAATGCTCCAACTACCGCACAATGGAGAATTGATAGTAAGGGGGGGGAATGGAAAATGAAAACTTATGAAGAGGTGAAAGAATTTGTTTATGATTGGTTGCATTACTATCAGATTAGTGAAATGTTTAAAAAAGATTGTAAAATGTGTGGATATGAAGGAAAAGAATCAAAATTTCAAATAGAGGTATTGGATAATGAGTATAAAAATTTGTCTAAAATGTATAAAATGTTGCTGGAATGGCATACAAAAGATGAAGAGGTAAAATCGGTAATGCTACATTGGGCCAGAGATTTTGGTTATAATATACAGTATGATGACTGGATGAAATTATGGAACGAAAGGTTAAAATTCATGGCGTGTACCGCGTTGAAGGAAAATGTAATGAAAATGGTATATAGATGGTACATAACGCCAGTTAAATTGGCTAAAATGTATAAAACATGTAACAAGTGTTGGAAATGTAAAGAAAAAGAAGGAACTTTCTATCATATGTGGTGGGAGTGCAAAAAGGTGAAAGGCTTCTGGGAAATGACATATAATGAAATGAAAAAGATGTTGAGATATACATTTGTTAAAAAACCAGAGGCCTTCTTACTAGGATTGGTAGGTAATGAAATTAATAGAAAAGACTGTAAACTTTTCCAATACGCAGTAACAGCAGCAAGAATACTTCTGGTGCAAAGATGGAAGCAGGAAGAAATTCCAATAGTGGAAGAATGGAGAATGAAACTGACTGAATATGCAGAATTGGATAAACTGACTGGGAAGATTCGATATCAGAAAGACCAAAAGTTTATTGAGGACTGGGGGAGATTTACAGAATATCTTAAAAGCATATGTGATGTACAGAATATCTTAAAAGCATATGTAATGTATAGACAACGCTTGTTGGTTTTGAAGAGTCTCTGTGAAAAATTAAGAAATATTGTAAAAAAGAAAATAGGAGAAAGGAAGAGGAATGCTTAAAGGCAATAAATAAGCTCAGAAATGCATTAACAATAGAAATTTCAATGAAAGATTGGCAGAGAAACTGAGGGAAGTCAAAAATTGATGAATGTGTGATTAAATGTGAGTTGATTGTATAAAAATGTTTGGAAAATAAATAAAAATTATTATAAAATAAATAAATAAATAAAATTCTACAAGGAAGGCTTAAGCAGTATGTGGACCGAGAACTCCCAGAAGTGCAAGCTGGATTTTGAAGGGGCAAAGGAACCAGAGACCAAATTGCAAACATGTGCTGGATTATGGAGAAAGCTAGAGAGTTCCAGAAAGACATCTACTTCTGCTTCATTGACGATGCAAAAGCCTTTGACTGTGTCGACCACAGCAAACTATGGCAAGTTCTTAAAGAAATGGGAGTGCCTGATCACCTCATCTGTCTCCTGAGAAATCTCTATGTGGGACAAGAAGCTACAGTTAGAACTGGATATGGAACAACTGATTGGTTCAAAATTGGGAAAGGAGTACGACAAGGGTGTATATTGTCTCCCTGCTTATTTAACATATCCAGAATTCATCATGCGAAAGGCTGGGCTGGATGAATCCCTAGCCGGAATTAAGATTGCCGGAAGAAATAACAACCTCAGATATGCAGATGACACAACCTTGATGGCAGAAAGTGAGGAGGAATTAAAGAACGAAAGAGGAGGGCGCAAAATATGGTCTGAAGCTCAACATCAAAAAAACTAAGATCTAGGAGTCTTGGTTGACCACAAACTTGACATGAGCCAACAGTGTGACGCGGCAGCTAAAAAAGCCAATGCAATTCTGGGCTGCATCAATAGGAGTATAGCATCTAGATCAAGGAAAGTAATAGTGCCACTGTATTCTGCTCTGGTCAGACCTCACCTGGAGTACTGTGTCCAGTTCTGGGCACCACAGTTCAAGAAGGACACTGACAAACTGGAACGTGTCCAGAGGAGGGCAACCAAAATGGTCAAAGGCCTGGAAACGATGCCTTATGAGGAACGGCTAAGGGAGCTGGGCATGTTTAGCCTGGAGAAGAGGAGGTTAAGGGGTGATATGATAGCCATGTTCAAATATATAAAAGGATGTCACATAGAGGAGGGAGAAAGGTTGCTTTCTGCTGCTCCAGAGAAGCGGAAGTAGAGCAATGGATCCAAACTACAAGAAAGAAGATTCCACCTAAACATTAGGAAGAACTTCCTGACAGTAAGAGCTGCTCGACTGTGGAATTTGCTGCCAAGGAGTGTGGTGAAGTCTCATTCTTTGGAGGTCTTTAAGCAGAGGCTTGACAACCATATGTCAGGAGTGCTCTGATGGTATTTCCTGCTTGGCAGGGGGTTGGACTCGATGGCCCTTGTGGTCTCTTCCAACTCTATGATTCTATGATTCTATGGCCACTGGTTCCATCACCTCCTGCAAACAGAAGGGGAAGAAATGGAGGCAGTGAGAGATTTTACTTATTGGGTTCCATGATCACTACAGATGGTGAAAGCAGTCACAAAATTAGAAGACACCTGCTTCTTGGGAGAAAAGTGATGACAAACCTAAACAGCATCTTAAAAAGTAGAGACATCACCTTGCTGACAAGGTCCGTATAGTAAAAGCTATGGTTTTCCCAGTAGTGATGTATGGAAGTGAGAGCTGGGCCATAAAGAAGGCTGATTGCCGAAGAATTGATGCTTTTGAATTCTGGTGCTGGAGGAGACCCTTGAGAGTCCCATGGACTGCAAGAAGATTAAACCTATCCATTCTTAAGGAAATCAGCCCTGAGTGCTCACTAGAAGGACAGATCCTGAAGCTGAGACTCCAATACTTTGGCCACCTCGTGAGAAGAGAAGACTCCCTGGAAAAGACTCTGATGTTGGGAAAGATGGAGGGCACAGGGAGAAGGGGACGACAGAGGACAAGATGGTTGGATAGTGTTCTCAAAGCTACCAGCATGAGTTTGACCAAATTGTGGGAGGCAGTGGGAGACAGGAGTGCCTGGTGTGCTCTGGTCCATGGGGTCATGAAGAGTTGGACACGACTAAACAACAACAAGGGATTCCCACACAACACACCCTCAAAGTGCCAGGAGGGAAACCTGTGAAAGGTTTGGCTGGGTACTTTATGAGAACTGGACTATTAGAGGTCATGCCATTATTGAGCTCTTCTATCTAGCGACTCCTGTAAAAATGTAAAACATTTAAGCAGTCAACATCTTCGCTGCCTCACAAATGTCCATGATCAAGCTCTTTCTTTCTTTCTTTCTTTCTTTCTTTCTTTCTTTCTTTCTTTCTCTCTCTTTCTTTTTTGCTTTCACAGCGGGAGGGGGGGGAGAGAAATAACATGCCTGCTCTATGTTATTTAAACAATATTTTACGTATAGATAAGTATTGTGCCAAATTTCAGCCTTGAGTAAATTAATTTTTATTATGAACTTTTATATCCTGGAGAACAGTAGTAAATATAAAGGGAACATTGCCAAAGCGTTAACGACATTGGTGTTAACACGCATTGCTATAAATACATGCTTAAAGTCTGCGGCAATTAGCAGCTGACCGGAAAGATTAATACGGGGGGCCCTTTACCCACCTTTACGGGATGTAAATTAACTCTCTTATCGATCTTGTATAAGCATGGCAATGTGTTAACTGTTAAAAATACTGTAGGGTATAGGAAATTAATTAGGGCACTAGCCTCAGAAGTCATGCTAAGTAAGGATTTGTAAGCATTTTTAAAGTGAAACTTGTTTCCAGAGGTTTGCACTGCCAGCCATAAAAGTGTGATCCTAATAAAACCTTAGGCTGACATGGTAAGGCGGAAGCGGGACCCTGCAGCTGAAAAACAAATATTTGTTTTTAATGGTAGGCTGTGAGAAAATATGAACTCTTAATGGCTTCCACCTGTCTTGGTTTAATTTTTATTTTCCGTTTTACTGTATGTGTAGTCTAATTATTAGGCTTCTAGTATTTGGGTATAATTGAATGTTGGGAATGGCAAGCAGAAGCTGGAAACTTCTTTCTTGTCCTTGGATGGGATTCCTGCTGCGTATAAACAGCTGGTAGAGCATCTTTGCAAATTGATTTGTAGTTCTGATTAACAACGAAAGGGTGAATTTGAACTGGCTGAAGATATTTTGTTAAATCTCAATATGTTTTACAAGTTAAACCAATACAGTCAGAAGCAAGCATCGCTGAGTTCAATGGAGCTTATATTCAGGAGACCAGGCCCAGGATTCCAGTTATGCCAATTCCAATAAATTGAGTGTGTGAGTCTGGGTGTGGGTGTGTATAACAGTGGATCAGTAAAGCTGTCATCAACTGATGCTGTCATAATAAGCTGCTGCATGTCAAAATTACACCACCCAGAATAGCTGTGAAGCATCTTTCATAGAGTGGGACACAAAAGCACCACAGCGCGCAGCAACTGTGTCCAAAAATAAAATCCAGCCACTACCCATGGCAACATATCTTACATACAGTTCCATGTAGTAGGCTCCAGACAAAAAGACAATGTTTTACTAAAGGACAAAGAAGTTGCTTTCTTTCTCAGATTTGTTGCTGTAAAACTACAGGAACATTATTTTATATGTAGTGGGGCTACTAGGTGAATCAGCAGCAGGAGAAGTAAATCATTGCAGTTGAAGTTGCTTTTATGCTTCTGCATTATATTAATATTAGTGTAATATTTTTGAGAGGATGTAATAAGTTCATTTGTTGCTAGTAGTAGGCAAGAGGCAGCTAACAATCCTGCAGAACCACAAGAGCCTAAACTTTTTGGAATGGCATAACAGAGTTTGGGATTTACTGGTAGCCGAGGCAATTGCTCACCAATAAGAGTTGCAAGATGTAACATGACTCCAACTTTCTGTGTGCCTGGATACTATTCTCTCTATCATTGGTATCTGCCCCAATACATATATACATACATGCATGATTTTATTTGTATGCCGCCATTCCACAGTTCAAACCACTCAAGGTGGCTTACAACATTAAAAAAAAAAACATAACTACAACATAAAAACAGTTATAAATAATAAATAAAACATTAAGAATACAGAACCAAACTGAACAATTTCCACATAAATCACAATATCTAAAGAAAGATACAACCCCCCCCCCAACATCTACTACAAACAACCCCTCACAACAAAACCCAGCAAACAACGCCCACAATGAAGAATCCATTCAGCTTCTGTAGCTGGAGTCAGTCTGGGCCACGCCCCCTCAGGCCAGATGGGAAAAGCCAGCAATGCAAGGAGCAGGGTATTCCAGGATGCAGGGCCAAGATGGTCTCCAGTAGTACTGCATGCATGCCTACATATCATTTGAAGCTCTATAACTGGAAGGACACTATAATCTAGGAGTAGCCATAAGCAGTTGGAATAAATACACTTTAATCCATGGTGCACTGAAGATATTGTGGACTTCAACTCCCACCATCTTTGGTCTTCTGTATGAACTTCCACCATGCTAGGTCTTCCATTTGAAGCCCCATGTTGATGCATCACTTCCTCCTTCAGCACTATGCTAGCCCAAGAGATGCCTTTAAAAAAGTAAAGGTAAAGGGACCCCTGACCATCAGGTCCAGTCATGGCCGACTCTGGGGTTGCGGCGCTCATCTCGCTTTATTGGTCGAGGGAGCCGGCGTACAGCTTCCAGGTCATGTGGCCAGCATGACTAAGCCGCTTCTGGCGAACCACAGCAGCGCACGGAAACGCTGTTTACCTTCCCGCTGGAGCGGTACCTATTTATCTACTTGCACTTTGATGTGCTTTTGAACTGCTAGGTTGGCAGGATCAGGGACCAAGCAATGGGAGCTCACTCCGTCGTGGGGATTCGAACCGCTGACCTTCTGATTGGCAAGTCCTAGGCTCTGTGGTTTAACCCACAGCGCCACCTGTGTCCCGTCTTTAAAAACACACACACAAAAGAAAGCTACTCACCTCCCCTTCCCTCAATTTTTTGAACCCCTCCAATGCTATTGTTGTCTTTATAGAATGTGGAGAGTGACATTTTTTTTAACATGGCTGCCAGATAGGTCAGCTATCTTCACAGGAAGGTGAAGAACAGAGGGCAAAGAATTTTGAAACTGCGTATGCAATATATTAACGTATGGTTGAGTTAAGCTGTTCTGCTAAAACAAATGTTTTTATTTAAAAAATCAGCATGTCCTGTGAGTCCGCGAAACTATTGAGTGAGGATTGCAATATTAGTACTCACGGGATCTAAGATGGTTAATAACTCTAAAAGGATTACTAGCGTTAGTACTTATTTTTCTTGGCACACTGGAATTCCGACAGTTCACACCATGAAAGTGCTTACACATAAAATGTGGACGGTTTTTAAAAAGAAAGGCTTATGCTAATAATATTTGTGATTTCTGAGCCTATTGCTGGTAGCAACCATTGAAAAAAAATGACATCATCTTTGACCCCAGCAATATGGGTGACAAATGTAAGAGGATTAGTAACTGTTTTCTACTGGGCATTCATGCAAGTTCTTAGCTTGTCAGAAATGATTGCCTTATAAGCAAAGTGGTAAATATTAAAAAGTCTTAAGACGCTGGCAATTTTAAGAACTGCTGTTAAATGTTGTGCAGCCGTGTATCTGGAAGCCAATGCCACAGAAGAACATTCCAGGGTGTTAGGGGACTATAACATTTATATTTTCCAAAACATTTTAAGCAGCTAAAATGGTTGCCGTAATGCCACAGCTTCTTGTTCTGCCCTTTTTCACAAGGAATAGAAGCATAATAATACTCCATCATGTTACTCTACATAATAATACTCTGGCATAGACTGAGTGTGAAAAGTGTATACCAAAACACACTTCCTAAATGGCACTTCCATGTCATGTTTTCACTTCTCTCCCCATAATGTGTGATTCCCTGTGGCATTTTGGCATTACCCGCCCCCTCTAAGAGCAGCCAAGGATGTGAAAAGGGCATGGGGAAATGCATGATCTGAAATCGTCATAAAGTAAATATAACTGTATCTATTGCAAGAAGAGAAAGGGTCACTTAGCCCATCAGCAGCTGGCAACATCCTTACAATAGGCTATATCCAGCCAAGTCATACTCAGTGAAGACTCATAAAAATCAATGAACATAAGTTACTTAAGTCTGTCCATTTCAGTAGTTCTGATCTGAGACCTACTAATGTCTCAGTGTGCTTTCTGGCATGTAAAAACATTAAAAACATGCTAAAGAATATGGAGTTATATGCTTTGGATTTTATTTTTATTTAAGAAAACTTTTAACAGAGGTGGGTTTTTTAATTCAGGGGAAAAGAAACATGTACTAATAAGTTTATTTGCTTTTAAAAGAAAGAAGAAAAAGCTCAAATCATTATTTTGCTTACCAATCTTTTTTTTTGGGGGGGGGGGGGAATAGGACCTCTCCTGGGAATATAGTTAATATTTTGCTGCATTTTCTCTAAGTACAGTGGTACCTCGGGTTAAGAACTTAATTCGATCTGGAGGTCCATTCTTAACCTGAAACTGTTCTTAACCTGAAGCACCACTTTAGCTAATGGGGCCTCCTGCTGCTGCTGTGCCAGCGGAGAACGATTTCTGTTCTCACCCTGAAGCAAAGTTCTTAACCCGAGGTGCTATTTCTGGGTTAGCAGAGTCTGTAACCTGAAGCGTCTGTAACCCGAGGTACCAATGTATTCTTTTTCATTTTATTTATTATTTATTAAATTTGAATATTGCCTTTCATCCAAAGCTCTCAGGGTCATTCACAGCTTAAAAACACAAGATAAAAACGCAAAATACGTAATAAAAACAGGAACAAAAACAAAGCGAACTAATAACCCTGCCCCCCTCATGATATGATAATGATTTCTTAAAACATAGAAGGGTCACAGATGAGCCATGGGGGGGGGGGTGTTTTTGTTTTTGTTTTGTTTTCTTCTTAAGCCAAAGTGCATTACTGAGAAACTGTCAGCTTACATACCTGATTGAGTCTAAGTTCTAAAATCACCTCTGTTATGACATTGCCATTCAAACAATTGACAATCAAGTCTGAGTCCAGTTCCTTTTTCCTACTTTTTAAAACAGCTGCAACCCCGACAGCCTTGTTGGCAATTTGATCCTAAACATCTATCTCTGCTAACTTTCAATCTAGTGAATTAGAAAAAAACAAATATTCTAAATATTCTCTAGCTAGCAGGGTGCAAGTGACTGGGCTCAAGCAGTACAACAAATGCTTTCCTGAAAAGCCTTTTAGTTAATCCACATACGTTTCAAATTTAGGGAGCTGTGGTGTTGTTCTTCCCATCACATGATGGCTGTATTCTAGGGCGCATTACTTTCAGCACATTTAAGTGCATTTAATTTTGTGTTGCATTGCAGACAAGGAGACACATTTTGAAAGTGCTTTCCTTTTTGCAGCTACATTCATTCATGAGGTACACAGTTTGTAATAAGGTGCCACATCACACATATTTCTACCGGTGTCGGGGCCAGGAGTCGGCTTCACCTGCTGAGCAGCAGCCTGAACAAACAGAAGAAGAAGTGACTCCACCTGCTGTTGATCAGTCTTCTTGCTCCTGATGAGAAACAGGAGCTTCCAGTCTCAGCCAGTTTCTGGAAACAACATTCATCATTCTTGAAAAGACTTTGGTGCTTCTTGCAACCTTGGACCCTCCACTTTCTTGATCCCCGGAACATCTGATTACATGAACTGAGATACTCCTGACCTTAGGACTGGACTGGACCTTGTATACGGACTCTGCCTCCAGGCAAGTACCCCCCCTGAAACTCGTCTGGTTGGCTGACTTTTCCCACCCCTGAGCTCTGCCATGGCTGGCAGCACAGGACTATGACAACCAGAGCCTTTTACAATCTTCTGAAGCACATCCTTCGAAGAACACATTCAAATCTCTTCTCATTCAAAGCTAAGTTTAGACCAGTGAGGAAATGCCGGACCAGTTCCTCAAGTCAAATGGAAAGTTTTGACTTCAAAGTGGAGAGTGGAATGTTCTCTTTCACCATTAGAACAAATAAAGTCCGTTCACTTTAACTACACTCCCCAGAATTATTAGAGAAAAATAATGTGCTCTGTACATGCTTTAAAGGTATAGGTGTATGCACTCCTAGAATTCCCTGCCAATTGCTATCCTCCAACTAGCAATATTAAATTTAATTTATATAATTATAAAAATATTTAAATACCATCATAAAATATCATGATTGTGTACAACAATATAAAACAATATAAAAACCTTTAAAAGCTGTACAGAACAATAATTTAGATGACTGGTGACTACAATACTGACAAATGCTGAACTTACTCATATGTAGCTAAGGCTTAGTATGGAGATGGTCCTCAGCAGCACCTCCCGTTTCAAAGGTCTTGGGCTCTTGATGAGCTGCTGCCAGCCAGAGTAGACCACTGTACGTAGCTACGTGGGCTAATGGTTGGACACAGTGTGAGGAAGCTTCATGAACTGGCTGCGTGAGCAACTCATGGACAGTGGGGAAGACTGAACAGCGGAAGCATGCTTTGTCCAAGTCTGTGGCAAGTAAAGGATTGTGTTGGGAAAGTAAATTGCTGCAGAGCAAAGAATAATCTCAACACTGGTTCATTTTAAGATGCAGTATAGCCAATTTAATATGATGACAGCTTCAACCTAATTTTCTTGCTCTTCCCATTTGAAAAGGATAAATTGAGGCACTTTTTCTTAGAATAGTTTTAAATAATTGATTATTGTTTACCAGTGTCAGGTTTCGTTTTTGATGTTTGTCACATTGTTTTTCAGGCTGAAAGTGTTCAGTTTCATAGGAGGATTGTTTTGTCTTCCCTAAATTGACATCTTTCAGTTATTTATATACGGCAAATCCTAACCTGACTGCAGTTGATTGGGGGGGGGGATCCTATTGCTATTATGCACTAGGAGCTCTTAACCAGAAGTTGTCTGTAATCATGGAACTTTGTTAACATCTCTGCATGATGTCTGTAATCGTGGAGCCTCGTTAACATATTCATTAACAGTGGTGGGGAACCTCTAGCTCATGGACTTAAATAGGCCCACCATGACTTCCTATTTGGCCTGCAAAGCCACTTGGAACAAGTCACAGCCACCTGGACTATCACCAGATGCACCGCCTACATTCCTCAAATGAAAACAGGGACATTTCTCACTCCCCTCAACGGACCCTCCTTGATCCCTCATTTTTGCCCCCACCCCCCACCACAGAGCATTTCCTATCAGAAGAAGGGCAAGTGTCACCACGACTACAGCAATGGGGCACAGCACACACACCCTCCACCATCCTCAGATGAGACGGAACAGTGGGTCCACTGAGAGACACAATCAAAAACATCCCCACCATAGCAAAACAAACCAAAGAAAATCCCCACAACACTGAACAGGTTCACACAAAGAAAAAGTAGGCAAACGGTCCTCATCCCTATCCCCACTAACCCCCCGGCCCATCACCCACTATTACAACACGCAGCAAAAAACCTGGCAAACCAAAGGCCTGCACTGTCTAAAAGACTTATACAAAAACAACAAACCCATACCAACACAAGAAATACAAGACAAACTAGGGGGCACCCAGATACCTTGGCTAACACACCATCAACTACATGCTTTTTTAAAAAAACCAAGAGTAAAATCAGCAGCCACTAGGCCCTTGACCACCTTTGAAAACCTTCTCCTGACAGCAGAGGGACATGGTAAAGGGATGGCATCCGCAATATACAAAATACTGCTCCAAAATCCCACAAATCCCCTTGACCCAATCGAAAGAACAATGGGAGCATGACATATGAAATTAATCCCACCCAATGGACTAGAATGTGGTCAAAACCTCCCTTTAAGTCCATATCAACCAAAAGAAGGGAACTCACTCTGTAACTCACCTACAGGTAGTACTTAGCACCACAGAAACTGGTGCTGATACACCCAGGAACCTCACAAGATGTTGGAGAGGCTGCACTTCCACAGGCACATACCTCCACCTGTGGTGGGAATGCCCTAAATCCAACCATTCTGGAAAGCAGTCCTACAAGAGATATGCAAAATAACTAAACAGGTATTAGAACTCACCGCAGAACTGGCCCAACTGAACATCTTCCAAGATCATAAAGACACTCACATTATACAGAACTTATAACCCACCTACTCCCAGCAGACAGAAGCCTCATAGACAGATGCTGGAGAAACCTGTCAGGAGTAAACATGGACCAATGGTCTCAAATTGTATGGGAAATGGCCTTGCTAGAAAAGCTAACCAATAAACTGAAACTGACACTGGGACCAAGAGAAGAGAACGCCTTCACCCCAGTATGGCTCCCCTTACATACACAGCCCAATGACAAGAAGAATCCACCAACAGCATGCAAATCAATCTGGCTTACCTGACCCAACAAGTCCTATCCCCCTCATAAATGCAAACAAACCCCACTGCAGCCACCCACAAACAAACAAACAAACAAACAAACACACCCTGCGCCCCAAATCTCTCTCACTACCAAGGAAATGTAATAAACGAATATAAAGAGAACCCAGTTGACGCTGACACAACCCCCCCCCCACGTACACTATAGAGAAGAATATAAGCCTCACCACCCCTCCTCTTCCTCCCCAACCTTATACTGTACTCAACAATAATGTCTCACAACAAATGTTACTGATTTGTAAAAAGGACTGTACAACCTGAAAAAAGAGACAAGGCATGTACTTTTGTAAACCAATAAAATCTTTAATAATTTTTTTAAAGGGGGAGGAGTGCTATGTTTTTACATGTCAGCATTGCAGAGGGTGGACCAGATGAGCCTTGTGGTCCCTTCCAGTTCTACATTTCTAGGATTTCTACGTTTGATTTCTTCCTACATGTTCAAATAGAATTGAAGTAGATTCAGATTCTGATGCGGATTTGATTCCCTGTGTAAGCAAAGCACCAAGGGTCTACATACATTGAGCAGCATCAACTGAATCTATTTGTACACTCTTACTTTGTTACAAAAAGTCCACTGACTACTTAATGTGTGCTATGTGTTGAATTGTAAATATTTATTTAGGGGGGGGGAATATGTATAGTAACCAGAAGTATATATTCTCACTTTAGGTATGAACTTGGGTTGGTTTTGGGGGAGCAGCACGAGATGTGCAGATCAACAGCAGACTTATCCCATGGGATTGCAAAATGTGGACTAATTATACTGGTTGTATTGTGACGACTGGTTCCAAGCAACATGGCTATACTTCAGGTCTTGCCCTACCTAAACATTTATAAAAAGGAAGTTATTCGCATGATGAATAGGAAGCATGAGCACAGATGAAAAATGGGAAGATGGATGCTTTATTCTCACCAATTCAAAATGGCCCAGCATATAGTCATCACTAAGAGAAAGTAAGTGACTTTCAAGAGATAGGCATCTGAACGGATGGAAGAAAAGCAGCTTGTACTCAATTTGTGTTAATGTCTGCCATCCGCATCTATTGTTTGGTGTCGCCATTGATTAAGTGCTGTGAAGTGGAGAACTTGCAAAGTGCTTCAGAATCAACTGGGATGAAGTACAACAGTTAATGGATCTGAAGCCTGCATATGCCACATCTGGTGAAGAGCTGCAGACTTATAAAAAATGACAGATTGCACAAAAGAAATAAAATATAGTGCAAGGGTAAAGAGCTTGAAAGAGAACGCTGACAACTCAAAGTTAAAGAAAATGTACATTGACAAGGAAAATCTCAGGTTTCTACATAGCCAAAAGGGTAAAGGGGGAGGGGCACCTCTCAACACAACAAAACAAAGACTGCGGGACAAAGAATGAATAAAAAGAGGCATTTTAGCAAGCATAGAAGACCAGGTGCTGCAATAGCATCAACTTAGAAATGAAGATGGCCATGGTCCAAAAGGCTGGGGCTTGCTTAAACTCCCAGGTTTGATATTTGGACATTTATTGACAGATGTCCTTTGCCAATGCTCACATAAGACTATGTTACAAAATGCAAAAAGTAAGACTTATCCTACTGGTAACCTATCAAGGCCCTCTCTCTCCCCCCCCCCCTCTCTATATATATTCTGTAGTTGGGAGAGGAGGGAGGAACAGTTGGTCTTAGAAATTATTTAAGGCAGACTATTAAAACCACAATACCTTGTTTTTCGAAGGCCTTCCCTACTATGCAAGAAGAAGTGCACTTGATTACACCCATAAAAGACATAAACAGTCTCAGCAGTCTCTTAACCCAAATTAAACTGAGCTGAAATGCCTGATTGGAGGAGGGAGAATAAGAGATTGTGCAGCTCAGTCCAATTAATGCCCACAATGTGCTAGAAATTGTGCACAACAGAGAAGTGCCATGGTATCAAGCCATGCTGGGACAGTGGGCAGCCCTCCTGACATGGTGCAAATGGCAGAGAGAGTACTAAAATGCAGCAGGCCGTGACTCTGAACCTTTAGTGGGACAAAGACAAAACAAAGCTCCCCGAATTTATACCAGACTTGGCCAATCTAGAGGTCTGCTATAACCCATCTATCCTAGGCAGTGATGTTAAAACCCTTGCCTGTCTGATTTACTGTAGGAATGTGCATTTGGTTTGGACAAATCCTGAACCAAATCAGACAGATTCAGATAAATTTGAGGATCTTCTGAGATGAATTGAATCATCCTTCAACAACTGAGTTGTTTCTGAAACCTTGAAACTTTGGATTTCCCAGAGAATTCAAAACCCTCTCCCTTACATCATTACATTCTGCCAAGATCTCTGTGTAAGTTACGTAATGTGAGCTGTAGGGCAAGTGGGTGCGGCTTGTCCAAAATGGCCCCATGGGTGAAACAGGGAAGCCTACCAGACCTAATTAGTCTCACAAGCTTGAGGTTCCTCACTGCTGGTTTATAGGGTTGCAGCCTAAATCTCCTTTTTAAATAGGGTCTTCTTTGAACTGAATGAGGAGCTGCTGCTATGAGCTCACTTCTCATCCAGGTACTGAGAAGACATATCAAAGGGGAAGGAATAAGGCAGGGTTTCATGGCTGGGTTGAAGGGCTGTATTGGAGAAGGGATTATAGGTAGCACACACCAAGGAAGAGAGAATGCTGTGGTGATCCAAAAGAAGAAGAAAAGAAGTGGATTGGGGTGGCAAAGTAAAGTTGGAGAGACAACTCCCAGCATTCAAGGTAAAAACACTTTCCAGCAAAATGAGATGCATGGAGAAATGAAGAGAGCAAAGGAAAGTTGAGGACCATGCAGACACCCCAAAACCCAAATAAAAGAGTAGGAGAAAGCATGTTGCAATCAATTCATCTGAGATGGTCTTTCAAGTAATTTCATCATTAGGTCTTCCTGGAGTTACATCCAAGGGCCTTTCTCACCCTAAGAGTTAAGAAACAGATGGGCTGAGACAAGTACAACTGATCCCCAGTTGTACAGGAAGAGATGTCAGGAAGGTCATGGTATGCATGTATAAGCTGTATTTATTTGTCATGTAGAATGCAACTGTTTTCTGCTTTGACTGCTATGCAAACATCACTCCACTCATTAATCAGCAGCACATAATCATACCTAATTTGGCTTGCTGATGAAATCCCTTTGGTCTATGGATGGACAAATCTGTCAGTTTTGGTTTCTCTCAGTTTCTCATTTTACCAATCCAAAATTCAGATCACAAATTTGAATCACTTTGGAATTCATTTATTTTAAATCTTCACAAACATTTTCCAGCATTTTAGTCTGTATCTCTCCTACTACAAAATGTTTATGCAATTATACATATTTTTGCATGCAACCTTCCCTACTGCGCTGTATTTATGTGCTATTTTCTCCAATATATATGCATTTTTGTACACTTCCCTCTAACATGCACATTTGTATACTTTCTCATGTTGTAGAGCTGTACTGCAAAATTCAGAGAACTGCCAATTTAAAAGTATGCCTGCATTTCAGTTTGCACATTGTTATAGAAAATTGGAATGAACTTGCAGGAGATCATGGGGTCCTCAATAGGCCCCAACGGTGAAGGTGGTTCTGTTAGATTATGAACCACCTGCAAGAGTCTCCTGGTGCTGTTTTCTGTAGATGCGATAGCAGCGGTGAAGAAGGCCCTCTTCACCATTGCTATTGCTATTTGGTAGGCTCGACGTTGAGCTCTAATCCGTGTTCAGTCCTATTCAGAATGAGTTTTCCACCACCGGTGCTCCAGCCATCTCAGTGATTGTTTATCGCCCTCAGCTCTAAGGAAACCCATGGAGTTGTCTGGGCTCCATGCAGTCGGAGAGGGTGCTTCAGAGCCAGTCAATAGCCCTGGTTAACTCCGCATTCATGTCAGCTGAGAGGCCATCTTCATGGGATAAGACATACCCTACCACTCTCTAGAAGCCATTTGGATCCATTAAATGGCAGGGGGAGACCACATGACCTGGGCTGCTGCGCGTAACCCACAAGCAGCAGCAGGAACAGGTACATCTGCCATGTCCAACCAAGTCTCTGTTACAAATGCCAGATCAATTCCTCCATCCATTATCAAGTCATGGATGGCAGTGGTCTTGTGAATCTAAATATTATTTACTCTTGGCCAATATAACTCTTCATAAAGGGATATGCAGTCTAATTAGAACAATTGGCAGATAAAGGAACACAAAAAATATGATACACCAAGTTCTGTTTTGTATGTGTGAAGGAATCGTTGGAACACGTACTTCACTTTTGGGTGACCAACACATCAAAATTCAAAAGGCTCATTTCAACACACTTAATGGGACATGGTTTGTTGAGATGCATGAGAAGGGGCACAAAAGAGCTGTGGGTGAAAGCTGTGAGATGGTCAGGCTTGTGAACTGAAAGGAGAAGGTGCTTTACAAATATGATTCCAAGTTCCAAGCCTTTTACATGGAGTGTTATAATTTGTGTGAACTTAGCACTGCAACATCTGTTTCAAAAACTTCCATTAAGTGATGTTTGCTGGCAAGCAGTAGAAGGAAAGAGTTAGCAAAGCTGCAAATATTACTGAGCTAGGAATAGGGATTTGTCTGTTTTGCTCAGGAAAATAAAATTCTGTCATTTCTGCAAATCCATACTGAAATGACATTTTTATTTTGATTGAGTGACAAATAACTTCTTATGACTTTAAAGCAGAAAATTATGTGTATTCTCCTGGGTTATAAAATGCTCTCAGTGAGCATTCAAGAATAACAAATGTGCTGCACAGTTTCATGTCACATCTAAATCTATAGCAAACAAAGAAAAGAAAGCATGGCAGGGAAGGAAATTTGAAGCATTTGATAATTTAAGTGAATATGGGTATTCAGTGTAAAGAAGGGCAATCGAAAATGTAGGATTGTGAGCTCCCAGAATCACAGGGTAAAATTAAGAATGTAGGGTTAAGCATACCAAATGTTAGGGTAGAATACAGACATAACAATATCTTTCGTTATACTGTAGTTGGGGAATATTCCATTTTATCTGAACAACCTTGCAAAGTAGGCTAGACTGAGATATGGGTAAGACCATAGTTCAGTTGCAGAGCATGTGTCAAAAGGTCCCTGGCGTCGCCAGATAAAAAGACTATCTATTGAGATGGATGGGCACATAGTCTGACCTGGCATAAAGTCACTTGTATCACTCAGATTGAACACATGTGTTCTCCTTGGTCCCAAGCATGATACTCTGTCCATTGTCATCACACTAGTTCCAAATGCATGCATTACAACTGCCCATATTTAAGCATAGGAAAGATATAAATGTGAGTGCCACAAAAGAAGAAAACTGTGCACACAACTACATCTGGCTTTGGAAAGCAAAGATCTGCAAGTTCAAATTATTCCATAACTAATAATGGTAAAGTCTCGTTGAACTGGCTGCACTCAGGCACTGAACTGTGACCCTTCAGTCTAATCCTTTGTGCCTAGCAGTGCATGCACAGAAAGCTCTAGTGGGATACTTTGTGAACTTCAGAGGGTTAAGCTCCAAACTCACATACCACCATCACCCTGTGCCAAGCAATGGTCACCGTTGCTCTCACAGTCACATCAATTGATGCTGCTACACTGACAAAGCCATAAAGAAGGCTGATCGCCGAAGAATTGATGCTTTTGAATTATGGTGCTGGAGGAGACTCTTGAGAGTCCCATGGACTGCAAGAAGACCAAACCTATCCATTCTTAAGGAAATCAGCCCTGAGTGCTCACTGGAAGGACAGATCCTGAAGCTGAGGCTCCAGTACTTTGGCCACCTCTTGAGAAGAGAAGACTCCCTGGAAAAGACCCTGGTGTTGGGAACAAGGAGCACAAGGAGAAGGGGACAACAGAGGACGAGATGGTTGGATAGTGTTCTCAAAGCTACCAGCATGAGTTTGACCAAACTGCGGGAGGCAGTGGAAGACAGGAGTGCCTGGTGTGCTCTGGTCCATGGGGTCACGAAGAGTCAGACACAACTAAACGACTAAATAGCAACAAACACTGACAAAGCAGCCTGGGTTACCCCACAATTCATGTGCCATTTCGTTTGCTTGGACTGACTATATATTTGTTGTAAATTCTGTAGTTTCTGGGAGCAAGGAAGTTAAGTTTTAATAAATTAATTGCAGTAGGATGTCATGAGCTGTCCCACTACAGTGACTCTTTGTGTCAAATCCACCTGTAAGATACATCAATTCCATACACTTTGGGGGGGGGGGGACACAGCTCTGTCCATAGGAGACAGGCAGACGATGGTGGATTGTAACAAAAAATGTTCAAGTCTGGCAGGAGAAAATAGCATCTGTTTCACATCTCTATTTCTCATTCTTATTTTAACAGTCATAAACACTTCCTAAAGCTGAAAAAGAACAGGGCTGCAATTCAGACAAGGTAAGATTTCTTGCAAAGTGCATTTGGATACACATACCCAATCAAAACAAAACACATTTCATGCTGAACATGGCTTGTTGTTTTTGTCTCTCTTTGAAGCCCACAATGGTGCTGATGGATTTGCTAATTCTTTGGCTGTTCTAGCCCTGGAAAGTCTGATGAGAAAGTAAGTTCCAGGCTCTTCTAATAAATAGCTGTCATCTATGTTATATACCTGGAAGGATCACATTAGTAAGGGAATGTTTCAAGGGAAGAAAAGCAAGTCATAATAAACAAACATACAGGAACCTCTACGGTCAGCAATGTAGGCCACAACTGAGGCCCAAAGGTAAGATATACAGCATGTGTATATGTGTGAATATATTGATACACACACACACCCGCTCCAAGTCGCAACCGTGGCAAACCCGGAAGTAAACACCGGGTTTGCCATGATTCACACATACGCAGAAGCGGCTGCCACTGTCTGCACATGCGCAGAAGTGGGCTGCCAGCAAATGCACCTGCGCACAACGGCGCTTCTACCAGAGAACCGTTTCGCCATAAGGACGGGCCTCCGGAACGGACTGTGATCACGAGTAGAGGTTCCACTGTAGTTTCACAACTACTAAACACTGTCTTACTATCTAAGCTCAGAGACTCCTTTATCTTGCTGTCTATCACAATAGGCCAAACAACAGTGAACGCAAGGTAGACCATAGGGCTAGAATAGCATCAGGAGAAGCCTACACTATCCTTTGGACTTGGACCAAAAAGCCTTTTTAACTAGAGATCTGCCTTCTGTAGGGCACATGTCTGCCTTGCAATTGTGCCTAAGGTTTCTGGCAAACAAGTCTGGGAAAGTTACCTACACTGTTTGCATAAGGAGGAATTGGCTTGTCACTGTAACTTCCCTCATGCCATCGGCTAAATTTGCATAAAATTGAGAGAGGAGGTTGCTGTTGTCAGGGGCAGGAAGGAACAGTTCGTAATGACCTGGGAAAGTATCAGGGCAGTAGTTTTGGTGCTGGATTCTTGCCAGGCTTCTAATGAGATACAGGAATGAATAAGGCCTGTAAGGGCTCGGTTCCTGCATCTTTTTATATTGATATCCCATCTTTCTGCAAAAGAGTTTGAGGTGACAGGCACGCTTTCCTCCTTCCCCATTTTATCATAGAACTATCATCGCCGAATCCCTGCCTTCTGTTCCGGGCAATGGCACCACATGTCCCCTCAAGTCACAAAGGCAGGCAAAGCATGTAAATGTGTGTGAAACAGGTGTGCGCGCGCACACACACACACACACACCCCTACCCCTATTCCTTTGTACTCGGAAGTGCTGCCTATTTCTTCTTGTCAACAACAGCTTCACCCTGTCCAAAGAAGAAGTGAGTTCTTTCATCCAATGCCTCTGTTTTTAAGCATGATCTGAGCAGGCTCATTTACCATGTCATTCAGAGAATTCCTTACTAGGCATTCGTATCTCAGTCATTTTCCACTAAATTAACAGTTCCCACTATCATTGGCACATTCTTATTGGAAAGGAGTTCAGTATCTGACTTTCCGCATGGCAACAGCACTCCCTCCCTCTTTGCAGTGTAAAGTGCTTTAAAAGCAAATAGTTCAAAGGGGTTTATATTAGAATCACTTTCACCTTACATTGTATACCAAGTTCCCAGTTAGTACAGTCTGACATCTTGCTGTAACTTTACACTTCTCTCCGGTGTGGAGCTGAAGGCTAATGGAAGTTTAAGAGTATCATTCCAAGGCATTAGTGAGCCCACGTTCTTTTTTAAAACAGAGGGCATCGTGGTTTGCCAGGCTTAGAATGTCACCAGAACAAGCCTTGCTTCCAAAGAGAAATTCTAGGAGTGACATACCATCCGCCTCTAGCTTCGTCACTGCAAGAAATTAAACTAGACCATGATAGACAAGATTAACTGACTTTGTAACTGAAATTCAATTCAGTTGTGTGGCTCCTGGGGGGGGGTGTCCCTCTGCCTGCACGTGCATATTTTTATTGGGGGGGTAGCATTTTAATGAACCTGTAGAGACTGAATATGTGCAGTCCAACTCCCCTACTTGCATATTGGGATGCCTGAACAAAGCTTTGATGTCACGGTCACTGAATTGTGAACATGCATATACAAAGACACTGTTCAATTGCATTTATTTGTCTTTGGGTTGTTGGTTGCTAATCTCATCAGGTATTAACCCTACTCTTGGCACAAGGATCAAACAGAATTATTCAATGACTTAAAATGTGTTTAATTTTCCATTGGATTATGCTCCATACATTGAGGAAAGGATGGACAAACAGTTTTCTGTTGCTGGCCACATTCCACAAGGGTTAATAATAATAAAAAATATTTTATTATTATTTATACCCTGCCCATCTGGCTGGGTTTCCCCAGACACTCTGGGCAGCTTACAGCATATATAAAACATAATAAAACATCCAACATAAAAAACTTCCCAATACAGGACTGCCTTCAGATGTCTTCTAAAAGTTATCTAGTTCTTAATCTCCTTGACATCTGAAGGGAGGGCATTCCCCAGGGAGGGTGCCACTACAAAGTAGGCCTTCTGCCTGGTTCACTGTAACTTTGGTTCTTACATTGGGTGAACCACCAGAAGACCCTTGGAGGAGAACCTCATGGTCTGGGCTGGACGATGGGGGCAGAGGCGCTCCTTCAGGGTTAATGAGTTTGGGCAAGCCCAAGGGGTGGAATTCAATGTAGCACTGATTGGGGTATGCATGGGGAGGTGAAAGGTCTGCTCACACAACAGAACTTTCTTCCTCTCCTCTGCCCCCTCTAAACTTGTTCTGTGTTTCATCCCCCACAACCTTCCAGAACAGATTTAGGAAGTGTTGGGTGCACAGGTGTGGAGAGTGAGGAAGTCCCATTGCACATGCAGGCTTTGTTCTGCACACACCTTTTGCTGAATTTCGCCCAATACATTTTGTTGCCTGAAGCAAAGGACAAGCTGGTGCCCTTTGCCTTTACATGCACAAAAGCGAACGGCAGTTGACTGACAGTTGAAGATTGCTTTTGCACTGTCAACAGGTCAACAATCACCCTAAGGTCCCAGAGTAGGTCCAAGCCATGCATTAAAATCACTTGAAAACAAATTACTATTACAAGAATAGAGAGTCCTAAAACATGCAACTCAAGTGTCAAAGGCCTAGGTATGCCTTCAGCAGAAGATGAAAACTGCATCCTGAAGGTGCCAAACACACCTCGGGGGTGGTGGTGGGAATTCCGCAACTTAGAAGCTATGACAGAGAATGTCATCTCCTGACCTGCCCACCCCCAGCAAGCTCTTGGGGGCATAGGAACACCCAAAAGGGCCCCCTCTGCTGATCTTAACACCCAAGAGGGTTTGTAGAGATATTTGGGTCTTGAGTCATTAGGACTTTAAACCCTAACACAAGCACCTGGAATTGTGCCTGGAAAAGAACTATTGCAGCTGTTACACAAGATCTAGATGGAACCCCAGGCAGTAACCTGACTAAATTGCCAATTGAAGTTTCCAAGTCATCTTCAACAGCAGCCCCACAAGGAGTGCATTGCAGCAATCCAGTTTGCAAGTTACTAGATCATGAAGCACATCATTTCTGTCATAAGGGTCCCAGCCAGAGCCGGGAAAAGGTACTCCTGGCTCTCAAGGCCACCTGAGCCTCAGGTGACAGTGTTCCTCTAATCATGTACACAGTAAAGTCATACTCTGTTCCCCTAATCATGATAGAAAGAAAGTAACCATAATACTTTTTCTGTATGCACATGGGATAAATTTATTTATGAATGCTCTGTGCCTTGAGATCAAATCAATACAGGTATACCAGTGCACCAAAATGGATTTGCTAAATGAGGCTAGGAACTGGGTATCATCAGTTAAG
Organism: Podarcis tiliguerta; assembly: GCF_965153285.1. Lineage (NCBI taxonomy): Eukaryota > Metazoa > Chordata > Lepidosauria > Squamata > Lacertidae > Podarcis > Podarcis tiliguerta. The sequence continues at coordinate 4,820,773 of NC_139544.1, read as the reverse complement.
CTGAAAAATGGCCTTGGTGTATCTTTACTATCTGTCACAGTTGGGTACTAGTAACCATCTGACACACACTCAGGTAACTCCCGAAAGTCAAAGGAAAGAAGTTGGAATAGATTGCATGAAGTTCATGCCCTCAGACCTGAAGGTATTGTATATCTATGCAATTGAAGGAGAGCAGATCAAAGCAGACATGTTGCCTCCTGATCACTTCCTCTCAGCATCAGTTTCAGGGGTTTGTTAAGTATCCACTTTCTCTTTTTAGATTAACTTGTCTGCACCTCTCCATTCTTCGGCTTCAGAGCATGCACTGCAACGTTCAATAGAAGTGGGAGGAGGTCGGTTCCCCCAGTCCCTTTGGTCTCTGTTCTGTATATATTTGGGCCCCTCTCACAACCCCCAACTTTACCACATTTTGCATCTTTTTGATTACCACAATCTCAACATTTTTGCTACAGCAATCCATATTATTAATAATGATGCCTCTTGCATCAATGGTGTTCCAGGAGATTTAATCAAACTAAACTAGGATTTATTTTCATTTTTTAAAGAGAGCAGCATTAGCCTTTAAGGCACCACAAGACCATTTGTTGATTTTACTTGGCAGTGGGGATGAAACGAGGCATCCATTTCCATCCCATCCTGTGCTCATGGCAATCAGGGCTTTGTCTATTCCACTGCAGTTCAGCTTCTGCTGAAAACTGTTATTTCTCTAGCTATCTGCTGGTGCTAAAACTAACACAATTAATGACATGATTAATCTCAATGTAAAGATAATGTCAAAAACTATGGAGAATGTAACATAATTTCTGTTCCTGACCTCAGACCAACATGCAAAGTGTGGTAATTTCCATGCTCATTTCCATTTCCAACATCCGTAAAAGAAAGAGTAAACTTTATTTGGGGGTTGGAAAACTGTGACTATCAAAAAGAAAGCAAGAGCTAGTTTGAGACAGTGGGGGGGGGGGGTTGTGTGCCTACGTCCATGTTATTATCCTTACCTGGTCATGAAAGCAGCTGCCTGTCACTGCTCAATGTTTCAGGGCCACTTTACACAACCAAGATTCCTACATTTTCAACCTGAAGGATGTTATCTTGCATTAATAGGAAATTCCACTCACATTTTCCTTGGACCACCCACAGGAATGATGTTGCACTGTGGAATAGTGAACCCAGAGATAAGTGTGCTGCTTTTGTTTACATGAATGCTTATTTCAGGATCAGAGAGAGCAAGGTCAGCAACCTCTAACCTGGATAGTAATTATTGCACACTTTGACCTCAGATTCACTCCTAACTGTGGAAAACGAACAAAGCTAATCTAATCCAGCTCAGAAAGATGGCACCGGGGAGAACATGAGGGCTGCATCATACATCACATTTTGAGGTGTGCACACAAAAAAAACCCCGTTTTATGTGTACACCTACTAATGGAAGTATGACTGCAACAAGCGTGTTTGCATTCTTCAGGGAGTCAGGATTGCTTGCCCACCACCATACAATGCTGTTTTGCGGCCCCAAGAAAGGAACAGATTCCCGACCTTGCTGAGTTCCTCTAATGGTAGGTGAAAAGATGTATTAAAAAGTAAGCTAATGAGCAATGATGACAAGACTCTGTACGCATGATTTGCCAGCATTTCCCAGACTGGGTGTCAGATGTGAGGAAGTGTAGGCACCCCCTCCAGTTTGAATTCCTAAAATAAATATGGCAGGAACAGTTGTTGACAACTTGCCCAGGAAACTGGAGCCTTCACATGTCATCATATAAATAGGAAAACAGTGATAGCATCATCCATACTCTGCCTAAGTCACAGAGAACTGCTGATTCCTTGGGTGATTATGGGGACTGACTCAGCCCATATTGAAGGTCACAGCTAATTTGTGGAAGGGACACGGGTGGCGCTGCTGTCTACACCATTGAGCCTCTTGGGCTTGCCGACTGGAAAGTCTGTGGTTTGAATCCCCCATGACGGGGTGAGCTCCCGTTGCTCTGTCGCAGCTCCTGCCAACCTAGCAGTTCAAAGCGTGCCAGTACAAGTAGACAAACAGGTACCACTGTGGTGGGAAGGTACATGAGCGCTCTGGCACTCATCATGGTCCTCTGTGAGCCAGTGGCGGTTTAGTCCTGCTGGCCACATGAGTCGGAAAGTTGTCTGTGGACAAACGCCGGCTCCCTTGGCCTAAAAAGCGAGATGAGCATCACACCCCATAGTCGCCTTTGGCTGGACTTAAACATCCAGGGGTCCTTTACCTTTTTACTAATTTGTGGTGCCCCTGTTGCTATTTTATTTTACCACTTTTGTACTATTATACCAAAGAGCTTACAATCTAAAATCAGACAGAAAGGAGCATACAGACATGAAATCATAAGAGCTTTGCTTGATCAGAACAAAGGGCCATCTAGTCCACCACCCTGTTTTCAAACAGCTGTGAGAAGATAGCTGGGATTGGTGTATTGACTGATGGTGTCACAAAAGCATTGAAGAATTTCTGCTCTGTAGTTGTCAGGGATAAAGGGACATTTGGGGAACTCTCTTCCAGGTGAAATACCACGTTCTACAAGCACCGTTTATTTTCTTCTCCTTTCTCAACTATCTCAGTGTCGCCTCTCCTGGGGAAAGAAGCAAGCAAACAAGCAAAACTTCCACATATGGGAAGTTTCCCAAAGATGCTGGTGAAAATAAAAGAAAAAAGAAAAAATAGACAGGTTTTTTTAAAAAAATCAGAAGAATTATGGAAACAGGCATATTATACAGTACCAAAACATTGGGCCATCTCGCCTAAAGTGGTTCAAAATGAATGGTGGCAGCTGAGTATGGCTGTATTCACATGGCAGTTTATTCCATTTTCACAACTTTTCCCTAACTGTTGATTCATATCCTCTAGATGCCTCAAAAATGCCAGTACCATCCTGAAAGCCCTCTGGCCACCACAGATTCCCAAGGTGCCATGGTGTCCCCTTGAGTGGGGGAAGGGGTTGCAGCAGCAAGAGGAGACATCCCATCATCTGAGGAGAAGGGTCAGCCGCTCCCTCCCCCAATGAAATTCACCCAATATTGCATACTGATGTAGATTAAAATGACCCTATTTTCATCTGATGAGTGTTGGAGGGTATGTTAATTTCCACATTGTGCACGAGCTTTCCCGTGATGTAAAAGCCACTTCTGGTGCTATGGTGAAATGTAGTGCAAGTTTAGCCCTCATTTCCTCATATTATCTGCAAATGGATTTTTTTCTGAAGGCAAATACCACAGAAATGAGCACTAAACTTGCTCATTTGGGTGACTGACCCCTGCAAAACTATATTCTGCTATTGAGCTGTATCTCTTCCCTAGTACACCTGTCTTGAAAATAATAAAATAATAGTATTAAGAACACAGCATCCCAAACGCTGCAACACCTCTGCATTCATTTCTCCAATATCCCTTCGGTATTTACAGCTTTTGAACATTTCGCGCATGGTGTGTTGTAGAAGAGGATTAGTTCATCCTGGCTACAATTCTTTTTTGTTTTTGTTTTTGTGTTACTCTTAGAAATGTTGCTAATGCAATTAATGCTTAAAAAAAAAAAAAGCAGACGGGATCAGTGATTGTGTTTAATTGGGTTTCCACACAGCAGGATTTATATTTCCCAAGGCTAGTCTTACGTGTCTTGTGGTAACAGACTTTCTTTTGTGGATCTCTTTTTCAGAGCTGCCAAGAAACGTTTGTCCCCTGGCAAGCAGCCAGCGCAGATATTAGGCCCATTGTGAGAGGTTGCTCTCTAATGCGGCTGCTTGCTTAGGCGGAGAGGCAAATTGAAAGGTGTTCTCCCAGCACAGCTGCAGCGAATATTACTGCACTTAGCTATTGCAAGTTTGCATAGCATGTTTTGATTAGGGACGGGATGAGCCGTGGAAGGGTCTGAAGTCTGGCTCATTTCTCCATAAGCCAGATTTTATGATGCCTGGAAGTTGATGTCGCCAGAGCTCTTGGTGATACACAAAAGAGGAGATCCTGTGCTCACCAGCAGATTGACAGAAGGGCGTAAGGATGGAGGGGAATGTTGCCAAATTCAACATCTCTCTCTAATCCAGCTATAAAGAAGAGGGATCATTTGGTTTTCAGTTTCTTTCATGAATCATCATAGAAGCTGCCTTCTACCAAGTCAGAAAATAGAATACCAGGTCCATAGAATCAGAAAATCTTAGAGTTGGAAGGGACCCAACAGCCATCTAGTCCAACCCCCTGCAATGCAGGAATCTCAGCTAAAGCATCCATGAGAGAGTACACAACCCACTGAGAGAGTCCATTCAACTGTCAAATAGGTCTTAGTCTCAGAAAATTGTTTCTGATGTTTAGTCAGAATCTCCTTTCTTGTAACTTGAAGCCTTTGGTTTGAGACCTACCCTCCAGAACAGGAGAAAACAAGCATGCTCCCTCTTCCATGTGACAACCTTTCAGATATTTGAAAGTCGCAGAATCATAGCACTGTAGAGTTGGAAGGGACCCTGAGGATCATCTAGTCCAACCCCCTGCAATGCAGGAATATGCAGCTGGTCCATACAGGGATCGAACCTGCAACCTTGGCGTTATCAGCACCATGGTCTAACCAATTGAGCTATTGAAGATGGCTATCATACCCCCTTTCAGTCTCCTCTTCCCCAGGCTAAGCATACTCAGCTCCTTCAAGCGTTCCTCATAAGGCTTAGTTTCCAGACTCATCTTGGTTGCCCTCCTCTGCACATGTTACAGCTTGTCAATATCCTTCTTAAACTGTGGAGTCCAGAATTGGACACAGTATTCCAGGTGTGGTCTGACCAAGGCAGAATAGAGTGGGACTATTACTTCACTTAGGGATGCGGGTGGCGCTGTGGGTAAAACCTCAGCGCCTAGGACTTGCCGATCACATGGTTGGCGGTTCGAATCCCCACGGTGGGATGAGCTCCCATCGTTCGGTCCCAGTGCCTGCCCACCTAGCAGTTCGAAAGCACCTCCGGGTGCAAGTAGATAAATAGGGACCGCTTACCAGCAGGAAGGTAAACGGCGTTCCGTGTGCTGCACTGGCTCACCAGATGCAGCTTGTCACGCTGGCCACGTGACCCGGAAGTCTGCGGACAGCGCTGGCTCCCGGCCTATAGAGTGAGATGAGAGCACAACCCTAGAGTCTGTCAAGACTGGCCCATACGGGCAGGGGTACCTTTACCTTTACCTATTACTTCCCTTGATCTGGACACTATACTTCTGTTGATGCAGCTTAGAATAGTGTTAGTTTTTTTTGCTGCTGCATTCCACTGTTGACTCATGTTAAGCTTGTGGTCTACCAAGACCCTCAGATCCTTTTCACATGTACTGCTGGTAAGCCAGGTGTCCCCCATCCTATATTTGTGCATCTGGTTTTTCCTGCCTAAGTGCAGAACCTTACATTTGCCCTGTTGAAATTCATTTTGTTAGCTTGTGCCTACTGCTCCACCTAGTTCAGTCTTATCTACACTGATTGACAGCAGCTTTCCAGAGTCTTCCCCATCCCTACCTGGAGATTTGAACCCAGGACTTTCTGCATGCAAAGCAGACTCTCTAGATCCTGAGCTACGGCCTTTCCCCAGTCATCTCCAAAACAGAATGGCTGCTCTCATAACACACATGTACATTCCATTGATTTAACACGCACAGAGTGAATTCAAGAGGATTTACATGCATGAAATTGGGGGTACAATGCAAAGCGACAAAACAGATCCGTCTTCAAATATGACAACTGTAGTTACATAGGACTAGCTGTAATTTTCTTCATTTTTCTTTCACATTTACACACATTCCATTAGAACAGGAAGATTATGAATCACATCCTGTCCAGGCTGTAGAACAAGTAGTGTCAGTAATTAAAACCACCATTTTTCTAGCTCAAACAAGAATGCTTTATAGGAAGCATTAAATGTGATTGAATTATTTTATAAATGCATTCATTACATTATAAGTGTCTGCACAGACGCTTCTGCTGCTGGGATTACAACTTACTTAATTGTGGCTTTGCTGAGAAAGGGGCAATGAAGAAAAGGGGAGTTCAAAATGTGGCGTCCCAAAGTATAGAGAGCAAACACAAGGACAAACACTTTCCAATATAAATGGTCATTGGTTGCCCTTGAATATGGCCTGGCACAGGATGTCAAGTTAAGATTGCTAATTTGGACCAGGCCTTATGAACGCATTCGCACTGATCCTTGCCCATGTCCACTGGGCCTAATTCAAAGTGCTGGCTTTCACCAACCATGGAGGCCTCTCGTTCTGAATTATGCAAGGTGGCAACAAATGAGAGGCACCTTTCAATGGTAGCCCCCAATCTGGGATGCTTTGCCTACGTTTCCAAACACAATTCAAAGTGTTGGTGCCGACCTTTAAAGCCCTAAATTGCCTCAGTCCAGTATACCTGAAGGAGCATCTCCACCCCCATCATCCAGCCCGGACACTGAGGTCCAGCTCCAAGGGCCTTCTGGCAGTTCCCTCGTTGCTAGAAGTGAGGTTACAGGGAACCAGACAGAGGGCCTTCTCGGTAGTGGTGCCCGCCCTGTGGAACGCCCTACCATCAGATGTCAAGGAAATAAGCAGCTATCCTATTTTTAAAAGACATCTGAAGGCAGCCCTGTTTAGGGAAGTTTCTAATATTAAACACTGTATTGTTTTTAACATTCGACTGGGAGCCTCCCATAGTGGCTGGGGAAAGTCAGCCAGATGGGTGGGGTATAAATAATAAATTATTATTATATTGCCTAAAGAGGCTCACCCAGGATAATGAGCCTTTTCTTTTTCTAGGTCTTTTAACACCGTGTACATATTTTAAACATCAGTTAACCAGTATTAACTTCATCATCTCTTGAAACTGGCGTTAATGGATACTCGCTTGAATAGATGGGCTTTCCCATTTTGATTGGCAGCTAAGAATTGGACCCATGTCTGATGTGCCTACTTGTTGACCCTGCAGGGTGGCAAAAGATGAACTGGGGGCAGGCAGCACTGGACTGCTTGAATGTTAACCTTCCCACTGGATTACAGCTGATGCCACAGTCCGTCGCTGGAACTGAAGCTTCTTGCAAATTGTTTTGTTTTCTTTATTAATAAGCTGCCTTTGGCTGTTGAAATTCTTGAATCTGTTTTATTGTGTGTCACCTAGAGGCTTCTGCATGAGATGACAGACAATTTATCTATGAAAAGAGACAGCTGCAATGCTTATAGGCACCACAGACTATCAGGCCTTCTTAGGGTGGAGATAGCTACATAAAGTTAAACCTGTGTATGTGTGACGAGAAATGATAAACTTTCCTTTTATCTTGGCAAGAGTAAGTGATTTATGGTAAACTTTAATGTACTGACGTGACATACACAATTTGTCACAGATGAAGAGCTTGAACCACTTTCATGTAAACAAATCATAGCTTTTCTTCCTGGTGTAGCTAAAAGGCTGTTTGACACCCTTTGTAAGCAGTAGAGAATCACACTGGATCCCTTATCAAGTTAATCTCACAGCTGGCTTCCCACCGGCAAACCTGCTCCATTATACATTGATTTCAACTTTGAAGCCTTAACTCTCTCATATTTGCCTATTTGCCTAATTGACACTGTCTGAGACTCAACTCCATACATAAACAAAGCCTGCAATAAACCCTAGCATATTTCAGTGACCCACGTAAAAAACAACAACCAGGGGCTGGAGCAAGGAGGCTAGCCAAGGGTATAGATTATAATAAGGAAAGCATCATCTGATACCTGTGTCTCCTGTGCCAGAATGTTTTCAGTCAAGTGCTGTTCTTACATTAATTCACTGAGCTGGAATTTTAATGGACTGAAAAAGTCATATGACCAGCAGAAATCCAGAGTTAACAAAACCCATTACTTTAAGTGATGAATGCAGACTGGACTGGAAAAAAGACATGATTATAAATTTGCTTTACACCCACTGTCCTTGGTTCGTAGCAAGTGTGAACTTCATGAACCAGAGCAGAAATACCTAAAGAGCAAATCCTTGTAATTCACAGTTGTAATGAAATTATTCTAGTGATAGTCCATCTGTGACTAAGGCTGCAATCTGATGCACAATTACGTGGCAGTAAATGTGGCTGACCTCACTGAGACGGACTTAATTTTTTAGCATTTCAGTAGCACTTTTGAGTGTCCATAGCTGCACAAACATTCTGCCAGTAGTCCTTACAACAACCACCACCCTACAAGGCATATCAATAGTGAGAAGCCATCCCAACAAATCAGAGAATCCTCATGGCAAAAAGGGCACTGTCTGCAACCGACAGCTGAACTCCATCTCCTCTTTAAAGTTGCAGAAGATGGTGAGGAATGCAACCACATGCCCGCTGCAAGAAACACCTCTTTACCTCAGGTGACCTGGTGGTAGGCGCTATCAATCTTATTGAGATGCAAAGCCCCATGGAAAGCTCAGTGCTCCATTATCTTTGACCTATGACCAGGTTAGGGGCCTGAACTTTGATTTGTCTAGGATTGCAATGGATTGTTTGACTCCAAGTCCAAAGCAGACCACTGCATCAAATCATTTTTGCCTACATGAAGGATGAGGGCATCAGGAATGGGACTACTGGATGCTAGGTGTTTTTTTACAGCACTCAGGGTGTTATTATCGAATAAAGGCAGAGCAACTAACAACAAAGAACAGCAGCAATGTTCTTTTTGAGCTTTATTTGGCTGAAGAACATATGTTCTCCTGGACACTGGTAAAGCCCTTCATGAAAAGGAAGCAATATTGGAATACTTCTTTCGGTTTTTGAACTCTAAAACTCTGTGGTCTTCTCAACAGGCTAGGTGGTTCACAGCTAGCTCTCTCATCTGCTCCCAAAAAACATGCAAGAGGGCTGCACTGGGCCATGGCAATGATGGTCTTCTATGTAATTTGTCTGTGGCCAGGTAGGACCTATAGTTTGCCCCTTAACTAGCTCCCCATGGAAGAGTGGAATGGAAATTTCAGTTCCTGTTATGTATATCTAAACCTGCCTAGTTGCAGCAATTACTGACACTAAAATGGGGCCTTTAAGTAGTTCCGTCACCATTTTTTGTCTTTTGAAGAAAATTCCCATGTTTTATTCTGTTGAAATTTTGTGCTTTTAATATATTATGAACTGCTCTAGGAGAACTTGCCCTGAAAGGTGACATACAAATGCTGAAATAAATAAAATTAATGGAATGAGGATAATTTTGGAATTAATTTACATGGGGATACCTGAAGAAAACTTCTTATGGACACATGACATGAAATCTAAGTTGGCTGACATAATAAAGGAGAAATGTGTAAGATGGGGGTTGAATAAAAGTAAGATGCAAGCATTACAGTCCATAATAATTAGAGCTTAAATGTATGCTAAATAGGCACACCTGTAATCTTTTACAGAAGCTGAATGGTAACAATTGGCCAGCTAATGGTATTTATACCTACAATGGGGCAGGAAACCACTTGCAAGGGACAGTCGTAGATGGCACAGATATCCTGGCATTGGTGAACTAACTAACACAGATACTATGATTAAAAAATCTTTTGTTTCAATTTAACCCAACAAGTGACATTAGATTTCTTGAATTGCAATTTAGCTGCTTCACATTGTATTTCTCATTTAAGCTGCTTTGCTCCACAGTGACAATTTTCAGGTCAGTTACACAGTGTTGCTTTGTCTCCAAAAGCTTATGCTGTTAGTCTTTAAGGACCACAAGGCTCTATGATGGTTTTTGCTGCAGAAAACCAGCATTGCTCCCCCTCTAAAGTGAAGTAGCCCCCATGAGATTTTTGTTGAAGGAAGGAACAAGACTAGAATTCAGCATTGCAAGCAGGATCAGGCCCAAAATACAGACAGCTTCAACGAGCAGTGCAATCCTCCCTGCCTACTGACATCAGGAAGATGCCTGGACCAAACTCTTTTTGACGCCTACTTGTTCAGGCAAGCTTATCCAGATGTATAGAAGATATATGCATTATTATTATTTTAGGTACTGTTTAATCATAATAAATATGTTAAATGGTTGTTTTTAACTGTTTATAATCCATAATCTTAAAACTTTGTATTTTTGTAAACTGCTTAGAGGTGTTGTGTGTGTTTCTTTCTTTCTACAACTGATGAACAAATAAATAATCTGGGTAGACAAAATGCTGAGGCAAGAATAGGCAGCCATGAAAGGAAACAGAAGGGCCTTCAGTTCTTGAATCTCCATGTCCTGCTCCCTTAAAAGTCTTACTGGAGTGGAGAACCTGTGGCCCTCCTGGTGTTCTTGGGACTCCCATCAGCCCCACTTGCATAGCCAGAGGTCAGGGATGATGGGAGTTGTAGTCTAGCAACAGCAGAAGACAAGGGACAGGTGAGATTTGGAACAAGGAGTCAGCAACTCAGCAGACACCAATGTTCAACTCTCATAAAGTCTCTTATATTCTGAGTATCTCTGTGAGCCGCACTGATGCTAACATGAGAGTTTGGTCTCCACAACTTCACATCTTCTCAGCAGCTGAGCTCAAAGAAAGCAGCAACCCAGCCCTTTCCTCCATTTTTCACATTCTCTTGCACTTCCAAATAACCCTTTACTTCCGCTCTAAAAGTTAGCATTGGCTGGAGTTCAAACAGAGCAAACATGGAAATATTCCCCTTCCCACCTCTTTTCCCCCCTTGTCAAGGTCTTTGGACAAAATGGGGCTGGATAAATGTCATTTTTATTGTAGATGACGTACGTGTGTGTGTGTGAGAGAGAGAGAGCTGTCATAGTGACATGATTAGTGGCTTCCTTTCACAAGTCAGGACTGTAAAGTGAAAGAGAGCAAGATATTCTAGTGCTTGTTCTGACCAAATTCATCAAGTCTGTCCAACCCCATCAAATGCGAAAGCACTGGAAGGCCATTGACATGGAGCCCAAGAGCTCTTTGGCAAAAATATAGCAGCTGCCAAACACAAGCTTGCGCCCTCTATGATCTCTACTGTTAAATGCATCTGTCGCGCAGAACATGAGCAATATGCATTAAGAATTATTTGCCTGCTTCTCCACTAAGTTAAAAAAAAAAAAAATCCTTTTACCTGCCTCCACTTTCCACTTGTCCATCAGCTTGTCAAAGAGCTTTCCACTTCAGTTCCAATCACCTAAATGCAATGGCAGCCTACCCAGGAAGTCTATTTAGGATGGAGAATCATATAGTGTGGCTTGATTTTAATTATACAAAACCCTGCTCTCCACGGGAAGGGAAGCTTGATTCTGAAGGAGTCTCTCTCAGCATATTACCCATTAGTAGAATGACTCTACATACTCCTGCACTATTGTTCAATGTATTTTAGGAGTCAAAAGTGCACTACATACCTAATTTTTCAAAAGCAACCCATGATTTGGGGTGCTCAATAGAAGAGAAGCATTAAGGCAGCCGTTTTCCAAAAGTATAGGGATCCATCCTTAGAAAAACAACAACAAGGCTTTCTTTTAGTAGCTGGGTTTAGATGTTACCCACCCCCAGAGGAGCCAATGTGAGGCAATTGAGCATACTTCAGAAGATTTATTTAGAGACTGTGAAATTACATAGTTACGCAGCACTCTCAAGACGCTGCACAGTTCTCTCAATATGCTTTTAAACAACTACTGATTTTCATCAATGATATATTTTTAAGTCTTATTGCTTACTTTAATTTTCTTTTAAAAAACTTTTTTCTATTCACTGAAAAACCTTAGTTGAGCTTCATCCCCAATGCTGGAGATTCATTAACTTGACAAATTTTTAGCTTCATTTCCCCAGCTAAATACATTTGCATGAAACGCCACCACACTGCTGAGAAGGAAAAACATTTTCTAAGATTAGTGTTGTCCCACGGCATACGTTTGAAAATATAGATATATATGGGTGGTGCTGTGGTTTAAACCACTGTGCCGCTTGGACTTGCCGATCAGAAGTTCGGCCGCTCGAATCCCCGCAACGGGGTGAGCTCCCATTGTTCGGTCCCTGCTCCTGCCCACCTAGCAGTTCGAAAACATGTTGAAGTGCAAGTAGATAAATAGGTACCGCTCTGGCGGGAAGGTAAATGGCATTTCCGTGCGCTGCTCTGGTTCACCAGAAGTGGCTTAGTCATGCTGGCCACATGACCCAGAAAAACTGTCTGCGGAAGCGGACAAACACTGGCTCCGTCGGCCTCCAAAGCAAGATGAGCGCCGCAACCCCTGAGTTGTTCGCGACTGGACTTAACTGTCAAGGGTCCCTTTACCTTTAAGCTCGACAACTCAACAAATTATATCACATGCTATGCTTATGTGTGTGATCGTACATGCCTTGGTTGGGTGTCCAAGTGGTCACAGGATGGATTGGATTTACAGCTGTGATGTCAAATTTGGCATGAGATGATTCAAGGGATCCTAAGAAACATGGGAAACTGTCATATACTGAGTTGGACTGTCCTGACACCTTAGGACTTCTGCCTTAGTTAAGAAATTCTACTTCTAAAAACACCTCCTCATATTTGCTCTGCAAACCTTGATTTCTGCACTTTAAATTTCGCTTCAAGTTCTGAACACTATTCAGTTGTTTCAGTTGTCTAGTAGAACAGTAAGAGGATATTTTAATAATCTCTCTGATCCCACACATTTCTACTTTGAAGAGACAAAAATAAAAATCCTGACTTGACTAACAAGATAACTCTAATGGCCACTACAAAGCATCATAGCTGTATAAGAAATGAAAAACAGAGACAATGTTTTTGACTGAATCCACGTGAAATGAAGTGACCCACAGGCTTTCTTCACTGCAGTCAACAGCAGTTTTATGGACACATTGTAAATGTCAGGCTACGCCTTTTTTAATAATAAAAAAGACACTATAATACTGTTTCCTTGTAACCGGGACAGAAAATCTTTTGGTAAAAGTAAAAACATTTATTGGTTTTGACATTAAAAAAACCTTGCTGTGTGGGGTAGAGATGCTGTACTCCAAATACCGGAAGAAACGTGAAGTCTCGAGGGTTATGTTCAGTAACTCTTGGTTCAAAAGCAGATGCGGCAGGTGCATTATTTAAGAGCTTGTCAAATATGATCTTCTACAGCATATTTCTTCAAGCTTCATCTCTCCCACTGATTGTGAAGGGTTAGGGAAAATGTGGGACTTAGGACTTCGTCTCTACACTCTTTTCAGTACTACCGCCCACTGGCCCAAACCATATTACATACATAACCATAATTCATTACATAAATGAGCAACCCATTGGAACCTTAGTTGACATGACCTTGTCATATGACAACTAATCCACAACTTTCAAAGCTATGGCTCTGATCTGACCCTCTGATGTGTTGCAGACTTAATGTAACATAGGGAGTGCAATCAAAGTAGTATACCGTGTGGTATCCTTGCAGAAGGCTATCAGTCACTGTTTGCTACTTGTGAATCAGAGGCCTGGATTTAACTGGATTTTGCTTTTCAAAGCATCCCAGTTAACAGAATATAAGAAATTAAGTACACCTCAAACAAGGACGTATGTGAGCTGATACAGCAATAATCAGATCCAGCATCTGAACAATGACAAAGGATATTCACAAGGGAAGGCCATGCAGAGCAGAGCGGCCTCATGGATGTACGGAATAAAGCAATTTGAAGGACTGCTTTATGGTCAAGGCTTTAAATTCAATGGCAGCAACAGGGCAAGATGGGACAACTATCACATAACTATCATTGAGAGCTGATTAGCACAACCCTTAAATGTGCAGCAGGCTACTTTCTGTCCATTCTGATCACAAGTCAGCCTTGAAGAGTGCAAATGCATAGAGATGGTAAGATCATCTTGCCATTGAATGTGCCACCTTAAACAGCCCTAGAACAGTCTGACCAGTTGCAAAGTGAATCAGAGCACTCCTACAAATCACTTTGCCCCAAGCAAGCTTCAATCTAGGCTGTCAACCCAGATTTTTAAAAAGAAAGTTCCCCACACATGTGATCATGTCAATTACACATAATGCCACAGAACCAAAGGAAAGAGGATTGCATTCTTCTCAATACAAAATTATATCAGAGTTGCTGAGGAGAGAAGGGGGAGGATTGTTCTTTGGATGTGGAACATTACCTGCTTCCACACCTAATCGACAAAAAGAAATAAATAGAAAGGAAGGGTGGATTTACACCACAAACCTCTTTCCATTTTATACAACTGGTTTTACTGTTGTGTCTTCCCGCAAATGATGACAAATGTACAGAATTGTTAATTTGGTGAGAATGCTGAGAATTTTCTAACAGACACTTCTAACTCCCTTTTACAAAACTGCAATTCCTAATTTTCCCCAGGGAATGACTACTGAATCCTGCAATGCTCATGAAGTTGGCAAAAACTGCATTTCATATCTCTCTTCTGTTCATAAATGGGAAAAGAGACACACATGGGTGAGAAGTTCTTTCTGACACACACACACTATTCATGGTGTAGGCTTAAAAAGCTTTTATGCCTGTCGGTTGGGCTCATTTTTGTCACACACAGAGGGAGGGAAATTAGAAAAACCACATCTTACAAGTTACTTATGTTTAATGCTTAAAAGTTTGAATGCACAAACGATAATCTACCATTATAGAAGTACTTGTGGTCAATACAATGCATTAGAACTATGTACAATGACACAGTTTAGTATCAAAATCTTTCTACACTGTAGAGTATTACGAAACTGTTAATGACATCAAACACTGAGCACTTAACACAATTATTATCTTTTTTTTGCTACCACATTTGGAACTTCAATGAACAGTCCATTTCAACTTGCAGCATTAACCCATTTCTAGTATGAAATTAAGTAAATTTCTACTTACACAATAAAGATTTATCTACACAGTTCTTTTGATTTTGATCCATAGCAGCAAAGGCACTGTACATCAGCAGATCCACAGACTTAAAAGATTTTTTTTTTAAGCATTCAAAAAAAAAAAAAAGTCACAGGTCATAGTTTAACAGCAACAACAACAACATAAAAAGATAACACAATGTTTCTGGCACAATGGCTCAGCCTGCGTCCATTTCAGGGACGTTCAACTAAGACTTGGGTAAAACTGGCGGTAAATAACGCAAGTCCTTCTCCCGAGTGAAAATCCATTCTGTTCTGCACTTCAGAATGAGTGCTCTTCTAAATCCTACCTCTGAGGTCCTCGCTTTTATAGTTTGTACACTTGTAGAATCCTTTCCCTTCTCAGTGCCATTTCCAATGAATATATCAAATATTTTTCTGTAATCTTTGTAACTGCAGAATTGCCCAAAGACTCACATCTCCCCTTTCAAAGAAATGTGGCAAAAATGTCCAGAAGGGATGAAGGTCATTCTTGGAGACACATTATTGTACTTCTCTCTGAAACATACAAAAGAGAAGTGATATTCATCATTTTGGGCAACACACTGCACTTGTTTCAAAAGAACAACATACACAGCACTGTTTACAAAACACTGTAAAATGGCAGATTTAATATAGTAATTCTATTTTGGGCGTATTTTTTGGATACCCTCGTCATATGTCACTTGAACTTGCCGTTGATAAATCAGAGTTACTGAATGAGCCCCAAAATACAGTAGGTGCAGCAGGCAAGACCCCACTGTGTGTAGCCTACTGAGATTAAACCAACACCCATTTGAGATCAGAAGTGGCAATAACCCAGTTTTGATATAGAACTACCAATTTTTCCCCCTTTCAAATTTCCAGGCAGCATGTTTGTCCGTATAAAATTTCAAGACAGCCAGAAAAACTTATGCTTGACTATGTTTGGATTGGCCTGGGTGCAGAGAAGCATCTAGTCTATGCTTAGTGGGGAGGCGCCTTGATCATTTTGTGTCTGGCTCTGACTTGCCTCTGGACCTGCTATGCCCCCACACAGGCGCAAGGTTTGCATAAGGCCTATGCATATAAAATCAAAGGAGCACAGCACCAACATATAGGGAAATAAGCCCGGATCATGCACCATGCTTTGAAGTTGGCTTTCTTCCCTAATCCATAGTCAACATTGATCAGTTTATCTGGATTTGGACTGGGAGGGACAACTGCAATTTGTTAAAAACATAAGTGGAAGTTTCCACCAGAGGTGGAGAGTGAGGGAGAACAAGCAAGCCCTCAGGGCTGCAATGATAAATCCTAGTTTAGTTATAGTGCAAATTGGACCATTGTCTGTTTTAACATCAAATATCAAGGCCATCCATGGCTGTCTGGCAAGACGAAAGGCGAGGCAAGTCAGGCGAGATCTTCTGCAGTCCCTGTTTTCCTAGACTTTCATCTGAACAAGTTTATCACCTCTTATAATAAATTATGCGTTATTTATTAAACAATAGAATTTAATGAAGCACTCATTTGAGATCAGAATTGGTGCAGATGTGTACACTAGTTAATAAATGGTAAATTCCCATTCTTTCCCAAATAGCCTCACCCCACACAAACAATACAAACATTGAGAATGCAACATACCTTTAAATCCAAGGCAGAAGCAGACTACTTTATTTAGTCAGTTCCTTGTTAAAAAGATTTTCTTTAAACAAAATAAATACATTACAGCTATGATACATAATTGAAAGAGTCAGTTCCCTGTTAGGTATGCTTATTCCATCTTCTTCCAAGTAGATAGCTGGAGATTTGGTATTACAAGTCCTTAATGGGTGCCTGATATTAAATAGCAAGTCTGGTGGGAAAAGTCCACAATTGTGATGAACAGTTTCTGTCCTCACTTTGGGAAGGAGAGAGAGAAAGAGAGAGAGAGAAGAAAAATATACAGCAAAGTGCTACAAGGAGGAGTACAGTTCTCATTCAGATTTGTCTCTAATAAATAACTTCATAGACTGTAGCCTTCTTGTCCCCAGAACCGGTAACAATGTATTTGTCATCCACAGAGATATCACAGCTAAGCACAGAAGATGACTCTTTGGACTGAAAAAAGAAAAGAGAGAGAAAGAGAGTTAACCATCCTTTGCACAAAAAATTGCAATATTAAACTCTTCCCTTCAAACAAGACTTTTTCAGAATGGTCTAGCCATTTTTGCTTCCTTCCTAAAGTCATTTTGTTTCTGAATCCTTAAACTTAAGGTCAGTAAACTCTGCAGACCTGAGACATTGATCATGTTATTGTTTACATGAACTGTCCTCTAGAGATTAAAACCAAGATATGTTAAGAACCTACTTTGTTACACAGCACCCAATTAATTCATTCAGTAGTTAATGGGGAAACAGAAACAGCTAATGTGTTGTCATCAAGTTAACCAACAGGCTAAAAATTAGCCCCAAAGCAGGCAATTTGGGAAGGAACGAGCAGAACTTCATGAATTGTATTTAACATATACCCCCACAGCACAAAAATTAGCCATAGACTTGAACAATGTGCAAGCTTGTCTTAAATGTATTCCGGACAATCATGTTACCCAATCACTATTTTTCTGACTGGTTGTGAAAAATAGCATTTGTGGCAAATGAAGGCATGCTGTGCCAAAATGGCAAAGAAAGGAAAACTGTGTATCTAAGGAGAACACTGAAAGAAACATTGAGAACTGCCAAAGTCTGCAGCAGAAAGAAAGAATAAGGTGGGGTTATGGAAAAAGGGTGAATGAATGAATGAATGAATGAATGAATGAATGAATGAATAAGTTTATTACGGTCATAGACCAGAAGAAAAGAAAAAAACATAAAAACAACAGTAGTTTACGAGGGAATGATGGTGTCAATTAAAAGTTGTAAAATTATACATAAAAACAATACACATATGCACACACACCCACACACACGCACATATATACTCATATATGCGCTACAATATATGTGTAGACTTTAAAAAAGGGGGGGGGCTTGTCCAAGGGTCAGATCTTTTACTTTTTTACAACTAATGCCCTCCGCTTGATCGCGGCCGCAGAAAACTTGGCCACTTTCAGTGTTACTTCTGGGTTTTTATCTCCTAGTAGGATTTTCAGCCGCTGAGATTCAGATCGACCTGGGAATTTCTGAACGATAGGGGAGATAAACAGTGACCTGATATCCCCGTAGAGGTCGCAGTGTAACAACACATGTGAAGCCGTTTCCGCCTCCTTCAGACCACATGGGCAAACTCGTTCGGCATAGGGTGTGCCCTCGTATCTGCCCTTTAGTAAGGCAGATGGCAGTACATCAAATCTGGTAAGGGTAAACGCCCGCCTATATTTTGCGATTTGTAGATCCAGCAGATATGGGGTTAGATTAAACCCTTTTCCATAATCTTGGATAGCTGGATATTTATCTATCTTGCTCATATGGTCCTGAAGCTCTATATCTCCTATTCGCTGGCTCACCATCATTTTAGCCTTTTCAAAACCTGCGGCTATAAGTTCCTGTGGGGAAAGCCCCAGGCCCTTCAATTTTTCATAAAGCGACAATCTCCATTTAGACTGGAACGGGTCTAGTAAAGTCAATGGAGCCACTCCCACTGGGAAAAATATGAGTTTTAGCCAGAAGTGAATCTTCAGGATCCATATCCTGGCATTAATAGGGAGTTGACCTACCTCCAGCCTAATGGCAGTGTTGGAGACACAGGTAGGTAACCCTAGTAGGGAGCGGTAAAATTTAGTTTGTACAGATTCCAGGGACTTGAGTTTTTGGCAATTAAATATCTGGGTGCCATACATCAGTTGTGGAAGTATTTTTGCAACAAAGACCTGGGAGGCGGCAGGAACATATTGACCTCCTTTTCTGTAAAAGAATCTTATGATAGCTCTAAAAGATCTTTGCGCATTTACAATGGAATTCTTAATCTGATGGCACCAAGATCCCTTCTCATCAAAAATTATTCCAAGATATCTAAAAGATGTTACTTGCTCAATAGGTTGGTTATTAATTTTCCATTTATGTCGGAGTTTTCTCTTGGGGAACACCATAATTTTTGATTTAGTGTAATTTATTATTAGGTGTTCAGCTTCGCAGTACTCTGTAAGAGCTCGTAAAAGTTTTCTTAGACCCACACAAGAGAAGGAAATAAGTGCCGCATCATCTGCGTACAAAAGGACTGGGATTGGTATATTGTTTAGGTTTGGGGAATGAGTACTTGCTTCCTCCATCTTTCCGACTAAGGAGTTTATATAGAAGTTGAATAGAATAGGGGCAAGAACACAGCCTTGCTTGACACCATGGAAACTTTGGATTTCCTTTGATAGGTTCCCATAACGGTCGCATCTAACACGGATCCGAGTATTTTCATGTAAAATGTCGCTATACAAAGGGAGGTTGCTGAATTTTCCCTGACAGAAGCTCTGCAAGGTCCTACGACAAACCATTGGTATAAGGCCGCTTCGTATGTGGTTAACATCCCACCTCTATGATTTTTACCTGGAATATGCTGGCTCCATAAGGTGTTCTCCAAGCATTCAGAAGGTTGTCTTTTCCAGTGCTTACAAACCATTTGCCTGAAATCAGATTTTAAAATAATTAGAAGCAGTTTTCCAATTGATTAACCTGCACATCAACAAAATCTATTCTCTTCCCCCCTTCCCACACATTCTTTATCCCTGGTTGAAACAATGATCTGCAGCTGAATGGCTGACCAAAACAAAAGTCAACCATACATGTACAATTAAGTATCTGCCATTTGATTCTCCCTTCTTGGTTTTTACGGGAAGCAGGTTCGGAAGACGGCGCGACTGTATACTGAACTGCTTACCGCAGTGAGCGAACTTCAGGGATAACACACAGCTCTCATGAAGATGAAGTTGATACTTGTCTGGTTTTGTGACATGCAGCACTTCAACATTGCTGTTCTCCATTCCTACTGCCAACCATTCTCCAGTTGGGCAATAACCCAGTGAGAAGATCTGCAATTAAAATAGTACACAGGCTGATGCTTAATGAAAGCTTTACACACCTGTCTCGGTGTCGGAATTTACTGCTGTTGGGAAGATAATTTGGTCTAACACAGTTTTTTTATTTTTCAAAGAGATGCTAATGAAGTGACAGCACTAGTTCAAGAGACAGCAGCTCATATAAACAAAACTCAATTAACTGTGTAACTTACGGCACTGATCAAGAGCTACATCTTAATTCTGAGTTGGGCTGAAATAGTATTTTCATACAAGTTATTTTGGAATAGGACCTATAGATAGCTGATCATCTACAAGAGCCCTACACACACCAGTTAAAGGATGCAAAAGCCAAAGGAAAAGATTCTTCTGTGGCTGTTCTTCAAGCCTGCTTTAAGAAAATTGATTTTTAAAGTATAAAAACATCACTTTTAACACGTCGTGAATTCTTCACCTGTGATGTGAAGTCATGTTGCTGTAGCTGCCTGCCTTCCCTTAGGTCCCAGGATCTCACTGTATTGTCCAAGCCTCCTGTCCAGAGCTTAGTGCCGTCATTTGAAATATCAATACAACTGGCTCCGTCTGTGTGGCCCTGGAATTGCCTGGAAATGTCAAAACAAGGCAAAAGTGCCATCACTTTCAAAAGAAGTATGAATCGAGGCAGGAATTTCACACACACACACAATTTTAATTTTTGGATGTATCCTCAAAACAAATTACATGATCCATGTTTTTGCATCAAGGTAATGCGAGAAAACACCAGATCCACAATTTGTGCTCTTTAGTCAGTAGAGATAGATGTGATCTGCGATATGATGGTGGTTGGTGAGGAACCCATTAAAAGAACTATGCAGTTTCAAGAAAATCCGTTTTAAAAGATCCAACATATCTACACCTTCTCTCTCTCTCTCTGGCAACCCAATCATTGCATTTCCTGTACCCCTTGCCCCCCGGTAGAGTGGCTTCAGCACAGAACATGATTATTAGCTGAGGACAAGCCATGTTTTCCATGCATTATTACCCTTCAGACTTTGCATAGGCTATTGGTTTTTGTTTAGCCTTCTTTTCCACTGGAGGTAACAGCAAACCAATGCATCTCAAAGAATTCCCAGCTTGGAGGTACTTAAACTCTCATCTGTATTTAATTAGGTTTACTGCCTGCCCTGCCCTCAGATCTCAGGAGCAAAATTAATTCATTTTAAAAAATATATCAATTTTTCCACCCAAGCCCCAAAGGACTCATAATGAGCCAATGAAGAAGAAACAAAGGAAAAAGAAAGTATAGGAGTTCACATGACTGGTACTTTCTGACAGCCACTCAAAATCAAGTATACACGTTCACACAATCTAATTTCAGAGACTACAAACATTATTCAGTCATTAATGCATATACATAATTTTGATAGGAAGCTGTTTTAAACAGAATCAGACAATTTACCCATCTAGCTCAGTATGGTCTGACTGGAAGTAGTTTTTCAGGATTTCAAGACAGGTCTCTTCCCCAACCCTGAGCTACAGCCCTTGTTTCCACTAGGCCTGCACAAAAATAACAAATTAGTAGGCCACTTGAGCCATACTTTGTATTTTAATACTAATACTCTTATTCATTCCAGCACCAATCAAAAATCTAATTCTAACCTTTGGACTACACACACACACACACACACACACACACACAAAGACAGTCTGCAATGGCTGCTGCTTCACAGGTAGCAACTGCCTAGAAATGTCTCCTTTGACAGAATGGAGAAACACTGGCAGAATGGGTAGTGGAAGGCTGAAATAATCCAGCATTAAAGGTAATAATTCATGATTCTGGAAGCCTAATGTGCAAACAACTATTGACCTTTCACGTTTATGGCTGCTTCATTTGCTATAGCTCCAACCACATGACACCCCCAGTGCAAACACAGAGTATGGTGAACACATTTAGAGTTGGCTTGACAATCCGGCTTAAGCTGACCTACCTGACCAGAGTCTGATTGTGCAGATCCCAGACTGCAATGTTCCCATCGCTACAGCAGGAGAAGCAGACCTTGGAATCAGGGCTGATTGCCAGAGCATAGCAGGCAGGAGCCGAGGACGTCAACTCTGCTTTTATACGCGGAGTTGGAGCTGCCAGGTCCCAAATGGATAACGTGCTGGCTTCCCCGCCAACAATCAGGGTGCGGCCGTCGGGGAGCAATCTGCAGGAGCGGATGTAGTTATCTCTGTTCTGTAGAGACAGAAGCCATCAAGAGATTACTCATGAGGAAAGGAAAACAGCATTAACACGAGAGCAGGAATCCATAAAAGTATTGTATTCCCTCTTGGTTTTAATGAGCCATTTATACTTATGACAATGATAAAGTGGATTAATGCCAGAAAATTACACGACATTAGGGAAGTACTTAAACTTGATCTACAAAATTCAGCAGTGAGAGATATTTAATCTTAATTAGTATCAAAACGCACATGCAGGCCTGCGCCCAGCCCCAAACAGTTCAGAGCTTGCGAGCCTTTTGAGTTCATATGGAAGCCTACATTATTTTGGAGGAAGTTTGTGTTTCTGTTATTTTAACCCCTTGAAGGAGACCAACGTCACTCTCAGCAGACAGTGACTTTATAAATCTACCACCACTGCCAAGAAATAAGAAAAATAAAATACTGAAAAGTATTTTCGGTATTATAATGTTTCATTACCAATTGATAGTTGGTAGTAATAGTAGCAATACAGGGGAAGAAAGTATCAAGTCAAGAATGGGGAAAAGATAACGAACCAAAAGCTAGAACAACAATGCTTCTCAGAGATTTATTTATCATCATCTTCTTACATTTATATTCTGGCTCTCTTCCATCATGGAACACAGTTCTCCTGAAGGTCTACCATCTAGCTTTAGCAAGTTGATGGCCTCATGTGCCATCAGACCAAGGTTTGTATCTTAACTCTGACTAGCATGGCTAAGGAAGCCTTTACCCCTCAAGCCACAGCATTCCTATCCCCAATATGGGAATAAAGACTTACAGGTTTTTGCAAAGATTGTCAAGATAATCTAGTCCAGCTCACACATCATGCTTAACCAATGTTCACCACTTTACTTTTCCTCCTCAAGCCAGCAGGAGCAACAAGCAAGCATCCCTAACTTGGGTGTTATGTCTCAACCAGGGACTGCATTATTATTTTTTTGGTTCAAATAAACCATGCTTGTAATCCCAGAACAAAAGTTGCTTAACACTGTGGTTTGTTTGGAGCAAACAAACCAAGATCTCAGTTCAGATGCAAGACTGCATTGTGGTTTTTTTGTTCCCACTAGTAAGAGGAAAGGAACAAATTGGAGCCTTCTGTGTGTTCATGGTAAGCTATTAACTATGGTTTATTTCAGCTTATATAAAATCAATTAAAACATACAATCAACTGAAGTTAAGAACATAACAGAAACCCGTCTGATCAGGTAAAAAACCTCTTTCTTCCAGCATCCTGTTCTCACAGCGCCCAAGCAGATGCTCATGGGAAGCGTGCAAAAAGGACATGAGCTCAACACCGCTCTCCTTACTTGTACTCCTGAGCAACTGAGATTCAGAGCATATGCCTTCTAGCACTCAGCTTTATCCTCCATGAATTTGTAAAACAGAACAGAATTATCATGAAATGCTGTTAAGTCCAAATGCTCCTCATTACCAACAACTTTGGTAAAATGCTAGCCTGCCTTTAAGCCAATGAATGACCATTTTTGGACTGTTTAAGTTATGGGTAGGCATATTTTTTTAAAAATATGATTTTAATTCAAGTGTTTATAAAAGCTTCAGGTAGCAAGCATGGTCTTAAATCTGACATTTTTTCTCGTATTTATTTAAGTCTTGTAAGATTATAGGTGTTATTGTGTGTATCATCTAAAAAAACAAAATATGCTTCTTGCTTCACAATTATTGATTCACTCAGACGCAAATTCATGTTAACCTAATAAAATGATGAACTAGGTAAACTACTAACATCATGATTAGCCAGTTTAACTGGATTGCAGCCACAATAAATGTCGCTTTTAACAATAATTTTAAAAATATCTAATGATTATGTTTTTCCTTGGTTAAGCACCCAAAACTGAAAAATTATCCTCTACAGAAAATGCATAGTCTAAATTTAGAGATACACAAACTATGTAGCTTGCACAGAAACCTCTATTAAAAGTTGACAGGTTCCTTTGAAATTCAATTAAATCCCAGAGTTTAAAATATGTGATTGATGAACTAAGCAGTTGGCAAAATTACTGGGTTTTAGGACTACTTAAACTACATGCAGAAACATCAAAGTGGATGACTAATTTACAGATGCCCCAACCACCCAACAATGGTCTCTATGGCTCCACGGCCACCTCACCACCACCAGCAACAACTCTCTAAAGACCTTTTGACTGCCATTACTCACCAGGCAATCTAGCTGAGAGACAGGGCTCTTGTTTCCTGGATGACTGATATCCCAGACCTTGACACATCCTTTCCCACCAGTGTAGACATGCCTTGTGGGGTTGCTGATGGTAACTGCACATACCACTTCCCCGTGGTTCAGGGTGTTAATCTGCCGAGCGTGACGTGGGATTCCTGGCCCAATGAGGGCATCAGGGGGGAAAGGTACAGGCTGCATTTGGCCATCTGCACTTACGTGAAATGAGTATGCCCTAGGGAAAGAAGAAGAGAGGAAAACATGTTTCAATGAGCCACACGTGTGGTATGCACAAGACAAAGGGTTTACATAGATGAAGAACGTCTCTCTTAACTTAGAAAAAAGATCCAGGCTAAGGCACAATTTGTGAAACGTAGCTTAACATAGTTGGGCTTAACTCATTCTAGCCCCTTGCAATATTTTTTCTTGGACACAAATACCAAGGAGTTTATATATATTTTTCTTCAGAAAGAAATGCCAAAATGGCAGACCAATAAATGCTGAGCCAACATGGCAAGCAGTACATCTCACCAGGAACAACATGTTATATGACTGCCAGTTACACCACCTGTGAATAACCTATCAACAACTTCATCTCAAAAGCTCTGCTAGGGAGAGCGCTCCACTGCTCAAAACAGCTTTGTTCTAAGATGCAACGTGTTGGAGCGCTTCTGTCATTGCTCACAACTTCATTGAAGGCTCAGCTGGAGTACATTATATGGAAATATATGGCTAATGGAAGGGATGGGGGAGGCTAGCAGATTCATGGAGGTAGTGCGCAAATGGAAAACTCACACAGGCCACTGAAAATGGATCACAAATCTTTCCTGAAGAAGAAATTCTGCTGCCTTATTTGCTGTAGCTTTATTCTAAGACATACTGGCATGTGAAGAAGCATAAGTCTTTTAAATGTTTTTCTTACATGTAGTATTTATGCCTTAGAAAGTGCAAAAAATAAACCGATTGGGTGTTTTTTTTAAAAAAAAACCAAATAAACATGTGAAAAATGACTACTTATCATCAAGAGCTCTGCCACTTTTTGCTTTTTTGCTTGCAAAAGGGGATTGTAATGCCGTAAATATATGCACAAATGAATGCCCTGGGATCACTGTGCCTATTTTCACTTCATTGAAGAGGAATGTGAGTGAAAACTCAGTATTAATTATATAATTCTTTCATGCCCAGCTCCCAGTGAACCAAGCTTGTTAGAGTAGGTCACCTTTTCTGGTCAGTTCCATCAAGGATGCATTTGTACATTACAATACCATAATTCTTTTTAGTATTTTCAATCAAACAGAACATTTTGCTGTTTCTTTCTCTGCAAAGTGCTGTTTATGGAATCCAGTAAGTCTGCAATTGATTGCAGGGCTTCTTTTGTGCACAAAGGAATTATTTTTAAAACGGAGAGGCAGAACACTGAAGACATGCACACTAGAGAGCCCTTTGCAATTTGCATTTCTGTGCCAAGTTGAGCTACTGTGGTCCAGCACGTCCCATTGCAGAAGGATAACCCCTACCCCATGGCCTCTTTTATCCACAGCATCCGATACCCTTGGCGCATATTCACCTATGGGAAAAACTGCCAAATAGGCTTTTAAGATTAAAAGGAGGATTAACCACCCTCTGCCACGCATCGAATTCAGTATCACAGAGGAAGCAAAAGGAACAAAAGCTTAATAATATGATTGAGTTTGTACGTTTAACACTCACGGTTTTCCTCCTGGGATGCCTGTCAGATTGGGAGGGATGCCTGGGACTCGCATATGATGATGTGGATCAAAACCAACCTGAAGTTTTCCCACAAACAGAACAAAGAAAGTTCAAAGCGTTAATGGGAAATGATAGAATTCTAGCCATTAGTTTTAAATCTCAGGGGCTCACAAACATTTCTTTAAAAGAGTCCTCCCTGAGGTTTAAGAACATAAGAAGAATCCCTGCTGGATTAGGCAGAGGACCCTTATTCCCAAACTCTGTTCCCAGCCATGGCAAGACATCTGTCATTCCCACCAGGTGATATTCAGAGGTATACTGCCTCTAAACATGGAGGCTCAGGCCTCTCCTAGTTTATTTTGCTTCTCTAGGGCAGCCTACCTCCCTTTTTGTGCCTCGGTTGAAAACAAACCCCTTCCACTCAGGAGCACAATGAGCACAATGAGCATGGGGTACAAACCACGAAGAAAGAAACTTACCACTGGAGATCTCCCATATGCTGCGGCAGCGGCGGCGGCAGCTGCTGCTGCACTCATTTGAGGAGAGATGTTATGGAGACCGGCATAGGCAGCACCAGGGCTGGTCAGCTCCCCATTCATCCCAGCGTGGGGCACTATTCCAAACGGGGCAGGGTAAGGACAAGGTACTGCCATGGGCGTTCTTAGGCCTGAAGCTACAAAACAGAAGTTGGGGGAAAACAGGTGACACCACTGTTTAAACAGCTGCCCATCTGCTACTGAGCCTGAAAGTTCTTGTACTGCTTTCCAAAGCCCTGAAGAACTTGGGTCCAAGATACCGGAGGGACTACCTGAACCCTTATATCCCAGCATCTTTGGTCATTCCCAGAGTTGTTGAGGCTGATGGCATCAGAGAACTGTAGAGCTGGAAGGGTTATCTAGCCCAATGACCTGTAATCTTTATGCCCAATGTGGGACTCAAACCCATTAACCTGCGATTAAGAGTCTCATGCTCCACAGACTGAGATACAATGAGAAATCAATACTTTAGTGTCATTGGCCCAGTCCTGTGGAACACTGCTCATAAATTCAGTGGGAGCCTTCTGTGCCCACTATTAAACACCTGCTGAAAACCTTTCCATTGTGCCAAGCCTATGTAGGCAAATGAGAGTACTGTATTTTTTGCTCTGTAAGACTCACTTTTTCCCTCCTAAAAAGTAAGGGGAAATGCGTGTGCATCTTATGGAGTGAATGCAGGCTGCGCAGCTATCCCAGAAGCCAGAACAACAAGAGGGATCGCCGTGCAGCGAAAGCAGCGATCCCTCTTGTTGTTCTGCCTTCTGAAATTCAGAATTATTTTTTTCTTGTTTTCCTTCTCCAAAAACTAGGTGCGTCTTATGGTCTGGTGCATCTTATAGAGCGAAAAATACGTATATCCCACAATGGTCTACTGATGTTTGTATATTATTTCTGCTTGCTTTTAACTTGTTTTTTTTTTTTTAACTTTTATAATGTCATTTCTTGGTTTTATATTGTTGTAAACTGCTGTGATATGTTTTTATGCTACAGTGTTACATAAATGTTTTTATAAACAAACAAACAAACAAACAAATGTCATTTCTGCACAGGTGAATAATCTCAGACATAAAACTGAAGGCAAATTTTGACTGATCACTTGTAAAGGCCAAACTGTTTCATTGTCTTGACCTTTGCTGCTGTACCATAAAATGAGTTGCTTACGATCATCTAGCAAACCCAGGGCAGGTGTGGAATCTGAACCCAGATCTGAGCTCAACCACTTTATGGGCAAGAGAGTGCAAAGTAGAAATGTGATCTTTAAAAAAGGGAGGGCAGCCCCTCCTTCAAATGGCCTACGAACCTAATGGGTCAACTCCTGGTGGCTTCCCAGGCACAGGCCTCAATCCTGGTGTAGAATTACTGCCGGGAGTTGGAGCATCAGTCCGTGGAGTGGGAGTACTCGATTTAGACACAGGGGTGGTGGACTTCTCATTCTAATGTGAAAAGAGACAGGTAGATTATTTACATTTTCAGCAAAAGGCAATCGACAAAAGCGCAATCTAGAACGGGTTGACTTGTGTGGTTTCTCTTTCAGTTTTTATCTGCTCTTACTGGCATCTAAGGGTGCAATCATCCAGCTACAGCTTGTGCAAAAACAACAGCAAATGCAACTTGCAGAAGTTCATTTCAGTGGGATCTACATAGGCAGACTTCCCAGCAGTCTGTATTACAAAAAATCAAGTACTTGCTTGCTGTAATTAGCATTAAAAGCCAGTCTCGTTTGGATCATTAAGGTGTTTCCAGGAAAGGTAAAGGGCAGACATTAAGTGGTGTTATTTTTAGGCCCTCCTACTTATATAATCATTTATTTAGTTACAGTACATATCGCTTTGGAAGCACTAAGTCATCCCCCCACAGACAGGAATATGAAGCTGAGGAAACGTAACTTCTAAGATAGGTGCCCAGTGATGGGATGGGAAAGGATTTTAACTCAGCTATTATATTTCCAGTCTTCACATTTATAGGATGGATCAGGCAATGGCATGTTCCTTCTCTGTCCCAAAATGTGCATAACTGAATGAAGGGATTTGACATTTAATGGATCCCACTGCCAAAACTCATTCAACAAAGTGTAAAAACTCCTATTATCAAATTACAATACCATCATGCTTTAAAATACTTTAAAGTAGGGGTTGCCAATGGGGTGCCTGCACATTCAGGTATGCCCATAGGAGCCCTCCTTGGTGCCCATGGGGTCCTGTGGGTCACCCCGATGAAAGTAGGTTTGAAAGTAGCATTATATTGTAATCAACAGACTTGGCTGCAGTGTGTCTGGTGCCCAAGACAGTCCCTCTGCTTTGCCAATGTGCCAACGAACCCAAAAGGGATGGCGACCAAACTGCAAAACCTAGTTCAGTCTGTCTGAATTATTTATTCAAGAAATTTCTATCTTGCTTTTTGCCACATGTCTTAAAACAGCTTACAGAAAATAAAAATATGAAGTACAAAATTTATGACATTGGCTAAAACATCAGAGAGTAAAACATCAGAACAGCATTTCTGCAGCACTCAGACAAAAGAAGTCAAGGAGTACGGGTGGAGGAGTCTGAATCTGGTTGTCTGAATCTACCTTTCTGCAAGGCACCAGTGACATATGCAATGTTCAATGGTTATTCAGCCCAGAACTTAATGTAATATATGGTAATATCTCATGGAGGAGGTGAGGATGAGACGTGGTGCTTGCCTAAGTCATTCCTCCCCTACCTTTGCACTGTAACATAGGAACAGGGGTGCAAAAATGCATATACCCTGTTTCAGGTCACTAGTCACATGCCAACTCCTTATTCTGCCTGGGATTTTGCACAACCAATTTTGCACTAAGGGCTACTTCTAAATTTGCCTCCAATTCTCTGCACCTTCTAGACAATAGTGTGAGAAGAGCAAGAACAGTCTTTCTGAGAAAAATGTGGGTAAGGCATGGCATTTTCTACTCTCTCTTACACACAGCGCACATATGTGCATACATATGTACGAACACAGAAACACATTATTCTGGCTTTGCAAGCAGCCCTTTTCTGAATTATGACTTGTTATGCAAGTCAAGAAAGGCTCTTGTAAATGACAGATTACTTTTTAGATAGAAAATGATTGTAGTTGAACATAGCCCAGTAATACAAATAAAGCCAAGAAGCAAATCACATCCAAGTAGAAAGCTGAATTTACTGTAAACTGCCATAGAAAAAAATATTCAAAGAACCCCTGTGTGCTCTTATTTATCCACAGAATGGCAAGCTTCCTGGCATGAAAAAAATATATCACAATAAAGGCATATACATCATTTTCAGACACTGCTAGCAGAACAAACCCTCTCTATCACCTAAAAAGAGCCTGGGTTTCAATGTGCTTTTTCTTTTTTTAAAGTAGAAATGCACTGAAGGCAGTTTTGTATCAAGATGTGCAACTGGGGCACATCTCATTATTTCCCCCTCTCTATTTAGGCACCCAGCAGTGCACACAGGGATACGAGCATGGGCATAGATTGTATAGTCACTTACAAGGCTAAGTTCTTTGGATTTGGAGGAAGGAGTGCTGCTGGAAGATGCTATTGAGGCTGGGCTAATTGGTGCATCTTTCTTGAGTAGACGGGTCTTGTCCAAGCCATTTTCCCTTGGAGAATGTGCTGGGCTTCCTCGTGGTGATGAAGGATCCTGAAAACAAACTGTAATTAAAATCAGGGCATCCTATTTGCTGTAGGCTGGATGAGCGACATATGTCTCCTTTGACTATTGCCTTTGGCAGAAATGGCCAAAGAAACATACTTCCAGCCCAGAGGACATGACAGTGATGATGCTTTCCCATTGGGTCTGATGAAGAGAAGAAATTTGTCCTTTCCTTCTCAAAACAGAAACAGAGCAAAACAAAAACAAATTCCTAAGTATTCAAGAAGCAAGCCCAATAAATGATGGTAGCAAAAGTGATACTGCACATACCTCATTGGAAACATCAACCACTAAGTTGTCGTCACTCTTTTCACCATCACTGTCCTGCAGTGAAGAAGAATGAGTAAGTATTCTATAGGTCTGTAACTTCTTGCACAACCAATATATATTTTATTCAAATACGAAGACTGGTAGTGCTGCACAGCCAAAACGATTATGACAACAAAAATGTAAGGGCCAACGATGAACGAATGACATGCTAGGTGGGCCATCACAGAAGTGCCCATGGGTCACAGCAGAAAAAATAGCTCTTGGCCTCTTTTAGAAGGTGACTATTTACTAAAGCTATGCACGTTATGTATTCTTATTTAATTATATATATATATATATATATATATATATATATATATATATCCTGTTTTTTCACCACAGGTCTCAAAGCAGCTTACAACAAAGATACAAAATTTAAAATATTAAACCTCCAAAATTTAAAATCCAAAGAACATAAAATCTCATTATTTTTTAATGTAGAAATCTGAGAAACATTCAGGGTGGAAAAACCTCCTGAGATAAAACAATTTTGACCAGTTGTCCGAAACTCAGTACTTAAATTAGGGGCTCACAATTAGGGGTGTTGTCAGAATTCCATAAAGGCAAGTTTGTAAAAGCACAGCCCCCCCCCCCTTACGAGGAAGTGCCTTTATGGCTCTGCTCATAGTCTACTGCCTATGACACCATCTGCCACCTCTGCAACTGCAACCCATCTGCCTTCCCTGGTTCCTGAAGGGCCCTTACAGATGATCTAGAACAGAAGATGTGGCACAGCTGCCTTCACTGGGAACACATGCCCAAGCATGTCCCAGCACGGTCCTTCACTGAGGAGCTGGAGCCATCTCTGCCCTATTGCCCTTCTCGGGTATGAGAAGGAGTAGATGCAGAAGCCTTGGTGCATTTGGGAATGTTCAGAATACAGACGGTTTCACTCACGTAGCGAGTTGCTATTTCTTTTTCTTCTGTTTTCTGCTTTTTGCTTTCAGAGGAGTAGTCTGTTGAGTTTCTGTGCTTCTCAGAGGCTCTGAAACTGGCTGATGGAGACACAGATGAGCTCTGAAATCAGAGAAAAGAGGAGGAAAGGTGACTGAAAGTGTTTATATCTCATCCTTGAGAAGATCACCAACAACTAATGCTCTATCTCCACAAAAAGGGTCTCATATTTCCTTCCACAACAAACAGGTGCAAGCGGTTCTGCTCCTGGCACAGTATTAGAGCAACACATGAACTACTTGGAAATCATCTAGCCAGCCATGTCAAGCATCAGGCTGTGTGGAACTTAGTCACAAGCAGATCTCTGCCTATCTTCCACTGTAAGCAGAGGGATGGAGGGCTCACTTGCAAAACAACCCCATATCTACTTCATGAGACAGCAGGCTGCAACAGATCTTGTGAACAGGGTCTTGTGAATGGGGAACAGCGTCAGGCGACCTTTCCAAACACCAGGTCTCTTCCTGAGGACCTAATCTTTGATAAGCACTTTACTATCCTGATGGAGGGAAGCAGAAAAAAGGGGTGATTACTCTCAAGTGGGTAAGTTTGTGGGTGGCTGCACCAGTGTGCCACTTGAAAGAGCAGGCTGGGGGGTTTAGCACTGCATGAGGAGGTCTTCTTGCTAGTACGTCTGCTGTCATTTCACATTGAAAACACGGGGGAATAAGCCTTCTTGCCATCTCAATGGTGCAGCTCATTAGTACCTCATAATGAAAGGTAGAAGTGGAGTCCTAAGAAAGGGAACACGGCCTGTAATCCCAGTGGTTGTGTGACTTCAAGCAAGCAAGCAGCCCTCTAGTAAGAATTTTATTTTGTTAAGTCACACAAAATCCAGATCAGACAAAAAATAGTGGCGAGGGGACATGACTCTGAACTATTTTACTTAAAAAGAAAACTACACCTTCAGCGTTAATGCTTCTTTTAATGTGTAAGAATGCTGGGTGTTCTTTCCTATGACACTTTAATCTCAAATGATCATCTTGGTACCCTGATGCTTAACACACGTGCAGAAAGCCCCACAGAAATCACTACAACTTGTTTAGCAGTTAAAAACAGACAGGATTTTATACATGTTTTATACATGTTTTACCTAAACAGCCTCAGGGAGTTGTTCATTTATATGTTTACACACCAAGTGCTTGATTTTATTTCCCAGAGTCAAGAAAAATATCATGTGTGAACACCTATTGCATATTAAAAACAGAAGGCTAATGTTGCACTGTTTTGCCCAAGGAAAACATAAGCTGTATACAGAAGCTGTGGTTCTGTTCACAAGCCTTATATAGTCATTTGTGTGTTACTGCTATGCTTCAGGAGCAGTTTCTTAACTGCCCGGCCCCATGCTGCACCAGCAATGTATGCAAATAGAAAATACGTGGGTAGGGGCAGGGAAAGTAACCACACCAGAAAGAAACACACAAATCTGGTCTAATCTTGCAAATCAGAATCTATGCATCCCATTCTCACACTAGGTTTCTTTGCTCCACCAAAAATGCCCCCAGTTACCTTATGATGCAATACACAGGGACCTAGTTAAGGATCTAATGATAGATTCATGGTGTGTTGGGAAGTGGGCTGGGATCAGTATAAAGCAGTTGTTGACTACCTCTCATCTCTAAGTAGCAATATTTAGGGTTCGGGGGCAGATCCTTTCCCCTTTGTCCTAATACTACTAGAAACCTAGAGCTTTCCCCTGCAGCTTTATGCAAATACCCTTATGCATGTCTTAAAAATACCCCTGCTCCATTTATTTTCATTCCACAAATGGAGAGAAGGCAGATTATAATTTGAATTCAATTTACTATGACTCATCTCTCTCTCTCTCTCTCTCTCTCTCTCTCTCTCTCTCTCTCTCTCTCTCTAAGTAATTGGCTGCAATAAGGAGAAAACTAATTGCTGAATGACAATTAGAATGATGGCTAAAGAGGGAGGAGTAAACCATGGTACTGATTTAAACGAAAGTATTTATTTTCATAAATTTGAAACCACATGGTTTCAATTTTTCTCAATCTATTTAGCCTCAGTGCTACAAATACCCTTTTAATCTTTGATTCTGGTGCTTAATAACGTTATAATTTAGAGCACCCTAGAAGCATGATAAAGCAGCTAAATTATGGCTAGCTCTTTAAAGAGTGATCCACACACTGGGACAATGTATACTGCCCAGCATCTGTCTATACATGACCTAAAAAATGGTCCATACACACACTTGCAAATATTGTTCTATATGACCCCATTTTATGGAAGTCCAAACCTAATCCCAATTTTAGAGTGTAACCTAAATACAGGGATTTAGAGAAAGTGAACCCACCACAAGCCTACAGCATAAACTACTTTAGGAGTCACTCTGTCTCCCCAGGAAAGTGCTAGTCTTGGATGAAATTGGCGGTTGGAGATCTCTTAATCATTGGCACCGACACAAAACCAGTGGCAGGTGGCATGGTGGGACACTGTCACTCACTTGGTGTCCGGTTGGTCACGTTGCTGTTGCTTATCAGGAGGTAGAGAATGAGGGAGGAATGAGGCTGCTGTGGTGCAAACACATCTGTAAAGCCAATCCAGTGCTTCATGTCAACCTCCGCACTACCTTGCCTGCATCCCAGTAAACAGAAGCAATGTGACTGACCAGAAGTAACATGGGTGGTGATGATCCACCACATCTATTACTGCAAAAGACTAATTCTCAGTAGGGGTGAGGGTAACTACAGTGTTATCAAACTGATTTTTTTACACACACACACGGTTGATTCACATAAACAAGTATTATTCAATGCAGTTGGGTACAGAAGTGTAAGGAGAAACTTTAATGTGACCAAGTGGATTAAGTAGAAAGGGTTTGATTAAGGGAAAATACTAAATCTGATAATAAATACTTGTCAGTGGACAATAGAAATTTTGCCTTAGAACTATACAGAATGTTGCTTGCTTCCAATTTCAAGGAGAAAGGTTTTTTGTTTTGTTTTTTTTAAAAAAGACAAGCTTGGGACAAGACCTTGAAATGTCACTACCATTTGACATCTGGCTGTACACACGAACAGTTGTGCATATTTTTTGGTTGTGCCCTAGTTGATGTTTTTAAAAGGTGTGGCTGGTGTTGGGAAGGCAGTTCATTGGCACGCCTTTCAAAAGAAATGGAGTGGGGGGGCAGTGCAATGGAGCTGCCCTCCCAAACTGGACTCACTGCCCTAAACAAGATGGTAGAAGGGTGAGGCAGAGCAGTAGTGAGGTTGGGGCCGCTTGGAAAATTTAAGCATCAGAAGATGAAAATGTAAATCTAATACTCAAGGTATCCCCTCCCCCCCCCCCCATTTA
Source organism: Podarcis tiliguerta (assembly GCF_965153285.1). Lineage (NCBI taxonomy): Eukaryota > Metazoa > Chordata > Lepidosauria > Squamata > Lacertidae > Podarcis > Podarcis tiliguerta. The sequence goes on along the minus strand of NC_139544.1, from coordinate 4,786,134 downwards.
TGGTGGAAATGCAAGAAAGCAGAGAAACTCCCAACACAAATTAAAAGTAAATAGAAGCAAAACAAATTTATAAAAACAGATAAATCTGTATTAATATTTGGAATACTAGACCATGTTATTTAAAACCTAAGATATTTGAAATATTGTAAAATATATACCGACTAAATATGTGATTGTACTTATTATGACTTTGCACTTATGGAATCCAGAGTAGTTATTAAGAAAAAAAGATGTTTAACTTTGTTATTTGTAATTATAATTTAAGGAAAATCAAATAAAATTTGAAATTAAATATAAATATCAAATCAGGAGGATCTTTAGAACAAAATATGGACACTGGAAACTAGATCAGTCTCTACATACTGATTTAGAGGTTTTTCTCATTGATTTATTTGACATGACTAAGACCTCTTTAACACATAACCTCATAGCGCAGCTCCCCACCTCACCCCTCTGTGGATATGCTGCTATGCCTGCCTGCATCCATATAACATGGTATCTCAACCACATGCTTTGAATATCATTCAGGTGACACATGGCCCCCAGGCCTCAGTTGGGTGGTATGCCAAGCACACTCTTAGGAGAATCATATGGATGGAAGCTTTTACACACAGCCCCCAGCTGGAATGGAAGTGGTGCAGAGGTGAAGTGGGGGGTGTGCTGGAAAAAACAGTAGCAACCAGATGAACACACTGCAGGGAGTTGGCACCATGTCCCTTAATGCAATTGTGGGGTGTCAGTCACTGTTGGAAGCAGAGGCCACCTATGGCTTGCCTATCCTAAAATTTACTGATCACAAAGGGTGAAACCCTTCTGGAAAGCCATAAATATCTCACCAGCAAGAGGGCAAACATCAGCATGCTGCCTGCCTGCAGTAATTAGTACTTCAAATTACTGCAAACCAAGAATTATTATTACCCTTCCACCCCCCAATGTCCGCTGAATATTACTTACATTAGCATATGTGGGTCAAAGTGCAACAAGGGAGGAGAAGGCAATACAGTGGTACCTCGGGTTACATACGCTTCAGGTTACAGACTCCGTTAACCCAGAAATATTGCTTCAGATTAAGAACTTTGCTTCAGGATGAGAACAGAAATTGTGCTCCGGTGGCACAGCAGCAGCAGGAAGCCCCATTAGCTAAAGTGGTGCTTCAGGTTAAAAACAGTTTCAGGTTAAGTACGGACCCCTGGAACAAATTAAGTACTTAACCCGAGGTACCACTGTACAGCAAAATAAAGCTCCAGTTAAAGCAAGCTTTCCATACTGTTCAACCATTTGGCAAAGCGTCTTAGACAGTTAACCTCAGTCAGACCAAGTTGGGGGGGGGGGAGGAATTCAGGAAAATTAGAGCTGGAAATAATGACTAAGGACAACTGAGAACCCTCCCACACGATAAGGCTGAGGACTCAAAATGTGATCATCCCCTTGTGAAACTTTACAACACCGGGACAATGATGTATTTTGCGTGCAATAATTAAAACATCAGTTCCCAACAAAGTGGGGATTATGAGATAATTGACCATCCCAGGGTATTAAACAAACCATAGTAAAAGCTAAGAATGCTCATCGCGATGGTCAATTATAATATAATTATCTGAATGACATTATTGGTGTTATAAAGTCTGCTCAAAGTACAAATGCAACAATAAAAAATTGATAAAGTATGCATGGCAGGAAAATGACCTCAGAAGAAAAGGCAACTTGGCTGAATTTGCACTTGTGCTGAGTCTACTATGCTGCCTCTCATTTCCACTCTGAAGATATTCTAGGAACTGCTGCCGCACAAGAGGATTCTGGGCCATTTGGGTATAATCATTCAGCATATGCAAAGCCACATGCTTAAGAGCCTAAATAGCAACAAAGAAAGAGTGCGAACTCATAACATATACAGTAAAGGAGTTCAAACTGAATGTCCCTTTTATGCTTGCAGTGTGTCATCCTAGAATCAGAGTTGGAAGGGATCCTGAAGGTTCTGTAGTCCAACCCCCCAAGCACTGCAGGACTCTCCGCTGGATCATCCAGGACAGATCGCCATCCAACCTCTGCTTAAAAACCTCCAAGGAAGGAGACAGTCAAACAGCTCATTGTCAGAAAGTTCTTCCTGGTGTTTAGTCGAAATCTCCTTTCTTGTAACTTGAATTGGTTTGGGTCCTAGTCTCCAGAGCACAATCTTCCACAAGACTTCCAGAACAAGCCTAGACCTGCTTACTCAGAAGTAAATCTCACTTTCTCCAATGGAACAGACCTCTTAGTGTGCTTAAGAGTGCAGCTTTTGGGTTCTCTCCAGAGAAAGTAGACACATTTAAGCCTCAATTAATTCAATCAGACTTGTATGAAAGTTCTATGCATGTTTACTTTGAAGTAACTCATACTACATTCAATTGTGCTTAATCTCAGGAAAGTGTTGCAGGACTGCAGCTTAACGTATTACTTGTGTAGAAATCTCATTGATTTCAATGAGGCTTTAAGACTGCCCATTTCTGGATTGCAGCCTTAAGAGTTGTGCATTTTACAAAATTCAGTACAAATCACTTTGTCTCACATTGGCTCTTTAAGATAATTGGTTTGATATTAGTAATGCAAGGGTTCAATCATTACTTTTAATGAAAATTATGATTTAAACAGGCAGTGTTTGATGTTTATATGCCATTTTACCCGCTAATTAATTTCACTAATTGCTGATTAAATGAAGTTAATTAACAGAAAACAGTGTCCTATATAATATAGCAGAATACAAATGTTTAGTTCTGGTAGTTAACAATAGAAGTAAAATAATTTTGCAAAAAATATATAAAGTTCCTTTTTCTTTTGATCGGAAGTCTACATAAAGCAAATCACTGACAAAATGGCAATATTACACAATGGGAGGGGAATTCCAAGGATCCATGGTATTTCTGCTATATCAAGAAAGGATGCTCTGTGCCTAGATTAGCCCATATAATCTGGATGATTAATTGCTGGATTAAATGTACACCCTGCACCCTCATCCACTGGGATCCCCATGCCTGTCCCTGTTCTGTGGAACAGCCTCCTTGATGAGGCACAACAGGAACCCACCAACTCTACTTCGAGCTCTTGCCGTCGGGACGGAGATACAGGACGATGAAGACAAGAACGAGCCGTCTTAAGAACAGCTTCTTCTCCAGAGCGATCTCGGCCATGAATGGGAAGCCCGGACTTTGAAAGTCATCAAATCTCCTTTGCTGTATTTTACTATATTTTTTAATTAGTGTTTTTAAGGAGCAGCCAAGTAATTTTGTTGTCCCCGAAGGGGGCAATGACAATAAAGATATTATTATTATTATTATTATTAATTAGTAACTGAATAGTTAAAACATAGAGGGTGGAAGCATGGAGGGTGGAAGCTGTGTTGAACGTTCCATCTGCACAAGCATATCAACTTGCCAGATGGCTCAGTTCCTCCCTTGCACCTGCCTGCCGTTCTGGGGGTTCACACGGCCCCTTGAGAGCCAATTGTGGAAGTACACTGCACAAGCAGAAGCCCTCACACAGGTCTTCTAACAATGGGGTTTTTTTAGGCCCGAGGAAAAGAGAGAAAAGGGGTGGGAGGAATCAGTAGAAGCAGAATGCAGCTTAGGAGACATTAAACATGGGAGGGAGCCTGTGGCCCTCCAGATTTGTCCGGACTCAGGTTCCAGCTCCATCAGCTGCAGCCAGCATGACTGATAGTCAGGGGTGATGGGAGTTGGAGTCCAACACCATCTGAAGAACTGCAGGTTCTGTATTGCTGCCTTAAATTTAATAGAAGTACAGTATATAGTCATTGACTCAGTCACCCTTGGAACAACTTGCCCTCAGAATCACATCAGCAGCTCTCACTTAAAAATCAAAACCCCTGGCTATCGATTTATCGCCAGACATGAGCTACCAGGCTACGCAGGCCATTTTGTTTACCCATAAACAGCAAACTGAACTAATTAGACTATTCTTACCTAAAACAAAGCAGAGTGCTGTGAAAAGGAAAAGCGAAAGCGTAAATGCTTAATCATAGTTGTAAGGCTGGCGATATATAAACATTTAACTAATTTGGAGGGTCTTGCTAAGCTGTCTGCAGGTTCGCTTCAATGTGTGCAGTTAAACACGCACACAAACACACACACACAGCATTTGCACAGACGGATCAGGTTGCACAATGGAAGTCAAAAAATGCCAGCCAATTTTGCAGCATAATTCTGTCAGCATGGGCTGCTGATTCTCTGGCCCCTCCTGATTCACAAGTGCACAAAGGCGAGCTTAACAGGTGTTTAAAGCAACAGCAAGGGCAGCTACCTTGCGCTACACAGGTGGAAGTTTAAAATTAATCCTTTAACATACAGCTTCCTCTGCAATCATTGACTAAGGGGATCTAACACAGGTGAGGCCTAGCTGCTACTGAACCTACAAGGGTCAATGGAGGGTGAAAGTACCCAACCATGCTGAAGTACAGTCAGTGAAAGAAAATGAAGAGCACAGCAGCAACGCTGAGGGGAAAGATCACTGGAATAGCATCATGGGAAGGCTGATAAAAATAAAGGCACAGGGTGTGATAAAAGGCATTTCTTAGCAGGAAGATGAATACAGACAGAGAAAATAAATGTATAGACTCTTCTGTTTCTTGACAATGAAGGAAGTTTTCGTTCCAGACAGACAATACCAAAAATTGCTTAGAATTAACAATACAGTACACTATTGCACACACGGGTCTCCATGCGAGCATGAAAGCAGCTTTATTTCAGCAAGAGAAGTTTAGGATAAATATGAAGCCCATAAACCATGGGGCTGAAATTTTCTATCTAGTCTTGGTTTTGGTGACCAATTTTGAGCTAGCTATGGGCATCTTCTTTATTTTCTGATGGATATTGCCCCACAACTACTGAGAGAGAAAAGTTAATATTCTAGACTCACAGATGATAAACTGAGTTTGACAGAGACTGAAAGCTCACGACTGAGCTGGGATGCATCTTTATGTTTTCAGATAAACACTGAACATTTGGGCGCAAGAGACACACTGGATAAACAACAACAAAAAGTTATAAAATTTATGTTGGGATGGAATCAGAATTTATATTAGCATTTGAAAGGGAAAAACCAGGCAGAGTAGCTAGTCTGATTTAATTATTCCAGAAAAAAAGGACTTGGACTGTGAAGGGGATAGTAGCAATGGCACAGAAGGCAGGAGGGAGTGAAATGTTGTATCAGCAAGATCAAACAGGGACAACTACAGAACAACTTTCCTTTTAAAAAAACCTAATTGCCAAGAAGTTTGGAAACTCTTTCAGTAGTCATTTTGCAAGGTGTTTTGGCAACTGGCACCTATTTTAATGTAATGGAGGTACAGAACATCTTTCAGGAAAAAACAAAACACAAGGTCTAAAGGTTGTGACCACCTCGAGTTTTCAAGTGATGGCTTTGTTCATTGCAACATGTATCATGTGGTTTTTTGGGAGATGTTGAGTCTCCTGTTCTCCACCTCAGTGATTCCACGATAGCTTGGTGCGTATCCTACTCATGACATAAGAGTAACACTTATATGAAGTTTACATGGCACATAGCTCAGGAAGGCGTGAACTGTCTACCAGAGCAATTTGTACAGAAGTCAGAATGGCTGTTTTTGTGGGACCAATCCCGCCCCTCATCCCTCTATGGTTTTAAAGTACTAGCATGGAGGCAGTCAGTCAGTCTACATTGACATATTTGTAAAGGGCAGACATCACACTGCTAATAATGCTAGACAGGTTGTTTTTTAATAGCAACTACAGTTGACAATAGAATTATTTTTTATGACACATCTCACAAGACTGCCTAAGAGCAAGCATGGCCAACCTTGGCCCTCTAGATGTTTTCGGACTACAACTCCCATCATCCCTAGCTAACAGGACCAGTGGTCAGGGATGATGGGAATTGTAGTCCCAAAACATCTGGCGGGCCAAGTTTGGCCATGCCTGGTCTAGAGCAACCTTACAACTCACTACTCAAGGCCAGTAGTTATGTGTGGGTGTAACACAACTGAAAGCAAGACTTTAAGTCTCTCCCTACCCACCAAAAAACAATAGTCAAGTTCCCAAGAATGTGAGAAGTGTAACATTTTGATTAGGTTTACCATCAGGGTGTTTTCATAGGATGCCAAACCAATCCCTATAAACTGTAACAGTGTAAACTTTTGTTTGTTTACTTGGAAATAAGTGCCTTTGTATTCAGTAGAACTTACTCCTCAATACAGTAAGTGTGTTTAGATTGCAGCTTAAAGGAAGTAAAGGACAATAATACTAAAAAAAAAAGTGAATAAACAAATCCAAAGCTACGGTAAATGTTTGCTACATATTTTAGTAGCCCCCTAGTGGGCCAGATTGTGAGCTGCTTAGAAGCTGCAGGGGGGGAAATCAGTCAAAGCAGAAATTAAGAAAGGCTGACGTGTCTTACTAAAACATTTACTAAAGCTGCAATCTTATCTACTCTGAAATGGGTGTAAGTCTCATTGAACTCCATGGAACTTCCTTCACAGTCCCCATGCACAGGATTAGGCTGTAAAAATGCCTATTCAGAACCAACTGTATTCATGCAAAGGGCAATATAAACAACCATTATCTACTTCCTTGTTTCTAATTTCTGCTAATGCGGCATGAGGTCGTGCCCTGTCTGTATAGTGAGAGAGAAGGTCACTGGGCTGCAGTGCAGAGGATAATGCAGCGAAACGAAGCCAAGGGAAATTCTCTTCCAGGTCAGTAGTTTAAAAGGATGGGCTCAGTCATGAGACCAAATATGTATTATGTAACAAGGATCACCAAACTCTATCGTATAAACCACACCTGAGCATAACTGAACTCTACATACAATGCTTTTAAACTGGCAGTTGTTATCATGCGTCTCGCAAGAGACTGGGATGGAGAATTGTTCTGTTTACGTCAATGGTGCCCAAACCAAAGTTGTTGACTTTTTTTAGGATTGAAGTTGTTGAGGTTTTTTGAAGTTGTTAAGGGGCCAGATTACACCAACCAAAATCTACTTTGGACATGCCTGGTTTACATGGATAGACATGCAAATGATCCTCAAAAACCCCCTCAAGTATTCTCAGAAACGCCACAGAGCTGTGGGTGGGTGGAACACTACTGCTCTCAGGTTTTGCAAGGTCAAATGCTGTCTCCCAAATGCTCAAGACCCAGTTGTAGAGCCATGTTGGCTTCCTGAGATTCCGGGTAATGAAGTGGCAGGGCCAATGACTAGAATGTAAATGGGAGAAGATTCATAATGAATATGACTCAGCACAGGTAAGAACACACTGCTGGTCTTTCCTGTGGCAGCAACAAAGAAATCTTCACCATCATTTTATCCGCTCAATTTCATCCAACAGAGCAATTTCATGTGGTGAAAGGCATAGACTAGAGAAGGCAAGGTCTGTAACTCTTGAAGACCTGCTGTGATGAGTTGGCTATAAAGGGAGCTTTGCAGAGGGTGCAGCTTCTACCTTCAAAGAACCAGCATATCCTTTCCCTTGTTGGGCAGGGATACAAGCCAACAAAAGCTAAGAAGAATGGTGAATTTACCTCCGGCTGGGAGGTTACAGGCCAAGGCAGAGAGAAAGACTACCAGTGTGAGGCTGCTGCACTTCCAGAACCAGTTCTGGAAACCACACTGGACCTGCCCAGAGAAAGAGAAAGGCAACTCCCAGCTTCTGTTTGCATTTCTTTTGACTCACTCCTTATTAAAGCAGAGGAGCTACTCTCTGAATGGGGCTTAAAAGCACCTCTATCAGATTCTGAGGACCCAGTAAGGATCTTGTATGATTCAGTCCCTACACATCATCAATGCAGGAGGAGCTTCTGGCAATAGGGTCCATTTTGACTGGCCTGTCGTACATTGGTTCCCCCTCTCCCCATTGTTGTTCTATGTCTGTTCTAACCACTTTTAGCACATTCAGATATACATTTTAATGCTTTATTTTTCAACGTCACCTTGTATTTAACCTAACAGTTAGTTGATATCCTGTACTTTTTAACTCTAATACAACCTGTTTTCAGTATACTTTTTTTTACAATTCCACCTAATGTACAAGTAACTGGTTCTTAAAACCTGACATCTCCTAACAATTATATGTTGAATTTACAGATATTTTCTTTGAATTATGTGCAGTTGACAGAAATTTACTTGTATAGCTTAGCTTGCAGTTGATACTACTGATCTTCTTTGAGGATAGTTTTCAAATCTTTCACAGGGAAGGGAAAGCTTACTTTCAAAGGGTGCCAAGCCTCATACCTACTTCAAAATATGCTAGAGATTTGCAACACAAGCCTTCTTATTTGTAAATACTGGTAATGGTGGCACTTTTAACGTAGCTTTAGAAATGTTGATTGAAAGAAAAAAGGAAGCTTACCACTTGGCACTTCCATAGGCGGAGTGTGGCAGTGGCAATGAAATCTATTGGACCGGTTCCACCTGAAAAGCACAGGTGGGGAAGAGTGCTCCATAATTTATAACCCTGCATATCCCATTTGCAAAGGAAGTCAATATTAAAATATCCATTTTGCCTTTTTTTTTTTTAAAGTCATGATTTCCTACACCTAATTTTTTTGCAGCTCTGTGAACAGCTCTCGCCTCTTTCTCTTTCTATTCTTGGTAGGAGAAAGAGTGCTCAGTTAAATTTTTAGATGTTAAAAGCATGATCAAGCCTGTCTGGCTAGAAATGTTTTAATGTCAGCAACGAGTGGCCAATAAATTTTTAATTCAAACTAGAGCAGCTGAAAAACAGGTTTCGTTGTCTAGTGCTCTCCCACATTCTGCCAACGTGTTAAGCGTGATAACTGTTATTCAAACATGCAACCTTCTGTTTTATTCTTTTAGATACATTGAGAAGTCTCTATTTTGGGGGGCGGGGTAAGTACTTCATAATGGAATCCATATTTCATTTTTGTTAAAAACAGACTACAGTAATCCCTCTAAACAGTGTTCTGGCATGCACTCCTAAATTCACCAGACTCAACTCAGCTGTTAGAATCACTTTCAGGGAAAGGGGATATAATATATTATCATTATAGCTGTATGGAATGAGCCAAGCTTTTCCCCCCTCCTTGGCTCCATTCCTAACATTTTCATGCTGAAATTTATCTATTTTAAAAAATACCATTTGAAAGGTTTCTGAACACTATACATGCTCAAGCTCTTCATTTTAAATGGTTCAGAAATGAAATGATATAAACAGAAGGGGGGGAGATGCTTCTGTTCTCTAATCTAACATTAAGTACCATTTTAAGGAACAACAGGCATGTTTCCAAACAAACTATTGCAGTGTACAAATTACCCAGCAGGGACGGAGATAACAATGTCTCTGGTGTGGGTTTAGATCTTTGCAAAAGCTAACATTTCATCAAGGTTGTCTAGGAAACCACATCCTTAGATATCTATCTTCAAATGTGAGCAGTATGTATCCTAGTTTGGGATGCTTCTCGAGATGCTGCTACAATGGCAATTCAAGGGTGATTACTATTTACGAGGCAAGGCCCAACTGCCCCCTTTTAAATACCAGGAGACAGTGGCCTTGATCAGGAGTTATGCTTCTTAAGGACTCACTGCTAAGACTGCCCTTGACCGTACGTCAAGGAAGAAGCTAACTTGAACGCGAGTCCATGTGACCCTCTGCAGATAAAAAGCTATTGCAACTTGCCATTCAAATGGACCAAATTCTAGGAGTCTAACAACTTCCCACCCCTTTCTATACATTAGCAAGAGAACAGATAAAACCCTTGCATCTGTCTTGGGCCCATTGTTGTTCAACACCTTTATAAATAACTTGGATGAAGGAATTGAGGGGTTACTCATCCAATTTGCAGATGACACCAAACTTGGAGGGGTAGCTAATGCCACAGAAGACAGAATTGGGATTCAAGATGACCTTAACAAACTGGAGAACTGGGCAAAAAGTAACAAAATGAATTTCAACAAGGACAAGTGTATGGTTCTGCACTTAGATGGGAGGAAACAGCTGAACAAATATAAGATGGGAGACACCTGGTTTGCCAGTAGTACATGTGAAAAGGATCTAGGGGTCTTGGTGGACCACAAGTTTAACATGAGTCAACAATGTGATGCAGCAGCAAAAAAGCTAATGCTATTCTAGGCTGCATCAACAGAAGTATAGTGTCCTGATCAAGGGAAGCCATGGCACCACTCTAGTCTGCCTTAGTCAGACCACACCTGGAGTACTGTGTCCAGTTCTGGGCACCACAATTTAAGAAGGATATTGACAAGTTGAGGGCGATGAAGTGACAGGGGCAATCAAGATAATCAAGTATCTGGAAAGTAAGCCTTATGAGGAACAGTTGAGAGAGTTGGGTATACTTAGCTTGGTAATGAGGAGACTGAGAGGAGATATGATAGTCATTTTCCAGTATGTTAAGGGCTGTCACATGGAAGATGGAAGAAGCTTGCTTTCTCTGGCTCCGGAAGGTAGGACTCAAACCAATAGATTCAAGTTACAAGTAAGGAGATTCCAATTAAACATCAGAAGGAACGTTCTGACGGTCAGAAATGTTCAACAGTGGAATAGTTTCCCTTAGAAGGTGGTGGACTCTCCTTCACTGGATGTTTTCAGTTAAGATTCCTGCATTGCAGGGGGTTGGAGTAGATGACCCTTGGGGTCCCTTTGAGCTCTACAATTCTATGGTGCTTTGATCTCAGAGAAAGACCCCCTTTACTGGAAATAAGTCTCCCTAAGTGCATTTGATCCTTTGTCACACCAGCCAGCGCCGTTTGAAATCTACCAGGTCTACTGATTTTCCTAAGAAATTGCCACTCTGAGCTTTTTCCATAACTCCCAGAAGGAAAACCCAACTAATCCTGCGGGGGGGGGGGGGTTGTACCAGTCCCCTCTGACTTTGCAAAGCATAGGAGGAAAGGAAGAGGGAGAATTAAAACGCCATCCTCCTTTCGGAAGACTAAATGAAACTGTCTTTGCAGGACAGCCGCTTCCTCATGCTCAGTCATTCGCAGTCACACTGTGCTGTCCAGTAACCTGCATTGATAATTCCTCATGAATAAAAATTCCAGCATTATCATCCACAGCTATGTTGTTGACATGGTTTTCTGCTATTTCACTAAAAAATACCATTAATTTTCTGGCTCCACAACAGCTGAGCTACTCCCCATTTGAATATACAAAAGAGCATTTTGTTTAAACCAAATTAAAAGCGTTCCAGTAAATGACTTCAATTTTGCTGGCTATACCATTCTGGTGGATACTAGTCTAATCCTGCACCTCCCATTTCTCTCCAATCCTCCATCTCCTGCACTTTCCCAGCTCCCCCTCCCCTCTCTTAAATGCTTAACCCTTGCCTGCCACAAACCAGATTCTCTTGGAAGGGAAACCAGAGTCAGAGCAGGAACTCCATCAAAGTAAAACACAAGGGGTTCTTCTTTGCTTTGTTACCACCTTTGTTTGCAAACAGCAATTGAAGGGGGGAGAGACAGAGAGAGGGAGCAGGGAAAAGAGAAGTCAAACATCCTAGGCACCTTCTAGACACTTTCCCATCCAGATTAAGTGCCGACAGCCCTCATTTCAGTCAGCCTGTAAACCTCCATGTCTGCCAAGCCCTCCTGGCACCTCACCACTTTATTTGTTCCCATTTGTATCTAATGCTTTTGTCAACAGTTCAACACAAGGCAAAGCAAACAACCCACTACAAACAGTGAGGGTAACAGCAACAAGCAGCGAATCCTTCACAATTATCCAACCCCAGCTGCTCAAGGCCTGTCCAGGCCGCTTTCATTTACAACAATGTCAACAAAAGGCTGAAACCCAATAACTAGGGGTGGGTCAATACTACCACTGTAAAACCCTCTGGAGGAGGAAATGCTCTTCTGCCGCTTTACTGCTTCAGCAAACATGCAGAATAATTCAGCCAGATAGACGAGGGCTTGTCTAATCATTTGTCGTGCATGAATTATTCAAGGCTCGTCACATAAACTGCTTAAAGGAAGGCTCCTCAAATATTTCAGAGGAAGTGCCAGCTGTCCAATTTGTTAAACGGAAGGCGCATTAGGCAAATCCTGACACAGAGGACAGAAGTAAACTTAGGCCCTTACTTTTCTTTTTAAAAAAACACAACCTAATGCCATAGCTTATAATTGATTCTATAGCCCCCCCCCCCCGCAAAAAAAAGTCTTCTTGCACCATTACAAGAGAAAGGAAGGAGGGATAGGTATGCACTACTGTGATAAAGAACATTTATGCCTCTGAGGTTACATTTGCACACCACAGTTTGATGAGAACACACACAGCGAAGTCTTTCATATCCATGTTAACCTGCAGGGGTGAATGGTTGGCAAGAGCCAATGTGACGAAGGGGTACCGTATAAAAGTTTGGAGGGTCTGGATGTAGGAAAGGCAGGTTCAAACCTCCACTCCGCCTGGAAGCTCACAAGACAGCCCATCCATATTAACATAAGGGGTGGTACTCAACTAAGTTCTACTCAGAGTAAAGCTAATAAAACTAATGAACCACCTATTCACATTCACTAATTTCAGTGGGTTTACTCTTAATAAAACTTAGCTGAATACTGCCCAAGGTGAGGCAACGAGGAGATTACGACAGAGCATAATCAGATTGTTTCAACAAACCAGCTTTATAACTCATTGTTTGAATGTGGCATGCTTTGAAACTGATAACAGTTAATGTTAAACCACAATTCCCAGTTTTCAGGAAACAACCAAGCAAAATATTCCAAAGTCTTCCTTTAAGCAAAGAGGTGGTGAGAGGAGGAGGAGGAGGAAGATCACATTCACGTAGTGCTAAATCATGACTCAGCATTACATGTGAATGCTCTCTCACACTATCCTTTGGCACTTTCATAAGGTAATTTTTATGCCAAGCAGCTCCAAGGACTAAAAATTGGGGCTCTAAACCTAAGCACATTTGTTATGAGAGTGGCCAAAGGCAGGAAAAGTGGCCTTGGTATTGGTTCGCCATCTACCAACTGATCACGTATCACCATCACAGGTCCCCGCCCCCCCCCACCTGATTCCCCTCCCCTGTATAATTTAACATGTAGCTATAATATTACAGTATCTTTTCATTTTGTTGCAGGGAAAATAAACAATTGTGAATTGCAAAATAGCTTGATGTTGGACATCACAATTTGGGTGTGAACACAGGAATGAAGATGCTTTTTAAGAGTTCATGTCATAAAATCAGTAATGGAATTCCAACAAAGAAGCACTGGTAACAAAGGCATTATGGATAGATGCAATTTATTAAATATTCTTCCAGCGTCCAAATGCTAATTATGGGCAAGGACTGAGGACTGGCATGGTGCACCCTACCCCCCCCTTCAAACAACCACAGATTTCAGAAAAAATGGAAGTGGGAAATATTAGGGTGCAATCACTTCATCTCAGAACATTTCCTTGTTAGTGCAGGCAGCTTCAAACTGATGGACTATCCTGGCTGTAAACTTCTATACATCCACTAATTGTAGTCTACCTTTGGAAAGAGGTTGTCTGGTATGTTACAGAAAAATTATTATTGATTGATTGCTTTCACTCATGTGCAAACATAATCAAATACTTCTGAAGTAAAAAAACACAGAATTTTGGTTTTTAGTAGTACTTAAATTTAAAATTGTATATTCTAAAAATCTCCTGCCAGTTTTTAAAAAGTCAGAGCAACTTTTTAGTCAATTAATAGGTTTTGGATCAATTAATCCAATTTATTAAATGATGTATTCCTATTTCATTGTGTTTGTATTGTGCACACTGAACACACCATAACTGCATTTCAATTAATTTGATCCCTAGTGACTCTGGAAAAGAAAACATGAAAATAAAACTTTCTGTTTAAGTTTGAAATGAGTGCTTGATATAACCATGGTCAATGTTGGCATCCATCTGTCTTGAGAGACTGAAGTGACGTCCCTGGTGTACAAACCTGGGCAATGTGTATGGAGGTCCTGGGTTGCCCGGACAACAAGATCTGCCTCTCAGCCTCCTTGATGTTGTCCAAAGCAAAGCAGAGAAATACACTTGACACCAGCTTGGCTGCAGAAATTGCTGGAAGGAGGCACACAAGGGACTCCACTCCAGATTTGTGTAGGGTTTATTCCCTAGCTTTTTCTTCTCCCAAAGATATCCCACAAGGAAGCAGATATTTAGGATCAGAGTTATCCTTCTCTTAGATGGGCTACCCTCCCCAGTTAATGAACCCCATCTGCCCATCACTTCCCTCTATAGCAGTGTTTCCCAACCAGGGGATATATGGGGGCCCCCAGGATATTCCAAGGGGGCCACAGGTGAAAAATGCATAAATGGGGGCCACAGCATGGTTGGTTTCTGGAGGGAGAGGACGATTGCCAAGCCTCCCATTTTGACCAGTAGAGTCCACAGTCCAGAACCCCCAGGTCAGGTAAGGGCAGTGGTGGGGTGGCAATAGGTAGGGTTGGGCGAGCCAGAGCTGCTTGTTGCCAGTGCTGGACCTGGTGGCAGCCTGGGCCTGACTCTGCAATCTGAAATCCATCCAGCACCTAGCCAAGCAGGGTCGTCTGGTGCTGGTGCTGACTTGCATCTAGTAAATAATTGTCTACTCAGAAGAAAGCCACACTGAGTTCAGTGGGCCTTACTCCCAGGTAGGGTGGGGGCCCATAGTGTTTTATCTAGGCAGCCCGGGCTCCTCCAAATGACAAGATCTTTTTGCACCAGGTCAGTGAGGACCACTTGCTTAAAAAAATTCTCCCATATACACTGAACTCCATGTGTGTGTTTTGGCCTATATGTATAGGTTTCCCTCTCTGTGTCAAATAACTGGGGTCAAATAACGTGTTGTTTACTTTTTTATAATACATGGAAGATGAATCTCCCTCAGGAGGTTCTGGACTCTTCTTCCTTGGAGGTTTCTAAGCAGAGCTTGGATGGTCGTCTGTCATGGATGCTTTAGCTGAGTTTCCTACATTGCAGAGGGGTGGGCACATTGGCCAGGATTTTTGTTAGGGGGGCAGGCTTATGTTAAGGGGGGGGGCAGAATCTCAGATCTTCTGGAAGCTATCTTAACCCCTTGAAGGCTCTATAAACATTCAAATAGTGGTCTTTAATAGTTGTACATAGCCAAAGTCTGTAGGGGACAGATTTAACATCTTGAATAAATATTCAACAAGATGATGACTAAGTGGTAAAAAGGTGTGGTACTCATTTAGGCACAGAAAAATCACACTATTTACCAACTAGCTTATAGTTATCTTACTGCTGCTTGTGGAATAGACCTAGCTAATTTTAATATATCATTTAAGAGTTATTCAGTTGTTGTTAAAAGTTTTGAAGCAGAATATATAGTAAAAGTTTATATCCCATGTCTCGGGCTTTTTTGGGAAGGTTTTTTTGAATATATTTTTTAATTCATTGTAAATTACTTTCCAGAATTCCCTGATTACTTTACAGGATCACCACATATGGAAAAAAAGATCCCTCTACTTCACTGCATTTCCAACATTTGCCTTTTTCTTTTTTAAACATTTTTGCTAGTTTGGCAGGTGTTAAGTACAATCTATGGGTCATTTTCATCATATTTTCTTTTAATGCATAACACACTGTAAAATTCATATTTACTGCCCATAAATTCTCCCATAGCTGATAATTAATATTATGACCCACATCCTGTGCCCACTTAATCATACTTGATTTCACAAGTTCCACTTTTGTTTACCACTCTAGAAGCAGTTTGTACATTTTTGATAATACTTTAACTTTTGTATCTAATAAATCTCTTGTAAACTGGGATTTTTGTTCTGCAAATCCGATTTTTAATCTATTGTAAACAGTTCGTTAATCTGATGTATCTGTAACCAATCTGTTAATATTTTTTTTTAATTCCTCAAGATTTTCCCAGCTTGGTTCCTGTCCTGTGTGATCTAGGGTTTCTTTATATGTTAACTATTTTTTATCAATATTGGTTCTTTTCCTTGCAGTGGCTTCACATGGATGTTTTCTTTTTTAATAGATTTTTGTACTTTTCCATATTGTATTGTATTTGTATTCCATATTTTTTTCTGTTGACATCGTTTGTAAAGGTTTTATAATTTTTTGCCTTCCCATACCATAGGCAGACATGCCCCCCAAATTCAACACTCTGATATTTTCTAACAACATCCAGTCTCTTATCCATCAAAAACATGATGCCTCAAAGTAGATTTGGAAGTCCAGTAGAGCGTTGCCTTTTTCTTGTATACCAGTCATGACTTTATGTTTTATTCTGGGCTCCCTTCCCTGCCAGATAAACCTTGATATATTTTTCTGCCACTGTCTGAAGCATCGAGTGTTGTTAATTATTGGGATATTTTGAAATAAGAATAACATTTTTGGAAGGATATTCATTTTAATAGCCGAAATCCTACCCAGTTAACATCTTACCTGAAGCGATAAATTATTGTCCTAGTTCCATTTATGTGAAACATTTCCATTTTGGATTTCTTTTGAAAATCTTAAGGTGGCTAATTTTAGGTTAAAAACAAATAAAACTATAACTAATAGTAATAAGAAAACACATTCTCCAGTAATTATAAAAACAATTCCGTGCAGAGGGTTAAGACACAAATCAGTGTAGGAGCTTCAAAGCATTATGCCCAAAGCCCTCCTAAATAAGACACACCAATCACCTGTCTCCATGGTTTAAACTGTGGGGGCAGTTGAATCAGAAGCTGCAACTACCAACTTGTGTTTGTTAACTCCTCTTCCTCTGTGCACAATGTAATTCCACCCTGCATCGCCATGGCAGAATCACTCCCTGGTCTACAATATGGGGTTGTTTCCTCCATCTACTATAAGTGACTTATATTACCTTAGGCAGTGGTGTCCAAACTTTTTTCAAAGAGGGCCAGATTTGATGAAGTGACCAAAGTTGTTGACCGTTTTTTTATTATTGGAGTTGTTCAGCTTTCTTTTTTTCTTTTTTTTAGGATTTTGCCCCAAAGTTTGTTGAGCTTTTTTTAAGGATTGAGGTTTTTTGAAGTTTTTTACCCCAGGAAATTAAACCAAATTGAAACAGACTTTGGACATGCCTGCCTTAGGGATCAGCCAAATTTGTCCCCCAAAATTTGTCCCCAAATATTTATTCCTTAAATGTAGCCCCTGTAGTCTTTGAACTTTAGTTTTCAGGCGTGAAAACGAACAATGCCTGAAATCCTAACTAGACTTCATAGGGAGCAAGCCCCATGGAACACAATGCGACGGATGTCTAAGTAAATTTGCCTGCAAATTCACTGCATGGGCACAAATCCTAGCGTAGCTGCAATCCCTCCCCCTCCATTTATTAAGCAAATAAAAAGAATATTTGCGCAAATATGCTGCTAACCTCTCAAGAGATACAGAAAAGCCAGGAGGTACGGCTTCAATCAGCCAGTATTTGAAAACAAATGGTTCTGGGCTGACTGGATATAATATGCTTCACTTAAAAGCACCTCAGTATTCTTTGATAAGCTCATAGCTCAAAAAGAAGTAGAAATATGGAGCAATCTGTTGCCCTCTTAATGCAATTAGCAGATTAAAGCAGTATTTCACTTCATTAAGATACTGACTGCACGCAGCATTAACTGATTATATGACGTACACAGTGTTCCCCCTACAGTCCTCTCAGAGACACAGTGGAAAACAACAAGGGTAAGCCAAGCAGTTTACAAGTGAGCATCTGGTATTGACATTAGGAGCTGAACACAAAATCTACGCTGTAGTGTGCCCAAGGGGTACAGGGAAAGAAGCACTACATATCAACACTCAGGCTCATCGGAGAAGCTAACTGCTGGCTGATGTGCGTATGCTTGGTAATAATTAAGTGTCACACTTCAAATTTCAGCAGCACCAGAGTTATACCCATCTCCACTATTTTGGCTCCCAAATAAAAAAACAACAACCGATGCCTGGAAATTATACTGGTACTATAGAACTGGATCAGCCCTCTTCCGTGTTTACATCCGGATTTGCTCTAAACCATTTTCCTTCTCTCCCTAACCCAATAAGAGCCAGGCAGGGGAGTGGTAAGGTCCAGTAAACTGCAGTATAAACACAAGCGATTATTTCAATTTTCTCCTCAGATTATGCTTTCGTGGCAGACCAATAAACCCAATAATGCCTAGATTTACTAGAAAATTTTTTATTCATTTCCCCAATGCAGCAGAAAGTAAGCTAATAACGTCCCACCGAGAGGGCTGTCAGACTAAATCCCTCAACTACTGAAAGCACTGCCTGGATAAATCTCACTTCACTTTCCATTCTGCCAACCACTTAGGGCAGGGCCCAGGGGAACTCTTCAGCTTATCCCTCCTCACGCAATGTCACAAGCGCAAGCCAGAGTGGCCCAATCAGTGCCAAGAAAAGAACAAACTTAAAAAAGATTAATTCACAGATGTTCATGCATTTCACATACACTGTGCCCTATGGCCCGTTGCTAGGGCAACAGGAGACCACCAGTGTGCGCTTTATTGGCTTTATGAAGTGTGTCTCGGGGACTATAGTCCGAGAAATGCTGCATGATAATAGCAAGGCTTTTCAGGAGGCTTGTTTTGTGTTTATCCACATTTAACCCTCAGAGTATTATTAAGCACATTGCTATGCACAGCCATGGCACCCCCACCACACACAGATAGCAACAGGGTGGGAAAGATGCTCGGCTTCCAGATCTGAGATGTGCATTTCCTGAGGTTAGCCTCAGATAGGCCTGTGGTAAAATTCTGCTGCAAGCTGTTTTTTAAAAACCTCTTCGGCATGTTTACGGAATCGTGAAGCAACATACTTTCCCTACCAGTTGGATATTTATATATAGCACTGGGCGCTCGCCTCCTAATTCTCTAGGAGAAAAAGAATGCCTCTGATCTAAACCAGGTAATAATTAGTCCAAAATAAGGCGACTTTTCGCCAAGCTTCTTCAGCCTTTGCCGTCCTATAGCAGGAGGAAATTTTGGTTCCTGCGACACGGAACCATTTAACCGAGGCTTAGAGAACAAATCTACTCAACAGTCACACAAATAACCTGGCTCAATGCTTTTATTCAGAAGCTTTCTACTCTTCCTCCATCGCACTCTGAGTTCAACACCTCAGCGTTTGTTCACGCTCAACAGGCCAGCCAATGCTTAAGATAAAGAGGTTTTGTCTGTTCCCTTCTTCTTTGAGGGGCTGAGGGTTAAAATCACAAATGTCACAAATCGTAGAGTAGCAGCACATATCAAGTGTTAATCCAGGAAAAAGAGGGGGGCAGAGAAAAAGAGAGGGCGAGCAGAATAGATCAATAGAAGTAACGGCTTACATTCAGATTCACAGGAGAAATAACATGCAGAGACAATCATTTCCTGGGAAAGCTAAAGCCTAATGAGAATTTACTCTGTCTCTTTTCTTCAGACAACCAGCCCTTTTGTGGCAGGGGCTTCCTGACTGACAGGAACCCGGGGCCCCTTAATAGGATTTCCATATTATTTCTAACACCTGCCTAGAAGTTATTTGTTTACATTGAAGGAGGCAAGATTCTCAAATCAGACATCTGCTTCTAGTTCAGGCATATCTTAGGAAGCCATCTAGAAAGCAGCTTTGTTACCATGGTGACATTTTTATTTTCTCCCCTTAGTTGGCCGAAAAAAACATTAGCATTTC
Organism: Podarcis tiliguerta; assembly: GCF_965153285.1. Taxonomy (NCBI): domain Eukaryota; kingdom Metazoa; phylum Chordata; class Lepidosauria; order Squamata; family Lacertidae; genus Podarcis; species Podarcis tiliguerta. The sequence continues at coordinate 4,766,525 of NC_139544.1, read as the reverse complement.
CTATTTTATTTTGTTCTTCAAAGGCCAAATGTAGCTTAAGAAAACATAGAACTTCAAACATTGCTATATGCAATGGGTCATCCAAGATGTATTTGTTTTATCTAATTAAATGAATCAGGTATGAAAAGGTGAAAAAGAAGTAGCTTAAATTTATTGTCAGATTTTTCCATTTCCCACGACTTCTTTTCTTTTTAAAAAACATATTTATGATTAATATATCAATTTTCCAAAATAATACCAATATTAAAATTAAACCTTCTTACATTAATCAAAGTCAGTGTTCTACCTGGCATTATCTTAACAAACACTTGGCATTTATTTACAGTGAGCACACATGCACACCAACTTTTCTGAAAGCTTAAAAGTATGGGGTATCTGTAGTATGAAATTTGACGGCATCATAAAAACATTTTTGAAATAGTGTTTGCAATAGGACTAGAAATATGCAGGCGGCTATCAAGTCCTCTCTTTCAGACACACAGATCCATCTACTCATTATCTACTACTCGGTATCTAGTGGTAAATATTGAAAAGTCTTAAGACACTGGCAATTTTAAGAACTGCTGTTAAATGTTGTGCAGCCATGTATCTGGAAACCAATGCCACAGAAGAACATTCCAGGGTGTTAGGGGACTATAACATTTATATTTTCCAAAACATTTTAAGCAGCTAAAATTGTTGCCCTAGTGCCATAGCTTCTTGTTCTGCCCGTTTTCACAAGGAATAGAAGCATAATTGGCAATTAGCTAAATACTGCGGACCCCCGTTTTTCAAAAGCCAAGTCATAGGCCCCCTACTTTCTAGAATTTTGTTATCTCTATGGTGGTTTTTGTTATGTGAATGGTGCCCTGGGCACCCTGGGTGGGTTACCCTCCACCCCTGCAGATCATCAATTGGGAACCACTGGTACTGTACTTTAGTTGATCTCTGCAACACAGATCTCCTGAATAGACTATGGAAGTGTTGCATTAACAACCAGAGTTTAGTGATGGGACACATCTCCAGGCAGTGCAGGGAAACACCCTAAGAAACACTGCCAGTGAAAGCAACTCCCCATTTACGAAGGGGTTGTGTTCCAAGGCAGCTGCTAGTCTTGAGATGGACCACTTAGTATGTTTTAGTGTAAGTAGCTTCCTACATTCTTCCTAGAATATTAACAATTTCCAGACTCATTGGGAAGATGGATGACCAAGCCTATTTTCAGCTACTCCAGCACCATTTACAAGAGTAGAGTGATAGTTGCAGTAGGGACCAGGAAGACAGTTTAAATATATATTCAGGCACGAAGCAAGCCAGGTTTGCGTGAGCAAGTCACAATACCTCATCTAACCTATCTCACATGATAGTTGTGCTTTCCTAAATAAAATTTAAAAAATAAACTTGTATATGTCATTTTGAACTCCTTAGTTATGCAGTTATACAACTGTGATAAATACATGCATAAATTAGTAGCATAAGGCCCTTTGTTTAAATATGTAGGTTTCAGACTGCACAGATGTATTACAGATTACAAAACTATTTATAATTAAATTCAAGCATTTACCAGAAAAAGCATGCAAGACCGTGAGGCTTTTTTTGAGGTTCAGCTTTGGTGATGTTTGATTAGCACCCATTTCCGCTTGCGATAATACTATAATTTATTTGAAATTTAAATACAAGTCTGCTATTTTTGAGCCATTTCTGTTAACTATGAATAAAGTGTAGAACTTCTTAATACCATCATATAAAAGCTAATTGTGATAGTAAAACTATATGACAGCTTGGGAAATCTCAAAGTACATAATTCAGTAATTTATTATTCTCCATTTTCTCTGAACTGTATTAGGGATTGATAAGACTGAATGGCAGGATAAGTGGACTGGACAAGACCTTGTCCATTTTTACAAACACCCACCACTTACGACTTCATTCAACCAATTACCTAGTTTTCACTAATTTGGTAAACTTATGTCTGGGCCATATTACTTCAAAATGCAGATAAGGGCTGACATGACTGAATGCTTCTACATACAAAAATAAACATTTTTATGCCCATAGAAAGCTAGCATGTCAGGGAGTCGATTAGACTAGATCTCTGTTACATCCAACATCCAGCTGTTGAGTCACAGGTTCACTCTACATGAAACACCACATTTTGTTTCCAGTAACTCATTAAACATTGGAACATATAACCCATGTTGCTGATTTTACCTTGATTTTATTCTGCTTTGGGGTTTTTTGTTTTTGCCTCATCTTATATTTGGACTTTAAAGGTGGTATCAACCTACTTAAGTCCACTGCTTTCAGTGGGTCTACTCCGAGTATCACTTAGTTGTGTATCACCCTATAATTTAATCATTTTATTTGTAAACCAGCTAGATAACTTTCTATTATTGGGTGGCATAAAAATAGTTAAAAATAAATAAGTCCATAAGATTTTTGCCTTCTGGGAGACTAGAACATCTGGAGAAAGAAAATTCACGTTTCTCTAAATCATTAATCAGTCAGAGATTTAGCAAAGTAGGCACCAGAGGATTTTGTCTGAAGTGTCTTTATAGGGGCTCTTCTTACAAGCATAAAGCAATTCTTCAGCAGGGAAAGCTGGGAGAAGATACTAGATAAGACTGCTTCTAGCACTGAAATATGGACACACATGTCTAGATCTATATCCACACACACAGGACACTGAGAGATGGAAAATCTAATTTTTGCAACAAGAATACATGCTGTTATTCTCAAATGACTGTTCTATGCTGAATTAAAAAGCACAAGATGACTTCATTAGAAAGGAAACACTGAGTGTGGGAGAAAAACGTAGAAATCTAAGAAGAGTTTAGGCAGGCAGAAGTCCCCATCTGAAGGCATTTACCAGAATATCAGGTTAATGATGCAATTTAAATACGTATATGTATAGTTGCAAAATGTTCATGAGCCAACAACAATATAGGGTATTATAAAGAACAATGCAAAACCAGCCACTTAAGACAGACCAAGACAACAAACAGGGCCTTGCTAATTAATATTTGCTTTGCTTCAGCAGTCACTGGATGAGATTGCAAACAAGCAAGCCTGTCTCACCCAATCACATCATCAATCCACTCATGTTTCACCACCTGAGGACTGGCTCTGCCCCACAGATATTTATTCATCTGCTCCTCAATTGCAACACATTTTCTGGAATTACAGCACCTGTTACATTCCCCATAGCTTACACGTCCAAAGCCAGGTATCAATTAATACTGCACAAATTGCTGTACTGCCAGACCAACAAAATTTTCTCGTCATGCTACAATGCGGTGACCTTCCTCCCTTCTCCAAAAAATAATAGGAAATAAAATAAAATACCAAGCGTCTCCAGGGAATACACCCTTGTGAAACAAAGGAAAACTCACACTGCATCTCTTTAGAAATGTTATCCTGGAAAAGCTAATCGAAACTCATGTCAACCTCTTGGAGTGGAAATAGGGAGTTGCTGCTTTCAAAGTCCTGCTGTTGAGATTCGGAAGATTAGCCCTGCCTCAGGTCCCGCCTGAGCCTTGGTAGCAAGGAAGATGGGGTGTCTCTCAACTCACCATGTGGACTGAGTCTACAGATCCAGAGAATGGGGAGAGGGAAGAGTTTTGAAGCGCAGGCCTTGTAATAAATCATCAGTCTCAAGGCTTGTTCACACATTCAGTAAGTCAGAGGTTGGCATGAGCTGATATTTTTTTTAAAAAAATCCTGATAAAATGAGTGGCATTCAATGTACATCTCCTTCAGCAACGTGCTGTGCTTTTTTATGAAAGCAAACTGGGTGCACTCTCAATACAAAAGTGCTACAATGCTATACAGTGGTACCTCTACTTACACATGCAATCCGTTCCAGGGTGCCGTTCGCACCCCGAAAAGTCCCTAAGTAGAATTCCGCTTCCGCATGTGTGCGTGATGCAATAGAGTGCCCCTGTGCATGCGCAAAGCACACAGAACACTTCCAGGCTTGCCGTGTTCGCAACATGAAAATCCGCAACATGAACCTAACGCAACTAGAGGTATGACTGTATATAGTGCTGTAGCAATTGAAAAAATCAGCACACATAAACATAATAACTAACAAGGTTCTCTGCTACAGGTGTCTCTCCTTATTCTTTTGTATCTACAGTGGCCTTAAAAATGCTGCTTTCAATGGATGTGCTTTTAAATGTTTTTGCTTTTTCTTGTTGTGTTGATGTATTTTTTTTTTTTATGTATTGTCTTTTAATTTTTTTACTGTTTCTTTCTTTTCTTCTGTAACTATAAAACCTTTAATAAATATTGTTTTTTAAAAAATGCTGCTTTCAAAAGTAATTTTTCTATTACAACATTACATTGCCAAATAAGTCCACCGACACTTTACTAAAACTGCTGAATTTGCTACAATTTATTCCCTCGCCACAAAGCTACCACAACCCACAACGCAGGGAGAAGTCTTAAGAGGAGGTGTATTCCCACCTCACTATGAGACTTGCCAGTAAGCAAGCAAAAGGCATCTATAAGCAAAATTCCCCATTTTCACTGGCTTAATAAGTCAATATTACAGGAAACTAAAGACAGACTAGACTGCACCTCTCAGTCTGGTAAATTCTTCCTTACTTCCCTTACTTTGAACATCACCACTACAAATGGTTTCTATCATTTAAAAAAACAAAAACAGAACAGAACTATTCCCTATGTTGGAAAATGCAACTCAGAACTACCCATTGTTAGCAAAGTCACTTAAATAAGGCAGACGGAGTTGAGGAAAGAGAAAAGAAATCCTGATAGCACTTTAGTGAGCAAGATGAACCAGTGTACAGTTTGAGGAGAAAGAAACAGAGAGCTTTTGTCTTTCTTCCTTCAGGCCTTGTACATCGTTTGTAAACATTCAACCAAACATACAGAGGAAAAAGTCACTGAAAACTACACAGCCAATCAGCGCATGTGTTACTTCGGCAAAGATCATACCATTCTGCCCAGCTGCTAAGCAATATCTCCACCTATCCCCCTCTTTATTAGTAGACTTTAATGCTAACAGAATTAACCGTTAAGCTGTACACAGAATGATCTCTGGTGTTTCACATCAAGCATTAGGCCCAGCATACCTGAAGGAGTATCTCTGCTGCCGCATTTCAAACAGCCTCGGCTCTGTGGAACGCCCTCCCATCAGATGTCAAGGAGATAAAGAACTACACAACTTTTAGAAGACATCTGAAGGCAGCCCCGTAATGGGACGTTTTTAATGTCTGGCAGAGTAGCTGGGGAAACCCAGCCAGGTGAGCAGGGTATAAATATTATTAAAGGTCTGGGAAGCCCAGCAAAACAATGGCTACTTGTGGCATGTCAGTATAGAAGTGGCAGACTGCACATTGCTATCAACAACAATGTTGCGAACGGTACCATATTATCTACACTAAACTTTAAAAAGTATAAAGAATACAGAAAAATAAAGATTTTTCCAACGAAGGCCACACAGGTTCTTTGCTTTCCAACCATGTGTTAGTTTTTGCATTTGAAAAAACAAACCAAAATCATTATGCTTAGCTCTCTGTAAGTAATAATTCATGGGGTTCAAAAGCACATAGGTTTCAAGGCCTACACACAATGCATGGATCCGGGTTGTTGAGTTGAGAAAGTTGGAGTCTGAGTGAAATACGCCTGAAGAGGGCTGTTCCAACAGTGAATTCTGTGCACATTTATTCAGAATTAGGGTTCCCATATTTTGAGGGGCAAAAAAGAGGACACATTTGCCGACTTCTACTTTTAACTATGGATCGCTATGATGGCTCTTATTTTACATATTCATGAAAAAGAGGACACGTGGCAACCTCCTGTTCGCCGTGTCCAATGGGCTTACAACCCTGGTTCAGTGTGCTTAGGATTCCAGCCTAAATTACTATTACTCATTTGGTTGGCTAGCACTTTAAAAGAAACATGTAATTTCACCGAGCAACATAAAGCAGATTACTCAAGGGCTATTTAAGTTCATTTGTTGTGGTCTGCAGTTGCATCTTCATCATTTCAAAGGATCTGAACCTGTGTAAATTGTTTTTCTTCTACACATCTGTGCAAAGAAATGCTGTACCCCTTTCTCACCGATGCTCTTTACTTCTAGCCTATGGATCCCCCTTTATGCATTGATCTAGTCCTCTACATTTTGTGAACCCTTTACGGAATGGTGGTCACATCTTTTCAAAAAATGTGGGAATAAAAATACAATTGGACATATTTCTTTCCTGTTCACACCAGCGAGTAGGCTACCTTAATTATCTCATTCTTACAGCAACACCTAAATTTACATTTTATGAGCTATTCTAAAATCTGCCCTGCTTAATAATCTGTATCTTCAAGAAAACACTTGAAAGCGTCTCTCACAATTAAACCCAGCCACAACCTTGTATAAATCAAACTTTTGCTACCATATCAAAACGTTACACTGGGGCTGCATAACATTGCCCACATCCTCATTACATGCTACACTAATTACTACCAGCAGATTCAGAATTTTCTGCACATTAGAGGCTTTTAGAGGAGCTATAAAAAATTTCAGGCACCATTAATTTAAATTTGTATTGAAATTTCCTTTTGACAGATGGCCAAAAATTACTTATTATTTAGAGAACCAGAGCTGCCTGTTTGCACATTAGAAGAGGAAAGGGAAAAATTAAAAGCAAGGAGGAAATTTATGTCACGTTCATTACCTGTTAAATGTTAAGGAGCATTATCTTGCATGAATAAATTATTTCATACAAGCACACAGTCTCCAGCTGCTAGCAACTGGCACGTTCTGGCTGATAAAAACCATCTCAAGTCACACAGTAGACAATCATAAAAAGCCTCTCTTAACCAGGAGCCACTTAAGAGAGGGCAGATCAATAGAACAAGCAACTAACTGCTACTCTGGGCATCACGGATCACATTAAGGAAATTAGCAAACTATTTCACCTTGCAAAGCTGGCAACAAGCCCTAGATGCTGACACAATCCAACTTGCAATTTGATGGCTGTACAAGACAAACATTTATTTATAGCTATCACTGTCTAATAAATCAGTGCAAAAGGAGTTGCACCCTTGCATGCTGTCATTCCAGATGTCTACCTAATGGCTTAGAAAAAAAGTAACCCCAAATTAATTGCAGGTGAATTAGTCGCATCTACTGAACAATGACACACCTCATTGGTTAATCTCTATTGCCCTTTCTTCAGTTTTGAGCAACGCTGGCCATCCTGCAATATCGTTTACACACATTCATGGTTCACACAGGATTGGTTAACATGCCATTCATCAGTTTACGATTCAGATCCAAACCCCTGTCTAACCATAAATTCTCCGTGTTAAATTGCTGGAAGACTTTGTTATAAAGAGATGAATAAGTTAAATAACATAAAAGCAACCAACAAACAATTAAGTGTTCATATGATGGGGCAAAGTAAAAGCAGTAACATTTTTTTAAAAAAATAATTACTTAAAAGCTTTGGGTAATGATGCAATCTTTCACAAATTATGGAAAAACTCATGGAGATAGCCATGACTATTTACACTCCAAACCACTAGTAAAGGTAAAGGGACCCCTGACCGTTAGGTCCAGTCACAGACGACTCTGGGGTTGTGGCGCTCATCTCCCTTTATTGGCCGAGGGAGCCGGCGTACAGCTTCTGGGTCATGTGGCCAGCATGACTAAGCCGCTTCTGGCGAACCAGAGCAGAGCACGGAAAGGCTGTTTACCTTGCCACCTATTTGTCTACTTGCACTTTGACATGCTTTGGAACTGCTAGGTGGGCAGCAGCTGGGACCGAGCAACGGGAGCTCACCCCGTCGCGGGGATTCAAACCGCCGACCTTCTGATCAGCAAGCCCTAGGCTCTGTGGTTTAGACCACAGCGCCACCAGCGTCCTAAACCACTAGTATACAGGCCCAATTTACTTTTATTTTCCTAAATCACATGCAGCCTTCCAGCCATAAGCTGTATCATAAACTGCCTTATATTTGCTTGGGCAACCCTTTTGGTTTTGCAGTCCCAAGAAATGGGAGGCTTGCCCCTGCAAGGCCACCATACATGGCTGAAGACTGCACCTCTTAGAAAGATCACAAGTTGCTTCTTGGAAAGATCACAAGTTGATTCTGTTTAGGTTCATGCAGAGAGAGAAACTAACAGAGCCATAACTGCTAGTTGAATGAAAACTGGCTGCAAATACAAGAGAAACGCATATAGTTTTGTTGTATATTTCTGTTTTTCAGCTTATGCCTCGCCTTTCCACCCACTGAAGCAGATCTGAAAATCAGTGTACAATCACATTAAAACCAACTTAAAAACATACGGAACGCACACACACGAAGATCACAACAGAAATATGCAAAGCAGAAACACTAATGCAAGCAGAGAAAGCCTTCAGCCATGACACCTCACCACTCCATCTCTCGACTGGAGCTGATCCCTGCTTGCATTCTTGCTTTGCATCCCCTGTTTGAATCCAAGCCACGCCTTCAAAGGAAGAAGGGAAAGCATCAGGAGCGCACTCTCAGTGTGTGCTCCTGATTCGTTCCTTTCACATTAAGTCATCTGGCATCATATAGGGATGTCAGGAGGGTGAGTGGCTGGGGGGTGACCTTGCCCACCTGCAACAATGGCATGCAGCTGAGGGTGGGAGTCATCAGGGATGGGGGCAGCTTAGGATGCAGCCCACCAGTTCGATCTTATTCCCAACCCATGATTTACAGAGACTCTGTTGGAGACTGGAAATGCATTTAAAGGGAACCCAAGGTTTTATGAGATAGGGCAAAATCAAATTCATTATGGACCAACTGTTCTGGGTTACATTTTTTTATTGTTATAGTTCAAATAAGAAAAACAACAAAATGGATTGTTTTATTGGGGACTGGGTTTTTTGGGTGAACTTATTTTAACAGTTAACAAGTAAATTGGTTGGGTATTTTAGGGCAGAAAGGTGGGGCACATATACCATACATACACATGGCTTCCTTCCTTTCTTTCTGAGGGGTAAGTTTTTAGGACTTATTATTTGGGAAACTGAACCATGTGTAAACTGATTTAATGCTGGCTTCTTCAGTCTGCAGAAAGGCAGTTATCCCTGCCACTGCTGCACACACTGAAAATTATTGCAGATGGAAAACTGACAGTTCTTGTCAGTTTGCAGCTGTTAAGAACCCTGAGGGTAACTGTGAAAGTGACAAGAACAAGGTCAAATTCACTCTGTTGCAACATGACAAAGCTGTGAACAGCACCAGCAGAGGACTGGGATAGGGTTCAGACTGCAGACCTCTCCCATTTCAGGAAAGAGAGAAAAATAGTTGTTAACATGAAGCCATTTCCTTCACTCTCCAAGGTGGACTTCATACATGCAGGTTTATGCTTTCCTGTTATTTTAATGCTAAATTGCATCTGCACCAGTGATGCATATCTGGAAATCACATCTAAGAACACATCAAGATCAACTGTTTTTAGTAGTAGGAACATTGCACTTGGGAGTGTGTCTCTGTGCACATCAGAAAAAAAACTTACTATGAAATGTACATAGGAAAAAGCTTTAGAGTCATTAACTGAAAAACCTGAAGTCACTCTGGCACTTCACTGTCATCACTGGAGACAAAAGGCTTTGAGTATGGAACACTTCCAATTGCTCAGGATTGTTTTTGCATAAAACCTTATGTCCTATATACTTTAGATCAGAGGTGAGGAACCTGTGGTCTTCAAAATGTTGTTGGATTACAACATCTGCTGTCTCTCGCCACTGGCTATGCTGGCTGGAGCCGATGGATATCAGAGTCCAACTATGTTTGGAGGGCCATAGGTTTCCCACCCCTACTTTAGAAAATGCCTTCTTGCTTACATGCTTCATGGTTAACTGAAAGTATGCATCAACTACAAATAGGGAGGGGGAAGGAATCATATTGGCTCCAAGCCAAAGGCCAGGAGGAACGACGCTGTCTTACAGGCCCTGCGGAAAGAAATCAGATCCTGCAGGGCCCTGGTCTCATGAGACAGAGCGTTCCACCAGGCTGGAGCCAGTGTTGAAAAGGTCCTGGCTCTGGTTGAAGCTAATATAAGTTCCTTAGGGCCTGGGACCACTAGGGTGTAGCTATTTATGGACCTTGAGGCTCTCCGTGGGGCATACCGGGACAGGCGGTCCCGTAGGTACGAGGGACTAGAGCTTGAAGCCATTGAGAAGTGGAGGTATTCTGGCTTTCCCTATAAGCACCTGCCAAGCTCTTGGAGCATCAACTGATATGCCTCCACCTTGAATATGGAGTGTTTTGGTACTCTGCTTGAGCACAGCAGGCTTCCAGTCATATCTGGGGTAGGAAAGAGGCAAGAGATCATCTGCCACCGCTACTCCTGCAACTCTGTAGTGTTGAGAGAAATCCTCAGGCTAGTCGTATTCAGCAAACACCCTTCAGCTGTTGCTGGCCTACAAGTCCCATCATCCATGACCGACTGCCATGAAGATTGAGGCTGATGGGAGCTAGAGTCCAACAGCACTTGTATGGCACGGCCATTGGCTACTCCTGCACCAGAGGATGGCAGAGCAGTTTCTATGGTGAAGATGCCAGCCTTGTTCCAACCCCCTTCTAGAAATACATGAGAAGCTCATGAATAGCAAAAAATCCATTCAGGATGTGTGTCTATTCCAGAGTTTTGGCAGCAGGGAATAAATGCATTTCATACGCGTCCAGAAATGTTCTGGAGTGGTCAGGTACTGACCAACCTTATGCTGTGGGAGTTGGCTGGTTCACGGATGACTTTTAGAGAATTAATTTATACACTTTTTTTGTTCAGAATAGCTTTTAATTTACTTTCTGGCTGAAGTTATTTTATCATGTTATAGACAAGACTATTGTCTATTTTAATTTGGTTTTTCTACTATCATCAATTGAATCTGTTTTGTACTGTGTCATGCAATCAGCCATTAAACTGTTTTTGGCTAGTTGGCATAATTTTTGTTATACCAAAATAATAATAATAATACAAAGCATATTATATTCTGGGCTATTACATCAGCTCTAATATTCTATTTTACATAGCATACCAACTTAGAACCTGAGTTGGAGAATGCTATTAGAAAGACATCTGTCTTAGTTTCTGCTTGACAACAGATTAGCGCTCACATTTAGGATGCTTTTCATACCCAAAGATCTGAAAGGCCATGCTTCGGTACAGCTAATTTGTGTTAAAATATCAAAAAGCCTCTAGGCACCAACACTAATTCCAGTGAAAATATTCATTACTAGGCTCAAAATTATGGGAGTCACTCCAGACAACCATTTAACAGATGGGAGACAAGCCCATAGTGAATTCTCTCTCTGCTACAGAGCTGCACATTGGAAAGAAGGTCCTCTTGGGATTTAGGAGTTGGGGAAGCAGGAAGGATCCCTTGTGTGTTGTCTCCCCTGCAACCCAAAACCTCTCCAAAGAGCCAGCATGCATCAGTTCATTCATCCTGAAAACTTCCTGATAAGAAGAGTAGGATGTATTTCTCAGGAATCAGCCAACAAGCAAAGCACACATAAATAGTTCTCACAGCAGCTACTGATCATTATCGTGGGACCGTTTGAAGTTGTCTTTATATGTAGCACCTTTGGAATAGCTGACCCAAGACTCTGATAATCAATACAGATTATATCTAGCTACAATCACAACGCCTCCTATGCTTTACTTCAACTACAATAAAAAGTACTGCATTTCTTCTAAGCTAATCCTTCCAATTGTGAAATGGAGTCTTACCTTTATGGAGTCTCTATCTTCATGCAGAACAGAAGCACCAACACGGCGGAGAAAGACAAGGGGGAGGGAGAGAGAGAAAAATGTTAGCTTACATCAAATTATGCATTTCTTTACCCTCCCCCCAAACCTAATCCCTGCTAAAATAAATAAATAACACATATAATCTAATATGTGCAGTTTCTTATTGACACCTGTATTGTACAACTAATTTTATAAACTGAATTTATCATCTGAATATATTGGCTTACCGACACTTCCTAGCAATAAATATTATAGCAATAATGTAGGAATCTACACTACAAGGTATAGCTAAATATTTGCTTTTCAAAGAGAAGAGATAGGAGCAAAGCACACTGTATTCAATCCTTATCTCTTCACATTATCGCCCACAGCAAATTTCTTAAGTCCAACAAGAGTACACTTCCAACATTGCCATCTATACACCATCCAAATCAAGGGTTATACGCAGAATATTATTTTTATTTACCCAAATATAATGCTTAACCTCTGGCTTTATAGCCCTCCCTCTCGATCCTACTATGAACACACAATGAGACTGAATATTTCCACTTTAGAACTAACCACTATTCTCTGTGATATTCACACTCATGGAGCAGTGTTTTATTAGTTAACACCAAAGATAATCAAGTTAACTCTTCTAACAAGAATCAGAACTAATAGTTGATTTAGACAGTTCTAAATCAAAGCCTTTAACCTCCTTGTGCAAAGGAGATGTGTGCCGCCCAAGGCTGATACACGCTTGTTCTTGCAATGCTAGACCATGGTTTAGCAATATAACTGAACCAGGCTAGTGCCACCAGCAGATCACAAAATCAAAGTGTTGGAAGGGAGCATGGAGGTCATGTGCTCTAAACCCCTGCGCAGATGCAGGATTTGTGGTGCAGGATGCAACCACAGCATCCTGGACAATGACAGTCCATCCTCTCCTTAAATATGTCCTGCAAACGCAAGCCTTCCACTTCCTCCCGAGGGAATCCCTTCCACTGCTGAACAGCTCTTATTAGGAGGTTTCACCTAATATTGATCAGAAATCTGCTTCCCTGAAACTTCCATCCACTGGTTCTAGTTGCTCTCTGTTTTTCCAGAGGGCAGAATTCTGCTCCACCGTCTGTGGGACAGCCCTTTGAAATTTGAAAGCCACCTGACTCATGGTGCCTTACAGAATTATCGGCATCCACCTGTCTCGAGAAGCAATGGAATGCACCTCCGGGGGTGAAGTCAAACTGCTGTGTTAGCAGCACTGAAGTGACCTCCCTGGGGTGCAAAAGAAATAGATCTCTGACCCCAAGAAGCTGAGAGTATGAAAATAACAGAGAGATGGGCAAAAGAAGGGGAGGGAGGGAATAATGTGGGCAAATGCAGTTAAATGTGCTTCGGGATTGGTTACAGTAGGGAATAAATTTTAGGAGACAAGCCAAAGGGCATATGGAAAATGTGGATTCTAAAAAAGGCTTTCAAAGAAAGGAGATGTATGCCACCATGCCACCATGTACCAGTGGCGTAGCGTGGGTTGTCAGCACCCAGGGCAAGGCAAGTAATTTGCACCCCCTAACCCGTGGATTTGTGCCCCCTAACCCGTGGATTTGCGCCCCCTAACCCTAACCCCCAGATGTTGCGCCCAGTGCGGCCGGCCCCCCCCTGCACCCCCCACGCTACGCCACTGCCATGTACATGTTCCACAGAGGGGATTCTATGAATAGGAAAACAGAATGAGTTCAATTCTTTAAGGATGCCAAACCTTCTGTGAGTTCCAAGATGACTCTTGCCCTTGCACGCTCACCAAATCTTTTGTTACCCACTCTTCCCTCTCCACGAAGAGGCAGGCTGTATATTTTTAAAAGGCAAACTTCTTTCCCGGAGGCCAGTGAAGCATCTCCTACCTCTTTGGTGGTCGTTATCATGATGCTTCTTTTCATCCTTGATCGGGAGATGGGACTGGCCCCCAAGGGCACTCGACAAGGCTAAGAGGCCAGCGCTGCTGCCAATGGGTGGGATGGCTGGTGGTTGCAATCCTGAAGGGTGTGGAGTGAGAGGCACTGGGAGACCGTGTCCATGTGACAAATGCTGGGCCTGGAGTTGCTGCTGCTGTGAAAAATTAAACACAGATATTGAATTTGTTCCAGGAAAGAGAGATTTAAATGCAGTTAACTGTGCGCTGGACTGCGCTCATGTATCTTCAAGGGCTGTCAACCAGTCAATGGCCTTGCTTCAGAAAAAATAATTAAAGACAGTGCAGCATCTTGGTGCAGGTGGAGACATTTGATAAATGAAATTGGCTGAAATACACAATTGTTTGCTGCAAGAGTAGCCAAAGCACCGCCCTCCGATATGCTGTTGGGACTCCCAGTTCCTATCATCTCCAGCCAGCACAGCCAATGGCCAGGGGTGATGGGAAATGTAGTCCACTAAACATCTAGAGTGGCACTATGTCCTATAATGTCTGGAAAATTAGGGGGTAGGACAGTGATGACGGCTGCACATCATGAACTTTATTAAGCTATTTTTAAACTGGAGTGTTGGAAAGAACAAAACCAGAATGATAAGCCTAGCCTTTCAAGAGCAGCTCTTCCGGGAGCAGTAACACACATATATACACATGTCTAATCAAAACACACAAGTTAACAATGAAAGCAGCAATAAAGTTTTGCGCACGCACCAAAAAAAGGGGAGAAAATTGAGAAAATTAGTGTTAAACAGTTCTCCTAGAGCTGCTGCGCAGCGTGCAGTGAGAGTTAATTTGAAAGAGGAAACCTGAATTAACAATCCAGAAAAGGAAACTGGTTGCAGCCACCGTTTTAAGTCCTTTAAGTGTCCTCAGCGGTACTTGAGCAAATTACTAAAGAAAATCTAATGTAGCAAAGCTTGGGTCCTCCTGTAGGCTTGCTCAATAATGCTGAAATAATTGGGCACTCTGTGCACGTTTAGTGATGCTCGAATGAAAAGCTAGAGGCCTGCCCTTGTACTCTTCTCTAGCTGCTGACTCTGTGTTGTGACAGGTTTATTTGAGTGGGACTGTGATGCATGCACCAGTAACTGCGCTGACAAGAGTTTAAAGTCATTTTTACCAGTACACTGGCAACACATAGAGAAAGCCCTTGAGAGGTTAGAATTGGAGTGCTTGACCTCAGCCAAGGCTGCATCAAGCTTTCTACTATACTAACCATTGTGGGGTAGATGGTTTGTTGATGCTGCTGAGTGAGAATCGTGGAGGGGGGGGGGGCGGGATACAGTGGTAAAGGGAAGAAATGTGTCATGCTCAATCTATCCTAACAGGGAACTGCTTCAGTTCACACTTGCCCAGACAATAGCCCACTCCCCCTGCCCCCCCCACCCCTTTACTTGAGATTCACAAAATGACTCTGAAATCAGCTTTCACTTTCACAAACTATGCTCTTTAAGCAATCTCTCTCTCTCTCTCTCTCTCTCTCTCTCTCTCTCTCTCTCTCTCTGTGTGTGTGTGTGTGTTCAAGCCCGTAATAATGCTTACAAAGGGGCAGGAACAACTTGCATTACCCCCACCAAATTTCAGAAACAAAACACCACATCAAAACTCCCACGACTTACCCCTGCCTATTATGTAAATAGGCAACACTGTACTATGTGCAAATCTTATTACCTTTCAATTAAATTTATCATTTGAAAAAGGTATATATTAAGCTACCGTCCCCACCATTTCACCCTGGATTTAAATTAGATGTACAACCAGCTACATCAGTTATTTTACTGCAACTTTTGGTTCTAAACTGTTGGAAAGATTATCCTAGTTTGACTTCTGCTCAGATTAAAACTAGCTACAGAAGGAGTGCTGTGACAAAGTTGCAAACATAAGCCAACAGTTCCTGCTCAAACTGAAATTAATACTGAGGCCACATCAGTGTTACAGGGTGAACATTTCAAAATAAAGATGTTTGTTTGAGAGATGTGATCCAATCAACTGCCCTACAAGAAATATGCAAAATAACTAAGCAAGTATTAGAAGTCACCCCAGAATGGGCCCTACTGAACGTTTTCCAAGATGATAATGCCCACTCACATTACAAAGAGCTTACAACACACCTACTCTCAGCAGCCAGAAGCATCATAGCCCAACGTGTCAGGAGTGAACATGGACCAGTGGTACCATGGGAAACAGCCATAGTAGAAAAGCTAACCAATAAGCTGAAACTGACACTGGGACAAATAGAAGAGGACGCCTTTGTCCCAGTATGGCTCCCCTTTATCATGTACACAGTCCAACAAGACAACAAGAAGAATCCACCGACAGCATACAAATCAATATGGCTAACTTGACCCAATCACACCCCTCACAAATGCAAACAAACCTCACTGCAGGCAAACACAGACAACCAACCACACCCTGGGCCCACCTCTCCGCTCCTCCCTTCTTCAGCAACCTCATACTGTATACAACACTAACGTCTCATATCAAATGTAACTGATCTGTAGAAAAGACTCCACAACCTGAAAAAGAGACAATGCACAGCTTTTCTAAACCAAGAAAATATTTAATAAAAATGTGATCCAATAATTCTGTCCCATCCTGCTATCCGCTGTGCCTCCCCCTTGACACTGGCAACAAGGGAAGCACAAGGCTCTTGACCACAGCCTTCCAATGCAAACACAACTTCCAATGTGTGCAGTTTAAAATACGGCAGGACAAAGATCTATTCTTTCTGGCTTTATTATTTGTCTTCTCAATCTACCAAGGATATCTCAGATAATCTAAGAATTGCATTTCCCATAATGCCCAGATGCCTTGGATTCATCACAGACAGAAGGAGGACCACTGCATGCTGCACCTAGGCTCTCAACCTGTGTGTCGTAGTATCCTCTCCTTCTGCCCTGCACATAGTCTGTAAAAATGGAAGGGAGATACTGTAGGAGGTTGAGATGCAGAGGCTCTAGGATAGGCATCTATTCTGAAAAGGCACCCAATGGGTTCTAGAGGCCTCACTCTTTTTTAGAAAAATCTGGGGAAAGAACCAGATTCATTTATGATTGGATCATTAGCAATCACCAACTTTTTCAAGGAAATGCAACATTGACTTGAATTATATGATCAATGCTGTCCTACCTTCCAACTATCTGGCTAGCGAATACAAATTAAGCAAATAGTGTCACCAAGGCAAATATATTCTGTAATGGAGTGTGACATCATAAATTGGGCAGAGTCCTACTATAGTCCTACTATTTCTCTACAAGCTTATACCAACCCTGTTATCTTAAAGGTATTCAAATAATATCCAGTCAACAAGCATATGTGAACTCTTGAGCATGGGAAAGCAATATATCACCTTTATTATTTAATTGTAATTTGGACGGCAAGTGAAATTAAGGGAGTCATTTTTAATTGTTTTTCTGGAATCAAATATCCTAATCAGGATTTCTGAGCTGAGGACCAGCTCTCACTTCATATTTTGTAACCTGAAAGGAACGCCCAAGCTTTTCCTTAAAACAAATCATATGAATGTAGGAGGCTTTAAAAACCTCAGAAACATGAGCCCAATCTTTCAGAATATTTTTAAAAAGCAGGTAGAGTTGCTCCCTCTCACACACAGCACTTGACCAGAAACTCAGGTAATTCGTCTATTAATAAATATCTATGGCATTTCATGTAATTGGTATTAATCTCCAGGTTCATAATACAAAATGAGAATCAACCTGACTTGGTGTGTTTTAAAGGGGAAGTGGGAAAACATGGAAGGAGTCAAAAAAAGTTTACCATTGATTTCATTACCGTTTCCTAACTAAGATATGAAATATTGATGGCAAGCTTAAATCTCCCAACTACATATCTAAAAAGGATCAAATTAAAAGCACAATGTGCTTATAAACCATGGACAAATTAGCTTCTAATGTTCTCTTGTTAGAGTCAGCACATTCAGAAGCCTATTTTCCTGGAAAGGATTCAGGTTTCTACTGGATATCATCCAAGCAGTGCCATGCCAGAGTAATCTAGTGCTTTTCCCCTTACAGACCCTGAAAGCTCATTGCCATTATCCAAACAGCCCTAACATCCTCCTCCAACCCAGAGACATTTCTAATGTTAACTGACAAATTAATCTCTCAAAGACCTCACTTTATATCTCAGCCCACATGCATGCTGTACGTATATCCTTTCAACGCTGCCTGGAAAATAGAGGCAACATCCAATTAAAATATTCTCATTAGTATTACTATTCAAGTCACACTGCATACAAAAACAGCTACCAAGCGGAGGAAATAGAATTAGAGGAGAAAGAGAAATAAGCAACCTAGAAAGTTACAAAACCTAGAAAGGGAAAAAATAAATTATAAAATTTCAAACACTTTGACATAGAAATCCTTAATATTAAATTAACAGTAAATCAGGAGCTAATACCCATTTCACTCACCCCAAAACCCTGCTCCCCCACCCTCTCTCTCTCTCTCTCTCTCTCTCTCACACACACACACACACCCTTCAAAAATCATATTCCTTATAACATAAGCTGGTATGTTGAATATGCAGGGTTCGCACACACAGACTAACCACTACTTCTGCCTCTCATACTAGTATTGAGCTCTTGGACTTTATCATTGAATAAGAAATGTAAGCGGAAAAGTCAGTAGCATGCCTCCTTTCAGGAAACAAGTATGCTGAGAACATTAGCAAGAGAGGGAAATCACAGGTTTAGAAGGCAGCCATTGACGTTGAACAAGACATAACGGGTTTCATATGATGCTGGCTATAACCTCCCCTCCCCCAATACAGACTGGATTTTACTTGTTATCCATTAATATTTTGTCTTCCTTAAACACATAACACACTTTTGGAGCCAGCAGGACAAATCCATCACTCATGTGAGGACTTGCCATGGCTTGGATTCCAGTGGACATATTTAGGAAGGGCTAAATATGTCCATCAACTGTTAAGAACTGGACAGCAGACTAAGCAGGCACACCAGTCACCTGGCCACAGTCTTCCCCACGGTGGTGAGATGTATTATACTTCTATTTAGAATATGGTAATTACTTCTAATTTTACATCTATGTGTCTAAATTAGCATGGTGTAAAGGACAACTGGCCAAACAACCAAGATATGAGAACAACACATCTATAGTCACTTTGCCAGTGGCTCTCAAGATGTGGGTTAATTAATAATAATAATAAAAATTTATTTTTATCCCGCCCTCCCCAGCCGAAGCTGGGCCCAGCGCGGCTAACAACATTAAAATGATAATTAAGAGCTTCTGCAATGCCTACACTCACCAGAGTAACTAAGGTGTGCTTGTATATATTGACTAGGAAAGGAAATTAACTTATTGGATGTATCTTCCCACTTGTGACAGCGAACCAACTAAGCAGTCTGCCATTTTCCCCAGAGAGTTTTGCTTCCCTCCACACATCCCTTGCGAACCTTCAAAATGGCCAAGGGATTGAATAATCCTGTGCCCACTTTTTCTTTTAGTATTTCTGCATTTTAAACGTTAGGCTTTGCAATATTCATCAGACCCAAACCATCCACCCTACAGGTTCATTGCAGGATTACTTTGCCCTCCTATAACCAAGTTTAGCTTACAACAAGAATAAAAATGAATAAAACTAATGTATACAATAAAACAAACAAACAAACAAACAAACGGTAAAATGTACAAAAGCAGCACAAGAGCAGTGGCAAAAACAAAGGCAACGAGTGAGAAAGGCCTGGAAAAATAATAAAGATATTTCCCGGCGGATGAAATTTCATCAAAGCAGGTATTATATTGTTCATTTAGACTACCTTTGAAATGCAGCAAAACACGCCCCAATATGAGAAGACCTGGAACTGTCTTGCCTGGGAAAATGGCTGATAACCAGCATTCTTCTGAATTAGCATCACTATATGCAGAGCCTATTCAGAAGTCTTATTCCCAGTAACAGAACCTTAATTTTGGCAAGACTGAAGAAGAGGATGAAGGGGGGAAACCCTTCATGACAAGTACTATGATCCACCAAGAATTTATTAAGCCTATTTAGGCAGCGTACTAAGCTACTGCACCAAGCGAAATTTTCATACTTTAATTTAAAATCTCCAAATAGGACAGTATAATATCCAACTGCAGACACTTTGAGCCATGCCACTGCACCTGTTTCACACTGTGATTAAATAAGATATGGCATATTTCAGCATTTCCTAAAACATGAAACAAAAGACAACATGAAACAGACACACCATTATGTCAACCCCTCTTCTGCCTTCCCGCCATAGCAATCTGTATACAGTATACAGCAGGTGGCCAATTTGTTTTACAGCCTTTAAGCTCCAAGCACAGCTTAATATAGGCAGAGCCTTTGATCAAACAATAAAAAGCCAGAAAAATAAGTGATTGCTGCACAGAGGTCACAGTCTATTACTAATTTATACAACACCCTCCCCGGCTCTCAGAGGTTGGCAGCTCTGAACACGCACACATTCGGTGGGAATGACTTTACTAAACAAACTGAAATTGTAACCATCCATAATTTACAGAGAAAATGCGACTTTCCCCTCCCTGCGTATTAAATCAAAACGTTCAGAATCAACGGGGACAGTCAAATCCTCTTCCCTGTGTAGATTGAGGAGGAGGAGGCACTCTCAGCTGGCATAAATCAAGGTACTCAGTGGAGCTGCGCCAAATTATGCCATCCCAAAGCCTAGCCCTTATTTCTTAACCTTTGTTTCAGATCAAAGACCCAAAGAGTAAACTCATTTGAAAGGCAAAAAGCAGCCCCTTCACACAGTCAGAAATTCCTCCTTGCGTTCAGCACCAGTGCAAAAATGCATTAGCATTTAGCAGCATGAGCCATGGACCAGTGGCGCCACGGGGATAATAGCATGCACCGATGCTAAGTTTTTATTAGAACTTGTATGCACTTATCTGTACCACATGGCTATCCAGAGATTTCCACTTCCCTCTCAACCCCAAATATCTCAGAAAACATAGAAAAGAGGTGGCACGTTAAGTACTAATCAAAAGAATAAGCATTATATTCCAAAAAGCTTTAACCAATATGCTGCCCACTCTTTAAAAATAATAAAGAAAAATACTTGAAAATGAGGAGCGCAGAGACATTTCAATCTCAAACACAGAATGGATTGTTTTTACATCAAGAGCATTAATGAGAAAAAATTTAAATCTACTAGTTATATGCAATCTAAAAGGTTTATTATTCTAAAGCTTGCCATTCACTTTTAACACATTTTTAATTTTCCAAAGCAATTAATATAATTTTATTAATAAAACAAAATGCTTAAAGGTTAAACCAGACTGTTTTAAAAATTATACACATATATGTATACTATATATATATATGTATGAGAGAAACAGTACAGGCAAAATCATTTAAATCATTTCCTTAGTAATACAAGTAATATTTAAATAGATTTAATAGTACTGCTCCAAACCAGTGAATTATGAGTTTAAAACCTATTAAAATGTAATGTTTTTTTTCCCTGAGCTGAGGGGAGAGAGATTTAAATCCACTGAATTTTAATATTTCAGCTTGAGCTGCAGGAGGTAGAGAAAGTCCAAATGAACTATTCCATCAGCACCATTCAAGCATGAACATTTTAATCAGTTTTACTTCCTTGGAGTTCTCTAACACAGTTTACGCTGTCATTCTGAAAGCACTTAACACAGAGAGTGTGAAAAACCACCAAGGCTTGTTATTGCCTTCACAATTGATAGCAAATAATTTTGCAGGCTTCCTATCATTAAAGTGTCACTGCTAAAAATTGAGGTTCAGCACTTCTTGTGCTAAATTGTATTTTTTGGAACATCGCTGCATACCTGGTTCTTACATTTTTGCTACATTTCCCTCTGTGATAAACAAGCACAAGTGCACGGCTCCACTTGTATGCAACATAAATAGGGGTATGTGGCAACGGTGTGCGGTATGCACACACATAAATGTATGTGTGTATGTATATGAGGATACACAAACACATTTAAAGACAAATGATCACTCCCTCCAGAACTGAGGGAAGGGGAGCACTGAACAGCCATCAATTTATTTATGTCCCAAGTTACTACTCCCCTTTTAAAAAGTCTGTCAATTACTAGTCCAGTGGATTTCTGCTAGCCCTGCCCGCCCCCCCCAAAAGCGTTCTGTCTACATAATAAGTAAAAATGAAATCCTTATGTTAAAACGGAAATTATTTATTACAAAATTTTGTTTGTACCTTTGATTGCTGACATCACAATCTATTCTACATGTCTTTATGGAGCCAACATCAGATTTATTTCCTGCTTTACATACATTTCAGCATAAGACTGTAATTAATGGTCAGCCGCTGTCGCTCACATGCAGTAAATTAAACCTTGTATGTTAAACCTCTATCCATCTGCCATGGATGCTTTCGCTGAGATTCCTGCATTGCAGGGGGTTGGACTAGATGACCCTTGGGTCCCTTCCAATTCTGTGATTCTAAGTAAACTACAGCCATTCAGTTTCAGCTGGGGTCACCTATACTAACTGCTTACCACAGTGGCCGTGATCCAGAGAGATATTATATTTTGCAACACTTTCAGCAACAGATCCCAATGTCCTCTCACAAACTGCTTCTGAAACACCCCAACGTCAAAAGCAGTTTACAATGTGAAATAGGGAGCTGGTGGACAGCTGACATTTTTGAAATACAGTTTGGTAGTTCTTTGATCCAGGTCAATGTGTACAAATAGTTTTTAAATTGTTTCTCTCTTACTTCCACACTTACTTCCATATTCTTCTCTGTCCATCTCTATTACTCTAAATCAGGGGTCAGCAATCTTTTTCCGCACGGGGCCAGTCCACTGTCCCTCAGACCTTGTGGAGGGCCGGACTATATACAGTGGTACCTCTGGATATGAACGGGATCCGTTCTGGATCCCTGTTCGCATCCTGAAGCGAACAAAACCCGTGCCTGTGCGTGCCGCGATTCGCTGCTTCCGTGCATGCACGTGACGTCCTTTTGACCGTCTGCACATGCACAAGCGGCGAAACCCGAAAGTAACGTGTTCTGTTACTTCCAGGTCGCCGCGGAGCGCAACCCGAAAGTGCTCAACCTGAAGCACATCTAACCCGAGGTATGACTATCAATCATCTATATCTATCTATCTATCTGTCTGTCTGTCTACCTACCTACCTATCATCTGATTCCTATGCACACTGTGAGGGGGCCAAGTAGTGCTCCTCCCCAGCCCCAGCTGCTTTCTCGGTTTGCCACCTGCCTCATTCGCCAAAGGGCTGGCGGCGGTGGCGCGAAACAGGCTTCCTCCCTGCCAGGCTGGAGAAGCACGGCACAAACAGAAGGAGAAGGGGATCTCGGGATACTCAAGGTAGACTCTAACCTATTTTATGTAAAAGTATACCAGAAAAAAGGAAAGAGTCGTAGACCAATGGCATTTAGCTGCACAGAGAACTCCAGCCAAAACATTTCAGTGAAGAGCAGTATTTCTGGAGGAGGCATTAAATGTTTCTATATGTGTAGCTTGGAATAAAAACTCTGGAATGTGAACAGTGACAAAGTAGCTTCATCTCAAATGGGTTCTGTTATAATTATAATAGTGAAGTTTCCCCCAGAAATCCTTCTCCCCACCCCCTTTCATTTCCCCTGAAAAACAAATTTTAAGAAGGATGGCTAATATTTAACTTGTGACAATCTGTCAGTAATTTTCAATGGAACATGACCTGTGAAAGAAGTCATTATAAGTGTTTCATTCCATTAAACACAACTAGTTTACTGTCAAGAGAACAACCCGTCTCTCCGTGTTTCAAGTTCACTTCAGCATTCCACATTTAAATGGCATGGATCAGTGGTTTGGTTCATTTACCAATGAAGGAAGAATATTGCAAAGTTAACAAGGTGTTTCATTAGGTTTCACAAAATCCTAGCATCAAGGTATGAAGGATCTACAACGTACTACAAATACATGTTCACAAAATACTGAACTACATCACAGAACTCCTTTAGATCAATCCTTGATGACCCCATATATCTCCCATTTATATTTTATTCTACAAAGAACTGCACTTTCTTTCCTAACATTTCTATGTATGTATGTGTATCATTTACACCCTGCCTTTTTCTACTGAGATATACTCAAGATAGTGCACTGCTTGAGGAACCCCAAAATATGGATATTAATGAAGCACTATTATTTTGTATACAGAGATTTATTTTTTAAAAGAAGTGATGAAAATGACTGAGGGTGGGCACATGGGAGAAGAATGAGTTTCCCCACAACCCTGTGAATGTCCAAATTCAGTTAAAACAGCCACCTAGAGAGGATAAACTCTCCTACCTGCTCAGTGAAATTAAATGCCTTTTGCAAGACAATGTTATTCTCATATTTCTTCATTTAAATACGTATAACCATGTAGGGTATCTAAATTAGTTTGAAAGGCTGTGGCTCCAGCTGGTAGCAAGCAGCCAGGGGGGAAGCATTCATTTGGTGCAGTCTGAAGTTCACAGTAAAATTAAAAGGGAGATTTTCACTGAAACGCCACACAACAGTTAAAAAATGAAATAAGACAAAAACTACACACGCTGGACTACAAGATGCATGTCCATCAACTAAAACAATGTTGAGTGGTTTTAAAAAATGTCTAACAATCAGAGTAAAGCAAGGCTCACACTCTCATAACTTTACATAAAAAGCACTTACATTTTTTAAAAAAAAAATCAGACCTTTTGCAATTTATTTTATTCAAAGAATATTTAGATAGCAGTAGTTTTATTAGGTAATGAAAACTAATTGGGAAATTATTCATCTTCTAGTCTCCCCACTGGAGCGTAAAAGACATATAACAAATGTTATTCATGATTCGACACAACCTACTCTGTCTGATTCATCTCCTCCTTTCTAAGGGGCACTTCAGAGGAAATAAAGGTTACTCTTTCCCATTTATATTTTTTAATTGACTGCTGGTATTTTCTTGTGGTCAGAGGGATAGGAAAGAACACTCAAAATAGCCTATTAAGAAAAACAAGCTACAATCAGACCACGCTCTACACTACTGTCAGGCAGGATCAGAGTGCCCCTACTTCCTTGTTAAAAGATAGAAGCATAAATGAAGGAATATCTTCACTACAGATTGATTATTCCGCAACCCTTATCCACATCTTCACTCAGCAATTTGAATTTTAATGAAAGTAAATGGAATAATTAGCATTTCAAAGCGTGTTTGATACAGTGCATTTTTAAAGGGAGACTTTTATGTATATTCTATACACAAAAGGGAAAAAAGCATTTGCGAGTGGGCAGAGAAAGGAGAGGCACACGGTTAAGGTCTTCATTAGAATAACTTAAACAATTGCTTGAACTAACTGAATAATTACAGATGTGAATCATGGGGCTATTAGTGATTTTTCCTCACCTTTATTTTATATGGTACTTCTGAACAACCAACTGTTTTATCAGCCTTTAGAAGTGAATCATAGAAAGTTTTCTCCTCCTCCTCCTTTGTTTAAAGGGAGCCCATTAAATGTTGCTACTGTGTGCCCAATGTTTGAAATTCAGGAGGCAGCATTTCATATTTCATATTAAATTTACTGGGACAAAATCTTGTCCCAGTTAATGCCAATGAGGATCCCACCGGTTCTCAAGAAAGTAAAAAGCCAACTGAAATGTAATGATAGATGGCCACTACGAGTCATATTACCCAATCCCTTATTCCTAGATAATTCTGCAAAAAACCCCAACACCCCACCTTTGCCTTGGAATATGACTTATGGCTTTCCATAAAACTATGCTATGTATTTGGGATGGCAGAGACTTGGAATTAGCTACAAACAAAGGAACTAGTAAAAGTGGAAAGCGATTCCATATGAGCAGATTTTGCTTCTTGTGCCACACTGAATTTGATCTAAAATATCAACCTCGAGCTCTTTGGAGTACAAGGGGCTGGGTGGGGAAAATCTCCTAGGTGTGGACACAGAACCCTGTGTGTGGCACTTTGAGTCCTTGCTACAAAATACAATTATCTCAGGTCAAAACAACCTGAATGATATTTGCAAAGAGGCCCCAAAGGCATGCTGGAATTGTTAAAAGGAATAAAAGCAACATGAGAAAACAAGGTGCTCTACTCTGGTATAATGGCTGACCAGCCAAAGTAGCCCTTTTAGTTGTCTAACTAAAATAGGGCACATGTGGGGGGGGGGGGCGCTTTGTTTCCAGGATTCAATCGCACCATTTCTTCTAGAGGTGTTTTAAAAAGAGGTGCGAAAAACAAGCAAAAAAAGGTCAAAGGGTGTACACTATGCAAAGTCAAGACACAATCAGTGTGCAGTTTACTGATCATATTTGGATAGCTTTGAAATGCATCTTGAGGTTTGCACAGATGTTCCTTTAGCCTCCTCCTTCATGCACAGAAGCCATTCTCCACCCTAAGCAATGAAACGTGCATTCAGAAAATAATCAGATCTGATGGTCAATTTTGAAAATACCCATTTCCTGTGGCTGATGACTTCTTGTTGTTTTATTATATTTTATTTAATGTTTAATGAATGTTTACTAATATTTTAGATATTAATTTTTAATTTGTAAATGATATGACTTAAAAACAGACACAACCTTTTCCCACTATTTCTTTACAACCACCTTGAGAACTCTGGCCTGCTTGAGAGGTGGGTTACAATTTTGAAAAATAAGTAAAACCAAATGCATGCTTTGCAGGAGCACATGAGATAAAAACTACAGTCGTACCTTGGATCCCAAATGCCTTGCGAGTCAAACGTTTTGGCTCCTGAATGCCGCAAACCCAGAAGTGAGTGTTCCGGTTTGCAAACATTCTTTGGAACCCAAACGTCCGACGTGGCTTCCAATTGGCTGCAGGAGCTTCCTGCAGCCAATCAGAAGCCGTGCCTTGGTTTCCGAATGTTTTGGAAGTCGAACGAAATTCTAGAACGGATTCCGTTCGACTTCCGAGGTACCACTGCACTGCAAATCCTACACCTTCTGCATTATCCTACTTGTTCTTCTACGATGGCAGCTTCCACATCCTCAAAAGAAGTACATTTCAGATTGTGGAACTTGCTACAGCAGATGTCTCAATTCACACATTACATCTTGATGCCCGTAGATACTTCCAGTGAGTAAATGAGGGGCTGAAAGATCTTAAAATATAAGGCTGGCAAAGCTCTCCACTAGACAGGAGCGTCTTCTGTCAATTTGGTTGTCAGTCTTTTGAGCTTCTGCACATTTAAAAAGAAATGAGTTGGAAAAATGAAAATGAGAAATAGCTACATGGTCAGTAGAATTCTTTTGTTTACCAGCTGGCTTGTTACGGAGTTTCAAAAGCACAGCGTATATGTATATATTGTTAGGTGGGCTGCAACAAAGGGACAGCTTGACCAATTTGTAGAAGCACAGATTAACCAGTGCTTGGATCCAGTGCTGTCCAATTTATTTCTGACCAGCTGAGAGAACTAAACTTCACAACAAAAAGCAGAGTTTGGAGGAAAAAAGAAAGAAAGTGAACTAATTTCAAAAAAGACTATGAAAGCTAAAATGGAAAGACGACATACCCCAATGATTGCGTTCAGTTCTGCCATGGTCACTTGTTTGGCACGTTCCACAGCTTGCACCACTTGTTGCTGGTGCTACAAATGAAGATCAGAAACAGAATAAAATTATTTGCTTTCTAGTGAATTAAGCACAGAATTTCCTTCTCTCCTTTAAAAATAAGCTTTAAAAAAAACACCCTCTTTTAGATTGCATGCAGGCCTGAAATAATATGTGCCTTACAGAGCAAGAATTCTGGGTGGATTTGTAAGATAGCTCGAGGTGAGGGTTTATTTTATCCAGACCAAGTAATTAACTGGAATTCAGCTTTCATCTCTCTGCCCAGAGAGAGAACTCTCTGCTCCAAATGGGCAACAGCAGCATACCAATCTTTGACTTAAGAGGACAGTGCTGTCCTCAAGAATCGCTCTCTAGGAATAAGGCAGCAAAATGTAGTGAACAAAGTGATGCATTTGAAAAACAAGGCACCCACCCACTAGCCACGCTATTTCCTTGTCAGAAAAGCAAACGTTAGTTCTAATTCTCTCTGACTTGTGCACTTGACTGCTTACTTTGATATAAATATATCCCTTAACTTGCTTCAGCTTTAAATTTATTTATTCCAATAAAGGGGTTAATCCAGACTTGACGCAATTAAATGAGAGAGAAAGAGAGGATAGGGGAAGAGAGGAGGAGAGCGAGAGAGCAAGCTTAAACACCCTGGCCTTTCATCTGTATGTAAACAAGGCAAAGACAAGCTAGCTAATTTAGGATTACAAGTCTGGAGACAGAAGACACAGGCGTTGGCACATTTTAAAGAAGCTTTGCTATAGGGAAAAATACATGTCGAATCTTTGTTCATATTTCAATCAAAACGTGAAAGCCTTTGGCTGTTTCGATCACCAGAGCCGTGATTAAGGCTAAGGCTGAGATTCTAAACATGCTTACACTACGAAAAAAAGCCATCATGAAACTCTCAGATACCAGTAAATGTCTGAGGCTTGAACTGAGATAGGCTGTCTTACCTGTGGTATATCATCACACAGCTTTAACTACCATGACTCCCCTGAGCCTCCAAGAAGTCAAAAATGGGTAGTTTGGGGTGAGGTTGCTGAAATGTTTTTTGTTTTTTTTTAAAGATATCTCTGGCCCCTCCCAAAGAACCATAATTCTCAGCAGCCCTTGGCTTAGAGCCATGGTAGTTTCAATGCAATTAGTTTCATAAAGATCAGGTAGACTGAACATATTGTTAAAGTCTCAATGCTGTTCAGCTCAGCAGGTTTGAAATTTGCTTGCCCTCTAGAAAAGCAGAGTGGTGCACAAAATGGAATCAAAAATGTTCTAGACTGGAGCGCCACAAAGTTTTTCCGTTTAGGGGAAACGACACTCCAATAAGTAAGATGGAGCTCTGAGGAAAGATAAAGGGCAGGATACTCTAACTGTAGGAACTCTGAGCAATGAATTGCCAAATAGACTGTTGGTGAATCGATGCAAGAATCAAGGTTTTCCTTACTCTAGACCAGAGGTTTTCAACCTTTTTGAGTCCACGGCTCCCTTGACCAACTACATTCTTTCTGTGGCTCCCCTGCGAGGAAACGCACTCCCGAGTCTCAGGAGCTCAGTTATGTCGCCCCTTCCCTGCCAAGCTGGCAGCCTCTCACCCCTTTTCGGACACCTTCCCTTGTGGAGGGTTCCCTCAGCCTCCTCTCCTCTCCCCTTGGGCTCCCTCCCTCACTTGCTTGCTTACTCTGAGGCCACCTCAGCTCCTGGCAACCAGCACCCCCTGACTGAGCCCAGAGGCACCATTCGCCTGGAGAGCTTGTAGCTAGGCCCACTGCAACAAACAGCTGCACAAACCTCTGGAGACAGAGACGTGGGAGGACATCAGAGGAGGAAGGGAAGGAAGGAAGGAAGGAAGGAAGGAAGGAAGGAAGGAAGGAAGGAAGGAAGGAAGGAGGCTGGTGCTGCCCGTGGCATCCCTGACCACCATTCAAGGCCCCCCCAGCTGAAAACCACAGCTCTAGACATAATGATGGAGGACACCAGCATCATACTACCACCACCAAAGAAGTATAAACATACTCAAAACTGCCACGCACAGGGCTGTCTGTTGCTTCTGTGCACAGAGAGAATTCTTACTAGGGTTGCTGAGCATTCAGCTGCTTTAAAAGAAAAGGGGAAACCAACCACAAACATGAAGAGCTTTGTGCAACGAGTGCAAAACAGGAAAACAGAGGGCTGCAAAAATCCAAATCAGGAGTTGTTTTAAAACTGGACCTGGTGACTGGCACCAGGTTTGCTGGCAATGCTTCTTGTGTGCTGCTGTTTGCAGGTGCTATGAGAAAAAACTGCTCCTTTTCCCTTATGGGGTACCCAAGAGCCCATACAGAGTCCTTTTGTAGGTTGTAGGAGAAAATAACAGAGACCAACCAGAGAATATTGAGAAGCAAAGCAGCTAGTAAGCCTGATCTTTATTAAAGCTGTGGCAAAAGGGTGCTCCCCCTCAACACAGGGGGGTGGGGAGGGACCCAGAACAAAGGTGTGTCCACCCTTATATAGACATTTTAAACTGCCCGCCCTGGAGTCTAAGACCACCCCCAGAAACATCATACATACATCACAGAAGGGGTGTAGCCCAAGACCACCCCCCAGATACATCATACCTACATCACAGAAAAGGCAGTCTACAACAGAAATCTGAGTGTGTTGTTTATCTCCTGTCTGCCATTTACCTTTATCTGGGTTTTGGCCACTCTTTTGTTATTATAACTATTTAATTCCTGAATCCAGGTCACAGGCTCACCCTATTCACACCTTAAATGTGCCGTTAAGGCAGGATTTGTGAGCACAGAGACAATGGGGAGATTTCCCATTTCCTTAGACCTTGCAGAGAAATATTTGAGGTCATTTTGGGAGAGAGAAAATGGTTTCAGGACTTTTCTATGGGTTTCAGACATGTGGTTTACATATTTGTATGTGTTTGGTACATTTATGAACATTTATTATATATATATATATATATAAGACCTTAAACTTCTTCTAACACAGGACTTGGCTATTGCCTCCCCTTGTTCTCTGTTTTGTTCCTCCCCCGCCCCCGACTCTCGCAGCCACTTGGCTTACTCTATTCCCTAAGGTGAAGGTGGATTAGCAGGAAAAGCAGAGAGGCTGGTCACAGTCTCCTCCTTTCCCTCCTCAAGTCACTCATAAACCAGCTGAGTCCTGTGAGCAGCAGCTGCTAAGTTTGGCTCCAACAACTTGATGATGATGATGATGATGATGATCCAAGTGATGACCTGGGGCATCTAAGAATATGGTGGTGCCTCAAAGGGAGAATGCTGACCTTGTTTGGAGGTTCTAGCAGGGGAGCGCTGCTATCGTATACCCTTGACCGAAGAACGGTACACTCCTTCTATCTGGGATGGTCGTCCTCTTCCACCGAGCACGCAGCTTCGGGAGGGACGCACATGGAGCGGTGAGGGAGGAAGGGGACACCCGCCTAGCCAGCCAGATCAGTCGAATCAACCCTGGCGATCAATGGGGTGACAGATGTCGCAGCCAGATCGCCCTCACATCCTCAAAGGGAGAATGCTGGTGGGCTGGGAATGGTCAAAATTAACCCTCCTCCTCTTCTTTTGTTCTTCCAACTTTTAGCCTTCCTTCATTTCATAATTTATTCCTGTTCCCTTCCTTTCACATCAATGCACCTCTTCACATTCCCCATCCCTTTCTTAATCCTGGAATCCTTCTTCTCCCCTCTGCCATTTTCTTCTTCGTTCTTTTCTTTCTTCACAACTATTAGAATTCTTCCCCATGTCCTTCTTAGACCCTGATCATTCCCCACCCCAGTCCTCTTCCCCACTCAACTACTTTCCCCCCAGGTATGCAGTGGGGCCTTAATTTCTTTCTTCACTGAGTTTCATCTTTTCCAACTTTGCCTTTTTACCTGAATGAACTATAATGGAACCAACTGCTGGCACCCAAGATCACAAAGGCTGTATGTGTAGCATCTAAACCAACTTCTGGGGAAAGTAGACCAGGATTACCAGGGTCTGATTACCAATGCCTGATCTTACTCACACTCACCAGGGGACCAAGAGTTTCACAGAGGATAGGGAGTGAACCCCACCTTCTCCCCAGTCCAAAATGTTGGTTAAACCTGGGATTGGTTTTGACTTTTGACTTGCCTCCCTGCTCCCAACTCCGGGCTCTGAGCTGCAAAAGAAGGGCACTCTGAAAGCTGCCTAAAGTCATTGGCGCCATCTAACTCACTACTGCCTACTGTGGTGGCAGCAGCTCTCCAGGGTGATCTATGTGTGTGCTCATGCACGCCTTCAGCTATTTGAGTGCATGCCCTATGCATACTTAATTGGCATAATAGAATCAACAAAACAGAAGGAGGCGACAAACACAACAGGGATCACTTGCTGGGATGAACATGAAAGACCAAAGTTGCTCCTCAAGTACAGATTCAAATACGTGTGGTTGTGGACTTCTCCAGCCTAATTTGAAATGGTGGTGGTGGAGGAAATGGATTAACAGCTAAGTAATTATCAAATGTGGACAAGCTGGAGTGGGGGGGGGGGAGATAACAGAATCAGTACCCTAGAAGAGCAGAAAAAAATCAATAGGATACTGTTATCCCTGGATACAAAATCTGTGGGTCATATTGGAGTACCGCTATGTCAAAGGAAGCACACAGTCCCAGCTCTTCGGTAGAAGTTCGGTAGAAGTTCATGCCAAAAAAAGCAATACAGTATTAGGGACATATTATGCTTTGTTGTTGTTTAGTCGTTTAGTCGTGTCCGACTCTTTGTGACCCCATGGACCAGAGCATGCCAGGCACTTCTGTCTTCCACTGCCTCCCACAGTTTGATCAAACTCATGTTGGTAGCTTCAAGAACACCATCCAACCATCTCATCCTCTGTCATCCCCTTCTCCTTGTGCCCTCCATTTTTCCCAACATCAGGGTCTTTTCCAGGGAGTCTTCTCTTCTCATGAGGAGCCTCAGCTTCACGATCTGTCCTTCCAGTGAGCACTCAGGGCTGATTTCCTTAAGAATGGAGAGGTTTGATCTTCTTGCAGTCCATGGGACTCTCAAGAGTCTCCTCCAGACCATGATTCAAAAGCATCCATTCTTCGGCGATCAGCCTTCTTTATGGTCCAGCTCTCACTTCCATACATCACTACTGGGAAAACCATAGCTTTTACTATACGGACCTTTGGTGGCAAGGTGATGTCTCTACTTTTTAAGATGCTGTCTAGGTTTGTCATTGCTTTTCTCCCAAGAAGCAGGCGTACATATTATGACTCACATATTATGCTACCTGACCAAAATTCTGATGGTGATCTTGAAATGCGAGGAGGCATCAGGAAGGTGGAAGAAGGTAGAAAATATAATAATGAATGCCATAAATATATGAGGGTAAAATGTAATTTCGGGGCTTACAGAACTAGACAAATTTCCCTGATGTAGTTATTTATAAGTCTACAAGGAAAGAGACGACTGTTGATTTAATCACCAGTGGTGCCAAGGAACTGATTCAAGACAAACAATGTTGAGCTACTTAGAAACAGTGACCATAACATTGAAAATGAAATATGTTTAAGTGGAAAATTACTCCAACCCCTCCCCCCCCAAAAAAAAATATACCCCAAATATGCTTTTTCAGCATCATATTTTGCAAAAGAGTGAAAAGGGAAGTTGAAGAATGAAGCCAGAAGGTCACATACCTTCAACAAGCATGAAGCCTAATTTTCAAAACATACACATACATTTGTAATAGAGGCTTAAATACAGTGTCTATCACAGACTGTATGTGAGTCAAGGAGGCTACATAATGCAAGACATATAACTTTAAGAAATGGAAGTTTTGTCCCTAAGAACAAAGAGCATAAACTCTGATAAATCAAACCCAAATTCACCAGAAGGAAAGACAGGAAGTCTGAAAAACAAAATAATTAATAAGGTGTGTGCCCAAAGAACACCAAAACAGACAAAGATGCTGAAAGAAGTATTTGCGTCAATCTCTACTGGGAGGTTCTTGTTGAGATAGCAACTTGCTGCTAGTGGTTTCTTTCTAGAAGTTTTAAGCTGACAAATAAAGGCCACAACCAATGAAGTTTGGATTTGATCAGCTTAAAAGTTGCTAATATGGAAGTCCGCAGCCTTCCAGTTGTTGCTGGACTGCAACTCCCATCATCCCTGACCACTGACCGTGCTAGAGTTCAAAATCTCTGGTGGTCACCAGGCAAGGAAGGTTCTTGATTGAACACAAACCAGAAGGATGCCACCACTTCACCAAAGGTGCCTCCTGTGAAGGCGCTCAGATGCTTTAGATTCCTTGTTGTAAGTGCTATAGTTGGATTACACATGAATGAGCTCAAGAGAATACGTTTTTAAAACTTCCTTCTTAATAAAATCACTCTCACACACACGACTAAAGTTTCTGAAGCCAGCTAATACCTTTAAATGCAGACTAACATAAGAGTATGGCAATTCACTCCATCATTCAGAGTGAAGTACAAAGTGAAGGGATTCTGTCTGGTTCTACAAAAACAACAACTTAAGTATTTTTTTGGGGGGGGGGATACAATATATTACTCTAATATGATCATGCTCATCAGTAATCAGTGCATCAGACAAAAGGAAGCTCCATGTGACGCCATTATCAACACCATCCAAATTGTTTTTTTGCTAATGTAGGTCAGGCCTATTTTATTTCCCAACATCTGAGAAGAGCCGTGAAGCCTTTAAAAATCCTCTTTTCAAATAATTTCCATTTGCTATTCTGCCCAGAAAGCATAAGAAAGGAATGGAGTGCTTCAATATTAAACATTTACTCCAAGGCATTAATACATGTTTCTGTGCACACTCCTTCCTAGTAAAAAAAAAAAGAGATAAGGGGGGGGGGCATCCAGATATTCTTTTGCTGTTAAATGTATCTTTATTTCAGTTAATCCTCTTTAGGGTGGGCACAGAGTCTGAATTTGCAAATGCTCTGGAGATAACATTTACTTTTAAAAGATTTAGAAAAGTAGGTTTAACCAAAAAAAAAAAAGTCAGTGCCACCCCACAGAGCACTAGCAGAGCATTAAAAACTCTCTTAGTAGTACAAACTGAAAAGAGATTTAAGAACTGGAGGATTGCCTTTAGATTGATGGGAACTGGGGAGGAGGGGTGGGTGGGAAGAGCAGGTCTTAACTACAGTAAGAGGCTTTTTAGCCATTATAAAGGACCGGACAAAGAAAGCAAAGACATTGTATTCAAAACTGGGTGAGAGCCAGAGTTTTCTTGAAGCATCTCCATAATCTACTGCTACGTAAAATACCCACGGCTTCTTCCATGGTGTAATGTACTATCACAGCACCATTTCCTTAGAGGGAAACACATTCACACACAAACACACACGGGTTCAGCAGATGTCTCAAGATAGCGAGTAAAGTTTTAAATAGATTCAGGCAAAAACTACAAGCTCGAGTAATTCAGGTTGGGTAGTAAAAGAGAGCATAGTTAATACTGGTGCAGATGACCGGTGGGGGATAGCGGAGGCAATTTCTGTATGAGTGTGTAGAACAGGCATCATAAATAAAATCTGTGTAGATATTACTTCCTATAATCCACTTTGTTAACCCAAGTTTACTGGGAATATATTTCATTCTATTGCATCATAGCAGGAGTGGCCAGTGTGGAGTCCAACTTCCATCAGTCCAGCCAACCTGAACAATGGTAAGAAATAATGGATGTTGTAGTCTAAGAAATAATGGATGTTGTGGGCTTTGGAACAGGGTGAGTTCTGTAATT
Source organism: Podarcis tiliguerta (assembly GCF_965153285.1). Lineage (NCBI taxonomy): Eukaryota > Metazoa > Chordata > Lepidosauria > Squamata > Lacertidae > Podarcis > Podarcis tiliguerta. The sequence continues at coordinate 4,731,524 of NC_139544.1, read as the reverse complement.
GGCTATACACCATCTGAAAATCCTAAGTAGGAAGAAGGGTAGTATATAGTTGTTTTTAGTGCACATTAGGGTTGCCATATTTCAAACAGTAGAATTGCTTTTCTTAAAGAAACCCACCCAAATTGTTGAGCTTTTTTTAAGCTTTTGGAGCTATTTCCACTCCTTTTACCATTGTGTTGCCATACATCCAGGTTTCCCCTGACATTTTGCTGATTTGGCAAAATTCCCCCAAATCCATGTTTACACCCGAAAACCAGAATTTTCCTGACGTATGGCAAGCCCATAAATAGCCCATTGTTCAGATCATTCTTTTGAGAAATATCTAGTATATCTTACTAATGGTTCAGTAAGAAATTGCTGAATCGCCCATTTTCTTTACCATAAAATTGTAGAGTTGGAAGGGATCCTAAGGGTCATCTAGTCCAACCCCCTGAAATGCAGGAATCTCAGCTAAAGCATCCATGGCATATAGGCATCCAACCTCTGCTTAAATGCCTCCAAGGAAGGAGAGTCCGCAACCTCCAGAGGGAGACTGTTCCAGCATCAAACAGCTCTTGCAGAAAAACTTTCTGACAGTATCTTTAGTTGAAATGTCCTTTCTTGTAACTTGAAGCCACTGGTTCAGGTCCTACCCTGTAGAGCAGGAGAAAACAAGCTTGTTCCCCCTCTGTGTGACAGCCCTTTAGGTATTTGAAGATGGCTATCATATTTCCTCCCAGTCTCTGCTTTTCCAGGCTAAACATACCCATATCCTTCACGCCCTCCTCGGGTCTAGTTTCTGACGCTTGATCATCTTGGTTGCCCTCCTCTGCACACCTTCCAGCTTGTCAACACCCTTCTTAAGTTGTGATGCCCAGAACTGGACACATTATTCCATGTGTGGCATGACCAAGGCAGAATAGAGTGAGACTATTACTTCCCTTGATCCAGACACTAGACTTCTGTTGATGCAGCACAGAATAGCATTAGCTATTTTTTTGGCTGCTGCATCCCACTATTGACTCATGTTAAACTTGTGGCCCACCAAGACCCCTAGATCCTTTGCACTTGTACTCCTAGTAAGCCAGGTGTCCCCCATCCTATATTTGTGCATCTGGTTCTTCCTGCCTAAGTGCAGAACCTTACATTTGTCCCGATTGAAATTCATTTTGTTAGCTTGGCCCCAGTTCTCCAATCTGTTAATGTCATTTTGAATTCTGATTCTGTCTTCTACAGCATTAGTAACCCCTCCCAGTTTGATGTCATCTGCTAATTTGATGAGCATCCCTTCAATTCCTTCATCCAAGTCCTTTATATGTTGAACAACAACGGGCCCAGGGCAGAATCCTGCAGCACCCCACTTGATGCTTTTCCCCAGGATGATGAGGAATCATTAATGAGTACTCTTTGGGTTCTGTCAGTCAACCACTTACAAAGCCACCTAACAGTTACCTTGTCCAACCCACATTTTACCAGCTTCCTTACAAGAATATCATGGAGGACTTTGTCAAAAGCCTTACTGAAATCAAGATACACTATTTCCACAGCATTCCCCTGATCCACCAAGCTTGTACTCCATCAAAAAAGAAAGAAATTAGTGTCAGCTGACATAACTTTTTTTAAAAAAAAAACCTATGCTGAGTCTTAGTAATGTCAGCATCCTTTTCTAAGAGCTCACAGACTTACCGTTGAATTGTCTGTTCTAGGACCTATTATATGTTCTGCAAGCTAAACAAGTAGTTTTACCCTATTTGCATCATAGGTCAACTAATTGCAATAACATTACCATTAGGACACAATTTTCAGAAAATATTTTTCTACTGAGATTATTGATGAAAAGAAAAATCACTGGTGCAGAATCACTGTGGAACAGAATTGTGCACAGAGGGAGTGTAGCATGAAACAGAGACCTTCTGGCATCAACAAATTAATGTACAAGTCAAATACTAGCCTTTGCTCATCAGTGCTTATGATGCTCATTCACCTCTATGAGTGTCTCAAAGACAATAATGATGACCATTTCCCAGACAGAAGATGCTAGTCCCATGGAAATTGACAGTAAGTCACATTTGAAGGTTACGGTTGGCAAAGGAACACAGCACAAATGTTCTGAATGCAAAGTCTCCAGGATTTCCATATGCCTCAATAAAAGCAGCAGCATGCATTTCCTTTATCAGGAGGGAAATGGATAGTTCACGTACCATATTGTTCTTCTATTGATAAGAAAACATGAGCAGAGGTGGAAAATAAAGGGAAAAAGAAAGTGGGGAAATAGAAGAAGACTGAGGGTCCTCCCAAATAAATCAGTTTGCAGTGTACTAATGTACGGAGTAACAAATGTACATTTGTTGTTCCTCAAGGCAGAACTTCTATAAAGTGGATATCACATTTTTCAAGCACTCAGTGTTTAGTGACTGGGAAACTTACTCCTCACCCCCAGAGTTGCATGGTTACTGCTAGAGTTGCATTTTAATAGTTGAACAAGATTCACTGACGTCTACTGAAGAATGCCTGTGACACCTCAAATGTGGAGCAACACCAATCTCCCCGCACCAAGTCCTTGGGTCATCTTGTAAACATATTTTACCATCTTCTAAAACTCAGCACTTTTTAAATTTAAAGTCAAAATCTGTAGAATAGCACGGTCACCCTCCTCCTGCTCCAGGAAAGCAATAGATCAAAGTTATATTGCTCCATCTATCATGTGCCAATGGAGTACTATGCCATTAGCACTGGACGGTGCTAGAATGAGCATACATTATGAGGAAACTTAGTTCATTTGTCCAAGCCTTTGAGAAACATACTCAGAAAATAAAATGGGTCAACCAGTAAACTAAGGAACTAAGTCTTTCAGTATTGGGGCCATTTCACACATTGCACAAGAAGCAAGCAAGGAGTTATTATGTCATAGCTTCCTGCAAACACACAATTGCTTTTTTCATACATTTTAGCTGCAAAGTTATAACTACTTAAGTAATCTTCCGCCTGTTCTGCCGCTGAAGACTTTTTGGGTCATTCTTTGTCTAGATCCTCCCCTTTGACCTTACCGCCTTGGGTGACCCTGCTTGGAGTACGAGACTCCTGACAGCTTCAGTCACAAGGGTCATAGGAACATGTAAGCCCACTCACCACGGCAAGGTGATGATCCAGCGAGTGCAGATATAATCAACACAGTGGCCTGCATGTTGTGGCCAGGGATAGTGGGAATAGGAGTCCAATAACAACAACAATGGGGCGTGGGTGGCGCTGTGGGTAAAAGCCTCAGCGCCTAGGGCTTGCCGATCGAAAGGTCGGCGGTTCGAATCCCTGCGGTGGAGTGCGCTCCTGTTGTTCGGTCCCAGCGCCTGCCAACCTAGCAGTTCGAAAGCACTCCCGGGTGCAAGTAGATAAATAGGGACCGCTTACTAGCGGGAAGGTAAAAGGCATTTCCGTGTGCAGCTCTGGCTCGCCAGAGCAGCGATGTCACGCTGGCCACGTGACCCGGAAGTGTCTCCGGACAGCGCTGGCCCCTGGCCTCTTGAGTGAGATGGGCGCACAACCCTAGAGTCTCTCAAGACTGGCCCGTACGGGCAGGGGTACCTTTACCTTTACCTTTAACAACTGGAAGGTCATCTCAGAAGAGACTCTTGTCACAATACTGACAGATGGGTTAGGTAGGGAAAAGAGAATGAAAATACCCAGCATGCTTTGTAGCAGAGCAGGAATTAGGCAGCCCACATCCTAACCCAACCCCTGACATGTGTCAAGGGCTGGCATGGGCACTGGCCCCAGACCCACTGCCACCCCAGACCTGCTGCTGCTTTTCTCCACTGTTGCCCACCCAACTACTGGCCAGCTCAGAAGAGATGAAGACGAGAGTGGTGATAGTCCTGAGGAAAACGAGCAACGGTTGCTACAATCTGCTTGCTGACCAGTTCTCTCCTTGACGGGCGAGCCTCAGCAGTGAAGAGCAGATGGACTCACATGGGGGCTGGGGGTGGCACAGAGAGTGTCTAGTTTAAGCCCCACCCCAAACCTGCCCCCATTCCCTCTATGGCTACACCACTCCCACGACTCACTCCCATGTGAGAAGCTGGGGTTTTACTTCTGAACCAGGGACGGGTTTTGCCTCATGATATCCTAGGGCAGGCACAGGCAAACCCGGCCCTCCAGACGTTTTGGGACTCCCATCATCCCTAGCTAGCAGGCCCAGTGGTCAGGGATGATGGGAGTTGTAGTCCCAAAACATCTGGAGGGCCGAGTTTGCCTATGCCTGTCCTAGGGCTCTAAATCGTGTGGGGATCTCCTACATAATTGCTGCATAAGTCCAGCCCCCAATGCAAAGGACTGCAGGAGCAGTAATGTTAATGCAATAGAAAGGAAGAATGGGGCTAGAGAGCACACCCTGCTCTGACACACACACCACCATGATTACACCGGGGGAAGAATGCCTAAACAGGGTTGAACTGGGTTTCTTTATGTGGCTGCCATTTTCAGAGGCAGCCCTGCACTTAGCATTACATCTAGTCTGACCCTACGCTGCATAAATATACAAACTGATTATCCCACTTAATAGCCATGATTACTAGAAATATGCAATACGCCATATTAAGTATTATAAGGAAGCAAGAGTTTCCACGGTCTTTAGCTGGTTTGCTGCTGAGATCATTTATACGGCAAGGTCAGAATGTTCTTAGGCATGCTGATTAAAGTGCCCTGCATATAGTTCAGACAATGGTGGCACACCACAATGATAATCTTAGTAAGAAATCTCTGGTGACTTAGACGATGATCTCTTCCATCGAACCATGTTAGCGCACGCCATTGATTTCTTACGAAGTTAACAAGCAATCAGATGAGTTAACCTAGCACGATTATCAGGCTCTAACACTGCCATCAGTGCATGCAGCCACTGCATTTTGCTCATTTTCCCCACAGGCCCAATAAATACATGACTGGTGACATTCTCCAGCCTTCCCTTTTCTTTCTTTTTTACATATGCGCATAAAAGGAAGGATACAGATTGGAGCATTTATACCGTATTTTTCGCCCTATAGGACGCACTTTTTCCTCTCCAAAAATGAAGGGGAAATGTGTTTGCATCCTATGGGGCAAATGCAGGCTTCAGAAGGTCTGCGCAACCCTCGGGAGACCGGCTCCGAGGGTTGCGCAGAGCTGCCTCCAGTTCTGGGCTCAGCACAGCTCTGCGTGGCCATAGGGAGCGGGGAGCGAAGTCCTGCCCGGCTCCCGATGGCTGCGCAGAGCTGCCTCCAGTCCCGGGCTCAGCGCACTTCTCCCCATCGTCAGCCCCACAAGCTCGGGGGACAGTGGGGAGGCGGAGCACGCCTTCCCGCTGTTCCCGGACCTGGTTCTTCCAGCCCCGCACCTGGGGGGGGAAATAAAATATTTTTTCTTTATTTCCCCCCCAAAAAACTAGGTGCGTCCTATGGGCCAGTGCGTCCTATGGTGCGCAAAATACGGTAAGTGTCAATGCCTTCACATGGCTGAAAAAAAATCACAACTTCTTTAGGTGTTTCTGTTTTACACTGAGAAGTAAAGTGGCACAGGATATGAAAAAGCAGCACTTACTTGCCAGGATCTCTAGTGCACCCTGTTCACAGATACTACCCGCCCTAGTATGATTATAGGCAGTTGCAACAATCATTCCCTAGGCATATTCAGAAATCAGGTAGATTGTTGCAGGCACTCGAAGACTACTCCAAGTCTACCATCTTTTGCCAAGGTTCAGATCTGTACAGCGCTGTTATGCTACCCCCCCCCAAAAAAAAGCTTAACAAAAGAAAACAAGAGGGGATGTAGATTGGTTTGGACCACAGAGAGGGAGTGCCATGCTCTTTCCAATTGGTTCCTAGTTTTGACTCTTCGCTTATCAACATCATCTCCTACAATGAGCATTGATATATGTGCTATATTTCCGGATTCTGATATTTTTGTTCCAGTCAGGGCGTACTACTCTCTTTGCTACATGGTCTCAGAGTATAAAGTAACACCACAACTAGATACAAGTTGTAGAGTCTAATGCAGGCTTCCTCAATCAACCTTGGCCCTCCAGATGTTTTGAGACTACAATTCCCATCATCCCTGACCACTGGTCCTGCTGGCTATGGATCATGGGAGTTGTAGGCCAAAAACATCTGGAAGACCGAGGTTGAAGAAGCCTGCTCTAATGGATTTATTTCTCAATAAAATGGAAAATGGAAAAAATCTGATGAATTATTCTTCTACAGCTCAAGATGACTGATCACCGTAGCTAGAGTCAGAAAGGATTCTTTCCCCTGGGTTATATTGGCTAGTGACTAGGTTGCCTTTTTCACCAGCTCTTGGTGGGTCTTATTCACAGAAGTCACAAGGGAGCTTTACGTTCACTAAAAACGAGATGTGTGGCAGCTTACAGAGTAACGAATGTATTATGGTATCAGCTTTCATGGACCACAGTGCACTCCATTTAGTAGGCACGATTTCATTCATTTCCTCTGCTGGCGCATTATGGTCTGGATAATGTTGGACAATCTGCTTGGATTCGGATGTGCAGGGAGGTTTCCTGCATTGAATTATAAGGAAGAGTGCACTTGATGGCATCCAAAATATATTTTTTTTTCTTGGAGACATAAGGACAAAGAAAATCATAAGCACATACACACCAAGTTACTTCTTTTAAGAAGTATACCCCCTGTCCGCCTGCCCCGCCAAAATATCAAGCAACATAGGAGACAGCGTACTGGAATCATATGGTGGCCCACATAACATAGCAATTATTTCATATCACATTTTGTGTGTGTGCTAGAGCATTTGATTTTTCAAAACTTTAGCATGTACTGAGTTTTCTCCCATTTCCCCAACCACAAAACTCCACAAAGGTGAAGGAATTGAACATGTAACTCCACTCTTTATTGCTACACAGAAAGAAACCCAACATTTTAAAAAATAATCCTTTACCTTGTCAAAGAAACCCAACATTTTATTTTTAAATCCTTTACCTTGTCAAAGAGGACTATAAGACATGGCAGGCACAAACCATGGTACATGGAAAAATGGAACACCCAAATCATATTGTTGAGGGAACATGAGATATTTAGTAGAAACAGACATCTTTCTATTCTTGCACCTCCAAACCCAACTTTATCTACTATAGGGATGGGGAACCTGCAGCCCTATAGATGTCATTTGGTCTACAACTCCCAGCATCCCTGATACTTGATCTTGCTAGCTGAGGCTGATGGGAGCTGGGAGTCCAACAACAACATCTGAAGACTCCCAGGTTAGCCACCCATCTTGTAACACTGACTGTGACGTTACTGCTCAGACCACCACTCACTTTAGTCAAGTTATTTGGAAGCCTTTGAGGTGCAGAAGTAAGAGACTGATGACCTAAACTATTAAATGTTTTAATGGTGGTGACTTGATTAAATTGTTGTCAGCTGAGGTTGTAAATAGTGTAAATAGTGCCATTTTATATCATCCAAGCTCCCAAGACATATGTTATGGCCATCCAAATTTGCATTTTCTAAAATTATTTAGATATTTTTAAAGGGTATTCCTGTAGATCTCCTGCTATAATGCCATGGTGCTAAAGACTTTTTGTGCCACCCCCAAATTCCCCCCCCCCCTTTTTTAAGAATAGCATCCAGTCATTGTTATTATTTATTGCATTTATATCCCATCTAACATAGCCAGAAGTTGCCTGTTTTTATAAATGTTCTCAAGTAATGTCACACTTCTTTTAAAAACCCTCTTTTTATCATCAATCCCCCAATCTCCCTTCTCACTCGAATTTTAAAAAATCATTTTTCTCAGCCCTGAAAAAAATCACCATACAAAATGAACGCCAATTTGACTTGTAACTGAATCAACTACTAAAGCTTTAATAGATTAATCTACAGAGACCGGTTTTCAATTTTTGAATTAAAAAATGTGGTATTCCATAGCAATACAAAAGCTGAAATAGATTATGTAAAATAGGAAATATTCAGACTTTAGCAAAATAGGAAAATGCTTCGAAATATACCATGTTTATGTACTATTACAGGTGCTAGCTTCAAGTTGCCTTGGTGTAGATAGAATTTGGAGTTGTGGAGTACTCTCTCAAGGATGTATTTCCACCAACTAAATGATTGTGCTGAGAACTCACACATTGAGTGTGGCACCACATTTAACCAATCCTTTCTCTCGCCCTTATGAGTTTACTCCTCCTTCTGCCACTCTTTTATAACTATTTGGCACTCCTGACCCACCCCCTAAAACACACATACAATGCTGGCCCACAACATTTTGCTATCTGGAGCAGAGCGCAAATAGTCCCTCAATACCACCTCAATGAATGGCAACACTTTTTAAGGGGTTGGGGCTTTCAGACAGAAATTTCTGCCTATCACGCTTTCAGTGGGTTATTCTGTCACGTGGCAGTGCCAGTTCTATTTAATGGTTCATTATTTTTGATACCAAGTTTATAGTCATGGGCCAGAGAACTTCATTCTTGTCTCTTAATTCATGAAGGTCCACTTTTTAAAAATTGTAATCCACCATACAACAGGCCCAATGTGGTGTAATAAAAATAATATCTCATATTGATATAGATAAATGACCTACTTAGAATCTGATACACTTCAACATTATTGTCCAATACAGTGGTACCTCGGGTTACATACACTTCAGGTTACAGACTCTGCTAACCCAGAAATAGTACCTCAGGTTAAGAACTTTGCTTCAGGATGAGAACAGAAATCGTGCTCCAGTGGCGCGGCGGCAGCAGGAGGCCCCATTAGCTAAAGTGGTGCTTCAGGTTAAGAAAAGTTTCAGGTTAAGAACAGACCTCCGGAACAAATTAAGTACTTAACCCGAGGTACCACTGTAATGAGCACAATTCTGGGAAGGCATTGCTTAAACGAAAGTATGTGGCTACTGGCCTTTAAATCTTGCTTCCTGTGGCCAAGCAGATGGTAAGGTGGTGAGAAGAGAAGACAGGGTAAGTGAAATTAAAGATGAAACATCTGCCTCAACATCTGGCATATGTGCTACTTTGTGCATGGCAAGAGTGAGCAGACTTCAGGCCACTAGGATCTACTTTGGGTTTTTTTACTAGAACTCCAATATTTACAAGCCAGAGTCAAGTGAAGAAGACATGTGCTAGGAACAAGGTGCCACTGAATACGTTCTGAGCCCAGGAAATTGTTTTCAGTACCAAAACTGAACTGAATTTGCAATCCTCAAGAAATAATTCTACTCCTAGTTACTTTCTTCATGTGAGAAGCCTAGTTTTGGTGGAAAGGTTGTACTGTTCATGAACAGCTGTGAGTTAGAAACCCATGCTGATCTGACAATAGATCCTAATCTATCTTCTGTCCTCCCCAATGTAAGATACAGAGGAATGGAAATAATTGGGGTTTTTGGGGGGAGGAGATAAATCTCCTCCTCCTCCTCTCCCCTTTCTTCTAGCATTCTACTTAAACTCTATATGGAAATTCTGACAATTATTTTTCTTTTGGAATCCTGTTGCTCCCTAGTCAGATACAAATGGCAAGAGGATATGTAAGACTAGAAGCAGAACAAACCACTGTTTGTAAAATTACAACCCAACAGGATAATCACAAGGGTTTAGGGTGCCAGGGATTTGTCTTTACACATCTGCTTATGTAACCAATGAGATGATAAAACAAGCAGCAGGGTAACTCATTCCATACTGTTGATCATCTGCCTGCCCCAACCACATTTGTAATTTCAATGAGTGACTCCATTTAAAAAAAGACAGTTCCATATTTGCACTGCCAGTGAATAAAGAGAGAAACTACTTTTGTGAACTGGAATGCTATATGGAAAATGGAAGAAGGAAATATTGTGACCGTGTTTCAAAGGAAAACATCTAAGCTACAATCACAAAGAAAGGTACGGTAAGTATCATAGCACACCTGAAAGCAGGTATTAGGCCTGCCACTGGCATTTGCACTACAAATGTCAAATACTTTCCAATTTTAGGAGCCAAGGTTTCCTGCAAGAAACCCTGGGAATGCAAATTCCCAGACAGTTCTAAAAATTATCTCCAGATTCCTGAGATGGAAGTCGTGACCAGATTAGGTTTGTAACAACGACATGCTGTGTAACAGAGCATACACTGTCTTCAGAATCCAAAAAAGCTGATATTATTTTGCTACTGTACATTGCAGCAACCCATCTTCTAACATGGTTGGAGGAACTTACCCAGTGCAGTACTTGTTCCAATCTCTGGGGTCCCCAAGAACACTCTTAACAGTGCCATCTTGCATCAGATTTAGACATCAGAATAGAAAGTGTGAGGCTACTCCACTCCAGTTACGGAATTTCCTCCCACTATAGCACATGTGGATACCTTTGGCCTTCCAGATGTTGAAGAACTGTAACTCCCATGATTCCAGGCCAATGGCGGTGCTTGCCGGGCTGATAGGAGTTGTAATTCATCAACATCTGGAAGGGTCAAAGTTTCTCACCTCAGCGCTATAGACTCAAAAACCAAACCCCGTGAAACAACGCTGTAAGGCCTACTCAGTTGGGCTGGCCTTAAGAGTGGGGAAATCACTGCACAATGCTATTTCATTTCATTCTGCTCTATGTGGGGCAGTGCTTTCTTTTCAGGGGCTACTCAAGTGTATGCAGTACTGGCACCTCTCTTTGGGGGGGGTAAAAGGGTGTGACACTTACTATAACCATGTAGCTTTCATTTTTAGGTCACACTCCATTTCTATCCCTGGCCATACTCAAAATACGTATAAAGAGTTTTGGGCCCAAAGGCGTCAAGCCTAGCTATGATAAGATGCACAGAACCGTCACGCAATATGAATCATAAGCGCATCCTGATTATGCTGTGAACAGAAGTCCCCCAGATCCAGATTGCCTTTCCTAGGATTACTGAGAAAAAGTGCGAGAGAAGTAACAATGCAAAAATAAGGAATGGATGGAATGTGAAAGGTTCCATTATTTATTCCAGGACAAACGGAGTCTACTCTCTCCTCCCAAATCCCAATGAACATTAATCTATGATTAAGCCATATGATATTTTTCATGGCCTAAGAGTCATATTTATTTCCTCACTAGCCAAAGGTAAAAAGTTACCAGCAGCCTATAAGGAAAGCATAATTTTTCATTTCAAAGAAAGCGTGAGATTTGGAAAACTAGTTCACCAAGTCAATACGAATTTTCTCTCTCCAAGCCTAGATAGATTTTTTTTTTTAATCCTTGGTTAATAATCAGGTTGAAGAAAGAAGAACCAAGGCCAGATGGTGGGGAGGGAGAGACCTGCATTAGCCTGTTTACTGTTTACTCTCTAGTACATCAGCAGTTGATGGCTCTTATTTTTCTGCCAAGTTTAACACCAATTGTCAAGAATGCTGCGCAAATCATGCCTTTCTAGCAATTTTTCAATATATCCTATTAGATGCCAGCTTGACAGAGTCATCTTTTTAACACCAATGTATCAGAATGACAGGCAAACATTTTTATATAACTAGCGGCCCGATCCTAATGCTTACTGCAGCAGGACGAAAGCAGAATAGGATGCAGGCTTTCCAGCTGCTGATGCCGCAAACCACAAATATGGAATTTCACTATTCCAAAAACATGGTGATGGAACTAACTTAGATATATACAGACTAGGTTTATTCATGGAGGGTAGGACTATTAATACCTCTTACCATGACCTCTAACTAGAACCTACATGTTCAGAGACAATATGCCTCCAATTACTACATTTGGGGGAGTGTGGAGGTGGGCAGCAAAGCAAAGTTGGATAGCTATAATTCTCTTTCCTCTTTATAAACATCCAGAGGCACCTGGCTGGAAGAAACAGGATGTCAGATTAACTTTAAGGTCCTTCCAATTTCACATTGGCACCAGGGCAGAGATGCTGTAGGCACCAATATTTAGGATCATTGTTTTAAAACTGTCTCTTGCATGCATATTAAACCCAAGTGATGATGGACAAGGAATGAAATGGCAGAAAAGTGAAATATAAACACTGAAAGCATTGCACTGCCAGAGAGACACCTCATCTCCTCTTTAGTTAAAGCAATTATCCTGCAATTTGAGGCCAGCACATATAAACAGCCCCCCTTACCTCCTGGGATAAGAAAGGAATGACCTGGGCACATATGGCATTCAGCCTCTTGACAATTTCTGCCTGTGGATGAGAAAGGGAAAGTTAGTGAGCAACATATTGCAAACATACTATTGTGATCACAAATAAAGAGCAAAACACATTTTAAAACAGCCGTTTGGACAGATGGGCAGCTCAGCCCTCTGGACTGGCTTCAGGTGCTGCACCAAAGCAACTATAAGCAGGAAAACAGGAACCTCTGGTGGGCTGAGACATATAGCTGCCCTTTTTCTAACAAAAATAGCCTTACTACAGGAGGACAGCAGCATGCGGTTGTGCATATCCTCGAGACCAATAAGCAACTCTTAAAACATGGGATGCCTAACACTGATGGAAGTGGATAGGAAGAAGCTTTTTTCCTTCCCATAAAATAATAGAACCTTAGGTGATGCTGCAAGACACGAGAGTCAGGACAGACAAAAGTACTTTTTCATGCAGTGCATAAGATGATTAAATTCACAACCACAAGACGCAGTGACGGCTACCAACTTGGACAGCTTTAATCGAGATTAGACAAATTAATGAGCAAGGCTTTCAGCAGCCTCTAGCCATGATGGCTGAATATCCCCTCCTCCAGAATCAAAACAACAGTGCTTTAATACTACTACAGTGGAGGGGGGCTGTTGCACTCGTGTCCTGCTTATGGGTTTTCCACAGTCACCTGGCTGACCACGGTGGAACAGAATGTGGGCCTGGATGGGCCTTTTGGTCTGACGCACCAGACCTCTTCTTGTGCTTTCTGCTGCCTCAGTGTTTATGGCTGGACCTCACTGCCAACCCAAGCATTGAGACGTCCTGGTTTAGCTAACTCTGTGCAATTCCAGCATCTGGATTGTACTGGATGGTCCAACAGGGCGTGTTAGGTTTGGAGGACCTTGCATCACTCATGTGCGTGTTTTAGACCTAGGTGAACTCTGGATTCCTCGGAACTCTACAATTACCCAGTTGTATTCATCCTTCCAAAAGGAAATCAAATGTAAGGAACAACAGTGGCAGACCCAGTTCAGCAATTAGGAAGCGACTAACGGTCAACAATAACCACTTGCTGCTCTGAGAGCTCCTCATAATAGCAAGCGCTTGAGCTTCAATGCAGAACAGAGAATTGAATTTCCATTGGTGAATCGGACTTTCTTGAAATATTTCAGGAGCCTTTTGTAGCACAATAAGCAGTTTTTTTAATATAAAAAACAACCTCTGAGATTGGCACACACTTTCCCCTTCTTAAATAAGATTCCTCACAACCCCTGCACCCCCCAAAAAAACAAGTGAAAAGCAAAACTCTTATCTTTCAACTGCATATGGGATCAAGTGTACGTTTTGCTTTTGTGGTGTTTTTTTTAAAAAAGGTGAAGTTTCACACTGAAGTGAGCACTTTATTTACAAACAACTACTGGACGCTTAAAAGTTTTCGTTTGATTGATCAACTAGCATCAGAACAATCCATTAAAAGCAAAACATTTGCACACCCCACAGATAACACCTCCATATTTAAAAACACCCCCTTACATGGGCACAGCTCCAGTTAAAAATAAACGAAGGCAGGAATTGGTATCTGAATGCCTCAGGAAAACTTTAATAAAAGTGTTGTTCCTGGTGGGGGGGTACCACCTTGGCTCCACTTCAGGGCACAAGATGCACACATGATGATGCGTGGGTGCTTGCTTTTTGATAAACTCTAGTCTCAAGCACAGGGTGAACATTAGCCCCACTGCACCCTGGACCACCCTGCTTGCATAAACAACAAGAAGGTTGCTGAAGCCCCTAATCCAATGCCTCTGAAATGAGCCCTGTTATCAGGGCCACTCCACACAACTGCTGTGATACTTGCTTGACATTCCTGCATACATGTCCTTTCACACAGGACTGTAACTTCGACATAAGAGAGTGAGAGATGTTGTGTTTACAGTGGTGCGCAAAAGACCTAAACCCTGCACATGGTAGTGACCACATGCAAGCAACTGGCCATGGCAAGAAACCAAAATGCACAGGAATTTCAAGCAGTTAACGTCAGCCCGAGGGTCATGTGAATTGGCATCGCTTAGGGATCTGTAAACAGTGTGGATTTGAGCAAGACTTCCCGCAGACTTCCAACTTCACCATTAATAAAAGCAGACCCATGAACCTCGGTCCACATACCAGCATCCCTAGCTGAACAGGATTCACACCCCTAGCTCGGCAGCCCATCAAAGGATGGAGCAGTCATCCTCTTGACTTCAGCTGCCCAAGCCAACTGAAGACAGAAAACCTTTGGTCCTACTAACATATTGTCCTGAAATAAGAGTCCCTTCAGCCTGCTTTTTGTTCAGAGGCAGCTGTGTTAGTCCATTGTAGTTTAAAGAATAATACTGTACATTGTTATATGAGCTTTTCCAGGCACTTCACCAGATTACAAAACATTCTGATGATAGGCATTTGTGTCTACAAAGGCTCATCCCATCGCACAGTTGCAGGGAACCTTGGCCCTCCAGATGTTGCTGAACTGCAACTCCCCTCATTCCCTCTACCCCTTGATGCAGCCCTCAAAAAAGCCACTCCTGAGGGTCAAGGGACCGTGCAGAATGAAATGGGATGTGCCAAAGAGAGATGCAGTGGGAAGGGAAGGTGGGTGGGGGGTTTGGAGCGGGGAGCATTGTTCATAAGTGGGAGCATTGTCCACTCATGAAAGGGTGGGTTGAGATTCAATCCTTCTGACTTGGGACTGTGCCACAAGTCTCAGAGGTACTGAGCAACTGGGACATGGCTTCAACACCCGCACCCTGACTTTTTTAAAACAAGGACTGGTTATTCAAGACTAAGAGTTTTCTTAACCAGGAGAGTCAACACTGCTGCATATCTCTAACTGCATAAATACTGTAAATCCCTTAAAGGGGGGACGTGGTGAAAGGTGCTGAACTCTCCCTCTCCCATTGAGTTCTTGAATTTCTTACTGTACTTCGGAAGCATCAACAGGTTTTTGCTGAGCATAAAGTGTCACCTAAACACCACATTTTATACCAGCAGATCTGTGAACAAAACATTTTAGCTAGTTAGCACAGAATAAAAACAGAGCAGCTCAACATGAAACTGAGTGCTTTCTGTTCTCAAAATATGGCCCAATAGCTCGCATGGCGCACATTCAGCCCCTTCTGTTCTGTAATCTACTCTACGTGCTTTGCTTTAATAGAGGGAAGGAAGACAGACCACCTCTAAAGGGAGATTTTAAAATTGCATTCTACTTTGGGTCAGTTTGTCATTACATTCAGTGACAAAATGCTCTTTCATGCAAAGTCATTACCCGAAGGACAGATACACTCATACTTGTCTAATTTAGGTTTCCTTCTTTCATCAGCAACCCTTTCGACCTTCTCACTATGCAATCTCTTAAAAGGCAAATACTTCAAAAACCTGTCTAACACAGAAAAGAATACAGAGCGACCAAGAAGAAGCCGTTGTTCCTGAAATATCCTTACTAAGGAAACCCCAACTACGTTGCCAAAAACCAGGAAATGCAATGTTGCTTTTTTCATTATGAAACTGCAGGATCAGACTATTTTTCCCTTTAGAGCAGTGTTGACTACTCTGAACAGGAGCAACTCTCCAGGGTCTCTAGACAAAGATTATTTCATATTTCTTGCAACCTGAACCTTTTAACTGTAAATGCCAAGAATTGAACCCGGGATCTTTGGCATCACAATATGTCCTCCTCCACTGAGCTAGGATACACTCCCTATGTAGCCCTTAGTGCATGGAAAATTTGAATTTGGTTGGAAGGGAGCACCAAAAGTTCTATTTGCAAGCACAATTCACATTCTTGCACACTCCAATATGCACATGTGTGCAAAGTTACATACACAGAATTATACAAGTGAAGCTAGAATTTTGATCACACCAGTGGCAGCAGTCTCGCTTGACAATAATGCTCAAACTGAGTAGTCTACACATCTACTCGAAAACACCAGATTGTTAAGCTCTATCCTACAGCACAATTCAAGGGGTCCTATTGCAATAGGCCTGCCCTCACTGAATGAGCAATAACTGTAACTGTAGAGACTACAATAGCATAAGGTTACCAGATTTTTTTTCAATGAACCCGGGAAAACTTTTCAACTTCAATGGATTTTGTATGGGGACTGATTTGTAAATCCGGGAACTGTCCCCGGGAAACAGGGACGTCTGGTAACCTTACAATAACCCCCACGTTGCTGTGTCCTCCTGTTGCCCAACCTCCATGATCTTCAGGTTTACCTGTGTGGTTCTATCAAGGTACAATAATTATTGAAATCCAAATGCGGCAATCTCCAAATATCAAAAGTAAGGTCCATTTCGGAAATGTATCAGGCCGGTGACATGTTTCGTATTAAGATTGGCATTTGAATGGTAAAATAAAACACCACCAAACAAATTGACTAGTCAAGACACTGGTTGATAATAGTCAAGCATTCAAAGCACAATTTAAATCAGCATACATCAATAAAGAGAGGAAAATATTTTTGTAAAAAAGAGTGGTCCCATTGAGCCATGCTGGTTGGGGCTGACAGGACTTGTGGTCCAACACCACCTAGGGACCCAAGGTGGGTCCACATGACTCCAGGCCCCCCACAAAGTTGATGACAGACCACATGAAATTGCAGTGGACTTTGACCAACCCTTCTTCTGGTGAGCTATACCTATAGAATGGAGGTTACTACCTTTGTTTGCATCTTATTTCTTCCTGAACCTTGTATTCCTGTTTAGAGATGGTGTTTTATATATATATACAGTCATACCTCAGGTTAAATATGCTTCAGGTTGAGCGTTTTCAGGTTTTGCTCCGCGGCGACCCGGAAGTAATGGAACGTTTTACTTCTGGGTTTCGCAGCTCGCGCATGTGCAGATGCTCAAAATGACATCACGCGCATGCGCAGAAGCGGCGAAACGCAACCTGCAGACACGTGTTACGTTCTACTCAGGATGCAAACGGGGCCCCAGAACAGATCCCATTTGCATCCAGAAGTACCACTGTGTGTGTGTGTGTGTATTTGTATACCACCCCTTCAACCCAAGTTCTCAGGATTGTATGGAAAGGCTACAGTAAAGTATAACATAAAACCAACACTAAAATCATAAAATTATCCAACTCACAGTTGAATTACAAAATAGCAGTTGTACAGAAGTGTACTTCTGTATACAATACAAACTAGCCAATCATCTCTTTGGTCCCCAGATAAAACATATATGACTTCAGCAGATGTCGAAAACTTCTCAATGATGGGGAAAGCATTCTCTCTCATCCAGCAGTCTGGCTGGTGAACTATTTTCTTGAATAACTACTGAAATGTTTTATTTAAAAAAACAGATTCCTTCTCACTCTGCTTCCCATTGCTTTCATCTACTATTGGCTATACTCTCCCTCACAACCTGGCCCAAATAACTTCTCAGATTTCCATGATATGCTCCTTGTTTTGCTCCTCTACTTTTGTTACTATGTTTTTAGATATGTTGTAAGCAGCCCAGAGTGGCTAGGGAAACCCAGCCAGATGGGTGGGGTACAAATAATAAAATTGTTGTTGATGTTGTTGTTGTTGTTGTTTGCACTTCTTTCCAGATTTTCTGTGCTGCCATCACCTACAAGGATTTCGCCTGAAATCAACATCCTGAAAAAAGTGAAAACTTTCATAATATTCTGCTTGATGACAAGCAGGAGTAATGGAAACGTTTTGTGGCTTTAATTACAGTTGTCTAGGCCACTCCCAAGCTACCAGCTCTTTCATGATCCTAGGCTAGAAAATCCGGTTTCATGCACTTGTTAAGACAGTACCTTCCGCAAGGATAAAAGATCAGATGGAAACATACAGAAGAAAACGAGGATTTGAGGCCATCTTCCTGGAAAACATTGAGATATGGTTTCCCTTGAGCTAAAAGAAGACGTGTGAAAGGAACAGAAGTTGGCCAATGTCAAGAAGAAGAAAAATTAAGAAAACAAACAGAGCATGTTGAGATAATAACATGTTTAGAGTCACTAAATGAATGTTCTTAATTTATGCTGCAACTCCACAAACACTCTTTTTAAATGCAGCCTACCAGCAGAACTGTAGGTCTCATAATGCTCACCATTATTCCATTGTGTAGAAGTTGCAGCATCTTTAAGATCTATAACCACTAGGAGAAGATGACCACAGTAATAGCAAGTTATAATAGATAGAAGGCGTTATGTAAAGGAAACATTGTTTGACTGACCCATTTTTTTAAGTGCACCTTTAATTGCAAATCATTATCGACTTATTGGACCAGTTGTTATAAAAGAAAATAGAGGTACAGTTCTCAATAAAGTTACTGCTGACATTTCATCAGAATCTAAATTCAAAGCTAATTTGATGTTCCCCTTTAGGCTAGACTAGCTATGTTTTCCCCACTAAAGGTTCCAATATAAAATTTAAATCCAGTATGGGTGTAGAGAATGGCTATCATGAAGATAATTTTGTGTAGTCAGTACCTGGTCAGTACCTGTATGTCAGTACCTGTCAGGTATGTCAGGTCAGTACCTGTATGGAAGTCTACCTGAGGAGTACCACGGGCACATGATTCTGAGCACCTTTACAGCTACAGTCAAATAAAACCAATTAAAAAAAAAGAATACACACACTTCAAGATATTGACCGCAATAAACTTGGTACACTCATTTGTACAAAAGTCTACTTCTGCTTCCACGATGCCAGGGCATCTGGGTGTTTGCACTGTGTGTTTTGAAGGCCTCACATTTTGGCAAAGAAAAATTTTGTTCCTATAACTGACCATACAAGAAATGATGTTGGTGACAAACCTTCAAAAGAGACTAAGGAACCCTCCAAAAAAACCCCAGAAGGGATTCAGGGGAGGATGCACTTGCTATCCACAATTTGCACTGGGCAAAATGTTCATTTATTTAATTCACAATGCTAATAGGGAACCCAACACCATTAGGTTATATGGGTGGCTTACACTACAAGCTAGATCTACCAAACAAGCAAATAAAATAATAAAGCTAGACAGTCCAGCATAGGCTAAAGGAAGTTCTATGGTGGAGAGGGGGGATTCCACAGCTGGAGTGCCACTGCTAAAAAAAACCACCCCTCTCTCCCTATTAGCCATCCAGCACACCGGGGGGGGGGGGAGGCTATAGCATAATTTAGTGTCAGAACAGGTGTGATTCTTCAGATAACTTGGCCCCAAGCCACTTCAAGTTTTTAATGTTAATGCTGGCACACTGAATAGGGTCAAAAAATGAAGTTGAGGTCAGAACACATGACAGAGCACTAGCATAATATGGTCAAATCGCCCAGTCCCCATTTACAGTCTTGTTGCCATATTTGGAGCCAACTGAAGTTCCTGGTAGCTCCAAGCAAAATGCATTTTGCCAGTGAGCCATAAATAGAATTTTAAAATGCCACTTTCTCATGATGGTAATAACCAAGATTATGGCTTGTTGGTGTTCACCTTGTGACACCGGAAGCTGGTTTTGTTATGCTGTGCAAAGATATAAAATATCATAAAAGTAGAGACTCCAAGCCCAGCGATCGAGGATCTTCAACCTCCCAGGTGTTGTTGTACTCTAACTCCCATCATCAGCATGGCCAATGTTAAGAGAAGATGAGAACTGTAATCCAACATCATCTGAAGGGCCAGAGGCTTCCCAGCCCTGCTGTAGATTTTAGATCACCTACAAACATGACAGCTAAGGAGTTTGAAGTAAAAGATAATGTGGTTCTTAGGCAGGCCTTAGGAAAAACCTACGTGTCTCCTAGGTGAGTGGGAGAAATGCAGACAGAAGCACTACAGAACACTGAAAGTTAGATAATGAAAACGGCAACTAAGCTTTATTTTATTCTCAAAATTCTCGTGACTATGCAGGGTGGCTGACTCATTGTTTTTACAATACTTAGGGCTGGCCACCCAGAAGCCTGTGTAAATCTTTCCCTCAAAGCCAAAGATTTATCTTAACCATCAAATAAAAGTTTATTGCAAATAAGCGGGTTGCTCTGTGTGTTCACCCAAAACCTGCTGTAACCTGCCACCTGCTAAACCAGATAATTATGAGGAGGAGGAGGAGAATCATACAAAGGGAGAACGCAAGGTAATTTCCCCTCCCTGAAAATATGAGCCTCACCCCAGGAACAAAACAAAAAAACCCCTGAAACCCAGATGCTCTGGCATCGTTATACTATAAAAGTGTATCAAAAGGATTATACAACTCTCCGGGCACAGCAGAAACCTTCATTTTGTTCTGTGTGTACCATCCGTGCAAAGGTATTATTAGTGGTATACAAATTATTCTTGGTCACAGGCTTGTTGAAACCATTCTTCAATCGTTTCTTCACATCCCATTAAAGCAGATGACAGAATCGCCGCACACATCTTCGGCTTTCTGGTAAGCGATGTTTGGTTGTACTGTAATCACACATAAAGGCAATTCTGAGTTGCAACATGCCTTCAACTCTCGGGCGAAAATTCCAAACAAGTCCTTTTAAATGCCAAGCGTTTGCTACACGTTCCCCTTTGCAGCCAGTGGCAGATTCTACTGACTCGGGACTGAATTTTTACATCTGTTTGTATTTTAAGACAATATATCCAGAGGCAGTGAGCGGTGGGTGGAGGTGCACACCCCTGGGGCTGCCAGCTCTTGAAATAAAACAGTCTTCTTCTTTTTAACGTAAAAAACCAGCATTTAATAAAATACTGGGACATGGGCACAAAGCCAGCCAGGACAGGTGGCAGGCCCAGGGGTACAGCCAAAGGGCAGAGCCCACAGTGGGCCCAAGGATGGAGCACCAGTGCTGTTTGGCAGCACAAGCCATCTATTCATCCATGATACACACAGACACAAAAGTGGCAGGGAGCAGGGAGCAGAGAAAAGGGCCTTGCTCCGCGCTGTCCTGGAAACTGGCCAGCAAGCAAGCAAGCAAAGCAAAGCCAATCCTGGGGGTTTCCTTTAGTTGGTTGGCAACCTCTCCTGGGACTCACTGTAATTTTTTCAATAACTCTGCCCACCTCTAGCAACAAGCTCCCATGTACAGTGTATGTCTTGGGTGTGGGAAGTTAGCACAGTACAGGTTTTCAAGCCACAAACGAGACAATGATGAAGTGAGCCGCATGTAGTTTTCATGGCTCTCAAGTATCTTCCTTTGCACAGGGACTTGCCCTTGATTTTAGGCCTATTTGTGGGTTCCACCTCCTTTGTGCCAGAAATAAATTTTGTGCTACACTTGCACCCAGTAACACTTACTGGGAATGTTCCTGCGTCAACTGCATTAGTTGCTTTCAAGCCACCATTACAGTAAATACCATAATATAGAGATTTAAGACCTAGAATATGTTTTTATTGTAATTATCTGTATTCAATAGTTCTTATACATCTATTCGGGTGGTGCTGTGGGTTAAGCTGCAGAGCCTAGGGCTTGCCGATCGGAAGGTCGGCAGTTCGAATCCCCGCGACGGAGTGAGCTCCCGTTGCTCGGTTCCTGCTCCTGCCCACCTAGCAGTTCAAAAGCATGTCAAAGTGCAAGTAGATAAATAGGTACCGCTCCGGCGGGAAGGTAAATGGCGTTTCCGTGCGCTGCTCTGGTTCGCCAGGAGCGGCTTAGTCCTGCTGGCCACATGACCCGGAAGCTGTACGCCGGCTCCCTCAGCCAATAAGGAGAGATGAGCGCCACAACCCCAGAGTCCAGTCCGCGACTGAACCTAACGGTTAGGGGTCCCTTTACTTTTACCTATACATCTATAGACAGATATAGATGTATAGTTTTAATTCTGTTGATGTTTAATCATATTTCATTTCATTTCATTTTGCTGCTACTATTTTATCTGTAAGCTACCTTGAGTCTCTGTCAGGGAAAAAGGTGGTACAGTGGTACCTCGGGTTACAGATGCTTCAGGTTACAGACTCTGCTAACCCAGAAATAGTACCTCAGGTTAAGAACTTTGCTTCAGGATGAGAAATCACGCAGCGTGGCGGCAGCGGGAGGCCCCATTAGCTAAAGTGGTACCTCAGGGTAAAAACAGTTTCAGGTTAAGAGCAGACCTCCAGAACGAATTAAGTTCTTAACCCGAGGTACCACTGTATATTAAATGAATAAATAAATGGTGATAATGGGGGATTCTTTTCATGCTATTCCTGTGATGGTATAAAGAAGTATCAATGACAGAGAAGGGTCATTATTATTTTTCATAGAATCGGCATTTAAAAGGTCTGGCTCTGACTTAGAAACTGAAAGCATGCAAGTTTAAGAAGTTTAAATTTAAATTTATTTTGTACAAATTATTCTGGGTGAAGAATTAGCGCATGGATGCCCCATGTTGCACCTTCCAGGTATCACTAGTCTGTCACTCATTAGGCCCAGCCAGGATGGCCTGGGGACAGCAACACCGGCAGCTGCCTTTATACAAAGTCAGAGCACTGGTTCATCTAGCTCAGTGCATACTGCCAACACTGGCTGGCAGTGGTTCTCCAGGGTTTCAGAAAGGAGCTTTTCCAGCCCTACCAGGAGACACCAGGGATTGAACCTGCGACCTTCAGCAGGCAAGTCAGATGCTCTACCACTGAGCTACAATCATCCCTCAGATGATGGGATGTGTTGTCTATCATATGGAGGGCGGCACATTGGCTACACCAGATCTGCAATATTTCTCCCTGGCCCCCAATATGAATGACATACTTTCTTGCCAGCATTTGCTCAACTCTGTATACAAAGTAGTTGCATTGATTTATTCATTTTTTTTAAAAAAAATCCATATTGCAAAACATTTAAGGAAGCTACTTTCGCTTAAGATGCTCTTTTTCTTCATTCAGATGCTTTTGCCAATAGAGTTTTTATGATCCCCCTAATTGGCAAGAGGAAGCACAGAAAGAGACCAAGCGAGGGGGAGAAGCAGGATTTCACAAAATTAAGTAGCCAATTCTTCACTTTGAAAGCTAAAGTTGCCTCGGAAACACTGCTGCTTCCATGGTCCTCTAATTTTGCTTCTTTTGTCCCATGGGGCCATGCTTTAGAGAGGCATTTATTTACAAGGCTTTCCAGTGGGCTTCAGTTATCGGCCAATAATACTGTGGACACACACTTCTAATGGCCTCTGTTTTGAAACCGAGTCTAATCTAATGGCACAGAGCCCAAACTCCTTTTCCAGCACAGCCATTAAAGGATGTAGGTTATTGCTGTTGTCACCATTGATATTTGTCATTGTAATGTAATTAGGGCCCTAAAATGATGCATTACAGCCCTTGGCACAGCTTCTATTAAAATCTTTTCTTCTGCTCACTGAACTGCGACCTGCTTTCTGATGAACAACAGTCAGACAGCTTTAGGGTGAGGAGCAGATTCATCAAAGAAGTATTTTTCAGCACTGGAAATGAGGAGGGGGGGGGGGCAAGAGAAAGAAGGCAACCTACGAAGAAAAGCACAAAAGGGGGGAGGAGAGAGAAACCACACGGCACATTTGAATTTCATCTGACCACTTGAAATTCTGATTGCATCTGATGAATCTTGCTTAGACAATATATTCCCAGCCTGCGAATCACATGGTTAATCAGGGTTCTAATCTGCTATCCATCAGCCTATGCCAGCAATGTAACTTCCAATCAAATTTATAGGTTATGTGGGTCACGCATCCCTGAGCAACCACATTCACAGATCTCCCATTTAAAAACAGGCATGGATTCTAAAACGCTGATGTTAGGGTGACTGAATGTTAGAAGACTATTCAGGGCTTTATGAAAGCCTCTGATAAACAGCTGCTAAATTATTGCCTGCGGATGCAGCACGATGTTCCGAAAGAGCATTAATGGCCCAATAAAAGGGCGATTGTTCATGCCAAAACCTAAAAAGGATAGCCTGTGCTGCCATACTTTGTCAAAAATGTTAATAAATACTGACGTGTCTACCGCTTCCTTCCTTAACACGAAAAAGCATTCCCCTTGCATAAAAACACACCAGTGATGACCCAGAGAAGACAGGCTATTTCCATTTCTTAAAATGATACAGCGTAATACAGAGTCCAAGTATAATTCATTTTTTTGTATTTTTAAACAAAGCACATTATTGTACATTTGCGTTGCTTTTTAAAAAAACATGAAACATCCTCCCCCAATCAGCTACATAACAGTGTACTCTAAGGTTTTGATATGTTCACCAGAAAAATAATTATTATTTATGCATTTACAGCATTTCCTTGCTTATTGATTACGGAGCCAGACTACCCATGAGCAGAACTGTGTTCAGTGCAAGCTGATCAGGAGGGGCTGGATGACAGAAAGGGAAGTTGCTCTGGGGGTATCAGGAGAAACTGGAAAAAAGTGCCCCCATGCCTTCCTTCAGTGGGAGCCTCTGCTGGATTTCAGCAAAAAGAGTCATTCCGTTTGTGAAGGGCAAAGCTGGTTCCAGCTCAACATATATACATATACCAAATATAAACCACTTTTGCTCCAAAGAGAACAAGATAGAAGGAAGAGGAACTATGTTCACTATTTTATCTTCACTATAACCCTGGGAATACTGGGAAATATGACGTCATCCACAGTAACCCAATGATCTACATAATTGAGTAAGGATATAAACCAGGGTCTCCCCAGCAGTGGCATAGCATGGGGAGGGGGGGCACGGGGCAGTTGCCTCAGGCGAAAAATTCTTAGGGGTGCATAATTTCAACACCAGGTGCTGCCTCAATACACCAGGTGCTGCTTCCAACACTGGGCTCCGTTGAAAACAGCTCCTCCATGCGAACCAGGAAGCCACCTCCTCAGACAGAGCAATTCTTCTTTTCTTATCCCTGCAGCTGCAATCTCCTGGGTGATGCAGAAACCGTCAGGCAGTTGAGTGTACTCCATCTGTTCCCCTCCCTGCACCTTGCCCTGGGCGCTGGCAACCCACAATACGCCACTGCTTCCCAGTCCTTGTCTGAAACCTGAACCACTATAGCACAGTTCTAGCCATCTCAAAGACATAAATCTCCTCTTTATCCAGGAAATTATTATTCTCATGGTTTTTAATCCTACCCCACCAGCACCGGGATAAGAGAAGCTAGGCCACAGGACAAAAAGGAGATGAACTGGTGGCTGAAGAATGGTTGTTCCTCAGCACTCTTCAGTCACATGAAGTTATGCAGCAACCCCATCCCAAAACCTTGTTATCCAAGACTCTGTTATTTGCTATGCTTTTCTTTCTCTTCAGTCCCAGATGGCATCAAGCAATCATAAACAAAATTAATAATCTAAAAACTAGATTTAGTTAGCAAAGTTTAAGTCATTCTAGGATCCTGGTGCAACAGCACCAAAAATTAGCACACTTTGAAAGTGAAGAAGGCATGCCTGCAGATCTGAACTATCTAATCTGGTTTCATCATTACAAAGAAGCAGTGGTCTCTTGCAAGGAACATACGCTGAAGGATTGTGACCAGCTATGGGCAGGCAGGCAGGAAGTCTCGAGATCTAGTTAATAGGTTTTGGAAACAGTCCGCATGTTTTCGTTTATTCGTGTAATTTTGGGCTATTTTCTATCTATTTGGGCTTTTACCAAACCCTGACAAGTTTGGCTGCATAAGCCTTTTGGAGGCCAAGCAGTCTGTCTTGAGCAGTTGAAAACCCAAAACCCCCATGCCAAATATGCAGCTCAATAAATGAGCCAAGCACCCTGGCAGTTCACAACAGGGTGGTATTTATATTCCAAGCACATTTGATCTCACTTTTAAGAATGCTTTCCTTTGTGTGTGTCTTTAAAAGAGTCCCTCCCATCTAACATCCAATACTTACGTATATAAATAAATAAATTTCAAAATGTATGACTGCATTTTGCAGCATTACAGAGGCAATGGACAAAATGTGTAAAATCTGGCGAAAACAATCAACTTAAGAAGTTTAAAATCACAACAATCGCCTTAGTACTCCAAAAGCTCAGGTTCCACAATTAAAACACTATAATTTGAAAAAACAGATCTCTCTCCAAAGGACAAATGATGTTTATTAGGGTTTTCTTTACTGGTTGGGCTGCTATTCAAACTTTGCATGTCTACACCTTCCCAGCTGTAATGCTCTGATCTTTAGTGTCTTGGTTCTTAGCCTTCTTATACGATTATATCACCTGTGCCACACACAATTTCCACCTCAACAAGCAGCTTCTGTACAATGCAGCCTACATTACACAGCAATCTCTGAAGAATACTACAGAAAGTTAGGGTTTGCACTGAAATTCTGCAGAAGACATGACAGCACACACTGACCAGGACGTCATTTCACATACTTGCTACAAGGTTAGACAGCTGATAACTCACTATATTGCTTGGAAGTTATCTGCATCTGTTACAGGCATTGCTCCAGTTTGTTAGTACAGTGGTACCTGGGATGTGAACAGGATCTGTTCCGGTGCCCCGTTCCCATCCTGAAGCGAACGTAACAAGCGACAGTTGTGTTTTGCCACTTCCGTGCATGCGTGTGACGTCATTTTGAGCGTCTGCGCATGCACGATCAGCAAAACCCAGAAGTAACTTGCGCCATTACTCCCGGGTTGCCGTGGAGCGCAACTCAAACACGCTCAACCCGAAGCACATTCAACCGAAGGTATGACTATATATACTCTGGTCTATGGGCATTCAAATGCATCTCACAAAGATGAAATCTACAATGCTTAAATTCAGAAAAAAAGGATGAAATTTCATCTGTGGCTACTAGCCATTATGTCTATGTTCTACCTCCACTGTTGGAGGCAAGATACTACTTCTTTTTTATGTGAAAGCTCACCTTTATTTTATTTTAATATAAATATTATTATTGGCTTTTACAAGAACATATTCCAATTAATAAAAAGAAAAAACTTTTTACCATATCCATATATGAGATTCTCTGAATCTCATGACTTCCCCCCATTCCTTGCGTGGGTCTTTAACATAATTTTTCTAAAACTACATGTCATTACGTTCTCCAGTTTTCATCTCTATAAATTATCTATATTTTTTGTTTCTTTACAAGTTGTTTTTAAAGTCCAGCTATCGTTTTTATTTGTTTACAGTGGTCTCCTAAGTAAGTTATAAGTAAGTTATAAGTAAGTTATTCCCCCATTATTTTTTAAAGTCATTATCTTCTTGATTCCCGAGTCTCCCAGTCAGTTTTGCCATTTCAGCATAGTCCAGCAATTTGGCTTGTCATTCTTCCTTGGTCGGAACTGTTGGTTCTTTCCATCTTTGGGCTAGTAGCATCCTTGCAGATGTTGTCACATACATAAATAGTCTTTTCTGGTCTTTTGGGATATCGGAACCTGTAATTCCTAATGGAAATGCTTCTGGGGTTTTTTAACAAATGTTATTTTAAACATTTTTTCCAATTCATTATATATCAGTTCCCTCATGCGCAGGAGCCAGTTGTGGGGGTGCCTGGTTGCGCCCCCTCCCAAAAATGTACCTGGGGATGGGGCCACGGACCCCTCAGCCAGAGCATGTGTAGCCTAAACCTCTCTACATACTTGGGTCGACATTATAGGATCAACGAATACCCAACACTGTTATCCTGAACAAAGCAACCGAGAGTAAGATAGCTGTAACTATCCTTTTATATTACTCATTTTCAATTGGAGCAGAGGCAAACTAAGGCTGTAGCAGTCATCAATAGGATGGGGGGGGGGGGTCATGCACATACCTTCAAGCACAGAGGCATTCCTTGAACATGTGAGGTGGGCTACACAGACCATGTCCCGCCTCTGTTAAGAGTGAACAGCTTTTATGTATTTTAGAACTAACTAAAAAACAGTAGGTTTGCTGACAGGTGTGAGAGGGAAGAGCCTGTTCTGTCAGTATTAGCCGTGGATCCTATTACTGCCATCTACTCATAAGGTGCTGTTTATTGCCCTTTAAGATAGCAAGGGATGATAATAATAATAATAAAATAATAATAATAATAATAATTATTATTATTATTTATACCCCGCCCTCCCCAGCCAAGGCCGGGCTCAGAGCGGCTTACAAGCAATAATAAAAACAAGATGAATGATTACAACTTAAAAACAAAAATAAAATACAACATTAAAATAATGGAACATTAAAATATTAAAATGTAGCCTCATCGCAGGAGGAGAAAGAAAAGAAAAAAGAAAGAGAGGGAAGGAAGGAAGGAATCAAATTGGTTCCAAGCCAAAGGCCAGGCAGAACAACTCTGTCTTATAGGCCCTGCGGGAAGAAATCAGATCCTGCAGGGCTCTGGTCTCATGAGGCAGAGCGTTCCACCAGGCTGGAGCCAGTGCTGAAAAGGCCCTGGCTGAAGCCAATCTAACTTCCTTAGGGCCCGGGACCACTAGGGTGTTGTTATTTATGGACCTTGAGGCTCTCCGTGGGGCATACCAGGGATTGACATCAATATATCTGTTATGATGACCAGATGCCAACCACACAAAGAAATGACGAGGGCTTAAGGAGTACATGCTCCTAGAAAGCGGTCGCATTCATGCACAGATGAGAAACTGACTCAACAGCAAAGTTCACATAGGAAATACTTAAGACAGAGGCCCATTACATAATTCTCTTGCATAAGATGTCCATAAACATGAATATCCCCGGGCACAGGCAGCAATTTACCGTAAGGCTTTCTGGCGGTGATAAAGTTACTGGCATTGACTGGCTGAACTGCCTTAGGTCACAAAGGGATGAGGGCGTTTTGGTCAACGTTGGCCCAGTTCACCTGCCACAGCAAACCGCAGCTAAATGGGGAGAATACATCCTCAAACAATTTCTCAGGTGGCACTCATTTATTGCCCCAGTCCTATCGTAATTCAGGCCATTGGAGGGGATGCCCCTCCAGCCCCCCCAAAAAGGACACATTTTGGCTCAAGCTCTTGTTTATTCAAGGAATATCCAGCAGGTGTCACAGTCATCCACATTTAAAAAAAATACCCTCCTGCCTGCACACTAGACAGGTGTGTGGTGTAGTGGTTAAAGGGCTCATCTCCCCACTCAGCTGTGAAGTTCACCTTGGGCCAGTTATGGCCTCTTGGGATAACCTGTTTCACAGTGTTGTCATGGGGACTAAATGGGGGGGGGGGCAGTACTTTTTTCCCTAGAAAAATGGTGCCAGTACTCACCATGATCCTCTTCCCCAGGCATGGCCAAACTTGTTTTGGGACTACAACTCCCATCATCCCTAGCTAACAGGACCAGTGGCGAGGGATGATGGGAACTGTATTCCCAAAACACCTGGCAGGCCAAGTTTGGCCACGCCTACTCTTCCCCCTCATTTCTCTCTGTCTCTCTCCTGCCCCACTCTGCATGCCCCTTTCCCCTGGAGTGGAGGGCGGTGGTGCTAGCAGCAGAGGCCCCTGCCTTCTCCCACTTCTCTCTCTCTCTCCTCCCCGCAGACATGAAAACAGCAAGTAGAGATGAAAGGGAAGCCAGCTCTTGCACTTGCCCAGCAGCTCGCAGAGCAGTGAGGAAAGTGAGGCAGTGCCATAGCAACTTATCCGGGGGGGAGAGTGCATTGCGAGGCAGATGAGGGGGAGACTGAGAGCGGAAACCGCAGCCCCAAACAAGGGCCTCCTTTTCCTCGCCACAGCCACCACTCCTGCTTTTCACAATCCTCCTTTCAGCCACTGTTGCTTGCATGCTCTCCCAACCCTCCATTACCTTATCACAAGATTTGATGGGTTGGGGGGTGGTAAGTGCCAGTTCTATGTACAGTGGTACCTCTAGATGCGAATGAGACCTGTTCCAGAGCCCCGTTCGCATCCTGAAGAGAATGCAACCCGCGTCTGCGTGGGTCGCGATTTGCACCTTCCACGCGTGACGTCATTTTGAGCGTCTGCGCATGCACGAGTGGCGAAACCCAGAAGTAACGTGCTCCGCTACTTCCAGGTCGCCACAGAGCGCAACCCGAAAATGTTTAACCTGAAGCACTTTCAACCCGAGGTATGACTGTACTGTTTACTACTGCCAGAAAAACAGCACTGGGGTGAACCAGGTTCGCCACCTTGAGTTCCCTGGAGAAGGTGGTGGGATAGGAATGCAATCAGTTCCACTCAAGGCCATCCAGGGAACTTCCTGCTTGAACCCTGGTTTAACCATGAACTTTCCAGCTCCAAATACTCTCACCACTGGAGCACACCAGTTCTCTTGTGGCAGTGGATGGCAGATCACGTCAGTCACTTATTCAGGGAGAGCGTAGATATGCAGAGAAGCAGTGACAGGATAGGCAAATTGCTCTGTGTTTCCAGCCTGACACAGAAAGGAGGAAAACTAGCATCTCTGCTCCACCTGCAGCAGAGATATGTGAATTCCTCCTTTGCAAGTTAAAGTACACATCACTCACAGATCCTCTGCTACCGCCTTGTCGAAAAAATTGTTGCCTGTTCTTAGAATGGGGAAGACTTCCTTCCTGTCCTAACCACTGCGGCCCCAGGAGCAGCTGCAAGTATAACACCAAAATCTCTTTTCATGTCAACGAGGCAGACACAAAAGAAGCTCTGATTATGCACGAGTCTCCTTCTGCTGATCCTCCCAAAAGCCAAAAACAAATTTATCTTTATGACTTAAAAACAGATAAAAGGGAGGGGCATGTGGGGGTGAAGCATTATAATTCACCGTAACATCAAAATGGATGGAGGTATGTGAGGGCAAGAAAGAACCACTTTCGTCAGACTTTGGTCACACTAACCATGAGGCATCCAGAGATGAGAAGACAGACAATCAGAAAACCACATTATTGCTTGTTTAATGTTTTTAACTGCCGCTGTGATTTCTGCTACTACACAAACTGAGTCTTACTGCAGGCCTTCCTGTGAGGCCTGCTACCTTCAGATTACCTTCAGGTGTAATGCTCCTAAGTTTCTCAGTTCCTTCCCACGTTACCTGGTGGACAGAGGATGGGTAATAATAATTCTTCCCTTACCAGTTTGGTCCCCAAGAGCTCGATGTGGCAAGTCTCATTATTATCCCCAACTTCTTCTTAATTATATTCTTATTCTTAATTATATCTGCACACCGCCCATCCAACCAAGTTCACAGGGCAGCTCACACAAACAATGAAGTTAAGAAGTGATTCAGAAAAAAATATGATTCAGAACCAAAATAAAATACAACTTAAAATAAGCATAAAACCCAGCCATGAAAACTATCTAAACCACCTGAAACCACCACAAAAGCCAGCAAAGGGGAACTTGGTGCAAGAAATGAGGCACCTGGTGGATTGTTATTCAGCGGACATGGAGCAATGGATCCAAACTACAAGAAAGAAGATTCCACCTAAACATTAGGAAGAACTTCCTGACAGTAAGAGCTGTTTGACAGTGGAATTTGCTGCCAAGGAGTGTGGTGGAGTCTCCTTCTTTGGAGGTCTTTAAGCAGAGGCTTGACAACCATATGTCAGGAGTGCTCTGATGGTGTTTCCTGCTTGGCAGGGGGTTGGACTCGATGGCCCTTGTGGTCTCTTCCAACTCTATGATTCTATGATTCAAAGGCCTGGGAGGACAGGAAGGTGCTCATCCAGCAGGAAGAGGACAGTAGTGTGGGTGCCCAGAGTCACACCAGGGAGTCTCTCTCCCTCTGGGTGCTGTGACTGGAACAGGAAGACTTCCTGAAGCCCACACACATGGCCAAGACCTATAAGTTGAACCCAACTTGCAGAGGGCCAAAGCTGACATTTCCCACAAGACAAGCCTGGGAACGCTGTGGAGTCATTGCCAAGTTCCCTGGAGAGACTCTTAGTCATTTATTTCAAAAACATGTGAATAAGCCACAAAATTGGAAGGCAACCACGCATACGACGCCTCTCTTAATAAACATGACCAAGATGTAGACTTAAACTTTAGACGCACACAGTCATTTTAAACTCTGCATGTGGTAGATTTGAAATAGATATATATGTGCTTGAACCGTTTTTGCCTGCCACCGCGGCCTTGTCCAGCTCTGAGCTTTTATCTTCACAGTAGCTGTCTTACTTTGTGCCGCGTCATATGTGATCTAGATCTAGTGTATATATATGTAGATAATGTCCCCTCTCTCTTTAAAAAGAAGAAGAAGAAGAATGCAGACAGTGCCACTGCTGTGGTGAACTCTCTCCCCCTTGCACTCAGTTGTCTCACATGCTAATACACTGCCATCTTTCAAAGGGAGTACTGTGAAATGGGAAGGCTGTCATACAGAGTGAATGGTACTGCGGGGAAATCGGAGACGTGTAGAGAAAACTAATTAAGTAATTTCTCCCCATTGTTCCTTGTTCTCCGCAAGCCTCCCTCAGACCACGACTCCAGTGTAGACTTTGATTGACTTACGCCTGATGCGCGCTGCCTTTTGTGCCTGCATAACTATGGAGGCTAGTTTGCCAAAACTGCTTATAGTGGCGCAAGGAAGCGCACAGGCCCAAAATCAATAAATAGAAGGTTTTATTTCTCTCTTGACCCCCCAACACCCCCCCACACCCCCTATGCTGCTTATCTCCATGGCATTCTCATGAACACAGAATGGGGTGGGAAAAGAGCACTTTCAGGTACAGAGAAAGGGGTGGGCCTTCTTCCGCATCCGTCCAATCGCTCTCCTACTTTCTCCTGTTCTTCTAGGTTCCCCCATTCACTGTACAATGCATGTGACTCTCTCTCCTGCGCCCACTATCTATCCCCCTTTTCTCTTTCCCTCCCCCTCCTCTCCATTTACTCTATCCTTACCCACAACTTATTTCACCAGCAGTAGCACAATGCAACATCGGGACGGTGCAAATCGCAGCGTAAGAGTAATGAAAGGTGCAAGGCCACAGCATCCCTGCTACAGCGGCACTGTAGGCCCCATGCCTCAAATGGCTTTGATACACTGAATGGGAGCATGTAAGCGCAGCTGCATCTTTCTCCCTGGATCTCAGTGGGCGATGAGACTCGTCAGCTGCCAGATCTTGCACCGCTGATTACAAATACTTGAGGAGCAAGTTGTCCTCCATCAGAAACTGGGGTTGGGGGTAGGCAGGGAGGTAATGCATCTTAAGCACATTGTCTCTCCCCCACTTACAGAAATCCAGAAGTGCTTTGGTCACTCCTGTGAGATTAGGATCCTCCCATTTGTCTGAGACTCCCCCCCCCCCCCACACACACTTTCAGCCTGTTTGGTGTCTGCATCCATTTCAACATTCACAATTTCCTAACTTTGGGCTCTGCTTTTTTTCTGCTAGGCCAGTTCCTAGAGAAGCTTCTTCCGACTGGCCGGTTCTGGCGTGGCTGTTAAGTACAGAGGAAAAACCACTTGGCCCTAATACCGGCTCACAGAAGCCTTTGGGGGCATTTAGAAATAGCGTGTTAAATTGCTACCTATGTGCCAATCGTGTAGAGCTTGTGTGCAACAAAAAAGTAACATTTGAGAAACAGGTTGAAAAATATTACCCAACCCATAGATTGCTGCCTTGGGCCACAGATTTCTCACTTGTGCTATTCAGTGTCCATTCTGACAGTGTCTTCTGGTCTGCATTTCACACTTGTAGACCAGCTTGTGACAGAAAATCTGCCATGGCTTAGTTAGAAAACCACCAGGGATTACCAGGGATTAGCAATTCCCCACGGGCCTCCACCCTTGCAGTCACGTCCCATGGTAGCCTCCTCCCCAGTTGCCATCCACAAGTTGGGTGTGTGTCTGCAGTAAGGAAGCACAAAGCCCCACCCCCGCAGCAATTGTTAATTACAAGACAGCTGTGTCAGGTAAAGGCTGATGGCGCAAGGACGAAATCACCACCCCAGTGAGTTAACAAGGTCCATTTTGTCTTTTATCATGACTAATAAGGCATAAATATATAATTACATTGCACTAAACATAATTCACATGTGCAAACACACAATGAGACAATGCATTTACGTACCTGGGAACACTGTGATCTGCACAGAATCACTTATTGCAGAAAAGTCCTACACATACTGCTTTAATTGTAGAGATAAAGCAAACACTGCTTTTCACTCATAGTCAAAATATTCATTTACTTGAATAAAAACTCCTAATTTATCAAAGATCTCTGCCAATATTTGTTTCAGATCTTGTTTTAAGCTTGAATAGTATCACTTAACACTCCTACTCCTCACATCAACCTAGACTCCTCCATCCTTGTTATTTCAACTGATGGGTTATTTTTATCTTTTCATTCACAACCGTCAAACTACAATATTCTTCCCTGATCAGATTCTCCTTTCTTGCCAAACCATTCCCTCAAGTGCTTTTCTCCACACTTTCTAAATCCAGTTGCAATTTCTATGTTTTTTTGAACTAGAATACAGTAAAAACAAGAATACCCCATGATTGTGTTCTCAGGTATTTTGCTAGCTACAAATGTAGTTCCTCAAAGGATTAATACATGAGATGGGAACAATCACTTGGAACTAGAATTCTACTATGCATGTTAAAATATTTTTTCTGTGGCCAACAAGAAACTACATTATAAAAAAACAAACACAGAAACAGAAAAGTCTCAAGCCAGTACTCAAAAGTAGCATTGACTTACAATATTTAATGTACTCAATGCATTTCAACATATAGGGTTGGGTTCAAAAGATCCTATCTCAATTTAATAAACCAAGATATGCTAGAGTCTTTTGCCAACATGCACAATATGTTCTCTCCTCATCTATATGAAATGAGAAGTCTCCACCGAACCATTTCAAGCAAACTTGGAAACTATGGTTACTAGCTATGAAACAAGCCAGGATCTTAAATCATAGTTTGAAGGGTTTTTTAAGACAGTGGACCTCCAGATGTTGTTGGACTACAACTCTCATCAACCCCAGCCAGTGTGGCCAATGGCAAGTGGCGATGGGAGTCCAGCAACATCTGTGGGGTCAAGGTTCCCCTTGGTTTACGACCCTAACTGGAGACTTATTTCATTCAAGTACACATGAAGGAAGAAGAGAAGGGGCTACATGCAAAGCAAAATGACTTGTGCCCAAGTTGAAAAATGGTAATCTGAACATAGCCGTTGTCTTTCACCGGAGGCAAAGAGATTGCAACTTGTTTTATGCTTGAATAGAGCTTGCAAACTGCTGTGGTTACTGACTGGCCTACGTCTACAGGGAATGCAAGATGCTTCTGGTGAAGATTTCACGTTTGAACATTAAGCCATGCAAAGAAATTCCACTGTTGATCTTTGCAGTATTTTTATTTTTTGGTGTTGCTCCTCTCTTCTTCTGTGCTGAAACTACACCTTCAGTCACTTCTTAGCTAAACTCTCTTTTCCTACAGCGTTAAGACACCGTCTCCTCACCAGTATAAAAAAGATCCTTCCAATGAAGAAAAGCAATTAAGCCAAACAAACTGGGCTTCAGAAAGCTGCATTAAGTGGGGCTCATTTAAGTTCCGAAAGGTTGCTAATTCATAGGAACACAGGAACCTGCCTTATGCCAAATCATGCCCCAAGGCCCAGCACAGAACACACCCACTAGGAATGGCTTTCCAGGATTTCAGACGGGAATCTTCCCCCCCCCCCCGCCCTACCTGGACATGCCAAGGAATGAACCTGGCACCTTCTGCATGCAAAGCACATCATGCTCTACCACTAAGCCATGGCCCTTCCCTAATAGACGCAAGCAGTGACAAGTCTGGCCACTAAATAAATATTTTTACAGACTTCCTTTCATCTAGCATCAGGATTTCACACAATTGTACCGTGACGGGAGAAACTGCACTCGCTGAACTTCTCACCTGAAAAAAGGAAGAAGAGGAGGAAGAACTGAAGCACGGCTGAAGGCCAAGTGTCATCAAACTGAGTGGCTCAGACTCTCGGTGATGACATTAATCTTCCGTAGCCCATTTTATCTGTGCAACACAAAAACACTGACAAGGCCCAGTGGCCTTCAGCTCTATCTGCTCTCCCCTCAATAGGTAGCAATCACAACTCATAACACCCCCCAACTGCACTTCTATCGTCAACACACAGCCTCAACCTATAGCTGGATTTTTTTTTATTACTCTTTTTTTCATTCTATTTCACCATCCCTCTGCAGTATTAAATTTCCACACAGCTTTTTTCTGTCAGTGCCTACAAGTACCAAAATGTTTTATTAAGTCTTTGCAGAGAGCATATGCTGCTCTTGTTGTATTTTGATTTGTTGATTCTGGGTCCAAACTCTGAAAAGGCAAGGGGAAACGGGTCCCTCAGCTTTCAGAAATGCTTTTCTAAGACAGTAAATCTGCATCCCTGGCCTGAGGATGCAATTGAAAGCACAGTTGATGGATTAACCACAGCATTACCATATGCCTTATTTACTGTTTCTATACTGGTGATGCTAGAGGCCAGTAGTGGGTTAGTGGCTTCTCATCATCTAGTTAGCCTTTCATTTTTGTTCAATACCTTCCTAAATAAAGTGGCGAGGGGAATTGCAAGCTAAAATGAATATGGGGATTTGGAGACTCAGGCATACAAGTTGAAAAGAGAACCATACCGCCAAGGAGAACATTTCTCTAGAAGTAAAATGTGGGGGGTCGGTGGGGTGGAGGCTCTGGCCTCACAGCCACAAAGATAACTGGCATGTGTGATATTTTACACTGCACACCCCAAGAGGAAACAGAACAGTCATGGTATAAAAAGCCAAGAAGAATGTATGTTGGCCCATCATGCTACCCCAGAAGGCAAGTGTGGAAACCGTATAGAGTTATGTAGAGTTAAGTAATAGGAATGCAGTCGTGCAGTTGAAGAAATTATCTAGTTTGATTGAGTTAAGGCGCCAAGCTTTTTCACACTTACCTGTAAGTTCCATTTAAACATGCATGCATAAATCTGCATGAGCAGCAAGCCTGGGCACTGATTCTTGCGGTGCTATTTTTCTAGAAAAAGAGGTGCCGGAACTCACCATGAACTTCTCCCTCATTCTCTTAGAATGGCATTGGTGCCCACCTGACAGGTGCCAGAACCCACATGAGAGGTGGTGGAACTGAGTTCCTGTGAGTTCCAGCTGAAAAAAGCCCTGCATAGTTGTATAATATAGTGGCAGTCTTTTATCATCCTTCTAAGAAGGGCTCAATTCTTGAATGCAGAAGCAGGCATTGAAAGCATTTTGAGATGGTTATTATCAAGTGTATTCACTGGAGAGGAAATACTTCTTACCCTTGTTCCTATTTATTTATTTAAAACCATTCAGGCACCACCCATTATTTGAAAACAGTAAGGCAGTTTACAGCCAACTAAAATAGAAGTTCATTAACAACAGTGCATTGAAAACAAGAGCAATAAATACAGTCACATACATAATTAACTAAAATGCAACAAGGCATACTAATGAGCTCCAAGGCCTGAGTCAAGAACTTGGTTTTCAACAAGTGCTGCAAACACATCACTGCCCTAAACCTGGCCCAGTAGCCAGCTGCCAGCCAATGCAATTCTTTTGAAAGCAGTGCTTCATGCTTGTTGTAAATGGCTGCACTTAGCAACCCAGCCATGGCATCCTGCTCTAGTTGCAGCCTCCAGGCTAGCCTCAGGGGCTTTATAAAGCACTAATGCATGAGTTGCAAGGCTATTGCAGATCATGCATGGTGAGAGCTACCACATCTAAAGCTGGTGAAAGGTGTTCCAAGTCACTTCAGTCCCCAGTGGTGACTTTGAAAGGAAAAGAACTTGTTCCTTCAACCCTGTCTAGAACAAGCAAATTACCCAATTCTCAGACCCAGGAAGCCCACCACCACCCACAAGGTCTTTGTCTTAACAGGATCCAACCTCATTCAGTTCACCACTGCGCCAAACCTAAGAACAGCCTGGCCCAGAATTTACATGACCACTCCTGACACAGACGACACTAAACTGCATTTTTGGTTACATCAGCATACTTCCAAATTTTCATGTATGGAGAAAACCTGATTGCATCAAGTCAAAGAACCCAAAATGAAACTATCTATCTATCTAAAACCTTCTGACCTTGACAATCAAGTTCAGTGATTACTACAGCCTAGGATGCGGGTAGCCAAGCCCAGCTGACCAGGTCCAACTCAACCTCGCCTTTGGTATAAAGCAGGAAGGGAGAACACAAGTTCAGGAAATGTGGCCTCAAAAGGAGAAGCACCACCAAAATCAGAACTAGTATCTCTACAGGTTTTTTAAACCTGCAATAAAATCCCTATTTAGAAAAAAAAAAGCTTACATGAGAACTTCTTTTGTGGTATGTAAGCATGGGGTGTTTTCACACATCAGGTAACCACAGACAAGGAGAGGCTTTTGAGCGAATATAGATACACAAAACACACTCACAGTATTCACGCCTTCAGTGCTAAAGCAACTACTGAAAACAAGAATGAAATGAAGGAAGGAAGGAAGGCTCCATTTTGTTCATCATCAGAGCCCTTCAGACTAACACACAATCACCATAGGGGACCTTGAAACGAATCAAGTATTTCCAAACACATGTCAGAAATGATTTTAGAAAAGACTTCATTTTAGCAGGCAACACTTTCATGATTTTGAGTTATTTATTTCATCTATTTTTATCCATCCTAGGATCTCAGGGCGGCCTACAAATTAATAAAAATGCAAGAAACCCAACAGACAAACAAGAACAAATAAGAAACATGCCTAAAATAAATTAAAGAACCATCATAGAAACCATCTTCTGGGACCAACTCAATGCTTTCCAAACAATAAACACTAATGCCAGAAGCAACTTGGAAAGGCCTGGTAGGTGCCAAAATGTCCTGGGGTTGTGGGTGGCACTGCGGTCCAAACCACTGAACCTCTTGGACTTGCCAATCGGAAAGAGCTCCCGTCGCTCTGTACCAGTTCCAACCTAGCAGTTCAAAAGCATACCAATGCGAGTAGATAAATAGGTACAGTGCTTACATATGCTTCAGGTTACAGACTCTGCTAACCCAGAAATAGTACCTCAGGTTAAAAACTTTGCTTCAGGATGAGAGCAGAAATTGTGCTCCTGCAGCACGGCAGCAGGAGGCCCCATTAGCTAAGGTGGTACCTCAAGTTAAGAACAGTTTCAGGTTAAGAACGGACCTCCAGAACGAATTAAGTACTTAACCCGAGATACCACTGTACTGCTGTGGCAGGAAGATAAACGGTGTTTCCATGCACTCTGGCGCTCGTTACGGTGTCCCGTTGCACCACAAGCGGTTTGGTCATGCTGGCCACATGACCCAGAAATCTCTCTGCAAACGCCAGCTCTCTTAGCCTGAAGCAAGATGAGCACTGCAACCCCATAATCACCTTTGACTGGACTTAACCCTCCAGAGATCCTTAATCCTTATCTCCTAGGGGAGATTCCACAACTGGGGCACCACAAACCAATCAGATAATGACCAAAGACGCACAACTTGGGAACACATGAGCAGTCAAATGGAAGCCTGAGAAAGTGCCTGGTTAACCTCCCCAGATTTTATCTACCACAGTCTACAATTCAGATCACATCTGGCTACTTTTGCATTATCAAGATGAGTATTGTTAGTCATATTCTACCTACTTCCTAAAATCTCTCAAAATGTCAACACAGAAATGTAACTTTAGATATGGCTATGAGGAACAATCACAGAATCAAAGTTGGACAGGACTCCAAGGGTCATCTAGTCCAGCCCCCTGCAATGCAGGAATCTTACCTAAAGCATCCATGACAGGTGGTCATCCAACCTCTGCTTAAAAACCTCCAAGGAAGGAGAGTCCACCATCTCTAGTGGGAGTCTGTTCCACTGTTGAACAGCTCTTAATGCCAGAAGCTTTTTCTGAATGTTTAGTCAGAATCTCCTTATAACTTGAAGCTATTGGTCTGAGTCCTACCCTCCAGAGCAGAAGAAAACAAGTATGCTCCCTCTTCCATGTGACAGTCCTTAAGATATTTGAAGATGGCTATCATATCTCCACTCAATCTCCTCTTTTCCAGGCAAAACATACCCAATCTCCTTCAAGTGCTCCCCATAAGGCTTAATTTCCAGTCTTTTACCATTAACAGAGCCAAAAACTGAAAGCAGGCCAGGCTATAAATATTTGAATTATCAAGTGAATGATAAGCTGAAGATGTTCCAAAATAGTTTAAGTTAGTAGGAATAAATGTGTAAATATTTGGAGTCTATAAAGGAAAATAAAGTAAACTTCCTACATTTATTTTTAGTCATACATCAAACTCCACACAAAAGGACTATGAAAGAACAACTTGAGTTTGGGTTGAAGGCAAGCACATTCTAATTTGAACCAGACTAATTGAATTGAATGACCATGACATTACATAACCCCTAGTGGTGTAGCAACAAATCTGTTAGCACATTTGCAAAGCTAAGGAGGGTCCAGTATGGTTTCCTGTTGGATGGGAGACTAGTGTGTGCATTGCTGCTGGTTGGATTAAATGACCCTCAGAGTTCCTTCCAGTTCAGATTTCTATGGTTCTATAAGCTAAAAGAGGGAAATGTACACATGCATACTTTCAAAAAACAAAAATGTCCTGATCACTGAGTTAAATAGCATGCAGTATGTTTTCTCCATCAAAAATTTCACAGGCACTGCTGAAGGACAGATAAAACTGTATTGTGATCCACAAATCCCTAATTGGCCACCCTGCTCTGGAATATGACCAGCTGCTTTGGCAAAACCACTCTGGATATTAACCTGGAGGACGCCAGCCCACATGTCTGCAAAGGAAATCAGAGAAAGAAAAAAATAGGGGGAGGGCCTTAACTGTTCCGAAATATTAGAAGAGAGTCTATTTTCTTTTTCTTGGTTAAAAATCACAACACAGGATACCAGCTAAACAAAAAACAAAATGTTCCTTAATATGGCTTTTCTAGCTGTTGATTATAAATGTAGCATCCAAATCCAAAGACACAGTAGAATAAATGTTTAGAAGAATGGTGGTCACCAATTGTTGCAACAGTGCAATATAGTAATATGATGTTATGCCAGCCTCATGGGCTGTTACTCGCAGGCTGCAACGCTGGCATAAATATTTAGGTCTTAACTTCAATGGACTGACAATTGGTCCAGTGTTTACACTCTTCAATTAAGAGGAATATTAGAGGCTTTGTTGATTAGAGGCTCACCATTACAAGCTGACCTATGTTTGCCAATTAGCATCAGACCTGCTGAGATCAGTTCT
This sequence comes from Podarcis tiliguerta, assembly GCF_965153285.1. Lineage (NCBI taxonomy): Eukaryota > Metazoa > Chordata > Lepidosauria > Squamata > Lacertidae > Podarcis > Podarcis tiliguerta. The sequence continues at coordinate 4,690,448 of NC_139544.1, read as the reverse complement.
GCTTTGTAGTGCAAAAAGAAGCATGGAATAAATGGCATTCACTACACGTCACAGACATCAAATTTTTCAGAGAGCCAATAGCAAGACTTTCTCCCAACGTGTAGCCAAACACTTCTTGAAGCAAATGGTGCGCTTAGAACTATTAAGTTCCAAATGGGCACTGAGCTCATAGAGTCACACAAACTCGTCTCTCTTACTTTTCAAGTATGGAGTTTAATTGCACCAGAATAATTAGAACAAATCAAACTCAATCAGCCCTAATATTTCTATTTATGAATACACAGCAATTAATAAGAACATGGATAAACGTGATGGAAAACTCACTTGTATCATCAAGAACATCCCAGACTGTACATGGCAATCACGTTTGACAGAGGTAAACATCATATTGCTGTTTCAAGGTGTGCCTCTATTCACACTCTGTGTGTTTACTATGGAAAATGCCTTGCGTGCAGCCTAAAAAGTAGCATGAGCCAACTTTTTACCAAATGGGCCCAACTGCTACTGGTACGCTGCTGCTGCCACATCAGTTTTTCTCCTTCACAGTATGTGAAGTGCGGATAAAAGAGCTAAATCTTTAGACATCTGGATTGTGGATGTTTAAGGATGTGGCCATGTTAACCCATGTCATATGTTTTTGCTTTGCAAAATGTCAATGTAACTGCATCAAGGCAAAATAGGTATCCCATTCGCCATGCATACCTGTGGGGCAATGGAACGTTATATAATCAGTCTTTTTTTACTATTATTTATTTATTATTTCTAAAATATATGAAAATCTAATTATACAAATGATTCTGTTCTTTCCAGGCAGTGCAGGTAAATGAGGCTTATGCTAAACTGAGTGATACAGCACGGAAATTAGTGCCTTTCAAAAAAATGGGGGGGGGGGAGAGAACAAACTGGCATTTAGAGCATATCAGCAATGAAAGGTACCATGGAACTACTAAGGCCCCTGCAACTGAGGTCCTGCAACAGCAAACCTCATTTTATTAAAGACGTACATTTTATTTTAAATTTGGAACAATACAACTTCATAAAAAAACCAAATAAGAATATCCTATTCTCAAATTCTCTGCTCCTGTTCCCAAGTGTATGGCTCTGTTTACAAGAATCTCCTCCTGCTGACAAACCCTTGCTTCCCCCATCCTCCCGTGTCCAAAGAGCTGTGGCCATAGGAGGGCTCTGTGATCCAAATGTCACAGATAGGAAGGTGTGGTCCAAAAGGAGCTATTTTGGCTTAATCAGTTTCACAATACATGCTTAATAATCTTAAACTAGGATGCATGAAGTCTGGCCTTCATACTGATTTGTCAACCCATTTTATATTTTAAAACTTGATGGAAAATCTCAAGGTTAGAACTCAAGGTTAGAAAATCACACGGTTAGAACCTTAACACAGTCAGACACCACAATCTTTTACATTTTCACTTCTAGTGTATCTGATGTTAAACCTCCCAGTTCTTCTGCCAGCTCCTACTACATTGCTGGTATCTCAATTAAATCTTTCCTACTGTCTATAAATGGAGAGAAAACTCAAGAGGTGCAATTCTAGTGGGTTCCTCAGCTTTCCTCCAGAATAGCGGGCAGCATCTCTCCAGCTACGGATCAATATAGTACACATACATTGTGCAACCTTATGCAATCCAAAAACATTTCAGGTAATCAGAAAGATAAACAGAGAGAAATGTCATTTAAACAATTACACTCCTTTTTCTTAATTTCCACAGGTCACAGAGTTGGGTGTTCAGAATGTAGAGATACGCTCGTCCCAACAGAGAGGATCCTTGATCAAGTGCGAGTTCTGTCCCAATCTGAACACCGAGCTGTTCTCAACACTTGAGTGAATAAGGAAGCCTGTACAGAGTATAAGTGGAGGCAGCTACTACTTGCAAGAAGAGGCTGCAAACCAATAAACAGCAGCTGCTTCTGTTTGCTTCCTGCTCACCTGCTCAGGTAGACACACTCTGCCACTCAGGACAACAGGCCACCAAGAGTGGCTGGGAACAGCTCCAGTTTGCTTGTCAGACAGACACACAGAATGTGGTGGCAGATCTCTCTTTTGTCCCCTCTAGGAAAAAGAGGGAAATGTGCGTAGCTGAGGATGGGGTGGTGAGCAGCCCTGATCTGGTACCAAGAAAAATGGCATCTGGCACTGGCTTTCCACTATGGGTGGGTAGGGGTTGAGCCCTCCTTTACTGCTTTACTCCTTTAAGTCAGAGACCTCAGCAACCCACTGACCCTACATTACATTAGAGAATATACCAGTAGTTCTCAGCAATATGAGCATTCTGTGGCCCCAGAGATGAAAATCAGTCAAAATTCAGCTCTAAATTAAACAAATGGATTTCCATCTTTGGTCTTTTACCAAAGTAATTTACTGAAGCGCCAGCAGTAAGCAGACTCAAGGCTAGGATGTCATACAAACCATATATCAACCCGGTCGGCAATAAATCTGCTCCTCCCCTCCAAGCTCTATGCTACTTTCTTAAATAGCTCACTATAAAGCCCCAACCTAATTAAAAACAGCTTCCTCTGCAAGAGCTGCCTTGATTTCACTTATTTACACATTAACTGCAGCCTCTGTTTGGCCAATCCAGCCTTATTCCCTGTACTATGCGGGGCCTTTTATCTGCCCTGGACAGCATTTTCTCCAGCAGATGAAGTAGATGCCGATTGATTTGCTGTCGAGCATGGTAAATTAATAGCAACAAATTGCTGAGGGCCCCATCTCACTGCACCACCAGGCTTCGGCAGTTTTGCTTTATTTGCTCCATGATGGGCAGCAGTCAGGCCTCTTCAAGTCAATTTCTTCTTAACAACCTGCAATACTTTTCAATGGTGAAAATAGAGCTGTTCCTTGTAAGTCAGAAATCAATATCCTATTGCCCTTAGAAAATGCTAAACAAGCAGTATTGGCAATCCACTTGGTACCAGAGGGTATCAGATATAATGCAAATCCATACCACTTCCCTCCTTGTAGTTATTACAGTTTGCTAAAAGGTTCCTAATGCCATTTATCATCATTTACCATCGACTACTGCAGCTACGATTATGATATCCTATCAGCTGGCCAGAGCCCTTTCATTTCTACTCAATTAATATTTTAGAAGCACTCAAATGGTTGTTGCCTAAGACTTGTAATAAAATTTACATGGATTGCAATGAAAGGGAGGAAGGAAAGAGGGGAGTACAGTGATGCTTCTGAAAACGCACGGACGAAAACAAATCATGCCATTCATGTTCCTGTGTCCAGCTCCAAGGCCTGATCTCCTGAAAATATCCATAGGAAAAGGAGTCAGTTTATCTGAGAATGCTTTCAACTAGGAAGAGCTTTGCGGAAAAACAAAAGGGCCACTGTAATCTCAACTCTGAAAAAACACACACGCAGAGAATGATATTTGCCTCCTATTTAACTTCCCACTGGTACTTATTCATAACTGTCTTATCTGCAGCCAAGGGCTAATTCTTATTTTAATAGTGAATATTGGAGTAAAAGCACTTCAATTCCCGATTGACTAAAACGATGAGATTATTATACCCTATCATTATCAACTAATTAAAATAACAAAAATACAATCCAAAGAGTCAGAGAAATAGCACATCCATAGGTTTTTGAATTTATGTAGAAGTGCTAGTGTGTGCATGTGCTTTTAAGAAGGTTTGGCCCATTAAAAAATCCAAACGTTTTTCAGGACACTAATGCTGTTAACAACACAATTGCATGCATGCTTGATTGGAAATAAATCCTACTGAATACAAGGCACTTTCTTCTTAGTAATATTCAGGACCATAGCTTTATCAATAGCATCTTGCCATATAGAGCAATGCTTACATTTTTTTTCACATCCCAAGGCAAAAACAAAAGGGGGGGGGGGGCCGCGAACACCACATTTTAATCTGGCATCTCCCAACACACTTATCTTACTCTTTTGATTTTAGCAGAGATTGCAAAACAACAAGCAACAACAATTCTGTGCCACACGCCAGGGTTGTTGGTGTTGGGTGTCTGTTTTTTAATAAACCTAAATAATTCAGAAAACTAATTCTATCAGTCTAATGCTATTTACTCAGTTACCAAAATCTAAATTAATTATGTTCTCAAACATAATTGTTAAAAATTGGCAACATTATGCAGGCTTAATTAAGATTAAATCCAATTTGCTAAATGTACTTTAATTGGTACTAATTACATTAGCTTTCCTTTCAGAATGACAAATTCCCCATAGGTTTCACTTTAATAGTCTTCTATCAAAATCAACACAGGATGACTGATGATCAGCCTTGCGAAAGGGGAGGAGAAAGAAAGGGGGGGGGGGACCTTGCCACATCCTCTTCGCCCCCACCCTCAAGGCACACACACAGCGCCAGCCAGCTATGTGCATTTATCCTTTTATCAATTTGCTAAATCACAGAGTCATGACTCCATCACAGCCATCATTTTCTGTTCCAATGAAAAAATTCTCTGAAAATAAATACTTGGTGGCTGGGAGCAGCCAAGAAGAACAGACGTTTTAACAGAAAAATACACAAAGGTTTCAAATACCAGGGCCACCAATTACTAGGGTACTTCCAGGGACTCCAGGGAGCCCTACTTTTGAACCCGCCGAGACACAAATCTAATAAGCAAATAAGCCTAACCTGATCTTGAGAACTAGGCCCAATTATGCCGCAGGGCAACTTCGCTCCATTATTGCCTGCTTTCCATTACAAGGGCATCCAGCAACTACATCTGGAAAAGGAGCTACGAGAAACCAAGGCTGTCTGCCTAGGAAAACAAATAAAGATAGATAGGCCTCTGTGCTTTTTTCGGGGGGGGGGGGGGAGAAATGGAGGAGGGGCAGGAATAAAGGAAATACAATAAGTAGGTGGCTTGCAGAGCTGTCTGTATTCCATAATGTGATAAACTGCCCTCAGGATTTTTGTGTGATTGAATATAAGAGCAAAACCCACAAATAATCCCCAAAGCAGATCACTCTGCCTCAACTGGGTAAAATTTGGGCGGTGGGGGGAGGGCAGGACAAAGAGGCGGAGGTCCGAAGGCTCTGTCCCCTTTGAAGAAGGTGGCTTGAAGCAAGGGAGGCTTTCAATATTTCCATGATGTCAGATGGGGAACTTTACTGGACGGGGTGAAATGCTATGATCAACATTACCAAGCCCACATATTACACTGCAGAGGAACAGAGATAAGACAATAAGATTCTTCAGAATGATAATTCTGCGAAGAACTTTCTTTGCTGCATTTCATTAGAGTCAGCAGCATGTGATAAAAAGTATTAAAAGAAGTGTTTTCTGCAAAGGTGGAGTGTTGACACTACTAATCTGAATAGAAATGACAGCGATGGAAAAACGATACTCTAATTAAACTCAATCCTTCAAAATCAGCACATTTTCAAATTAAATATAAATTTTACTCAGAGCACCCTGCTGCAAGCAGTTTCCAATGTGAAATATTTGAAATAAAATTAAAGCCCACTTTTCTTTGTTTTAAACTGAGGCAGTGTAACTACAGACTTTATATCTAGACTTTTCCACCTTCTAGGTTCCCCATGCCCAGAATAAGAAGAAGAAAAAGATTACATACATATATTAAATTATTCTCAATGTGTTCCTGAACAAACGGCTAATGGCTCTTTCGGTACACATATCAGAAACCACACAAGCTAATCCATGAGGATTTTGGTTACCAATTTTGTTTAGATACAAAAATACTCTATTGCCCTTAAAAAAGGTAGATGGATGAGTTTTTACATCAAATTCAAGACATAACAAAGTTTTTCCGACTTCAAAAGGTTTTGAACAATTCCTCGCGATGGACGCTAACAATTCTTCCCAATAGCTCACAACGCTAATTAATTTTAATATTAACCATTAATCCTATGGATACTTGCACATGTCCTCAACATCTGAATTGGCGCAATTAAAATGAACTGAATTGCAGGCAAAATCTGTTATGCCACAGAATAGGAAATTTAAGCTAGAAGAGACTAGACAGTGTGTTACTATTATGCCCAGTTTAGCAGGTTAACTATTGCGACAAACCCGTAGTAGTGTAAATACAGGAACAAACTACGAAGCAGTTACCAAAATTCTGAAGTCAAATTTTCTCACATACTGTACAGAATTCAACACTTGATCAGAATTATGCTGCAGTGCTATAGGACTTCCATTACCACCTTCCCATGACTTTCAGCAATACATAATTCTAAAAAAACTTTGTTTAATCACACTTCTTCACCAGGAAAGGTTAGCCTCATTCAATGACTTACCTAAAAACAAAAATTAACCTACCAGTCGCGGCCTAACTGCTGGTGTCTACAACCAGGGCGGCACATCAGTATAAGCTCATCTGCCGTGTTTGGCACTGAAGCGCAGGATTTCCTGAGGTGGTCCACATAAAAGGACCCAGAGGCATGCTTTCTCATTCCGCATCAATTTCCTTTTTTCATTCTACAGATCTCAAGAAGTTCACCAACTTACACATCCAACAACTTTAAAAGACAACTGGCCCCTTCACCATGCACAGACTGGTCTCAGGTCCACTGCCCATCAGCTCATCTGCAAGGCAGCAGGCTTCAACCCAGACGGCTCGAACCTAAAATTCTGATTTTGTTATCAACAGGCGACAACTGGACTACTTGCAGGCAGAGACACAACTGTTAGCAAATCCAACACAGGCATTTTAGGGAATGTTCGCAAAATATTAACACCACCTACACCTGCCTGCATAGGCTCTTATGGCATGTTCAAAGAATCACAGTTTGTCCCGGTGAGCAAAAAAAAATATCAAAATCTTGTCTACAACTGAATGAAAGAAGTGCTGTAGTTTAAGTGGATTAAAAATTGGAAAAACCAGTAACTTTACAAAAGGAGGGAATGTGTGGCCTACCTGTTTATGCATCTCTATGTTCAACCCGTAGGACATTTCATAATACTAAGAAGAAAGAAGAAAATGAACTCATTTTAGAATATGTAATCATACAAACACACACAATTTGCAATCTTCTGAAAGCATATGCAGCATAATGTAACTAAGCTGAATCTCCTCAAATCATACACATTCCTAATTTGTGTTAGTCTGCTTTTAATTCTACATTTGTTTAAACTACCACTCAAAAAAGGAGGGGGTGAAGGAAATCACACACATGCATACCAGAAAGGAAAAATGACAAATACAATTATTAAAGATCAGACAGAGCCCAAGTATACATTTTGTTCCACAGCACCAATTTAAGATGGTAAAATGTTGGAAATGCTAGAAAGCAGACAGGGTCATAAATCAGCAATGTAGAGGAGACTTTTCTTTCGATATTTTAAATTAAAAACATGAAATGACTACAAGCAAATATAGGCTTTGCAAAGAAATAAAACAGCAGAGCGTTTCAGATTCAAAGCAGACACACAATTGTGTGTGTGGTTAAAAAAAGAAAAGGAAAACCCTGCGTTCCTGTATTGCAGGATAGCTCGGCTTCGCCAGTTAGTACCATATGCACAAGGAACATCAGAACATGTGAAGGCCAGAATAGAAGCTTTGATGGATAGCTTTTGCTCTGGCTAGAAGGCGGCATATCTCAAGGTTACTGTCCTCCTTAAAACAGTCACTCCATCACATAAAGAAAGCAATTATTTCCTCATATAAACAGATGAGCAGATAGAAAACAGCTCTTTGGGTGTCATCACAATCCATCAGAAAATTAGGTGTTTAGAGACTTCATCATATGCCAATCATTGCTGCAGGGAGTCCACAAATACATACCGGGGAGGGGAGGGGTCCTTTCTACAAAAACACTGGTCACCAATGTCCTCAATTAACCATGAAGCCTTTAATTGGCAGCTCTTAAGCAACAGGTTTAAGAACTAAGACTTTTTATTAGAGTGCTGGTTCTCTTTGTCTTGCCTCTTAAAATGTAAATATCGTTCTCTGAAAGGACAAATTTATTCTGCAAATCAATGGCAGGTGGAAGCATAGATTGGAAGCTTTTGTCTTGAAGACTACATGCAAACTCGGATACGCCTCTGACCAGCTAATCATATTTTCATCAATATGTCAAAGGGTAAGGAATTCTTTATACTTAAAGCACCAAGAGTCTTCAAGGACCTTCTGCCATGCAGGACCCGTTGAGTGCTGGAGTGAAATTTCACACAAGAAAGTCCAAGTGGATTGTTCCACTGAGCAGAAAAAATTATGTCAAAGCGCCTAATAACAAGCAGGCGCAAAACCTTCAGGGCCAAGGTTTCCTAACGCAACCTTCATCACAACAGTGCCTCTTATCACTAGCTAGCTGACTGCCTCCAGCAACCTTCGCGTTCCTCTCTGTTCGTCTACCACCCTAATAGACATTTTGAATTCGTTATGCCGCTTGCTTACCATGACATAATGTCGCTGCATCTCTGTCTTTTCACTGGCCAGTTTTTCACATTCTAGCTTTAAACTGTTCAAGAAAAAAAAAAGAAACAGGCACACACACATCCATGAGTATTTAATAATGCCCCTTTGCATAGCCTCTCGATATATGAAAAGTCCCTGCAGGTTATCCTCTGTAATATTAATAAGAAGCCAAATTCAAGTAGTTAGAGCGAATCTATGATTTCCCTTGCCGATAAGATCCACTTGTCCTTTGCTCAAAATGCAGGAAAGTTTCCAGGCAAATGCACCTTGCGTGGGTGAGGTGGTGGCAGGGAAACAGGTCAGAAAATGGAATTCTTAGGCAGGCGTCTTGACTGTCTTCGAAGGATAAATATCACCTGCTATTGTAGAATTCTTTCAAAAAGACCACTACTTAAGCTGCCTTTACGTGTGATCTTGCTTGCCCTTAAACGGGCAATATAACTTTGAGTAACCACTCAAGATAGAAAGGGTTGAAAGGTTTTAGGCTTTTAAAGGAAGCAGCACAACAGCACCTACAAGTGACATCTTCTGAGCAATAAAGCCTTCTTTGCAGTCCCCCACCCCCAACAGACACACACACACTTAAGGTTGCAACAATCTTGAGAGTTGTTTGTCAAGAAGAGTATAAAAGTACTTCTACCCTAAGGATAATGAGAGAACACTCCAGCTCCAATTCCATTCTATCAGCACCTGACACTGCACATTGTCACGCAAGATATGAAGGAGTGGGGTCAAAACATTTAATTTAAGCAAAGATGTGCATGGGTGGGCGGGGGCGAGATTTCAAATCCTGTTGGCTTACACCCCTAGAACTGGGGCGGGGGGGGGGGGGAGAAATCCTTGCCCAGCCGCTTCCAAACCTCCTGATTCGCAAACACTTTGCTCCTGATGCTTTGCCCAATCCGTAAGAGCACTTTTATTTGCCTTTTGCTTTTAGATTTGCCAAGACTAACCTTTTAAAGGTGTGTTTCCTCCACCTGGATTAATTCAGAAGAACTTTAAAAAAAATACCGAGTACCTTTGATTAAGTGTTTATGAACATATTCAGGGATATGTTTAAAAGCACACTCCTGGCATTTGAAACCTCCCTCAGTCAAGTGGGCACAGCTCCTTGCCAAGATAAAGGAGATGAAATGACACCGATCTATCAGGGCTGTGACCCGGGAAGGCTGCGCTTTGTTTTGTTTGGCAGAGTGGCGGGGAAGATGCCGTCTCTTTGCAACGAAGACAAGAGTATGATTTTTTAAAAGGAGAAAAGAGACGCATGCCCATGCCTGGAGGGGTAGAAGGGGGCGCGACAAGAGATAAGCAAACACAAGGATCAGGGAAAGTAAACATCATTACCTGTGGTACTGAGCCTGTAAAAACTGAAACTCCTCCTTAATCCGATCACAGGATTCGGAAATGGTGAATTTGAAGGGTTGAGCAGGCTGATGCGGTGCCTAGAAGCGGTCATCAGAATGAAATGTTTTAATTACTCCTCAGCCCAGCCTCGCCATTGGCGCGCACAAAAACACATACAAACATGCCTGCCGAGGTCACCCAGACATCAATCAGGAAAAGAGCAATTAAAACTCACTCGGGGCGCGCGCGCGCACGGACACGCCGAGTGTTTTTGTCTTTCAATCACGCCCGTCCGGCTCGCCTCCCGCGCCCACCCAGCCGAGCCTCGTCCGCCCCTCCAGAAGCCTTCCAGGGAGGCGGCGGCGGCGGCTCCTCGGCTCATCTCCCCGCTCCAGCATGATAGCCAACCAACAGCACCAGCAAGGGCTCAAGGAGGGGGGGGGTCTTGTGTTGCCCCACGGGGGGAGATGAAAGGGGGCAGAGAGCGGGGAAAGGGAACCGCAAGGTCCAAATGGGCAGCAGCAACGCACTGGGCAGCTAAACCGAATTAAGAGGACGGCTCCTCCGCTTCATTTGCCTGCGACTCTTGGAAAGGCTAAGCAAGCCGGAAAGTACTAGGAAACCAGCCCCTGACACCGTAAAGCCTCGAAAGCCAAAGACAACAATAAGAAAATGGCTACAACTCAATTGTTTCACCCAACTCTCCCTCCCACCTCTTCACCCTCCTCCTCCTCCCTCGCTCATTTGCCTTCTCCAAGCGGGAGGCAAAGCGGGGGGGGGGGGGGGGAGATTGGTCTTTATTCTCGTCCATCGGCCCCAGCCTCCCCCCCCCCTCCCCGGACCGACCGCACAGTTCCGCCCCTCCCATTTGGTAAACAAGACTTTGGGGGGAGGAGGAGGGTCGCGGGGGGGGGGGGAAGATGCTGCTGGACCCCGAGCCTCGCCCCCAGCCCGCCCTCCCGCCCCGGGTCTCGCCGCTACTCACCGGGTGTCTGCTTTGAGGGTACATCTTGCTCAGATCGCGAATCATCCAAACCGATTTAGTGGGTGCTCTGGGCCAGCAAGAAAACTCGGTTCATTGATTTTAATTGCAGCGATGCAAAGGAGGCGATGGAGGCGGAGGAGGACGGGGCTGCCCGGCGCCGCGAGGAGCGTCTCCGGCTCTGCCCGCACCTTCCCACCCCGGGGGCGACACGCGAGAAGCGGCGGCGGCGGCGGCGTCTGAGTCCCCGGCAGAAGGGGACCCGTGCAACATTCCCCGGGGGCGTCCCTGGCCACCGACCAGCCGCGCCGGCGAGGCTGCGGCCACTGCCCGCCGCTCCCACGCCCAGGGCCCTAGGCGCAGTCCGAAGGTCTCCCAGCAAGTCCCGCTCGCGATGTCCCGGCCGGCGGGAGGCTGCTCATTCGCGGCCCGCCAGCGGCGATGGCTCGGCTGCTCCCTCCTCGCCGATCGCCGGCTCTCTCGCTCGCTGGCTCTCCGGCGGTCCGAGGGTCGACGCTGCTCTGCCTTCACCGCGGCTGACCCGCCTCCGCCTCCGCCTGTCCCCCTCGGTGGCGAGCGAAGCGGGAGGAGAGGAAAACTCCGCTCATACCAAGCGCGATCCTCCCCGCAGCAGATGCCTCTCGCAGCCGCCTCTTCCGTTTGAAAACTTTTATTGATCTTAGTTGTTGGCCCTTCGCGACGAGGCAGATGAGAGAGAGAGAGAGAGAGAGAGGAGGCGGGGGGAGGAAGAGAAGGAATCCTTTTTTCTTGCAAGCCACCAGGAACTCCCGAGATGAAAAGAATGTGTTGTTTTCACTCCCGTCTCTTTTCTCCCCACCGAGTAAATTACACGCGTCTTCAAAGGTCTAAGTGCAATAACCCTTTTGTTGTGGTTTTGTTTTTCTTCTTCCCCTTTAAATGGCTCTTGTTCTCCCTCCCCTTGAATAAAAAAAAATTAAAAATTAAAAAAGAAGAAATGCGATCTCGGTTGATTGAGTTGTTTATTTCCCTCTTTTTATCCTCTCCTTTGCCTTCCAAACTCTTGCAGCGAGCAAGACGGAACAATATCGCCCGAAACCGCAGCGGCAACCCAAACCCACCGCTCCGAGCAGCTCTAACAACACGCTCTGGCGAGGTGACTCCTTTGACCAAATTTAGCAGCAGCAAATCATTAACATTCTGATACATATTCACAACAATCGGAAGACAAGGTGGCCGCAAGGCACCCTGGGAAGTGGAGTCCTTGGCGGAGCCATCCCCCCGCCTTTACGCGCGCCATGTAGGGAAAATAAACTACCGCTCCCGTCGGCCGGCGCGCAGCCTCTTTAGCCGCCTGTCTATTTCCCCCGCCGCGGCAGCTCCTCCTACGGAGGGCGTCGCCAACGACCAATCAGCGACGGCCACTCATTAATCGCCGTTCTGTATTAATGCCCATCATTTCGCCGCTGACAAATGGGCTCACGGCTCTCAGGCGGGGGGGCGGCTCCGCTCCGTCTCCCCCACGTGGGGACCAGACGTGGCTCGGCGCGGCGGCCAACCAGGAGGCCCCGTCTCGAAGGCCACGCCCCCGCCCCGCCCTCCTCCGCTCGGCCCGAGGTGGAGCTTTGAGATTGCTGACGTTCGATTGCGCCGGCGTTCGAACAGGGGAAACATTTGTTCAGCTGTCAATCAAAGTAACGTGGGGTGCTTGCTGCTGCCGCCGCCGCCGCCGCCGCTGCCGGCTCTTGTGCGCTGGGTGGTGGCACAACAAGGGAGGTGCGCGGCTGGAGGAGGAGCGGGGGATCCGCGGAACCTCGCCGCCCCCCCCCCGCGCCCGGTGCCACTCAGCGCCGCCGGATCGCCCACCCCGGGAGGAATGCGGACTAATTAGGGGCCAATGTCTCCTTAAAGAGACAAGCTCGGCCTTGTGCAACGCGCCGAAACCCCTGTTGAGACGAGAGAGGGGAGCGCACGCTGATCCCACTTCTTTCAGTTCACATCAATTTTACGCGCCACTGGAGCTGGCATAATTTTCATGTGAACGGGACTGAAACGCTGCAGAGAGAGAGAGATGGGGACACAGACGCCCAGGGAAAGGGGGAGGAAGGGGGGGGCGGGAGAGATTGCGATCTTTTCATTTTCTTCCATTTAGGGATATGTCAGGATTTCCCTCGGTATAAAAAAGGCTGGCTGCTAATTGGGCACCAAGACGCCTGGCACGGAGAGGGAGAGACGGCAGAAGGAAATGAAGGCTGTTCAAACGGATAATTTATCCGGAGATGATTTACTCAGCGCCCCTGACCTCTGTCCAGAGCGGCGGCGGCGGGCGAGCAGTAATTTCGGGGCGGGAGGAGAGAGGGAGAGAAATACCTAGGCTGGGCAAAACGAGCCGGGACTCCCCCCGTGCCAGAAAGGCTTTGCGCGAGGTTAATTGGGAAATCATCGCACATTGCATCGCTTTTCCTCCGCCGCCATCACCCCGAACGCGGATGCTCCTTTCGAAATCCGAGGGCGTTGCGACGGAGTCGGGTCGCCCTCCCTTTCTGATAAGCGGGTGAAGTGAGGGTGGTTTGCCTTGATTCCAACAGCAACCAAGCAACGCCCCCCCCCCCGGAAAAAAAATACCCTGGTAGTTTTGCTTATATGCACAGAAAACCCAGATGGAACACGACTGCATTGTGCGGGCTACGGTGAAAAACAAACTGTTTGGAGACTGCGGGGTAAGGGGAATATTGGCAAACGCTGTAGTTTAAGTGCTAGAGCATGGACGAGACGCCGTGGCTGAGCCGAGTGTACATCTGCAATGGACCCTGAGCTGTACTGCTGGCAAACGCATTGCTCGGAGAGCCTTAGGGTTGCAATTCTATGGGAGTAAGCAGAAGAGCACATAATTCGGCTTCTTAAGGAAGTGCAATGGAGCAGGGAATTAGTGCGGCTTCAAACTTTGCACAGCACATAGGATTGCTGCATGCATACAGCTGTTAACACCAGGGCTCCAACAACATATGTACATGCCTTATATACATGCCAAGTGATTCCTAAATGCGTGTAGCCTTTATGACGATGCAATTACTCCCATGTGTATTATGCACAATGTCTCCGTTTTAAGTAATGGCGCATACAGTACCAGCAAATTCGGGCCGCGCAGTTAAAGCAGATTTGGCACTTTTGTGCCACATTCATATTTGGCCTTTCTTCTGTCATTACAACTACTTTACAAGCCGTCCCCCACCAGACCCAGATCTGCCTGACTTTGACAAGGTGGTGGCCTCATGTAGCGTCACACCATGCCCTCTGACCCAAGGAAGACTTCCAGGCATGGGTGTAGCCAAGGAGGGCAGGGAGGGGCAGCTGCCCCCCCCCAATAATAAATAAAAACGCATAGTTAACTGACAGGGGTGCCATCTAACCCTCAGGATTGTGGGTGCCGGCTGCCAAAACACAGATGTGCGACGTCTGTGTTGTGGCGGTTGGCGGTAGTGCCGCATCCTCTCCCTCTCCACAGCCAGCGAGGCACCCTTTTCCATGGGGAGGGGCTGAGACGCAGAGGCAGAGAGACTCTGTCTTCACATCTGAATCCCCCCCCCCCCCCCGGGTGCCTCGTTGGCTGGCTGCAGAGGGCGGAGCTGAACTGTTTCTCTCTCACAGGCAGTGCCACTGCCACCTGCCAGCTTTTCACATTGCCTTTGTGGGTGCCCAGCTCCCACAATTATTAGGGGTGTCCATGGCCCCCTGTGGTTGGCTACTATGCTAACTGAGGTTCTGTCCGCCCCCTAACAAAAGGCGTGCCCCCACTAACAGAAATCCTGGCTACGCCCATGCTTCCAGGTAACCTGTTTCCTGAGCATCCATTCTGATTTGTGCATTGGAAAGTGTAGGATAATAATTGATACCATGGTGTGCTACCTCACTGCAAACAAATCAGAACGAATTCTTTAAAAAAATTCTGATATTGTCTAATCTCCCTTCAAGCAAAGAAATCTGGACAAATGCTTAAAAAAATGGGTTTTCTGGGTTCCTCCATTGGATCCTGGAAGGGCATGAGGCAAGTGCCATCTTCCTGAAATGCAACAGATTTAGATCTGGTCAATGCCTGGATGGGTTCCAGTTTTATGCCATTTTGTTTACCAATTTGGAAGAGAGGCAGATATAAATGTAAGAAAATAAATAGCATAGTTGCCCAGGTTTTTGCTAGGGTTTGCTCCTACTAAGAACCCTCCAAAGCGCTAAGATCCATGAACTAGATGAGAGGTGGTGACCCCTTAAGGGGATCTGGCCGACAAAGCAATGTTACCTTCTAAATTTTAATATGTATGACCAGGCCTCTTTTTTCGGTCAGAACTCATTTCTGGCACCTCTCAGGTGGGCGCTGTCGCCATAAGAGAACAAGGGAGGTGCTCATGGTGAGTTCCAGCATTCTTTTTCTAGAAAAATAGCACTGTGTATGACCCCCTCCTCTTTTTTGCTGCTAAGTAAAGTAAAGTTATTTTCAAAAGCAAGAGAGTACACATTTTGAGATATTAGCATCTTTCCTTGAGTTTTGTTTGAAATGCACCATCCATACTCCAGGGCATATACGCTCAAAGCTTTGCAATCTTTAGCTCTTGGACAGTAATTGAGCTGTGTTAAGATCCCCAAATTCTCTGGTGGGATATGCCGTGTCAGTTCCCAGACCACCAGAAAGTGGTTCTCTCTTGTGGCGTTTGCTCAAAATCTCGTTCTGAGGAGGATTAGTTTCCCATTCAGTGTAAAACGAGTGTGCCTGCTTTCATCTGACAGAGGTTGGATGCTATTCAGTCGCCAACACTCCTTGTCCAGAATAACCTAAGCTCACAGGACTGATTTAAAACTAGGCCCAGATTACTGTTCCTGATTCCTCCATCGAGGGCGATAACATGGGAGGAAGAATAGGGGGCCAGAACACCACAGTAAAATATATTGCAGACAATGGGCACCCCAGGCCACCAAGCGAATGCTACTGCTGAAGTATACATCTTGATTTGGGCCTCAAAAATCAATACAATCATAACCAAAAAAAGAAAGCATCTCTAGCCCACTGCAGGTACACTTCTTGTCCGTATCCATGTGCAGGCACACAACAGAATGTGAACAAAGAGAACATTGTAAGGCTGCACAGCTCATGTGGAGCAGATACAAGCGGGCACCAGCACCACACACCAGGAGTAAAAAGCAAGAATGGTGTTAGTACTGCACAGGGAGCATGTGCACAATTAAATAGCACTGGTGATATATTTTTTTTCCTGAGTAGCTATTTTAGCTTTTTAGGAGTACCAGTAAGCACTTGTGAATTATAGGAGCTGGCAGGAAAGATATTACCAGTAGAATAATACCCATGATGATTAAGACTGCAGTTGTAACCCCCACTTACCTGGGAGTAATCACACTGAATTCAATAGGAGTTAATTCTGAATAGACATAGTTAGAATTGTGCTCTAAGATAAGGCACCAGTGGTCTTCTTTTGCCACTATTGGTGTGTGAGCATTTATTTCAGGGAAATGCTCTTGTGCAGGGGTCAGCAATTTTTTTAGCAGGGGGCCAGTCCACTGCCCCTCAGACCTTGTGGGGGGCTGGACTATATTTGGGGGGGGGAGAGAGAATGAATTTCTAAGCCCCAAAATAACCCAGAGATGCATTTTAAATAAAAGGACACATTCTATTCATGTAAAAACACCAGGCAGGCCCCACAAATAATCCAGAGATGCATTTTAAATAAAAGGACACATTCTACTCATGTAAAAACACGCTGATTCCCGGACCGTCCACGGGCCGGATTTAGAAGGTGATTGGGCTGGATTGGGCCCCTGGGCCTTAGTTTGCCTGCCCATGCTCTTGTGCATACTAGTCATTATTATCACCATTGTGATTTATTTCTCAATAGTATCCCCAAGTGGTAAGCACACCCCATTGCACACTGCTAAGCACACAGCTACCCTCGTAACAACTCCCATTCCTTTCCATGGGACTCTCCCATAATTTTCTTTTGGATTGTGCCCAGGATCTGCAAGTTTCTCCCTTTCATGATCAATCTGGAGCTTTCTGTTGTATACACACTTGCACTGCTCTGTTCTAGGGACGGTGTTACGTAAGTGATGGCAGCTTGAAACTGAATTTCAAATTGACACACAAAATTCTACAGAGCTTAAATACAAGTTCATCCGGGAATCTTCCCCCTCATTGTAGCAAGATAAAATTAGACTTCTGATTCTTCAGTACTGAAATGATGCCTCATGAACAAACCTCTCCACTGCCAAAGACTCCTTCTCAGCCAGGCATCATATACTTTTAATGTAAGTCATTAACCTGAGAAATCTTTCTAAGCCATGAAACTGAGTTTATCAAGCAAGTACAAAGAAAGCAATCCCTCTCCACTGAAAGCCTCCTGCATTATTATCTACCGACTGATCCTAATTACGGTGTCCCACAACTGGGCCTTGGCAAGTCGAGACATACAAAGTAAGCAGTTACTTCATGCAGTACAATAATTGAGGGTGTGTTCTTGAGTCTTCTGTGTGAGTAATTAGTAGTTTTGGCAGCGGTAACACTCCCACAGTAAAGGCCTCTTCCCATTAATGCAAACATTAAAAACCTCCAAATGATGCCTTTGAGGAGACAACTCCCTTCATCACCTAAATATCAGAGGAGTGTTCCCCTCCAGGTATTTCATTAGACATTCTAGAGCCAGCAGGGAGAGTATTCTACCCTTTTGCACTGGAAAACAGGGCAAATCCTTCCCCATATCAGGTACCCTCGTTTTCCTTACTCGTCAAAAATCCATTGGCCAGCATTGGGGGGGGGAAGGGTGTTCATCTTGTGCAGAAGAGTGTCCCATTCACAGGTAGCCAGAGAGGCCACAACTAAGTGATGGCCTCCATTTATAGCACATATGAGACTTCTAACATGATGCTACATTGTAAAGCCTGCCAGAAAAGTCAAACTACTCTGTCCTCCCCAAACTTAATTTACTTTGTGTAGATGGTGTCATTTTGGCTGCATAAAGATTAGAACTTAGAGAACAGAGTTTGCTGTAAGACTTCTAGGAAGTTCAAAAAGCAGCCCAGGGCTGCTTGAAAGCCCTTTTGCAAGCAGCCCTGCGCTGTGCTTTGAAGTACCAACAACCAGGGCTTCAAAGAACAGCATCACCTGATGTCGTAATGACATGAGGTGCTTGGCAGATGAACAGTCTCGCCCACTTGTCAACTTTGATCTGCCATGGTTGAGGAGATAAGGATCTGGCCTGCTGGCCAGAAAAATGTTCCTCACCACTATTGAGTATATAGGATAGGGGAAGTCATAATTTGGCTGAAACTCTGAGGAGTTTAGGGTGGCATTTGCGGAATTCATTCAGGGCACTCGACTTCTAATCTGAGCATCATTACAGAATTGCCTACAAACATTCCTGCCTTTTCATGACTGACGTTGTTATGAAAATACCACAGAAGGAATTCCAAGTTGCAGAGGGAGAAGCAGTAATTGCAAGCCAGATAACTTTTGTAGTAATTAGGCAATTGTTGGGTAGCAGTCCCAGGCAACAACACACATACACCATGCAAAATGTTTGCGAAACAAAAATAAACATGGTGCATGCTCAGATGTGACACCCATTTTCTCTCACTGGACATAGGTAGTAACATCCTGCAAAAACATGGTAGTCATGAACAGGGGTCTGCCGGTGGTGTCATGAAGTCACAGTTTGATTATTTAGTTGACATTTTGTAATTCATGACCAGCTATTTATGACATATTAGATAGTAATTTATTTCCGTATTTCAAATCCGCACCATAAAGGTTAATTTGCTAAATAATAAGCCACCACATCACAATTTTTGAAGTACAAATTATGAAGTCAAGAACTGCAAACTGAGAAGCCACAAATTAATTAATTGGGAATTAAAAGATTGCAAAGTGAAAAGCCAGAATTTGTGATTGCAAATAATAAGCAAACTATTTCAGATGATATTTAACTCTAAAGTCTACATGGGTCTGGGGGGAGGGGAGTTGAATGTAGATCTGATGATATGCTGAACTACAGGTGACCCCCACTTACACAGGGGTTATGTTCTCCCCCCAAGCAAAATTGCATAAAGTGGGAAACGCCCTTAAAACGCCCTCTCTGCCACTCTCTTCAATCCAAACCAAAAATACGGTACTCTATCCAAATATGTCCACAGCTGGAAGTGAAGCTTTGGGACCTGCAGGAAGTTGGAGGACAAGTGGAAAATTTGTTGCTGCTGCACATCAGCACATCAGCTGTTAGACGGGGAGGCTGAGCAGCGTAAACAAACCCTCACTGTGCTTTTTCCACCCTCCCTGATGTTCTCTTTGGATTCCAGAGAGGATCTCCTCATTAGCCATGAAGGCTCTCCAGCACTCTTCCACCATTTCCAGGTATGAATTGAATTACGTATTTAATTATTTCCCAGCACCACATCTATATACGGTTGTGCATGAGTAGAACACTCGTAAGTGGGGTGAATACTGTTTTCCTATTGAAACCTCTGGTACTGAAGTGCTTAACTTTGGCAGAGCTGTAGCTAGGGGGCATCTAACCAGGGTTTCTGCCCCGGGTGAAGCCTCCAGAGGGGCGCCACTGAGGCTCCCAACCGGGGAGAAAGATGAAAAAGTGAGTGGCAGAGGCTACATGGCTTTTCCCAGTGAAAAAGAAGTGAAAAGGATCCCCTGTGGGTTTGCTACTGTGTGAGAAAGAAATTATGGAGGGACAGAGGGAGGGGTGGGAAGCTGAGGAAGAGAATCAGTTGGAGTAGAATCTGGGCCATCTTAAGTATATCCAGCGCTGTGGTGCAAAGATCCCTCCGGCGCTGCTCCACCCCCCCACCCCAGTTTCCCAGAGTTGCCGACCTTTTTACAGAGCTGCGGTGCCCAGCCTCCACCTCTTCCCTGGCACCTGTGCCGCGGTGGCCATGGCAGGTGGAGGCTCCGGGCGTGGCACAGCTTCAGCGCGGCATGGCGGAGGCGGGCGAGGGCAGCGAGCTGATGTTGGGAGGCGCTGCGTCCAGCCTCCGCCTCTTCCCTGGTGCCCTCCGGGCCCTGGCGCCCTGCACCACTAGCCTCTATGGGCAAGACGCCCCTAACTAGAATGATCCTTGTGGTCCCTTCCAACTCTACAATTCTATGATTCTATTATCTCTTCAGAACTTTGAATGTGTTTAAATAGCTAAGGTTGATTCATTTTACAGACTATACATGATCTACACACAGGAAAGTAAGGGGTGTGTGAGCATTTTTTTCTGCCAAAGGCAGTTCCCTGGCAAGCGCTGGTCAGCCCGGCTGCATTAGAATTGTAATGGAAGGGCACTTTAGACTCACAAAAAGCATTTCTTCACCTTACTTGGAACTTAAAATTACTCCTTCATCGCTCTCTCTCCCTTCCTGGCCTTGGGGGAGAGGATGGGGGACTACGCACAGGGCGCTCCTGGCGCTGTTTGCCCCGTACTCCTGGCTGCATACTGTAAGGTCACAAATATAAGCCGCACGTTAACTTTTCATGATCGGAATTTGGGGGGAAAGTGAGGTTTATATTCAGGTCAATACAGTAATAATAATAATAATAATAATAATAATACAACTGTGCATGCTCTATAGTTTTCTACCTCTTCTCCTTGTTTTCATTGAGGAACTGTGAGACAACCCTGAGCTACTCAAGGAGAAAGTATGAGATATAAATAAAATAATGATAATGATGATGATAATAATAGTTATTATTATTTTATATCCTGCCCATCTGACTGGTTGTCCCAGCCACTCTAGGCAGCTCCCAACAAAAACCACAATAAAACATCAAACATTAAAAACTTCCCTATACTTGGCTGCCTTCAGATGTTTTCTAAAAGTCAAAATAATTATATATATTTATATCTTTGCACTGCATTCAAAGCATTGGGGCTTCAGATGGGAGTCATAGTGTGTCTCTAAGAAAGGAAATCAGAGTGCTGTCTTGTCCAAGAAACCTTTGTCTAATCACAGAGCATTAGAGGCTGCTTGTGCAAGAGTAGCGTAGAATCATAGAATCACATAATTAGAGAGTTTGAAGGGGCCCATAGAGGCATCTAGTCCAACCCTGCAATGCACTGCCAACAGGATAAACACACACACACAAACATAGACTCTAGTATAAGCTGCCTTAGGCCAGGACACACACTGTTTGTCCACTAGCACAATGCCGTAGGCTCTGGCTGCCAGTGGTTCTCTAGGTTCTCTGGCAGAGGGCTTCCATGTCCCATTCCCCCTGTTCCATTGAAACTGAAGACGCTGGACACTGAACCTCAGGCCTTTTGCATGCACAGCAAGGCCTTTACCACTGAGATTTCCCAATTCTGCAAAATGAGTCATTTTATTACGGCCATTTTTATCAGCTGTGGTCTCATTTTCAGAAGAGTGAGCCTTTAATAATGAAGAGGAATGTCAGCAATTATACTAAAGTCAGAGCAGTGTGGCTGGAGGTTTCCCATACACACATTCCAGAGAAAGAGCAGCTATGGTAGCGCCAAAATTTCTGTCTGGGCAGCGACCAGAAGCAGTATTGTTGAACAAATTGCCCACTAGCTTCCACTTTTTATACAGGGCCAAACTTTGGAAAGAGGGGAGTGGTTCATTTCTGCAGTGAAATCTACTGGTCCAGCATCAAATTTGAACCTGGAAGATGCACACTGGGTGGAAAGCATCCTTTCATAATCTCAAATGGGGAAGACTTAGCTGTGGTTACTCAGTGGCAACAAAGGCGCACCACACTGCGAGGAGGCCTGCTCTTCTTTAGCACTATCTCACATTTGTCACAGCTGGAACACAAATCAGGAAACAAAGGCTTCACTTTTTCAGCACCTTGAAGGAAGAATCAGTTCTAAAGCACAGATCAATATAGATAGCTTGTTCTAGCTGGGGAAGCTTGAGGATGCAAAGTCACCTGATCCGCCTCACCAAGACTGCAACGGATTTTGCATGCACATCTCTGAATTTTGTGGTGCAGCTGTTGGCTAAGACACATATCAAAATGTGTTTAAAATGCATATTTTTAGATACAATTTATTTAGATAGTCTTGCCTGCTGGTGCTTTTGGACGGATCTTTGTCATAACGCTGTGGCTAGGAGTACAGTCCTGTATCAGGAAGCTTTTAGGCCTGCTGTCTCATTGTGTTCTTTTATATTCTGTTGGAAGCCGCCCAGAGTGATTGGGACAACTCAGTCAAATGGGTGGGGTACAACAATGATGATGATGCCAGTTTCATCTGATACACCACCTGTGGCCAGGAATAATCTAGTCACTGTGGCCCATGCATTGGTAATATTGGAACTGTATTACTGCAGTGTGCTCTGGGTGGGGCTGCCTGTAGGCCTGGCTGCAAATTCTAGCTAGAGTGACTAGACTGCGGGTAGCCAACAGCAGGTAAACCCTGGCTGCCCATATGCTACTAGGCCTGGTTCCAGGCTCTTGTATTAATATACAAATCCCTGAACCACTTGGGTCCAGGATGCCTTACAGACTACGTTATATCCCAGCTTGATCACTGAGATCATCTGGACGAGTGTTGCTAACTGTCCCCTATGTTTACAGGGGCTTGAATGGTCTCCACTAGAAGTTGGGTATTTAGTGTCACTGGTCCCATGCTGTGTAATGCTCTTCTAGCAAAGATTCAGCAGGCACCTTTGCTTTTGATTTGCAGGTGTCTCTTGAAGACCTTTTCATGTCTATGCAACTCTTTGGATTTTTTGTTCAGCCACTGAACCTAAGCATTTTGTACTATTTTTATGGGATTTTATTATCTCTACTGTTGTACATCACCATGTTACATAGAATTTGTGGCACATAGATACTTTTTAAAATAAAACATCTTCCAATGTTTTATCAGAAAATTCTTTCAAAAGTTTTGTTTAATTACATATTTAAATGTACAATCTCATGTAGCTGGTCTTTCTTTAAAAACAAATAACAGATAAATGCAAAAATATGGCAGAAAGGACATGAACCAGAAATATGGTGATCCATTCATCCTTAGAGCTAGCTGGGCTGCCACTGCATCTCTGTCGGGAATAGGAATCACCTCTGGCTTTTGCAGTCACAGTATGAATTCAGTTGAACTCTGCATCCAAACATAAAACCATTTGAAGCATATATTAATGGGTGCCTTTGAGCAAACCCATGCAAGGAATTCCCTATGGATTTGAAATGTAATAGAAATCAGCCTCCATAGGTCCATACTAATTCACATTTAACTATCTGAGGACTAAACAACCTCATTTAGAGGTGAAAATTCATCTGCATTAATAGTGCAGCTAGAAAACAGAGCAGCAGGAGACCTTGGAAACAAGGCAGTTGAGAAGAACCTGGTGGGAGGATAGAACTCTGAGCACCACCTTGCGGTGAGGGCACCAGCCAGTATTGAACATACACTGCAAGACCAGCATGTTCATTCAGCTACCATTCCATTTTCACCTTCATGGCATCCACTGTGAAAGAAAAAGTGGGAAATAATTTTGGGATTCAGAGTGTGCATTTCTGTCACTCCAGATGCTGTTGGACTCCAACTCCCATCATCCCTAGGCAACCTGGCCAATGGTTAAGGATATTGAGAGCTGCAATCCCTTTGTCACATCAATTAAGCAAATCTATCTGACCTTTGCAGAATTGGTTTCACCCATATTGTTCTCACCCTGTTGCTTTCTTCTGAAAGATATTATCCAGGAGGTAGGAACAGTCAGAGGAAAGTAGGGAGTGAGTCACAAGTTCAAAAAAGAATTGAATTGCCATTAAGGACCATTTAGCCTTACCAACTAAGATGGAATGGCAGTATATTAAATATTCTATATAACAGTATTGTAATAGTTATTTGGCCATACCCAGATTCTTCAGAAGTGCTCACCCCAACTTAGCAATATAGATCTACATGAGGAAATGAAACTCTATATGCACAGTCAATGTAGAAACACAGCAGGATGTTCTCTAAAACTGGTAATGACTCAAATGAAGTAAGTTTCTATTGTTTTACCAGGGAAGTATGCCCCAAACTTGTTGGCCACATGACCCGGAAGCTGTACGCCGGCTCCCTCGGCCAATAAAGCAAGATGAGCGCCGCAACCCCAGAGTCAGTCACGACTGGACCTAATGGTCAGGGGTCCCTTTACCTTTACCTTATGCCCCAAACTGACTCTGTGTAAGGACTGCATTAGTACCACATAAAACCAAGCATCAGAATCAGTTGTAAAACGGGGGTTTTTAAACAAAAGAATGCTTCCCCCCCCACCCCACCCATTTTTTGCTTTGGCTCTCTAATTCTGAAGCAAGAAGGGGAGAAAACATAAACACACACAGACACCAAACTAGGACAAATGTTCTTTGTAAAAAAGAAAGATATGGAACTTACTTTGAAAGTATAGATAAGATTTCAAACTTCTTTTGCTCACGCCGCTTGCTGCAGATTTCCTGGTTTCTCTTAACAGTGTAAAGACACCATTTCTCTTTTAATCTTCAATTCCATATTGAAGTTGACTTACATGTTATTATGGGTCTGCCAACTCAGCAAGAAGTTCAAGACACTAGTTAGGAAAATGTTTGTGTATTTTTAAAAAAGTTTTGCTCCTGTTGATAGCTGCATTAGGCGAGAGGTTTTTTTTTTTGTCCTTATTGCTTCCTTTGGTGAGAATATCATATATAAGTAAGAATATATATATATGTATCTTTGTTATGGAAAAGTTATTCATGAAAGGAGTTTAGCTATGAAGGACTGATTTGAAAAGTGGCTGCTGCACTCTTATTTACTGCTGTGTGCAAAAGGTGGTGTGACTTCCAATCCATCTACATTTTTTCATGTTCTAATGAACAATTTAATGCTTTCTCTATAAATATATTTTTCATATCCCCAAAATCCTGGTTGAAAGTGAAGCATGAAACTGAAGCATGTGCACATACGGGGTGGATGCATGGAGTTTTCAGAGATAATATGAAGCCCCTTTAGAAGGACTCTCAGGTTACAAGTGAGTGCCTGTTCCCAAATAGATTTCTGGGACTTTTTATTCTCCTTTGTTTTTCTTTTCACTTGTTTTATGCTGATATGATGCAAGCCCCTTTGGGCAAGAGTCAGCATTGTGTACCTGGCTGGTGCTTTTCTAGTTTTAAATGTGTTGATTTTGGATGACACCATTTGGTTACAGTATTTGTGAACGCAGGTCTTACATCACTATCTATATGGGTATACATTGGGTCATGGGAAATCCAATGAAGCAAATGGATAGGGAGACATGACTGAACCTGAATTATATTTGAATCTTAAACCATTTATATACGAAAAGTATCTCTGGGCCTTGCAGATGTTAGTTTATTGGGGTGAGAAGAGACTAAACAGTGATTGCTCAGATCACATCCCATCAACAGGTGGTTTATCAGGAGTGAACTCACTATTTCCCACTGCTAAAACTGTATTCCAATTGCTTAGAAATGGTAATTGTTGCCCAAGCAAGCAAACAAACACAGTGATGATAATACATGAGGTGGTTGTTTCTTTCTTTCAGGACAGTAATAGCAGTAGTACTTGCTTTGAGCACCTACAGGATGGTGCCAATGACATAGGCTGGCTATGTGGCCAAGTTTAAAAAGGCCTCTCTTTAAAAGACTATCAAATTACAGTCCTCTGTTTGAAGGCATCCTTTCTTTGAAGGGCTGTCTGGTCCAAATCCACTTAAAAGAACCAGAATAAGGGAGACCAGAGCCTTGAAGTTGCCCATCGACAGTTAGCAATAGTTAGTTACTCAGCCACAGTCTTTTCCACTAAGGTGAGATTCATTGCATATTTCTGTTTAGATTGTAGTAAACATTTCTAAATTTGCATCTATACATATACATTAGTGCACGCAAAATTTGTGCAGATTCATGTCAATTGTTTTGTTGATGGAATTCCTCTTTTTTGGCAATGTGTAACTGGCATCCTAGGGACGCGGGTGGCGCTGTGGGTTAAAGCCTCAGCGCCTAGGACTTGCCGATCGAAAGGTCGGCGGTTCGAATCCCCGCGGCGGGGTGCGCTCCCGTTGTTCGGTCCCAGCGCCTGCCAACCTAGCAGTTCGAAAGCATTCCCGGGTGCAAGTAGATAAATAGGGACCGCTTACCAGCGGGAAGGTAAACGGCGTTCCATGTGCGGCTCTGGCTCGCCAGAGCAGCGATGTCACGCTGGCCACGTGACCCGGAAGTGTCTCCGGACAGCGCTGGCCCCCGGCCTCTTGAGTGAGATGGGCGCACAACCCTAGAGTCTGTCAAGACTGGCCCGTACGGGCAGGGGTACCTTTACCTTTACCTTTAACTGGCATCCTATATTACAGTGACATCAGATAAGGCATAAACACAACTAACTTTCTGGCCTGTTTCATCTGGTCCTTGCAATCTTTGTCTCTCTTCACTTGGGATGTTTTGTACCCCTTCTCTCCAGCAGTGGAGAGCACATCTCTTAAAATAGGGAAGCAGGATAATCCTCATGTATCCACTGAAGGAAGGCCAGTCCTACTCCCTCTCATTACTTGGAAATGGCTAGTGCAAATCAAATGTATTAAGAAAAGGGCAGTCTTAAAAGGCCATCACTGGCTTTAATAGCAGCACAACAGGCTTCCCGCAGATGCATAGACAGATGCACACACATAAACACACACACAGTTGTGGGATTGCCAGGGAGTTGTATGTGTTTGTGTTATTTTAAGATAAAAGCACTGGGGAAGTTTATTGGGCTGGATGACAGATTACTGAAAACAAACTGAGAAGGTTTCCTAGCCCTTCTTTCCAAGAAACAGAACAGTTCCCATCATATCAGCATCCCTATCGGGGGTGGAGGGGGGGGGGACTAAGCGCATCAATAAAACAGTATCCTCACAACCACTCACTTCCTGCAATCAAAACCGCACTAGCGTGTGGCTTTCCCAAATAAAAATCACTGGACTGAAGCCAAGGAAGCAATTGATGAGTGTGTGTGTTTGTTTCAAGGCTTATGACACATCCATCAAATGTGTCACTCTTTTATAGTGTTTTATCTTTGCCAGGACCTTCCTTTACATTTAAGTGCGTGCATTTTTGAAAACTAAAAAAAAAAAAAGTGCCCTTCTGTTCATTCATAATGATTCTCTGCTTGGGGTTGTCCTTTCATCGCATTCCTGTCTATTTTTCTTTCCTAATCGCTTGGGTCATTTGCTGGAAGCTTCTGCTGCCTCTAAACAAAGTATCTCTTCTTCTGCTGTATCAGCTTGCCTTCTCCTTGGACGATGGTGTGCTGATGATGCCTTTGCCGTTTCACTGACTTCAGCACTGGCATATTGTAGCCAGAGCAGCGCTAAGCAGACGGTAACAAACAGAGTCACCGGGCCTTTCTCGGGGCTGCATCTTATTAACTAATCTGTGGGAAATGCTCTTTAGGCTGTTGAAGCACATGAGCTATTGCAACAATAAATTAAAGTAAACTGGAGGCAGCTCCGTGGCTCCTAACACAATAACCCATTACAAGTAGCCATTGCAAGGAGGGGGGGAAATATTCTGTAACTGAACAGAGGCATCTTGCTTTCAGATGGCATTTAGACTTTTGCTATAGTTCATCTCTCTTACTTATCTTTGGCATCAGCCTAAGAGCCTTAAACTCTAGATGCAAGGAATAATGTGTTTCTGTGATACTATCTAACAGAACAAGTAGTGAAAAATAACAGGGAGCATTCTCTGGCATTGTCAAATTTCTACATCTTCCCCTCTTCCCCCTCAGGAGGATAATAATTGACCTATCAGAGTAAGAAGAGTTTCCAGTTAAATGTTAGAAATCACAAATATCAGGTTGCCGAAAACATTGTAGATTTACATTGCAGGCTCGTATGCTAATAATATAAAATCAAATGTCTTCTTTACAGTGAATTAACTCCTAAGAGGAACTTTAAGATTTCCACATAACGCAATTGTCTCACTTTATGGCTTGATTATACATTTTAACTTATAAAATCTGCCCAATATGTGAAGGCACCCTGCAGGGCTATCAAAACACATGAGGGGAAAAATGGAATATCTGATCTGGTTCTCTGTTCTTCATTTATCCCATGAAAACAATGAACTCCTTTCACAAAGCAATAGGAGCCTTTATGAATATATCAAGCCTTTATGAATATATCAGCCGCACAATGTTGACATCTCGGTCCAGCAATGGCATAGTTGGTAAGAAGGGGTCTACTCCCTCTGTAAGGACCTAGGGAAGCTCATATCCATGAGGAAGGGTGGCTCTCAAGTTATTTGGCAAGGCAGCTCTCAACCAATCTGTCTGCTGGAGAGGCTTGTGATGCTGCCTCTTCCTGCCTTAGCTCATCAGGATCACACAGACTTCAGATACCACAGTGGGTAATAATCACAATAAAATATTATGATTTCGGATTGTCAAAGCAATGTTTTCTGATTAGCTCTAAGTACCAGTGCTGATATTTTATGTCATTTCCATATACCCTGATTAGTTTTTAAAGTAATGTTTATGTCAGTTTAGCTTTTCAGAAAGTGTGCATACCACAGGGACATGGAATATCGAATGTAACTTAGCCATTTGGGATAGCCATTTTTTTATTACAATTGCTTCTTTAAAAGAGGGGTGTAATTTTTAAAATAGACATTCCTACCCAATAGGAAGATCATTCAAGTGTTTTTATTTATCAGAGCATTTTGTGCTTACTTTAAAACACATTTTATAGTCCTTAGAGAAATTCATAATGCGCTCAGTGAAAACATTTGCAAATGATGTAATCAAGAGATCGGTGGGTCGAAATGAATAGTTTAAGCTTTCCTTCTAATGATATTTATGATGCTGTACATTAATAATCACCACAACACTATAGAAAGAGGGACCCAGAGATAGTGACAAGGTAATAAAGGCCATTACTTTATTTGGCAGAATAATGTGCAGAAGAGATAACTGTGTAAGAAACTTTGCCGTTCTTGGAAAGGGTTATCAGAATAACCTGGCTGGACATTCCCTCAATGAATGGAATAAGAGCTCCTCTGACACATTACACAAAATAGGCGATAAAATTCTAGACTGTACCATTTTAGATTGCAATTGGTGGAGGTGGGGGGGGGGTCATAGTTTTGAGTGTTTTCTTAAGGAAAAAAATTCCTAAAACATCAAGGAGAAGTTTTGTTAAGGTACTTGTAGGGTACTGGGGGAGCATTCAAAAAACTATGACCTGAAATGGTATAGCCCAGAATGCAGCTACTTTGCATTGCATCTCATCCTACGTAAAGGATGAGGTGCAATGCAAAGTAGCTGAATTCTGGACTATACCAGAATGTAAAGGTACCCTGTTGCATTACCTTCCAAGCTTGTGACTGACAACCAGGGCACCTGTTAAACATTCCTTGAAGTTATCTCTGAAGAAGCCAACTAAGCACAATCCTAGATTAGCCATATTAACCTGCCTGCGCCATAGGTAAACAAACTGGAAAATAAATAACAGTTTTAGCATTGCTATAGCATAATATGCAATTCTGCTAACAGTTCACATTGGCAAGAAAAGACTGTGTTAGAAAGGCCTTCTTTTTCTTTGCCAGCTCTACATTATAGGTGGCAATGGGTTTTGTCAGACAGGTCAGGCTGAAAAGTGGAAAAATTCAAATTTTAAGAAAGGGGAATTAAGACTTTTTAAAAGGATTGCATGGGTACAGAGAGCTGAAAGATTTGCCTTCATTATCTAAACTCTTTTTTCTTCTGAAACCAGAAGTAAATTAAACTGGGAGAAAAATCCCTGTGGGGAGGGGTTACACAGAGGTAAATGACAGTGGGGCGGAAGGGAAAGGGCTCAGTTTTAGAAATACAGCTGCCTGTATTAACTGCTGTTTCCTAGCAGGAATGATATTATTTTTGCAAATATACCAGCTAATAGTCTCACCATTGAAACAAGCCAGTTTCACCAATGAAATTAGTGGTGCCTCGTACTTCTTAACATACAGGAGGAGCAGATTCTGATCAAATAATGTACCATTCTAATTTGTTTCCTGAATGTGAATAAGACAAAAACTAAATAAATCTGAGAATTATTTATATCTGTCATTGAAGCAAAGGGGAGCAGCTGTTGAATAGTGCCCAGTTAATTCTATCTAAGAGTTCCAGCTAGGAACAATATTGTCTCCAAATGAAGTAGCAAAGAAACTCTAGAAAAACATGAATTAAAGTGTTCAGAATTTGAGATTGGTCAGATAAATTGAGTCAACATCTTTTTCAACATCTGTTGCAGTAAGGCTTTTGACAAAGTCCCCCATGATATTCTCATGAGGAAGCTGGTAAAATGTGGGTTGGACAAGGTAACTGTTAGGTGGATTTGTAGCTGGTTGACTGACAGAACCCAAAGAGTACTCATTAATGGTTCCTTGTCATCCTGGAAAAAGCGTCAAGTGGGGTGCTGCAGGATTCTGTCCTGGGCCCAGTGTTGTTCAACATCTTTATAAATGACTTGGATGAAGGAATTGAGGGGATGCTCATCAAATTAGCAGATGACATCAAACTGGGAGGGGTTACTAATGCTGTAGAAGACAGAATCAGAATTCAAAATGACCTTAACAGATTGGAGAACTGAGCACAAGCTAACAAAATGAATTTCAATAGAACCAGATGCAGAAATATAGGCTGGGGGGCACCTGGCTTACTAGTGGTACATGTGAAAAGGATCTAGGGGTCTTGGTGGGCCACAAGCTTAACATGAGTCAACAGTGTGATGCAGCTGCAAAAAAAGCTAATGCTACTCTAGGCTTCATCAACAGAAGTCTAGTGTCTGGATCAAGGGAAGTAATAGTCTCACTCTATTCTGCCTTGGTCAGACCTGGAATACTGTGTCCAATTCTGGGCACCACAATTTAAAATGGATGTTTACAAGCTGGAACATGTGCAGAGGAGGGCAACCAAGATGATCAAGGGTCTGGAAATCAAGACTTATGAGCAGCGCTTGAAGGAGCTAGGTATGCTTAGCCTGGGGAAGAGGAGACTGAGAGGAGATATGAAAGCCATCTCCAAATATCTTAAGGGTTCCATCTTAACGATGGAGAAGGGAGCAAGCTTGTTTCCTCCGGCTCTGGATGGTAGGACTCAAACGAATGGCTTCAAGTTGCAAGAAAGGAAACTCTGACTAAACATTTGGAAAAACTTTCTGACAGTAAGAGCCGTTCAGCAGTGCAAGAGACTCCCACGAGAGCTGGTGGACTCTCGTTCCTTGGAGGTTTTTAAACAGAGGTTGGATGGCCATCTGCCATGGATGCTTTAGCTGAGATTCCTGCATTGCAGGGGGTTGGACTAGATCATCCTTGGGGTCCCTTCCAACTCTAAGGGTCTATGGTTCTCTGAAGAAAGACATGTTTGGATTTTATTTTATTAGAAGTTTTAGCAAGCTATTAAAATACATTTTCTTACACACACAAGGTTTAAACCATTTGTCTACTTAACATGAAGCTGCTTCTGGTATTTCAAATCCTGGACTGCAAAATCAACCTATCTCCTCCATCCTCTGTGTTAGAGCATCACCCTGATTATATTAGAGTTGCCAAAACATCCTGAAAGTTGCAGGGCTTTTTAAAATGAAATCACCGAAATGGCTGAGCTTTTAAAGGAGAGACACCTACATTATTGACAAACGCCAGAGTTGTTGAGCTCAGACATCAGTTCCGCCACTGAAATCCCAGCAATGTCCAGGAAAATCCAGGTGTATGGCAGTCCTAGATTATATGCAATAAATAAATGAATAAATAAGTTTTTGTCCAATGTTTCTGTCACTGGATGCTATGTGATAGTATTATTTCTTTGCATTTTGTATTGCTGAACACACACACAAGCAATGATTGAAACTTCATAAGAAATGTGTCTGTGTCTGTGTAAGTGTAAAGAAGTACAGTGGAAGATATTTTTACAGCATTTTCACAGCATTTGTGGCCTCAAGTTCTTCCTCAACGAGACCTTAAGAAATTCACTGGTTATGCATTAAATTCTTTTGACCCACATCCAAATGCAAGCTCATCCAGGCCCACATTGTGTCTCCCACCTCCTGGTAAAGCAGCAAGGATCATAACAAAATTGGTACTGTACAGCTGCAGGTCACTTGTCCATACTGGCACATCAGACTCAATTTATTATATGCCTTTGGGCATGAAGAGGTAGAGGTTTTTGTTCAGAAATCCTCCTTTCTAGAGAGAACAGCACTGACTGAACATAAATTCCTTCCCAAAGTCCAGCTAGCCAATTGTCACAAAATGCAGCATTTTTCCAGGATGACATTTGAAGTTACAAATTGTATTTCTACCAGAGGTAGTATAGCACAAATGGTCATTTTGACTGAAATCCTGCACACACTTACCTGGAACTAAGATTGATTGTGTGCAATAGTATGGCAGTAAACATGCCAAGATTGTGCATACCTCAGTATTTCTTTCTCACTGCTGGTATGTCCATTGATATGCCTGTCATCGATAGAGCAGTCTGACTAGGAAAGGAGAACTTTCCTCTGCCTCATATTCACTACACATCAACCTGATTTTGGAGTCTGATGCTCAATTACAAATCACCAGAAAAGGGGACATTCATCACCAAAAAAGGACGGGAACTACTTTCATAAAATTTAAATATGCTAATTTATATGTATAAATGCAAATATACAAATGATTGCTACAATTTAAATTTAAGTACAACACATCTCACCATAGTGGGGAAGACTGTGGTCAGCTGAATTGTGTGCCTGCTCAGTCTGCTGTCAAGGTGGTCACTATTGATGGGCAAATTGAATACCCCTGGTCACCCCGCTTTTGGTTCCTTATATTTAAACTAGGCTTGGACAAGTAAGTCAATAAAAATGACTTTTTCAAATAAAGGACTGTCCTCTGACAGCCCTTCAGATACAGACCTGTCCTCTGTAAAGTAGGGCACGTGGCCACCCTATGGCTGAATGCAATGTGCATTCAGGCCTAAAGGGTTGTACCCAACTAAGCCCTGCTCAGAGTAGACTCAATGAAATTACTGGGTCTAAGTTAGCCATGTCTGCTAAGTTCAGTGAGCTAAAGATACAACCCATTGACGCGCAGCGTAAATTAACACAGTGGTACATCTGGATGCGAACGGGATCCGTTCCGGAGCCCTGTTCGCATCCTGAGTAGAATATATGACACGACTGCGCATCTGCGCGTTTTGCTGCTTCCGCACATGTGCGTGATGTAATTTTGAGCATCTGCGCATGCGCGAGTGGCGAAACCCGGAAGTAACACACTCCATTACTTCTGGATCGCTGTGGAGTGTAACTTGAAAACGCTCAACCTGAAGCACATTTAACCAAGGTATGACTGTAATGCAGAGTTTTTAAGTGAAAGAATAAGAGCTTTACTGAGTTAAAATGAACTTCTTCATAAACAACATTGACTGAGATTACATACTGACTCTGCTCATAACTGAGGCAGACTGACTCTGACTGAAATCTTACAGAGAACACAGAGACAAAATGGCTGCTACTTATAAGGAGAATGAGTCACATGTCAGTTGGCAGTTAGGCCTGAATAACTTTAGTAGGCCCAGCAGGCCCAGCACTTCCCAGCCTGTTTATATTTCTGCTCTCTAGGTCTTTGGGGAGTGTCATGTGACAAAGACACATGAGAGCAGAAGCAGCAAAGCAGGCTGGGAAGTGCTGGGACTGTACAGTCATTTGGGCCTACTCAAGTTATTCAGGCCTAACTGCCAACTGCTGAGTCACTCTGACATGTGACTTGGCGGCCATTTTCTCTCTGTGTTCTCTGTAAGATTTCAGTTAGGGTCAGTTTGCCTCAGTTATGAGCGGAGTCAGTATGTAATCTCAGTCAATGTTGTTTATGAATAAGTTTATTTTAACTCAGCAAAGCTCTTCTTCTTTCACTTTAAAACTCTGCATTATTAATTTCCGCTTCACGTCACCCACAGGGTCCAAAGTACCTGAAGTCCGTGGCTGGAGCTGTGAGGAATTGTGGGAAAGAGGACTCCCATCATCTGGCTTGGGCTTATCAGAGTTGGCATCCAACAATACCTGCAAAGAGAATTTTGTATTAAGGAAGCAAGGTATTCATCCCAGACAAAGCCACCTTCATAATGCCAGGCCTGCTAGTAACCAACATACAGTGGTACCTCAGGTTAAGTACTTAATTTGTTCTGGAGGTCTGCTCTTAACCTGAAACTGTTCTTAACCTGAAGCACCACTTTAGCTAATGGGGCCTCCCACTGCTGCTGCACCACCGGAGCACAATTTCTGTTCTCATCCTGAAGCAAAGTTCTTAACCCAAGGTACTATGTCTGGGTTAGCGGAGTCTGTAACGTGAAGTGTATTTAACCTGAAGCGTATGTAACCTGAGGTACCACTGTACTTCTTTTTCAAGCTTGAAGAGGACTCCAAGTCCTTTTCTAGGCCAGATCCCATCCCTTAACTATGAGGTTCCTTGTTCAAACATTAGAATCTCTGATAATGTTGAATATTCCTTCATGTTAACCACACTGGCCCATGGAAGTCAAACAACTTGCCATGCTAGCTCTCTCAACATAATCGCTAATGATTTAAACACCATACCAAAAGTTTGCTCGGTTGTTACCTAGTTTGCAGGTGAGATGATGAGGAAGTGGGGCAGGATGCTGAAAAGGGACAGTTGTGAACATCCCCATCTCTGAGCGGCAGACGACTCCAGGGCTGCCTGCGCTTAGCCTGGGGTCAGTTTCCTTGGAATGAAGACGGGGGTGTCTTTGGGATATTAAGCCTTGCTTGCACATGGATGCTAACATAGATGCTAGGATGAAGCGTTTCACGGCAGTGACCCTCCAACCGATCTTGCTTCCCCATTAGCTTCCCAGGGTTGCCCCAGGCCAAAGCTCTGGGTCCAGCTCAGAGCAAGACAATCTCCTGCCTCTCCAGATTCCAGCATCCTCCCATCTCTATGCCTCTATGTCTCCATCTTGGGATGACGGGGCATCCCTCCAGGGAAGTGTGTAGAGATTTCCCTTACTAGCTTACTTTTCACAAACCAAATGACCTATTTCTCTTTTTAACAAAAATATTATTCATTTTTTACAAAATGATTTTTTACACATTTTAACATAAACCATAAGATCCATATTTACCCTTTTTAAAAAATATATTTTTAATAAAATAATTACAATTATAAAGAAATAAAGTGATGGGAAGGGGGGAAATGAGGGGGGAAAGAACAAAGGTGCTTATAAAAAAGAAGGAACAAAAATAATATACAAAATACTATCTAGCATAGTGTTATCTACCCTTGAATGCTCCATATTTTGCCTATACCATTCTATACATCCATTTTAACCTATCTATCTCACTAAAAAAAGTCCTGTTTGCTGTTTTAAGTCCTGAAAGAGTCAATAAAAAGTGTCCAGTCCTTAAATTCACTGCTAGATGGAGGGTCGATGTTGTAGGTGTTGTCTTCAGGGCAGCTCCTTTCCCGGATGATGACATTCTTGCGGGGGTCTTTTCTCCGGAGGTCTCCCCCCCAGGCTCCAGCAGATAGGCCGCTGTTTCCCATCACGGTTTTGTTCCATGCAAGAAAGAGAGAAAAGAGATTATGTTAGAAAGGGTATTAAATCTCATGAATGTTAGTCCCTCTAGTTGCCCCCAACATAATCCCTGCTGTTGGTGGGGAAAAAAAATTAAAAAGGGGGAGGTGTTTTCTAACAAAGAAATGGAAGAAAGTTACTGTTGGGGGGGTTGCCTGCCACCCCTCAATCAAGAGGATGGCAGAGAGTCTTGCAAGGAACCGGACCCTGGGCGTACACCAGCAACTGGGGGAGCCTGCCTGTCCTGGGACGGCACCCCTAACAAAGGGGAAACAACAAAGATAAGATTGTCCCTTTGGGGGCGGCACTTAGGGGGTGGGGCCAGATCATGGGCCAGCCCCCTTGTGTTAACATGACTTTTAACAAATATGGGGTTTTATCTTGGGTGGGTGCTGTTTGATTTGCAGGGCGGGGTTGTTCTAAACAGTTGTTAAATGTGATATGTTGATTTAGATTTTGTATTTGTGGGCTAGAGTGTTGTTTTCGGGGCTTTTGTATTGTTTATTCGTTGTGCTTTTTTTTTTTTATTATGTTCTGATATTTTTATCATGAATTTTGTGCAGTGATTATTTTTATTATGTATTTTGTGCTTCGTATACTGCAGCTTGGTGTTGTGAACCACCCTGAGATTCAAAATCCATCAATAAAAACAACAATCAAGAACAACATCAACAAGAAACACAACAACAACAAAAAGGTTTCCTACCGCTATGTATGGAGGGTCGTGAGGGCAGCACCACTCCTCTTGGTCGATCCTGATGGCGTTGATGTTCCTGGTGCTGGTCCAGACTGGATCCCGCGGAGAGCAGAAGATGGAATCTCTGCAGCACAACTCTGATGTCCACGTTGCCTTGGCTTGGCGCTACTGCGGATGTTCTGCCAGGAGGAAAAAGGGGCTCCTTGAGAAACGTCACATCCAAACAGCCCACCAGATGTCCAAATAGCCCACCAGATCCTGCGGGTAAGGTTCCCTGTGAACACAGCGGAGCAGCCTCCTCACAAGGCGCTGGACCCTGCCTTTCTGCCGATGTTTACAGGCCCGCTGCATGATGTTCAGGCAGCTCCTCCCTGTCCTCCTGAGCCCTTCTTCCTCATGCTGCTGCATCTCTTCCAGCCCTGAGTGGCAAGGGAGAAAGGTTGAGCAAGGTGGAGATGCATAGGAAAAGAGCCATCCATCAAAAATATTAAGACAGCCATCGGGTGGCCCCAGCAATCGGGCCGGGGAGGTGCGCTGGTTGTAGGTTGGGATGCAGGAGTCCACAGGGTATCCACCCCAACCAGGACACAAGCAGTGGTGGTTCCCCTTGAGGAAGAGGAATCAGCTTTTCACAAGGCAAAAACTTGCAAAGCACCCCCACCAGAGCTCCTCCCAGGACCAGGGTGTGGGGTAGGGGAATATTTGTGTGTGAGAGAGGGCATTCCAATCCTCTTTGCATGTTCATCTTGTGGCACCTTTGTCTGCACATACATCTGGGAATCTGCCTTCCCCTAAAGCCCTTTCTCAGCAGAAGCATCCCTCCCTGGCCTCCGTACATCTCACTTACATGTGCCATAGGATGCCATGTCTTGGCTCTGGATGAAACTGGCATCCCGGAAAGCCAGATGACCTAGAGAGACAGGGCAAGAAAAGGGACATCACCTCGGTGCAAAGCAGTGGAGGCAGGGGCAGCTTGACAGGTATGCTCTGATGCGTCTAGAGGCCTCCACCCTCGTGGAGCAGTCAGAGCAAGATCTGGGCGCAGATGGACCCCTATCTAGCAAGCGGCCTGGGGACATGGCCATCCTCCCTGCCATTGTTTCCAAGACGTTTCTGTCCATCCCTACCAGGGAAGGATGTTGCTTGACTTACCCAGAAGCAGAGCTGCCACCCTGGAGACTGCTGGCAGCCTGTTGGCAGACGGCTTTGTACATGTCAAGGCAGCACTCCGAAGGATGTTCTTGCTGAAGGTCTTGCTCTGTTGGCAAAGACAAAGGAGAAGTGGCATCAGACAGGCTTGAGAGTGCACCCCCAAGGACATCCCTGGGCAAAGCTGCCAACGAACCAGAGGGACCTTACCAGATGCTTGGCAGCCTGGTGGAGAGCAAAGTGGAGGCTAAATTTGTTGGGATGCGCCCACCACTTGACTTGTGGGGCTAGATGGGAAAGAGCCCTCCTTGCGGCCTGCAACACAAGAAGAGAAGAGGGTTACAAATTGCCATAAAAGAAATCTTGAAAACTCCTGAGAACAATCCCTCCCTCCTACTTGGCCACCTCATCCTCGTCTTCGAGGTGAATGAGGACGACGACCAGTTCATGAATGGCTTCTTCTTCTGTTGTTATTATGGGAAGCCTTTGGTCTCTCACCCAGCCCCGAAGCAGCCCCAGATGTTGGATGGCTGAGGCCCAGACAGAGTCTTCCTCCTGTAGGCAGAAAACATCAGAGATTGTGTTTCTCATCAGAGCAGTTTCTTTTCGCCTGCCCACCGGGGTGTTTTGAGGCTGCTCAGCCCCCTATCCTCCTCCCCCTGTGTTTTCCAGGCAGGCTTCCAAGAGAAGGTGCTCCAGAGGAACACCCTCCTGAAGCCAGAGAATCTCCACTGCATGCCAGTCTAAACACCACCCTTCCTCTTCCAAAGCATTCCTCCTCCACTGTGTGTGATGTCATGTGTTCCCTAATACTCACATGGGCAGCCAGACCGCAGTAGGTTGCCGCCAGCATCTTCATCTCTTCCTCTCCCAGCTCCCTGGAGAGGTAGGCTTGGTCTACCAGGTGCATCAAGTCTGGGAGGACATCGGCGTCTGCAGAAGGGAGGGAATCCAGCAGCAACAGCCGCAGAAGCGAAGGGTCCTACACAAAAGAGAGCATCTTTTCAAAGGTCTGAAGGGCCCCACATTTTTTCTTTTAGCACAGGCCCTTCAGCATTATGTCAGCAAAAGAGTGCTGGGCCATGATTAGAAATGGGATCTGTACCCCCCTCCCTCCCTCTGAGCATCACTTGCCATGTCAGAGTCCAGAAGCAGGGATATCCCTCTGACGCTGAGCTTCCGGACTTGCAGGTGGTCATGTTCCAGCCAGGTGAGGAGCTGCTCCAGTGTATCCTCACAGGGTTAGATCTGCAGACGGCAGCTGAGCAGCTAAAGAGGCCCAAAGAGAAAGAAACTCTTCGGTGATGAGAGGTTGAGGCAGATTCTCTTTTTATCCACCATCTGTAGTTCTTCACAGAGCAAAGCCACTGAAGTGAATGGACCCATGTTTGTCATGGACATCAAATCCAATGGGTCTACTCTGAGGAACACTAAAACAGGCAACAGTCCTTAGGCTCAAAGTAGCCTTGACAAAAGCCACAGAATATGGAAGCTAAAGACAGCTGCAAGGTCCAAATTCTGATGAAGGCTGGTTGGGGAACCAAGGACACAAAGGGAACCGAAGAACACAAAGCCCAACACTCGGCAGAAACCAAGCCAGGGCCTCCTTGCTGCACCCATTTCCTCCCGCGTCAGTCCCCCTCACCTCGATGTAGATAGCTGCCGCTACTTGTGGCATTCTGGCAAACTCCTGGTCCTCGAGAGCAGCAGTGATGTTTTCTACCATGGGAGGGATCCACCAGCGTCGCTTTCCGACAGCTCTGAAATGGAGAAGCAGATATTGGTAAGGAAGGGAGAGACACTGTAGGAAGCAAACAGGGGCACAGTCCGATCCTGTGCCTTCAACTCCGTTTGCCAGACCATTGGAAGGTCACCCTGTTCTTCCTCTTGCCTCACCATGGCAGACAACCCCTGGCTGAAATTCTCCAGGCAGAAAAGTTGGTCTATGATGGCCGTCTCTACTTCCTCTCCAGTGGTGCCGAGAAGGAGGTACAGAACTTCCTTAGCCCCTCTGTAACAAAAGCAAGGCCAGTTTTACCAGGAGGGTCATTGCCACACACTCACATTCCTTCCCCATTCTTCCTCCCTAACAGCCGCCTGAAGGAGAGCCTCCCTTAGAAAACCAAGTTGGACTGGAAACCCCCAGAGGCTGAAGGGAAAATGACTCCATTGGCCCCTTTGCAACACACTACTCACCCAAGGAATTCCTGGTCGTAGTGGAAGTTGACAACCATCCCCAGGAGAGCGATCAGCAGCTGTGGGAAATTCCAGCGCACAGCTGCCTTGTATTCCTCTATCCTGAGGATGGCGTGGAACAGGCTGGTGAGATGTTGTTGTAGAAGAGAGAGGTGCAAGTCACTTTCCCTGCTTTTCTGCAGAATACAGAAACCCCTCGATATTACCCTGGTAAGAAGGAAGCCAGAAAGCAGGTGGTTCGTTCTTACCACTTGGGTGGCAGATTCTACCAAGGGGCTTTGGTAAAGCTGCTCGGCCATGAGATGGAGCAGTTGTTCTTGGTTGGCTGATGCCAAAACCTCCTTCCATACTCTCTCGCAGTCTCTGTGAATGCAAAAACAAGAGCAATGGTCAGATTCAAGTCTTCTGCTTGCTGCCATGCTCCAGAGAGAGGAAATGGCAGCAAGGGCTTTCTGAGCAAGCCCTGCAGCTTGCCAACCTTCCCCTTAGCCCAGTAGAACCTGGAGGGCTCCATACCCGAAAGGAAACTGGAGGAGGTATTCAACCACTTTCTCCAGGTGGTGGTGTGACAAGATGGAGAAAGTGAAGAAGGCCATGTTTCTGCCCTCCACTGTAGGCCCCTGGGTGATTTTGTAGAAGGCCTCCAGCAGCACCTCCACCTGTCAGAGAAAAGGAGAGGGTTGCTTGGAGAGTACAAGGAAGTGGGGCTGTCTGCAGGCGGATCCCTCCATCCCTCATAGAAAGAGGGACCCTTGACCTGTGCCACCACAGCCATCTTCCTTCAAAGGTCCTTGGGAGTATTGGACACAGGCAGCTCCAGGGAACCAGTTCCCCTCTCCATTGTGGGCCAAGAGAAAAGCTTACCAGTCTGCTCCCAGGAGGAGGAGGATTCCCCATTCCTGAACCCATGTTTCTCAGGACCCTTGGCTGAGCTTCTTGTCCTGACATTGCCAGGGCCTTCTCAACAAACATGTGTCCTGGACACCCAATGGCATTAGGTTGCCTCCCCTACACCAAAGCGGAGATTCTTCTTCTCTCCTACCTTTGAAGACACCTTACCTCTACTGCTTTGCTGCTAAACTGCTTGATGAACTCTTGCAGCAGGTGGGAGATGTCCAAGGGGTTGAAGCTGCTCTCAAGAACCAGGTTGCTGGCCAGGAAGCACATGGCCTCCAAGAGCTGCTCCGCAGGGAGTAAGACACCAAAGACCTGAAGCAAGAGAGGAAGGTCAGAGATGCCCACAGGGCAGGGCTGGGGAGCAGAAACCCCAAGTGCTTTCTCTGCGGAACCCAGAACATGTGGCTTGAGAGACCGCTGTGCCTGGTGTAACAGCGACTTACCCTGGCAAGAGAGTAACAGTTATTCACGAACAATTCAGGAACCGGTCCTCCGGTGGATTTGAGGACCTTCTCAGCTCTGATGATGAGCGTTTGGTTCCATGATGTTCGTGCTAGCATCTCTGCAAAGGAAAGCCAAAGTTAGTTCGGGTCTTGCTCACCCCACCCCATGCTGCGATGCATTCTTCCAGTCTCACCTTTGTTGCACCGCAGGATGGGCAGAAGATGGCAGAGGGCCTCTGCTGCCCGCTGCCTGCACTCCAGGTCTGGATCCAATGCACACAGATAGGAAATCGCCACCAGTTGGCCAAGGGAGGATGCAGGAAGCACTACCGATGGCTGAGAAGAAACCCAGAGAAGGGCCTGATAAGAGAAGCAACCCTTCACCATTTTTCATAAAACATTTTTATTAAATCTTCAAAACATTCCAAAGCACTTAGCATCCTATACAGAAAATATCAATTTATTTTTGACTTCCCACCCCTCCTTTCCTGATGTTTGCTTTTTACTTCTTTTATCAGCTGTTTTACTCACTAGGATTCATTCTGCTATGGCCCAGCTCTGTTCTTAAAATTGGGTATGTGCTGGGATGCCTGATTATCCCTTGGGCACCTTGCAGGGTGGGCCTAGAAGGAGCAGCCTGAAGGCCTTGACAGCCCTGCATGGTTGCAATGCTTTGCTTCAGTAACTCACATATTCCTGGATCTTCTGCAGGAGGTCGGAAAGCTCTCAGAGCGCCTTCCTTCGGACCATCTTCCCACTCTTTATCGTGGTGATGACATCCGTAAGTCTAGTCTTCAGCTGGTCCTTGCTGAAGCCTTCGGGAGGAACATCAGCCGCATCCGGTGAACCTGTGGTTGGGATGCTGAGGGGAGAGAGGAGTAGCACTTGTGTAAAAAGGTTTTATTGCCTCCCATCCTTCAAAGACCCCAAGCACCACCACCATAGAAATGGATGGGGGGGGGGCTTTTGAAAGCAATTGATGATTGGGGGGAGGGGATTAGCACAGCATTACCTTGGAGGAAGATCCTCCCCTTCTTTCAGGCTGATTTCCGATATTTGATCTTCATCGAAATCAATTCCCTGTCCACAAGAAAAGAGAAACAGGAACATCAGAATGTGAGGAGTGGATCAGACCCATTCATGGTTTTGTGTTGATCAGGAAAGTGCAGGCTAGGTAGGTTGGGAAAGAAACTGAAAATATCTGTCCTCAATTTCCTTAGAGACCTTATTCATCCATTCATTCCTTTAGAGCATTTGTACCCCTCTCCTAAGCCGAAAAGGCTCCAAGAGAGCCTTCCATGAAATCAAATGCAAGAAACTCCCTAATCGCAGACTTCTATTGTAATAAACAATCTGACCAACAGAAATACAACACACAAGGAAAGGGGGCAAACTTAGGGCAGAGGAAAAGACAACTCACAAGCTCAGGCCCCAGGGTCTAGAATGCTGTTCTCATATCTCCCACTGAGGCAGCCTGATGAAATGGCTGCCGCCACATGACAGTTGGGGGACAGGTAGGCAGCAGGGCTCCCTGCATATGCTCTGCAGAAAAACCAGATCCATCCGGCATCCCCTCCACTGGGCCAGCTGCTCACACTCTTTTCTTCTTCTGTTTTTCCCTTTCCCTCCAAACTATAGTACAAAGATAACATCCATCATATGCAGAAATATAAATGAAGCACCTCCCAGATTCACATGTATATAAATCAGAAGGAATCCTCTGTTCAAAATAATATTCAATCGACTGCAATATAGAACACTAAATTTTCCTTTTCGGCATTCCTTCTCCCCTTCCTACAACTTGGGCAAAGCTCAACCCTTTCTTTGACTTTGGATAGCTCTTTGCCAAACTCGGTGAGACCATTAATCTAGGTTCTAGAGTTAAGTCCCCTGGCCATGGCAACCTCCACTTACCTCCAGGAATCTTTGGGACGCCATCTTCTAATGTAGTGACTGAGCGAAGGTCACTACAGGCCACCACTGCAAACCTTGAGATGCTGAGGATGCAGGAATCTCAGTTCAAACGGTCACAAGTTCAATTGCTAGGCAACGGCCCTTGAGAACATGGAATTCACGGCCTCAGTGCCAAGGTTCTAGGAGACTCCGTGTGGCCTAGTAGACTTCATGATTAGACCTTATGGATAAGTTAGCTAGCTAAATGGATACTTTTGTGCCAGTCTCAATAATGGTGGAATTTAATTGATGGGATGTTGTTTTGTTAACTGGCTAATGTGAAGATAAATGCTATGATTTCTGAAATGTTTTAATAATGGATTTCATACAGTATGCTTATGCCATTTTATATACCTTTGTTCTATTGTTGTATTGATGTTTGTGTTGTAATGTTATTGTAAACTGCATTGAACATTGCTGGGAAAGCATATAGACAAACTTGATAATGATAAAATATAATAATAATGATAAATCTGTAGGGTATTTTACATAAAAGCTGCTGAGGCTGAGATTGACTTGCCCATGGCCATACAAAGGTTCCATGTGATTCAACCTGGTTCTCCCATATGCAAAGCTATCACTATCCACTGCCTCCAGAATTGGAACATTAAAGCCCACACTTCCTGTTGCCGCTGGTTCATTTGAAATGATTCATGCATTGTAGTCATTAAAAAAAAGTTTGAAGGGTAAAGCTAAGATGCTGAAAAGCAGGAGAAAATTGCACAGATTTCTTATCCTTCATTTGAGTGAATGTGTATGTTTTTTGATCATCTTGAGAGAAAACTGTTGACCACATGTGTTGAAATACAAGGCACACCATATGGCTGAAAGCATTTCCTTGTGGCTGTTTACATCTTCACACTAGTTGTCTCTAGCTTTTACCTGAACTTTCCCTGAAAAACGAATGTGGTAGCATTTTCACAAGACAGAGACGGTGAGTCAGGCCTCTTTTAATCACGTTGATTGCCCAGTTTGTCATATGCCAAACTTCTGTTCTTATCCTCAAGAATAAAATTATGTTGTTATTGTAGCAGTTCTCCTTTCTGCACTGACTGTAAAACAGTACGCTCTAGTGGTAGAACACACACACCAGTTGAGACTGAGTATTTTGACGTAAGGCTAGTTCACACATACAGGGCAAATCTGCCCATTTTAGTTTCTCTTAGTTTTTCATTTTTCA
This sequence comes from Podarcis tiliguerta, assembly GCF_965153285.1. Taxonomy (NCBI): domain Eukaryota; kingdom Metazoa; phylum Chordata; class Lepidosauria; order Squamata; family Lacertidae; genus Podarcis; species Podarcis tiliguerta. The sequence continues at coordinate 4,646,663 of NC_139544.1, read as the reverse complement.
GACACAGGCAGTCTGGAGGGAGAGACTTATGCTATGCATGAATGACCCTCAAAGGTGGACACAATGAGGCAAAATACTTGTACGGTTTTAAAACAAGAACAATGGGAGTTGTTCCACTGGTGTCAAGGTTCATCTTCATGTAACAAGAAACCTACACAAAAAGGGCAGGATGGTGGAAGCTTCTAAATGTCTAGCAAATGCTTATATTTTCATATTGAAATGCCCTCAGTTTTGGGAGCCCTGACTAAATATGCCATTGCCAAAGCATCCAGGATTTTATGCATTTAATTCAAATCTTGCAGACCCAAACTAGAAGCTGAAGCGCAAAACATGGGCTTGGTAGCAGTGCTGGTGGCCAGGACAGAAGGCAGGTGAAGGCTGAGCTAAATACAGTAGTACCTCTGGTTGTGAATGGAATCCGTTCCAGAGGCCCGTTCGCAACATGAAAAGAGTGCAACCTGCAGCGGTGCGTCTGCGCACGTGCAGGTTGCGATTCGCTGCTTCTCCGCATGCATGTGACGTCATTTTGCACTTCTGTGCATGCGCGAGCGGCAAAACCCGGAAGTAACCCTTTCTGGTACTTCCGGGTCACCGCAGGATGTAACCTGAAAGAACATAACATGAAGCAAACGTAAACGTATGACTGTACAGACAAATGTATTTTGTTGTAAATAGGAAGGTAGGGTGGCAGCTGGCTGAAGGCAGTCTGAAGGTGGTGAGGCAGTGACCCATTTGCCTTAATGGAACAGCCTCCACTGCATAGGTGTAGTTTGACCACCTTCAGTGCAAGAAACACTTGTGAATGTCATGGTTGTACCTGGGGAATCTCTCAGAGGTCATGTGGTGTTCAGTACAACAAGACCCACCAGTGTGATGTGACTTATCTAACTTAGAAAAAAGAACCCCACTGCCATTATCAACAGCAAGCATAGGCAAACTTGGCCCTCCAGATGTTTTGGGACTACAACTCCCATCATCCCTAGCTAACAGGACCAGTGGTCAGGGATGATGGGAGTTGTAGTCCCAAAATAGCTGGAGGGCTAAGTTTGCCTGTGCCTGATCAAGAGGCCCAAGAGGTGAGGCTCCACCTAAGTGTCAGCAGGTACTATAGGGTAAAGGTACCCCTGCCCGTACGGGCCAGTCTTGACAGACTCTAGGGTTGTGCGCCCATCTCACTCAAGAGGCCGGGGGCCAGCGCTGTCCGGAGACACTTCCGGGTCACGTGGCCAGCGTGACATCGAGCCAGAGCCGCACACGGAAACGCCGTTTACCTTCCCGCTAGTAAGCAGTCCCTATTTATCTACTTGCACCCGGGAGTGCTTTTGAACTGCTAGGTTGGCAGGCGCTGGGACCGAAAAACGATCGGCAAGCCCTAGGCGCTGAGGCTTTTACCCACAGTGCCACCCGCGTCCCTCAGGTACTATAGGGGGACTATAGAGTTAAATAGCCATGATGAGATTAAGAGATCTAAGAAACCTTACACTTGTCATGGTTTATTGTGGGCAGGCCTGGAGAGAGACCCGCACCCCAGAAGCTACAGAGCACCAGAGCTTAATGGGGAAAAGAGTAGTCTTACAGAATAGTATGCATCCAGGGGTAGGGTAGGGAAGAAACTTTTTTCAAATCACATTAAATACAAGCCTGCCTAATTGACAGTATCCAAAACAATGAACAAACCAAAGCACAGCCATCCTTCCATTTTGCACTGCAGTTTTCCAGCTAAGTTCTATTTATAAAAATGTACAAACTCGGGTAAAGCCTCGTAAAAATGCATATATTGGTGAAAATAATGTACACAAGTGCATTATATTTGGGGAAACAGCTTTGCTAAAGTGTTATATTAGGATAATTTCACACTAAAAATACAGAGTTTTTTTATATAAAAACAAACTGATGTGGAAAACTGAATTTAAGATTAAAAAAATGAAAAACTGAGATAAACAAAAATGGATAGATTTGCCTATCCCTGGGTATTGACCAGCAAGGCCTTCAAAACTGGCTCTTCCCCATAAACTCTTGGTCATAATAAGAACAAGACATCTATAGAGCAGGGCTGGGGAAGGGGAGTGGCATTCCTGAAACCTAAGCGTCCAGCTTTGCCGCAGGGTATTCTTGGTTTTCTTCATTTTCTCCCTCTTTATGCCTGTGATTGCTTTGGGGCCTTTCCCTCTTCATTTTGTTCTTCCCAGTGGGGGAAAATGGCTTAGTTGTAATGCAGGAACGGTTTGGTGTGTTTCTCCCTTGCCCAATTGTCCACCTTAGGCTAATGTTAGTAAACATGCATTAAATACAAGCGCTTTAAATCTTGTCAGGGGTGTGCGTGTTGCGAGGATGAAAATTAGTTATTAGCCTAGCTTTTCATCCACGCATAATAGGATGCTAGAATCAGAGCTGTTTGCTTTGGGCCATGGGAAGCATCATGCTTGAAGATGTCTAGTTCTGAATGTACAAAGTGTAATATGTTTAAAATAAACAAACACAAGGCAGAGGCCCATTCTACATAATGAAAGCAAAATGTGGGCTCTTTACATATTATCTATTACATTTTCTGCAGTAACACAAGGAGGAGGGAGAACAGATGTTCTCTCTGTTTCTTCCATTTTGCAAAAAAAGGAGGAAAGAAACTTATCACAATAAATTTCTTATTCCACCTAAAAATATCTTTAAAAAAACAACTGCCATAAACCCATTATTTTGCACCTTTTCTCTCTCTGTCTGAAGTCACAGCAAGATTACTTCAATAATTCTGCATCAGAAATATTACAGATTCTGAAAGCAGAATATGTTATGTGGTTTACTCATCTAAGTATTCAAAACTCCAACGGGAAGCTCAGATTAGGAAATACGAATGCAGAAAGTTTGTAGGTATGAAACTTTGTTGAATTTACATTGTGCAGGGCTACTTGTTTCTTCCCTGGGTGTGGTTCCAGACTACAGTGGTACCTCGGGTTAAGTACTCAATTCGTTCCGGAGGTCCGTACTTAACCTGAAACTGTTCTTAACCTGAAGCACCACTTTAGCTAATGGGGCCTCCCGCTGCCGCCGTGCTGCCAGGGCATTATTTCTGTTCTCATCATGAAGCAAAGTTCTTAACCTGAAGCACTATTTCTGGGTTAGCGGAGTCTATAACCTGAAGCGTATGTAACCCAAGGTATTGCCATGCCCTTAAAATCAACAGGGCAGAGTGCCACATACTGCATTGTGTCTTTTCTATGCCTCAAAGGCTCATGGGATGCCTCTCCTTTCAGGTTATCCCCTTTCTGTCAATGTCACCTCCTCCTTTTCAGAGCCTGAGCTGCTCAGACAACTATTTCCCCCATTACGTGCAGTTGTTGCAGCTTTTACTAAAGTGTAAGGCGTTCTGTGATTGTGGATTTGTATTCATATTGTTAGGGTCACCCTTTTTACCAGTAGCAGATGGCATGGTAGGGTGGCCGTACTCTCCTGACCTCCCAACAGCTGAGTCACTGCTGCTTACTGGGAAGGAGAGGGCTGAGGTGGCAAGGAGGTCAGCATGGTGGAAAACTGAAAGGAGTGCTGGATTAGTTCTCTGTGTTTGCACCACACAGGCTCCCTGCCACGCCACCCTTCACCTTCCTGGTAAGCAGTAGTGTTGAAGCAATGATTCTTCAACATCAACTTCGTTGGACTGGTCATGTTGTGCAGATGCCCGATGATCGTCTTCCAAAACAACTACTCTATTCCGAATTTAAAAATGGAAAGCATAATGTTGGTGGTCAAGAAAAGAGGTTTAAAGACTGTCTCAAGGCAAATCTTTAAAAATGTAGTATAAACACTGACCACTGGGAATTACTGGCCTGCGAGCGCTCCAGTTGGAGAACAGCCTTTATCAAAGGTGTCATGGGCTTTGAAGACACTTGATCTCAGGACGCGAGGGAGAAACGTGCTAAGAGAAAGGCACGCTTGGCAAATCCACACTGTGATCAACTCCCGCCAGGAAACCAATGTCCCCACTGTGGATGGACCTGTGGATCCAGAATTGGCCTCCACAGTCACTTATGGACTCATTGTTAAAACTATGTTTATGGAAGACAATCTTACTCAGCTATGAGTGATCGCCAAAGAAGAAGAAGGAGAAGAAGGAGAAGTGACTCAGCTGTTGGGAGGTCAAGTGAGCACCACTGTCTCACCATACAATTCAATACTGCTTTTTACTCTGAAAATATGAAAAGTAGAAGCAAAGGCAGCCTTGGATGTTCTTGCCCATTCCATCTGTGGTCCTGTTTCTGTCTCCCTCCTTATCTGTTCCGCAACAATCTAATAAACCTTGTCACTAGCCATTGAGCAGCAGAGTGGGAAAGAGGACACCATGTCCCCCCCCCCCCCACTTCAGCTAGAGATTGGGGGGGGCAACACCTGATGCTGGTGGGTACAGCATAACATTTCAGTGATATGCCAATGAGTACGTTCATTGTTGTCCTTGGGTTAAAGATGGGCATTTGTTATCCGTTCTCCTGCCCCACTGTGCTTTATTAACGAAGCTCTCTCCAACCCCTGCGTTGAATCCAACTCACAGAGGGGCAGGGAACACCTGAGGGGACACCATGCAGAGGATTCAGCCTCAAGCTTATCCTAGCCACTTGGCAGTTGTAGTGAATATTTAAGACTCTAGCGCACAGGACTATTTAGAAATACAAATGGCAGACACACAGCCTTCCCCTGATAGAGGGACATGGAGGTGTTTAATACTCCTCCCAAAGCTATTTGCATCGAGTGGAAAGCTGTCATTGGCATCAGCAGCAGTATCCCTCTAACTGGTAACAACAGCTTTAGATGAGAAGGAAGGGAATGGAGAGATGTTTCATTGGGACCTCCCAGATCCAAGTCAAATCACACACACACACACACCAAGTTAGGCTGATTACAGATGGCAGCTTTTAAGAACTGTATTGGGGACTAAACTTGGGAGCAGCATTGCTGGTTTGAGTTCAGACCTCAGCAGCAAACTTGAAAAAGCCAGCAACCTTCGGGGTTTTCTGTGGCCAATGGTGCAAAATTGCTTGCTTTAAGCAATAAAATAAAATAAAATCCAAAACACTCTCCTTTGACACTACAACAGACTTCTACTAGCTAGTAAACTGTATCTATCTGAACTGTACAAAAGTAGATTATGTCAAAAGGAAATGTTCTTTTTAAATACAATCAGAGAGAACAGACTTCCTTTAATTTCCAGGCCCTATTTGTGCCGTATTTCATTCAGTGACCTTCTGAGATGCAAGGGCACTGTATGCCACATATGAAAATGGAAACTTCATTAAGACACAATAGTTAATTAACAGTATGTCATATTAAGTTCAGCTTGCTTAGTAAGCTTTTTTCCTTTGCTTTTTGGAGGCTAGTTTCCATTTAAATAAATGGAATAAAATCCATACGTGTAAAAAAGTTACCCATTATGTTTAGCTCTAAGACTCAAATCAGAGAAGCATGTGCAGCACATCCATGTTTGCTGTGGGACACTTTCTTTCCATTACACTCTCCTGATCACATTACAACATGCTTAAGAACATTGTGATTTTTAAAGAGGAATCTGTGGTCTGAAGGAGAGGTTGGAAATGTTTGGTGTTGGGGGAAAACCCCATTCTGTAAGGGTGTGTGTGTGTGTGTGTGTGTGTGTGTGGAAAAGGGGCATGTGACTCCCGTTCCTTTTGAACAGAAGAAGCTATTTTATGTTAAGCAGACCAGTGGCCCAGGAATCCCAGTACTACCTAAATGTGATTGGCAGCAGCCGTGTCCTGTGATTCTTCTAACTGGAGATGCAAGGAGTTGAACCTTAGACCTTCTACATTGAAAGCATTTGCTCTACCACCAAGCTCTGATCAGGAGAACTAATGCAACAACCCCCATGTCTGAATGCACCCAGTGAATCCTGACCATGAAGGAAACAGGAGATTGTTCTCATTCTTCTGACTGCATGAGTTGTCTGGGGCCATCTGGCTTCAGAGACAATTGAAACAACAAAAATCACCATCACATCTGAAGTCCTGCCAGTTCCTGTTGGTCTGGGTGTGTGTCTCTTTTAATTTCTTGCTCTATAGTTGATAGCCTTCACACGTCAATGGCCAGCTTAGGAACTGGCAGATCACTGAGGGACAGCGGAGGAGAAGCAATGGCCAAAGTCCTCATTTGGGGGTTTGTGAAGGCAACCAGCGGTGGTATCTCTCCAATGATCCACACTTTTGGTTACCATCGAGGAGGTGGTGGTAAGGTGTCTTCCCCCATTAGAGGAGCTGGAGGGACCTACCATTCTGTGGTGGTAAGGTGTCTTCCCCCATTAGAGGAGCTGGAGGGACACCTCTGCCCTATCCTAATCCCCTCCAGGAATGCATATCAAGGTTTTGGTCAGCCAAACCTTATGCATGTTTACTTGGAAGATGGTCCCATTGTGCTCAGTTGTGCTTACTCCCTAGTAAGTGTTACTCCCTAATAAAGACAGCAGCCTCAGAAATGTAGGAAAAGCCAAGCCTATAGCTAAGGATTGAAATTACTCATCATTAACAACTCAGAATGTCTCATGACCCCCCTGAAACTGGTAAGCAGTTAAAAGTGAGAAATATTCTGAAACATTATCTGTGAGTTTGCATAAATCCCCCTTTATTTTCTGATGAAGTCTCTCTCTCTCTCTTTCTCTTTTCCCTTTGCTAGGAGTCTTATGAAACTGAAATGTCAAGTGAGGGTTGCTTTATATCGTGTTCTGTCAATCAAACAAACGGAGGCTTTATGCATCTGTTGCTAGTATATTGGCACTTTTTGAAGAGTGTTTCGGTGGGAGTGAGAATAAATAAAGATCCTTCAGGCACTTTCTCATTTATGGATGAGGAATCAAAGCAGTCTGAAACTTCATTTTCAGCCTGATACCCTGAAGATTGTTGGCTGATAATTCTGGATGGAACAGCTTATCTGGGAGGATTAGGAAGAACATGGGCTTCCTATTACTGCTGGCTTCAGTCTATTCAGCCGCACAGACTTTGTCACACAGTATCTGTGCCTTTACATATGTCACTAATCTTATCTATATCTTTTCAGCTCCTTCTGTTGGAGCTGTGCTTCCCTGGGCCTAAACCTCCCATTTCTTCATTACACTGGCTGTATAGGCATTAGCCTCCCCTTAACAGCCTTTTCTGTACCATGTCATTCAGAAAGGGCTAGTAATGCAAAGGCTGTAGCCTTCACAAGAAGGTAATGGGTGTGCTTTATCTCAGGTCCTGTAGGTCACACACTGGTATATTAAACACAAACTCCTGCTCCATCTTTTCCCGTTCTACTCCTCCAAAATCTTACCTTTAAAAAACACCACCACCACCACAATATGATCAAGTAAAATGAATTACTGAGCACCAAAGAAAAGCAGAGGTAATCTAGTTCAATTCAAGCACTCCAGCAAGATCCCCAACATTTATAAGTTTCTGACAGAGGTGGCAGGATCTCCTTCCTTGGAGGTTATTAAAAAAAAGAAAAGAAACGTACAACAAATAACTACCAGAATGATTAGGATTATGACATTCCATCTTTGAACTGGTGACTAAGCTAGATCGTGGTTTTCAAAGTTTCCTTCTATACTAACTTGCCTTCTGCGGAAGGCCTGTGCATTTGCCACAAACCCTTGTTCACTGCAAGGGATTCTGGGAAGAGTTCTAGGGAGCAGTAACTTTAGGGAGGGACCATAGCTCAGAGGTAGAACACCGTTTCAATTCCTCGCATCTCCAGTTAAAAAGGGGTAATGTAGCAGGTGGTAAGAAAGACCCTGAGGCACTATTAGCCTCATTAGACAATACTGAACTAGATAGACAAATTGTTTGACCTGTTATGTCACCTTTCTGTGTTTATTCTGGCCCTCATGATCACCCAGCTCACTATCTCTGCACTGTACAGTGCAGATAATCAGTAGTCTTTCAGGAACTATATCTAGTGGAAGTTTACCAACCATTGATGGCCATCTCTCTGACAAAGCTCCGAGAGGTTTTTGAGGAGACCCTGCATCTATGGAACACAGTTTGGGGAAAAATAATCCTCTTTTCCAGTCCAAGTCTATAATGCCATGTTTAGTCAGGCCACATCATGAGTTACATGATCAAATACTTGTGACCATTTCAGGCAGTGAAATGGGCTTGGTTGCCCCCATATGCATCTAAGCACAGAATTACATTGATAAATTCAGTAGCATGAAGTAGCCCACTGATTATTAATACGGACATAAATAGCAGAATGATGTAGTTAAAGAGAATAGTCTATAACCATTCAGATTCTAGAGTAGCAGAAGTAGAGTGCAGAGGGTTGAGCAATGTAGGATTAATGTATTCCATGCAAGCCAGTCCAACTGTGCTTATAACAGTAGCCTAGACACAGACTTTCAGCAGCTGCTTTAGATACAGAAAACCTACATCTGCTTTTCTCCTTTTAAACTTAACTAGCAAAAGGCCACAAATCATGTTTCATACAACATTTGGTAACTTTAAGCTGATGTAGACTTGTGTGACTGAACACAAAATCATCTAAATAAAATACATGTATTGTTTCTGGAGATCAATACATCAAAGCTTAATTTTTTTTTTACATTTCTATGTGGTATACAAAAATACAACATAAAACTCAGTAAAACAGTATCATAAAATAGATAAAAACAGGAATTCAGCAATAACAGGGTCGAGTCTTATCAGTCATGGAAAGCCTGGGCTAAGGTATATCTTTACAAGGCATCTCAAACACCTAGTGGACAAAGCTTCATGTATGATAGAGAGAAGGGCATTTCATAGTGCGGTGGCAATTTTGCATCAGTCCATCCTGAATAAAACCCAGTGGATATGCTAAACCTTGGCTACCTAGATTCTAGTCTCCCAGAATAGTTTTCTGGGGACTGTTAATAATAGATCAACCTCTGTTCTTCATCAGGTGACTCGGAGCATGAATAAAAACATCGATGCAAGGTCCAATCTGTTTGCCATGTGTCCAGCTGCCATATTGAAATCAAAAACCTTTTATCTCTGCTTCTTCTGGGCTGTCTTTTTGTTAGTAGTTGATTTTAATGCCATTTCCCTGTCTAACTTATATGAATCCAGATGTTTAGCCAATCCATCACTGGAATCCACTGAGTTCAAAAAGGAAATTATTGAAATACAGGAAGATTAGCAAGTTTGAATTATGCTCAAAATGTGCACTTCTTCTTTGAAGATGTTGCTGACTTTCAGTCTGGAGAAGCTGCAAAGGGTCAAGACAAAATGTTATGAGTACACTCTCAAGAACTTCTTCCATAGCAACCAGAAATGCCAGTGTTACAAGACGCGGTGCTAACCTAGGCACTGTGTTCCAAGAACAGCCTTTGTAGGTTCATATGTACCATGAGCACACCTGGTTTCTCTGACATTGTGATATGATTGCAGTGTGCATATGCAGATATAGATTCCTTCCTCCATTTTATCACACGACCTCATAGCAGGCCTGCTATTACTGTGTAAATATTAATGAAGAACAATGATCAGTTTTGCATTCTGAATATCTGTCAGATATTCCTCCTCCCAATTATTTGAAGCTCAGGTATTTGAAACTCCAATGTATATGAATTCATTGTGTGTGTCCTTTGTAACCCCTATTAGTGTACCACTATATAAATAGCATGCCCGATTATCTGAATATTTATCTGAATTCTTCAGAGGTTCCCCAGGCCAGTTGGATAAATGAGATTTCACTGTAACAGGGAATTCAATCATCTCTCTATACCGTTAATTCTAATCACTTTTCAAAAAAACCCTTCATGGTTTTACTGCCCTAGATTTCTTCTTCTTCTTCTAGCGCAGAGTTATTAGGGATCTGTATCATGTCTGTTCCCTCAAGGTTGAAACAATAAGCTTTATCTGAAACTGACAAATTTAATTTTTCTTCTTCATATGTGAATCCCTTGAATGTCATGGTGTGCTTGCCCTGTAATAATCAGCCAAGCCAGGGCTGTGTCATTTAACACAGACCCATATTTTATTCTTTGACAGGACCAAGCAACATGGAGTGCTAGCTCTATCCCAAAGCTGAAGGCTTGTTGCTGAATTATGTCATGGGGACAGACATGAAATACCATGCTTCTTTTGGTTTGTCCGAAGGACCTCCATGCTGGAAAAAACCTTGGGAAACAATTTGGTCCCATAATGGAAATGTTTCTTCATTCTTTGAAAGATTTAAAACATTCCAAAAGCATCTTCCCTGCAGGGATCTGAACTCTGGGACAGTCAGGGTTGCTCTCAAGGTCTATAAGAACAATAAATTACAGACAACCCCAGGGAATGCTGTTTTCACTATGCCATTCCAGCTGATTTATTTCTTCTAAGCTTTTCCTTGCAAAAGATAATCAAAACATATTGGCATCGTGTTATATTGGTAAAGAACAAGTAGTTCTTTACCATTCATTCATCCTTATGGAAGATTCATAAAACATTCTACTGGCTAGAGCAGGATAACACGAGATGCAACAATACTGATTGATTGATATACTAGGTATTTCGAAATTCCACATTACCCCTCTTAATAGAGCACTCAAGGCAGCTTTGAATATAGTAAAAATCCAGTTCAAGGTATTACACTGAAATCATAATACATTTGAAAAAACAAAACAAAACAGCCCACCACTAATCTGCAGATCAAAACAAATAGAACTTGGAGACTAAAACCACCATAGAGGAATATGTGCCCTAACTAACTAACGTTAGCAATGAAATTTAGCAATGGCACAGGTGACTTTTTAGTGTTCAGAACCGTGTGTGCGCACACTGTTTCTCATTCAACTAGACCCAACTAGGGATTCAGAAGTGGTCGTCTTCTGAACAGATGCTTCCATAACTGGATGAGGGAGTATATGTTCAGCATGCATGATACTGGTGAACACCATCTGGTGTACAGAGTAGCCCACATTGTGACATGCTATAGGCCTTGACTAATTCAAAGGTGTCATCACTACCAGGCGTGCCAGCTCTAGGGGGCCAAGGTGTCTTCAGCCCCCTCAATATTTGTTGAAATGGGGCTGGGCCCTCTGAATGCTGAGGGGGCAGAGGAGGTTGAGTGTGCGACCGAGCACACTGCAGCTTCAGTGGCCGGCTCCTCCTGAGCGCTCGGCCTCCTCCACACAATGTGACATTGCACACGTGCAGTGTACCTCAAGCCCCCTCAATCTTGGGGGCAACTTGTCCAATGTAACAATATCCCTAGCAGATAAGTCTATGCACACACAAACCCAAAGGAAGGACAGAGAAGTGGAAGCATACATCCAATATATATCCCAAACTGCTTTTCTTAGGGCTCAGCTATACAGCTGCAAATAAAACATTTTAAGTGTGTTGTAAAGTGCAATATACAAATGTGACACTAGATGGTGGCAGTGAGCTATGCAAAATTCAATGTATTTTTCAAAATGTTTTTTAAAAAAGCATTTTCACAGCATTTTTTAAATATTTGAGTAGATTCCACCTTGGTAATGTTTCCAAAATATATCCTGAAAATAATACCAAAGATCTGTTAGGACATAAAATGCCAATACAAGCAAGACCTGCAACAGTTTTACAGTCAGTTATATCTATTCCGATTTTTCATTAATGTTTTCCCCATTTGCATGCTTCTTTATTTCTCCCAAGAATGTCCTTCAAAAAGCATTTGCTGTATATTTCTTTAATGGCAACTATTACTATACCCTTTTACACACTCCTCTAATCTATCATTAAGAAGACTGATTTACTGCATTTAGGAGAAGAGAAAAACACTTAGAGTAATGCATTTGAGTAAGAAAAATACTATACAAAAATAAAATTAAGAACTTTGGTGCTGAAACAGAGAGCAAGACATTTGAGCTGGTGCAGGGGACGGATTAGGGATCTGATTGATAGCTGTCATAGGTATAGGAGATGATCACATGCAACTGATTGTACACCTATTTGTTTTTGCTGAATATTTGTAGTAGTATGTAAAGGTAAAGGGACCCCTGACCATTAGGTCCAGTCACGGACGACTCTGGGGCTGCGGTGCTCATCTCGCTTTAGTGGCCGAGGGAGCCGGCATACAGCTTCCACGTCATGTGGCCAGCATAACTAAGCCACTTCTGGCGAACCAGAGCAGCGCACGGAAACACCATTTACCTTCCAGCTGGAGCGGTACCTATTTATCTACTTGCACTTTGAAGTGCTTTCGAACTGCTAGGTTGGCAGGAGCAGGGACCGAGCAACGGGACCTCACCCCGTCATGGGGATTCAAACCGCCGACTTTCTGATCTCAAGCCCTAGGCTCTGTGGTTTAACCCACAGCGTCACCTGCGTCACTTTTCTAGTAGTAGAAAGCAGTTTAATACAGTTTCCCATATTTCTATGAACAGTTTCATGCTTCATCCTCCCTGAAATTGTTTTACGTACTTCACAGCCCTGGCTTTCTGTTTCTGTCAACTACTTCATGTGTTCTACAACAAATGAACATTCCACATGCTCACAGAACATTTGGAAGGAAAACATCTTTTTTTCTGAATGTGTATGTGCACTGTAAGGTAAAGGTAAAGGTACCCCTGCCCGCACGGGCCAGTCTAGGGTTGTGCGCCCATCTCACTCAAAGAGGCCAAGGGCCAGCGCTGTCCGCAGACACTTCCGGGTCACACGGCCAGCGTGACATCGCTGCTCTGGCGAGCCAGAGCCGCACACGGAAACACCGTTTACCTTCCCGCTAGTAAGCGGTCCCTATTTATCTACTTGCACCCAGGAGTGCTTTCGAACTGCTAGGTTGGCAGGCGCTGGGACCGAACAACGGGAGCGCACCCCGCCGCGGGGATACGAACCGCTGACCTTTCGATCGGCAAGCCCTAGGCACTGAGGCTTTAACCCACAGCGCCACCCGCGTCCCCCACAGCGCCACCCGCGTCCCATGTGCACTGTAGTATGCCATTATTGGCTTTGCGGCCCTGCAGTGTATACAACTCACAAGGCCTCAGTTTGAGCAAGTTGATCACGTGGAGCTGTCCATGATATTGCAGCCTGCCTTGTTCCTGTGGGTACCGGATAGGGACATGTTAGAGCAATTTGGATCTGCAAGCCACATTCCTCCCTGCTCCATTGGGAGACATTTCCACAGATTGAAGCAAAGTGGCGACAGTGGTGTCATCCCACCAGCATATCCCTATCTCCACCAGTGGAGCAACAAAATTATGCCTCTTCCTGCTCCCCCTCAGGCAGCTTCCAGGGTTCATAAGCATATGAACCAGTTGACCTTGCCATAGTGAAGGCTACTGCATTTTTGGATTAATTTCTAAAACTATGGCACCATCCGTCAACTACCATCTCTTCCAGACATTCTACACAAGGCAAAATTTTGCAAAACGGAGAAAATGGCAATGAAGCACATCTTGTGGAATGGTGTTTCGAAAGTTTGGCCAGAGGGATGGCAGGTGGGATTAAACCCAGCGCACCACCATCTAGCTCTGAATAAAGCAGGGCACTGCAAGGAAACCAAGCCCTTCCATCAATGGTTTTTATTTATGCATGTATTATTTTAATACAGAAAAGTGGAGCATTATCAAAATTAACGAAAACATGGCTAAGGCTCAAATCAATAAAACACTGGATGCTAAACAGTACAGTTAGATTTCTGCAAACCTGCAAGTCTGAAAATGAAGAGAAAGAAGAGCCAATACCACCTAAAGGAGAACAGGGTTGGGTCCTGGTGAATCGGGAAGACAGTTCACGAAGTTAGCAACTGCTGCTTCAAGTAGACGTCCAACAAGCTTTATTAGGCAGTCAAGGACACCTTCTGCCACTGCTAGTGAATGGTGAATGGTGCTACATAGCCAGGAGACCTGCTCTTGCTGCATAAAAGTTGTCACTTTCCTCCCCTTCTACCTTTGCTCACCCCACACTCAGCTGCACAGGGATGTGGATCTGACACATAAGAAAGTTTTCATAGCTGTTCACATAAGCACAGGTGAAACAGACCTGTACACATAAAGCTCACATGCCCAGCTGCATTCCTGTGCGTATTTTAGCATGAACAATAAGGACCAGGGGATTCCACCCCCCTCATCCTGCCCCCACACAGCCGCTCTGGGCACCATGAAGCCACCTCTGCCGCCAATCAGCTCAGCCATATATTTTTAGTTTTTTACACACACACATTCTGATTTTGAAAATACAAAGCTGATATTCTGTGAATGTCTGTTTTGAGCAGTTTTTAATGTTTGAAGTTTTATTCTGTTTTTAATGTTCTGTTGAAAGCCACTCAGAGTGGCTGGGGAAACCCAGCAAGATGGGCGGGGTAGAAATAATAAATATATTATTATTATTCAAATATATGCTTCCAGTATTTTAAGCATTAGTGGTTCAAATGAGGTATTGCCTTATTTGCTCAGCTTTTCATATTGGGGCCCAAATGGCTAGTGTGATTGAATGTAAAGGCAAGATTAGGATTTGAATGAAGCTTTTACAGTCATTTTGTGTACAAAGAACCAATGAATACTAAATGTCAGACATAATAATAATAATAAATGAAGCAAATTGTGTCATTCCTCCATCCGCCCCGCCAAATATCAGAATAAGCACCCTACTTGTAAGAAAGTCCAGTTATTGTTCAAAGAGTCAAATGCTACTGTAATGTTCCTTCACCAAATCTTTGTGCATGAATTCTGCTTTATGAGATGGAGAAAAAATACCTATAAAGATTATGCAAAAAGTCTCTCTGTGTGTGTCTGTGACATGACACATTTGCTTTCTGGAACTAATTGTGACAATGGAAAAGCAAATATTTGATGAACGCAGACAATATGTGAGTGCAATAAAACCTTGGCTGTGATTTTAAGATGTTCTTAAGTTTTGAATATTAGAATTAATTGAAAAGAGGCTGTTGAATCAGGTAGAGCTTAAAAGGAAAGCTAAAATAGTTCCTGGTGTACCACATTATTTCTGTTGCTGTTATCTCTACAGCTAAATGCTTGCAGTTATCCTTTCATTCATGTGGAAAATAGTTCTTAGGAAGTTACAGGATAGACCCACTCCTGTGGCGAGAAATAAATATAGATCTTCCAAAAAGATTAGTCAGTGTTTTGCTCTCAAGCTTCAGTTGGCTAGGCAAGGATTTGGCTTGATCTGGAATTTGGTTTGTCAGATTCAGTCATCTGAGAGTTATAGAATTAAATGGTCTTATGATGTAGAAAGACAAGAACCATTATTCTTGCCTTTCCCCCAACAAACTCATGGAAAGCTTCCAATTCTCTCCGCTGGTTAGGACTTCACTTAAATGTAGTCCTAGATACACAATGCTTTACTTGCACCCACCCTGCTCCCACCCTCTTGCCTCTGCTCTATGGGCAAACCTTCTGAGTTAGTAACCTCCAGAGCCAGTTGCTGTCCCACAATTCCCCAGAAAGCACACATATAACACTAATCTGCCCACCTCCCCTTCATTATAGATAGATTATGGCTTGAGGTGGTGAAGGCTTCTTTTCTCTTATATAGGTATTTCTTCAGTTCAGCCACATGACATTGATACACATTCTAGATTTGGGTGACAGTAGAATGAGATGTTTGGACCAAATCAGCCTTACCCAACCTGTTACCTACCAATTTTTAACAACAACATCCGTTAGTTCCAGTCAGTAGGGCCAATGATCAGGGGATTGTAGGCCCAAACACTTGGAGGGCAGCAGGTTGTGGTGGGGTGGTAATCATCTAAGTTTTACTCAGAGTAGACGTGTTGAAATCAATGAACTTTAAAATCAGCTTTCTACCATGCTTTGCCACACAGAGCCAGACCTACCATTCATTTTCCATGAGGGGCAGATGGAGGAAGGAACTAATGGCTGAAAAGCACAGTGAGATTTTTAAAAGTCTTGGCCCTGGCAGGCTGTGTTGGATCAGCACTAGAAAGGTAAAGGTACCCCTGACTGTTAGGTCCAGTCGCGGACGACTCTGGGGTTGCGGCACTCATCTTGTTCTATAGGCCGAGGGAGCCAGCGTTTGTCTGCAGACAGCTTCCGGGTCATGTGGCCAGCATGACTAAGCCGCTTCTGGCGAACCAGAGCAGCACACGGAAACACCGTCTTCCTTCCTGCCAGAGGGATACCTATTTATCTACTTGCACTTTGACGTGCTTTTGAACTGCTAGGTGGGCAGGAGCAGGGACCGAGCAACGGGAGCTCACTCCGTCACAGGGATTCAAACTGCCGACCTTTCGATCGGCAAGCCCTAGGCTCTGTGGTTTAGACCACAGTGCCACCCGCGTCCCTTTGGATCAGCACTTGGTGATGGGAAATGGAATGCCCAACCTCATCCATAATCCATTACTACTACACTCATATTCTGCCAACCAAATGACACAATGTCAGGGTTACATTGCAAAAAAAAATGGTCAGGAACCTCATGGATGGTTCTGAAAACGCTTTTTTTCCTGCCCATAAAGCTTGCCATAGATAGCTGTGTGAGTTACCCTAGGCAAGGAAAAGCTGTGTGAGTTTTGTTGTTGTGTTGTTAAAGGTTTATGCAGACCTCACATGGTGCAAGTAGTTTACTAAGGCATCGCAGTGCAGGCTGCTAAGCAAAATCTGGGACTCTGGTGATAATGTGTATATTCGTTCAGTGTAAATGAGTAAGTTCAAAAAAACATGCAATGAATCATAGTTGCAAGGCCAGACTTGCTTTGATTAACTACACTTGTATAATGAAATCCAACAGAGCAATCACTGAAACATTTAGCTCCAAATGTAAATCTTCTTGAACTCAGGAGGGGGGGCATGTTAGGCAATGAGAGGTGGCATATAATAAAGCCATATTTCACTTAATGAAAGTGGAGGCAGTGGTAAAGAAAAGGGAATGTTTAAAAGTTGCTCTGCTGTGTTTGGCAAGCAAAAATGGGTTATTTTAAATGTGTCAATCATGATAATCCAACATATTTTTAATCTAAAGGTCAATAGAAGCAGTTTCTACAGCGGATACAGTAGTCATGCCAAATATGAAAGCAAGCATTTAGAAGATGATTTTGAGTATTAATACATCAACACAATATGTCTTGGAAAATTAATCTGAGCATTACATTGGAGAGCATAGATTTATCTAGGTAAGAGAATTTTATTAAAAATGTTCCAATATAACCTGTGACACTTTCGTTTCAGCAAGGCTTCTTTGTTGAATTTTCCGTATCTCAAGCATGGTGTGTAGATGGAGAGTGGTGTGCATTTCTATCAAGATATAACCATTATTCTGTCTCAGTGAATACAGGACCTGCTTACTTCAAATACTGGAGCATGTTACTTTTAAACAGAGCTGTAGCTACCGTGTGTAGGTTCTAGCTAGGTTTTTTTGCCCCATGGGAAGCCTCCAGAGGGGCGCCATTGAGGCTCCCAGCCTGTGTGTGAATGTACGCAAATGCGTGGGGGTTTGTGCCAAACTGGGTCTTTAACTTGGGTGACATAAAGTCTAGTTTGGGCCCTGTTTTAAGGTAATAGCATCAACTTCAGTGATATGTATAGGTTTCATGTTGGGGACCTGCTTTTTGAAACACACAACTCCAATATTGTTTGATCTGCACTACCAGTTCATTTTTACCTGCAATTCAAAGTAAAAAAAAAGGTAAAGGACCCCTGACAGTTACCGTAAGTCCATTCGCGAATGACTCTGGGGTTGCGGTGCTCATCTCACTTTAGTGGCCGAGGGAGCCAGTGTTTGCCCGCAGACAGTTTTTCTGGGTCATGTGGCCAGCATGACTATGTTTCTTCTGGCGAAACCAGAACAGCGCACGGAAACGCCGTTTACCTTCCCGCCAGAGCAGTACCTATTTATCTACTTGCACTTTGACGTGCTTTCAAACGGCTAGGTTGGCAATTCAAAGTACTGGTTACTATATTAAAAGTCCTTAGGACAGGGGTCCCCAACCTTTTTATGCTCATAGGAACATTTGGATTTTTGAGCAAGTCCCATGAGCATCACTCCTTTCCCAGGTCATCCCACTGAGGGACAGGAAAAGAGAGAAAGTGTGCACACATAACACTTAAGAATAGCCCTTGGTTCCTTTTTGGTTGTACGCAAATGCTGAATTAGGTGGGATAGAAGGAGCAGACAAGCTTTTAAAAAGCTATATTTCTTATTTTGTGTGTGGATACATTGCCTATCATTTCCTTTTGCCTCAGATTTTCTGGTGGTAGTGAATGAAAAATACAACAAATAACAAGTTATCTTAAATTATATACATGTAGTGTAGACAAATTAAGCAGTATCTCAAGAGTCATTGGACTTCCACTTCGAATCTTGGACGGACAGAACTGGAAGAGTCAGAAACTCTCAGAAACTCAAA
This sequence comes from Podarcis tiliguerta, assembly GCF_965153285.1. Classification (NCBI taxonomy): domain Eukaryota; kingdom Metazoa; phylum Chordata; class Lepidosauria; order Squamata; family Lacertidae; genus Podarcis; species Podarcis tiliguerta. The sequence continues at coordinate 4,628,360 of NC_139544.1, read as the reverse complement.
TGTCATGTTTCACAGCTCGCTTTACACTTTACTTCTTACATTTTTCTGAGGTACTTTTGTCTCCTGATAGGTAGAGGCCAGCCCTACCATTAGCCAGAGTGAGGAGGCTGCCTTTGGCAGCAGAGTTTGGGTGTCATAAAAGGGCAGCAAAATTTGAGTTAAATAGCCAATGTTGTATTTTTTCTGCCAAGGAGGGGAAGAGATTCTTGTGGGATTTTCAGGGACCAAAATTAATTTACTGGTGATATGCACCTTGAGGACTATACACCATGAGTGGATGGGGATGCCTCAGGCTGCAAAATACCCTGGGGCAGCCTCCCGGTAGGAGTCATTCTACATCCTTCCACTGCCATACCCAGGAAGTGTCCAGCCCTGTACATATTTGCATAGTACTGCACTGTAGTTTCAGTCACTGGTATCTGCTTTGTCATATTCAAAGCATTTATTCAAAGCATATATATTCCTACTTTGCTTTTGTCATAGTGGCATTGGCACATATTCTGCCACAGGGCTCATGGGCACATTCTGTTCACCTCTGTAGGAAAACTGCTGCAGGCATGTCTTTGTGACACTCAATGCACTCTGTTTTCATAAGGAAAGGGATTTGTTTACCACCATTTGTGGATTCAGTGAATGGTTTAGAATCAGGTTGCTATGGAAGGTGAAGATTTTATCACAGGGTTTGTTTGCCTGATCTTACATACGTGTGTGTGTGTGTGTTACAAGGTACATATGTGACCCCGGCAAAATCCTGCCATGCAGCAGGTTCCTGTTCAGAATTCCAGCTAACCAGCTATGCACTTTTCCAGGTTACTCCATTCCATTCTCTTTCCTCACAGGTTTGCTTCCCCCACCCCAGCAACCATTCAGTATTTTATGTCATTGTTGGGCTGTTTGTGAGACTCTCCCTCCCTTTCCCCTCATTTTCTCTCTCTTTCTCTCTCTTTTCAGGGTAAATGTCAGCATTCCTCCAGGCCACCTCCTCTCTCTCTCTCTCTCTCTCTCTCTCTCTTGTGTTAAGGTGTCATCATTTTGTCTATGTAGCTGTCAATTTTTCCCTTTTCTTGCGAGGAAATCCTATTCGGAATAAGGGAATTTCCCTTAAAAAAGGGGAAACGTTGACAGCTATGTAGGGATAGGATTTGCCATTGGTATATAGCAGCCACGTCCAACAGGTAGATTGGGACGTCAGTGGTAGATCACTGGTAGATCACTGGCTCCCCCCAAAGAAGCTCAACAAGTTTGGCTCCCCTAAAAAAAGCTTAACAATTTTGACCTGAACTCCCAAAAAGGGTGTAGATCACTGTCAGTCTTTAAGTCCGTGAGTAGATCGCAGTCTCTTGGGAGTTGGCCACCCCTGGTATATAGGATGCCCTATGATGAAACACAGACAGAAATTGCTGGGGGTACCAGTCACCACAAATGGCTGTGAGTGTTACAGTGACCTCTGCTGGCTGAGCTTTAAAAGCCATGCTCATCCAATTCTTTGCCTCAGCTGACTGACTCCTGCTTCAGCTTTTAAAGGAGAGGCCCAAACAGCCTCTTTTTATGGCTAGGACTCCCTTTCCCCAGCCTGTGTACAAGACTATTTCTTCACAATCACGATAGTCACTTTAGTTATGATTGAGGTTGTTGATAATGGACTCCACTAGAACTCACATTTCCATAAATCACACCCTGTTAACGTGAAAGCCGAGGGATTACAGCTATTAAGCATTTTTTGACATGCAGCTTGACCAGCTAATGGTGAAAATGTGTCAGCTTTCTAAAATTAAAAGAAATATAGCAAGGAGTTTAGATCAGGAGGATTGAAGCAGCAGAGATACAGAGTGCAGGCAAAATGAATTACTGCTTTCCTTTCCTTCAGTGACAGCAGATTACAGCAGTAGGGGGAAAATACAAATCCCCACAGAATAACATATCTATGATAAACTTCCTAGAGGCCTGACGGTGGAGTAATCTCAGATCAGGCACCTATTTATGGGGCAAATTTAAGATGCTTCAGACTCTGCAATGGAAAAACAAATCAGCGCAGGGAGAAACGACACACTTCCCCCCGCCAGTCTGTCAATACAGGCATGTCCCGTCCCCCCCAGTGATTATACCAATATCTGCATCATTAGAATTGGATGCTCATTAATCAGAAAGAGCAAACCTTCAGATCTTTTCCATGGTGTGTGTGTGTGTAAACAATCATGAACTGCAAGAAATAACAGAGGCAACAACAACAACAAAAAGTCCAATAGCATTATCCATAAAGCAGAGTGGCACAAGCAAGTATAAATCCCACTTGAGTTATCATAATGGCTGCCAAGCTAATTGAGAACACATTCGCTTCTTTAACTAAATAAATTACGGTTGCAATTATATGACCTCAAGGTCACCTCCTCTAGGAGATGCCCAGCACTTGAATTAGCTCTTCAGCTCTTCACAGTAAGTGGCCTTAGCCAATCACTGCCAGATAAACACTGTTGAAATATGCATTTAATTATCTTAGCCTTTTAACTTTTAAAATCTTTTCATTGCCAGTAGTTATTTGCTAATTTATTCAGGGTAGCCAAAGAAATTCAGCGCCTTGTTAGGATGTAGTTAGGACGTAGTTCGGATGCAAGCATTTTTTTTCTCATTGCAAGGTAAGACATTTGAAATTATCTTACCGAGACAATCCAGTCTTAGGAAGAAATTCGCAGCACCATCTTGACCAGTCTTAATTGTTGCTTGGAAATGACATGATGAAATTAAGAGCAGAAGGAGCTGCAAAGCTGATGTCCCTTTTAAAGTGAAATAGTCCCTTTGATAAGGCCCACACAGTGCCATATATTCATATGGTTTTATGCAAGATGCTTGCATTTTAACCTCTACACATGATGGTGATCATTATAATTCTTTGTTCTCTGATAGAATTCAACATCTGTTTTCTCTTACTGATTTGTTGTTCTGTTCAGGCAAGGTCTGTCAAAACAATGTCAACTTTAACTAGAGAAAAATATTTTTGACTCCTTGATGTTCTTCAGAAATAACACCAGTCAAGAAAGATTGGTTGTTGTTATAAATAAGATTTGCAATCTTTGGGTCAGCAGTATTGCTGTTGGTTTTTTCTTCTTCAGATCACATTCTTTATATTAGCAGCAAACTGAAGTTACTGGATTGAACCCAGATTGGCAGTTCCATAAATGCATTTTTAAATGGGAGGGACTTTGATGTAGCAAAGGCTCCTGCTAGTGGAAGGGGGGGGGGAGACAATTATCACAGATTTCCCCCCTTCCTTCTGCTGTGACCTATTCCACCTCCCATACTGTTCCAGGCACTCCCTCCCAGCAAATTTTCAGGGGCACAGAAAGCGTATAGTAGTGAAAATGACCTCTACAATGTCTGCTTTTTGAGATCTAGATCACTATGACTTCAAAAACCATTCGCACAGTCAACCATTGTGAGTTGGAAAGGTGGGGGAGTAACACATCAATGTTTATATTCAAGACAATTTGACTCTAAATTTAACACAATTTCAGAAAGGCTGCAAATGAGTTTTCTTCCCCACTTCAGCTCCTTTTAGTTTTTATGTAATTTCCATGTAAATAAACAAATCCACAATACAGACATACATTTTAATGTAAATGATTGTTGTTCTATATTCATTTATTTACATTTTAATTTCTATGAATATTAATTTCTTTAAACATAAATAAAAATAAAAATAATGACACCCTGCAGAGTTTGAAGGTTCATACCTTCGGGGGTGGGGGTGGGAAATGGTTCCTTGACTTTTAAACAAACGACGTTCATTATTATGCTTTCTGTAACAGAACTTGATTTCTCTTGGTAAATGATGGCCATAATTAGGCCACTCATAATGAACATTGCTATGTTACTAAACTGTACAATTTGTGTAATGTCTGTGCTCTCGGAGATTTGGCTTTTAGTAAAAAAATAAATAACCTGGGGTTGGATTCAGACCAATTTAGAATAAACATGCATGCCTACTCAGAAACAAGTCCCACTTTTGGGCTGGGTACACACCAAATCCTGGGAAACATATATTTTTAAGGGTGCTGGGAACTGTAATTCTGTGTGGGATAGGCTCCAGTTCCCATTATTCTTTGGGGGAGGGGATGTGTGTACTTTAATTGTGTAGTCTGTATACAGTCTTTGGTCTTTTTTCCCTTTTGCAGGAACCTCACCGCAGGAACTGCAGACAAGGTTCCAAAAACTTTTCTGCTAGGTGTGTGATTTCAGACAATATAATCCTAGCAGCTCACTTCTAGTTTAAGAAGAATTTAGATCTGAAGAGATTCAAGATGCAATCCTCAGCACGCTTTCTGTGGGTTAGTAGTGAAGCTTGAGGAAGCTGATATTTGCGCCTTCTGATTCAAAGTGACCTGCTCCACAGCTCCTGGGCCAGTGCAATGAATTGGAGCAGAGTTATCCATCAGCTTCACACATCTTTAATGTTCCAGTGCAGCTTTCAGCTCAAACAATATATTGCACGTATCAAAAAGAGTATTTTGGCATGAAGTGTGTTAAAATGTGTGCAGAAACAGGACACAGTGGGCTCACAAGTGAACATGGGTGAAAATGATGCAGGCCAGAAACAGACTGATTCTTTTCATCTCTAAGAATAATCTGGTATCTTGTGTAATTTACTTCTGAGTAAGCATGGTTAGGATAATATGCAAAACAGGTAAGTTCAGCATGCATCTATCTGGCAGCACACTGCATTACCAATGAGTGTGCTTGCAGTGGCAGAGGAAGAGAGGGTGGGGGGAGCGCACCGCCCCTGGGAACAACACACCTGGTGGGGTGCCATCACGGCTGCCCCCCCCCACGCTGGGCACCACGCCCCTGCCTGCTCTCCGCCCCCGGTGCCAGAGCATGAAGCTCCGCCACTGTGTGCTTGTACCTGATCCTTGATCTGAATTCCAGCTGGCCCAATGACCAGTTGCTTGCTCCACATTTGCTTCCAATTCTGTATCAATTTAGCCCTCATTTTCACCCTAGCTTTGTCTTTCTGTCACAACTTGTCTTTCATGGTGCTGTGCCATTTCCATATCAACCTGATCGGTCATGGATCTCTTCTCCTGACCAGCCATCTCTCGCATAGCAGCTGTGTTTACCATGGTCTACTCCTTTACCTCTCTGCTCTTCTCTATGCTCTACATATTGTGCTCTACAGAGGCTGCTCCATTATCTGACATTTCCCTTAGTCAGCAGTGTCTGTGTCTTCCCCCTTGTGGTAGAAGATAAGACTGCAAATGAAGACAAATCTTCCCAGTTTGGGAGGTTGCCATTGCTGGCAGGAGCAGCTTGAGGTGGCTATATAGAGCAGATCCTTTTTGAAGTGTGAGCTCCCAGGCAGCTTTGCCAATTGACTTGCCATTATGTTTGAATATTCGCTGATCTCGCTGGCTCTCAGGCAATGTTCTGTGTTCTATCACTGATCTACAGAACCAGTAAATAACAATGCATTGTGTGGATTTGGGAAGAAAACTTGCCTCTTAAGCATTGCTCTTTAGAATTAAGTTCAACCACCAAATAATTGGAACTAGTGTTGCCAACAGAATTATCATGCCCTGCTTTTGTTCCTTTAACAGCTTGATATGCCAGAATCAGCAAGTGGAACTTCTCAGGGTCTAGAGATAAACACAATCAGCTGCTAATAATTATAGATCAATTATTAAAGGCACAGTTGTAAGTTAAAAAGTTGGCAACTTGACAAAGAAGTGTAATTTTATTTTAGCAGTGGTTGATTTAAGGTGACAGATTGTCAAGAGACCAAAAAGTCAAAGGCCCTCTTCTTCTTTGAACAATATTGTACAGTATCAATGGAGGCCTTGCTCCATCATCATCCAGTCTGGGAAGAATCTGGGTAAGAGCTCAGTGCACTGACCCATTGTGCCAATGGAGTACTTTAAACCTCAGGTACAGTGGTCATGTGTCCCGTTTTATAGTGCATTGTCCCATATCTGAAGGGCTGCTAGAGACCAGTCTTCTGCTTGAGGAAGTCCTTTATTTGAAAGATTATTTGGTTTAAAGATAAATAATCATAGGAAGGGAGAGTAGGGGCCTTGAGGTTGTCCATCAGCAGTGATTATCTGGCCAGAGGATTAAAGAGCACACGGATCATTAGTCACAGTCTGCCCAGCACAATGAGGTGTATTTTTGTTTATAGTATTTTTGTTAAGCATATGCACATCTTATGCAATACTCTTTTTAGTGATGCACAAGTGGCCGCTCTAGCCTCAGCTTTTGCCATTTCTATATATCTATGTTGACTGTTGCCTTTGACAAGGACAGTGGTATAAAGCATAGCTGTCAATTTTTCCCTTTTCCTGCAAGGAATCCTATTCGGAATAAGGGAATTTCCCTTTAAAAAGGGAAATGGTGACAGCTATTGTAGCACCCTGCTTGTGGTTAACGCTTAGCTGGAATGAAATACTCAACGCAGCAATAGAGAAATAAAAATAAAAATTTATTTGTCAGACAAATAAATGATAGACACAGTGGTATATGGTGACCAAAGCTCTGCCCACTCCAGTCCTGATGGCCAGCACTTATATTTCCTCAGCCCAGCCCCCTTGCTCCTCCTTTGGCTGCCTCTGTCCAATCAGCCTGGTTGAAATTCCTATTGGCTGTTTGCTAGAACCAATCATAAAAGATACACCCATTTCCTATTACCTTTTATGGGAGACAAAGAGCTATATTTCCTTCTATCCATAAATGGCAGACAAGTAGCCATATATCTTACATTTGCCTCGACAAGGCACCTTAATTACCAGATCACTTTTTGCCCCTGTTGCCCCTGCATTCCAAAACAAATGGCTAAAACAAATGGCTCATGGTATTAAATTCTATCTAAACAGAGATCTTGGGTTCACATTCTCACACACCATCAATGAAATAAGAATCTAACATAAGAATCTAACATTTCTTACTTTCTAAATCCTTTGCATAATTACATTAAGCCAATAAATCTCGTACATAACATAGATAGCTTTTTAGAAGAAAAGGCCTTTGCAAAGAAAAAAAGGAACTCAGTAAAAACAGCTTCAAAAGAAGCCTCTTCAGTTTACACCCCCCTTTCCCAGCCAGCTGCTTTTCCCATTAGCCCTTCCCAAAATTTATTGCCCTTTAACTCTCTCAGGATACCTTAAACCTTAGGAAAATATGGCTAGAGTCTGATGGGAGGCACATGGTATTATTTTCTGTTAAACAATAAATCTTACTATTTACCAACTCTTAATTAGTGTTTTTGCAGCTTGATTGTATTCTGTAATATGTAGGGTCAGTATAACCTTTGCTCCCAGCCTGTAATTCCATTTTACAACTTTGAGAAATTTGTCTCCTGCTACTAAATCAGGGGGGCCCTTGTCCAGGAGAGCAGGAAGATAAACACTGCCAGAGTGCTTAGCCAGCTGGTTTCTGCCTGGCATGAAACATACAAACATTTGCAAATATATCTTTAAGCTCATTTTAAAATACAGGCCTTGATCAGATGCCTCACTATGGTATAAAGGGGTCCAGATAACTGAAAGGTTTCCATTTGGGAGCAGCAGGTTATGTAAACAATCCCACAGCCAGATTTTAACCTTTGGGACAGGAAGTCACCCTTTTACCTTGTCTGCATTTACAGGAGCTTAATCTCAACAAACAAGGGATGCTCAGATAATGGTAATCTAAGACAGTTATCCTTCATACTGCTGCTGTCTGTGCATGGGCGTAGCTAAGGGGGATGGGGAGGGGCATATACCCCCCCCCGATCAAGTAAAACAATAGAAAAACTTAACTAACGGCCAATCACGCCAGTCCTGCCTCCCCCCCCCCCAACAAAAATCGTGGCTATGACCATGTATCTGTGCCCCATGGTTCATTACTGTATCTGACCATCCCTCAATCAACACAGGTATAAACAAATCAGAGAAGAGGTTAATATGAGATAACACTCTCAAAATAACCTGAGGAACTATAGAGGGAATCCAGACCAAGTTCAGCATTTTGCCTCTATGCTCTTTATTTTTATTCACTTGCAGCAACATTCATTTTTAATTGTATGGATAGTCCTTAATCTACTACCCCTATTTCTGTTCTAACTAACTTGTAAATTGAATCTGATCTGCACAGTGTCTTTATTTCTAAATGCTGATTTTGTGAACATCTGTTTCAATCACAGTTGCAAAGCCATTACTTTTATGAGCCATACATATTTCAGATGGATTTACTGTTGACCTTTGTTGGGAAATTGAGTGTTTTTGTTGTTGCTAACATTTCTATAATTGATAATGTTGTTACTGCCACCGGGGTACTTTGTTCAAATGAAATACTGCAACTTGGCTTATCTTCTTGTTTAAACATATTTAATCAGATAAATATTATTTAACTTTTCCTGGCTTTGAGACAAAATGTGTGATTAATCTCTTCAGTTTTAGATGCACATATTTCCTCACTGTTCAGACAAGATGCCTGAGCTTTATTTTTGCAAGTTCACCACAAGAGTTTTTAAGGCAGATAATACAAACCAGAGTAAATTAGGGTCACTTAACCTCCACTTAAATCAGTATGACATGACTTACAACCTGATCCTGTGCAGATATAGGCATGACTAAGTCTGTTGATATCTAACTTTACATAATATTTCCCAACCCAAACTATTCTTTCTGGATTATTCCAGATTATTCAACAAATAGAGATGAATGACTAGATATCTTTCTTTCCCTTTAGAGTAGAACCAAAAAAGGACGCAAACACACAAACATATCCTGCTCCAAACAGGTAATGGCATAAGATCCAAAAACATCTCAAATGGGGCAGAATGTAAAATGTTTGGTTAATTTATAGAGCCAGTGTGGTGTAGTGGTTAAGAGTGGCGGACTCATAATCTGGTGAACCGGGTTCGCTTCCCCACTCCTCCACATGCAGCTGCTGAGTGACCTTGGGCCAGTCACACTTCTCTGAAGTCTCTCAGCCCCACTCACCTCACAGAGTGTTTGTTGTGGGGGAGGAAGGGAAAGGAGAATGGTAGCCGCTTTGAGACTCCTTAAAAGGGAGTGAAAGGTGGGATATCAAATCCAAACTCTTCTTCTTCTATTCCTTGATGTGCAGCACAGAAAACTGATAGCGGGGATGTGACTTTAACATCTGCAGAATAAAAGCTGCACATGGGTGAGGAATGTTAAACCCTCCCTCCCAACCACCATTCACTTTACAACCACTCTCCCAAAACAGTTTTCTTCCTGCCAGATTCATTCTGGTATTGCAGCCCCCTATCTATGCCATGAATCAGCCCATGATGTTCAGGAAGATTCCTTGATCTTCCAGGGTGGTTGAGGGGGCACAGAGGGAAGAACAGGAGAGGACCTATCTATTGTATGAGCTGCCCCCACCCTTCGCACAAACCTTTGTAACACATTGTAGCACAGTTATAGGACATCTCAGCACTAGAGCTGAACTGAATATCTCTCAAAATGTATACTAGAAAATACATATTCACTCCTCTAAAAAAGACCACTTTGAGAATGTTGTCCATATATTCGCCACATTTTGTTTCTTACAGCCATAATCTTGCGCCCACCCCCCAGGGACCCAAATGACACCAAGCCGGAGGAATGGTGCAACATGCAAAATGATGGCCAGGGTGGAAACAGACTTGGTGAATCTGCAAGATAGCAGTGTGTATTGGCTATAAAAGATGTAAAGCAAAGGTCCTTGCATTTCAAATGTTAGATGCCACTCATAATAGATATTAATTAAGATGTGTTTTTTGAAAACATTCAATTGTAATAAATCTAAACTATGATAAAATGCCTTTAAATTACTAGCAGGACATTTTAATGAGTCAGGGAGAGAAAATGTTCACTTCTGCTTGACTAGTTGTATTATATTTTTATATAATCTTCACTTTACCCCCAACGTGGATGTACTGGTTTGTCTGTTTGTTTTATTACAAATTTGAATGCAAAATGTAAAAGACTACAAAAAGCACTGGGTTCAATAATAAGTCACAGATTTGCCTTTGATTTTTTAGACAAGAAAACTGATCCTACAAAAGGAATCCACTTGCTAACATTTGGCCCAGTTAATAAAATATGAAGTTTGGAATATGAAAAACATGCAAAGCCCAGCCTGAAAGAAAGAAAAAATCATGTCTATTTATTGCATACTATCTCCATTAAGACATTTTTCTTTCTAAAGTTCAAAGAAGTTACTAACTGAAGTTCCTTCCCACCCCCAGAATAAGGATGTGTCTTCTTCCTTACAACAGAATGAAGAGTAAGGACTTCTGTGACCATCTGCCCTGAAATGTATTGAGCAATTTATGTTTTCTGCAAAAGAGCCACAAGTTGCTTGTTTGGCGTTTAGGACACTTTGTCACATTGAATCTTTGATAGGGCCATTGTAGCTAGAGGATGAGAGAGTCAAATTACTTTCACAAAGGGCTACCTGGGCTGACTTCGATCCTACTGCTTCAAGAGTATGCCTGGAGAGCAGGTTTGCCTGTTCTAAGTAGGTTATACAATGGTACCTCAGGTTAAAGATGCTTCAGGTTACAGGCTCCGCTAACCCAGAAATAGTACCTTGGGTTAAGAACTTTGCTTCAGGATGAGAACAGAAATTGCGCAGCAGGAGGCCCCATTAGCTAAAGTGGTACCTCAGGTTAAGAACAGTTTCAGGTTAAGAACGGACCTCTGGAACGAATTAAGTTCTTAACCCGAAGTATCGCCGTACAGGTGGCTCCTGGCTCCTCTTTTCATAGTAAGAAACTAATTCAGGGAGCAAGTAGGGCTAACCTGACAATTAGGCAGAATGAGGTGGCTGCCTCAGATGGTGGATGCCAGCTCACTAGAGGGCAGAGCTGTGTGCCATGCCCAGTTGCTATCTGGGGCAGCAAAGAATCACGTCACTCCAATCCTTGTACTGGCTACTGGTGATTTGCCAGGCCAGATTCAAGGAGTTGGTACTAGTATAAAAATCCCTGAATGATCTGGTACCTAGGTACCTGAAGGAGCACCTTCTCAAGTATTGCCCCACTTGAACATTGGCACAAGCTGCAGACACCTTCCTTGTTGTGCCACCACTGACAGTTTCTAGCCACAGGTAGGTGGCCTTGTTGGTCTGCCATAGTTGAAACAAAATAAAAAAATTCCTTCCATTAGCACCTTAGAGACCAGCTAAGTTTGTTACTGGTGTGAGCTTTTGTGTGTGCATGCACACTTCTTCAGATGCACACGAAAGCTCATACCAATAACAAACTTAGTTGGTCTCTAAGGTGCTACTGGAAGGAATTTTTTTATTTAGTTTGTAGCCAGGCAGTGCATTCTCTGTGATGCCCCCCCCCCCCCCCCGCATTATGGAAGTCCCTCCTGAAGGATGTCTGGTTGCCCCCTTCATTGGTATATCCAGGAACCGTGTAAATTCTTCTTTTTTAAAATTGCATTTAGGCAAGTAATATATTTGCTGACTCCTTTTTTTAATCTTGATTTGGTTGTATGTCCAGCTGCTGAGGGTTAGCAGTTTAGAAATTGAATAATGCCAGATGAAGTGATGTACATGGATGTGCAAACTGATCCAAAGATAGGCGCAAGGGGGGGGGCGGTCATAATGATGGTAGAAATGTTAAAATAGCCTGGAAGAATCATTATTAAACGACTGACATGGAGAGATGAATCAAGAGGTAAGTCCAGCAAGGATGATGTTGCAGTGTTGAAAGTGGGCTTTGACAATGTATGTGAAGTTCATTATCATGTTTTAAAATTATGGGAATATTCCTGAAGCCATTCCATATGTCATACACGTTGACATATGGGAAGAGTGTATTTATTTTTTACATATGGTACTACCTAAGCTGTCTAAGCATACACAAGTCTTGCTGATACAAAATAACATGGGCAAACCGGAAAACATTATGTATTTTAAGTCAGGGAATTACTCCAGGGAATTACTTCCATAATGTAAAACCATGAAGTGGAAAGCAATCATCCTTTGCCTATGCAAATTATTTTATATTCAGCCCTCATATGACTTTATCTTCTGGGGAAGGTGATTGAGAGGGTCATGATGGAATGACCGCAGACATTCCTAGATGAGACTGATTTCCTGGACCCAGGGTCAAAACTAGGCTTTGTTTCACCCTGGTCAAAGACCCAGTTTGGCACTCCCCATGTGCATTTGCGCGCACACACACAGCCTGGAAGACTCAATGGCACCCCTCTGGAGTCTTCACCTGGGATAGAAACCGTGGCTACCTGTAACTCTGGCACTGCCTGAATCCATTTCTTGCTGGGTTCAGGCCTGCTTTCAGGACTGAATAAGCCTGGTGTTTGACCTTTATAAGGAGAAGAAGGGGATGTGGGCAACTCTGCTCCTTCCGCTTGAAGTCTCAGCAGCTTGTGATGCCCTTGACCATGGCATACTCCTGGCCTGACTGTAGGATGACTACGAGCGGCACTGTGTCGTGGTGGCTCTGCTCCTACCTGCAGAATCATATCCTGAGAGTAGCACTGGGAGAGGGTGCACCACAGTTCCCTGTGATGAGCCACAAATTGATCTTCAACATCTATCTGGGCTTTTGGAATGAGGTGCCACCAGCATGCTAATGATGCCTAGCTCTATTTCGCCACTAAATCTGAGTCAGTAGAGACTGTGTAAGCCCTGGACCCATGCCTAGACTTGTGGTGGTAGACTAGATGGTAAATGAGAGTCAATAAGCTGAGCTTGAATCCTGGAAAGACAGGGGCCATGTGGGTGAATGGTTACTGTGTCTGGGAGATAGGTTAATTGCCTGTTATGGACAGAGTTTAAGAGCAGCTTCACAGCTTGAGGGTACTCCTAGATCCATCATTGCCACTAGACACCAAAGTGACCTCTGTGGGTAGGAATCCCACCTACCAGTTTCGGTTGTGACCATTCCTGAACTGGGATAACTTGATCATAGCAGTCCTTGCACTGGCATCCTCAAAACTTGATTACTACAACACACTTTCTGTGCGGCTGCCTGTGAGTCTAGTCCAGAACAACTAATGCAGAGTGAAACAGCCAGACTTCTTGGAGGAGCAGATTATGGGCAACAGATTATTCCTTTGCCAAGAGAACTGCTCTGGTTGCCAATTTGCTACTGGACCAGGTTCAAGGTTCTTGAGTTAATTCACAAAGTTCTAAACTGATTCCATAGTACCTTAAGGACCACTTGATTCCTTATGCTCAATTTTGATCACTGAGATCTTCTGGCGTTTGATTATCTACCATCTCCCAGAGACTTGGTTGGCTTTTACCAGGGACCAAGCCCTTAGTGTGATAGGCCCTGCCCTGTGGAACTCCCTGATACCAGAAGTACAGGAGCCACCCTGCCTTTCTTTTAGCTGTCTTTTAAAAACTGTATTGTTCAGACAGGGTGTTGGAATTTATTATTTTTTTTACAATAAATTCTTATTCGCCTGTTACCGATGCTTTTAGAAATACTGTCATTGGTGTGTTATGTCGTAGACTACCTTGCTATAGTTCCTATGCAAGTGGAGGTTTATAAATATTTAAATCAAGACTCAAAATAAAGACAGAGAGGGCTTACCCAGATGTGCTTTGACGGCACCCACACCTGTGGTCAAGCAGCATTGAGCAGAGTGGCACTTACCTGTGAGGAAACATGCCTGAAAGTGCACTCCTGGACTCAGAGAGCTCCATCTCAAACACAAACACATTCCCACTAATTCAGACACCGATAATCTTTTTTTAAAAATAAATAAATCCCTGTAACCAATTTTGTGTTTTCCATGCCTCATCCCTTACACAGAAACACAAGGCTGCCTTTTAATAAAGCCCCAATAATGATCCTGCTTTAAAGGACAAGGGCTAATCACTTCCTGCTTAGCATTCCAGCCACATGACGGTGGAGATAGAATAAATCAGTGAAAACAGCAAGATGCAGCGCAACTAATTTTCATGTAAAAAGGGGTGATTGCCTTAAAAAAAAAGAAAACACCACCATTGTGATGTTTTTTTATAAAGCCGTTAAAGCCCCAAACACCCTCGTCTATCGGTTTATGAATTATTAATTTTTTTAAAAAGCGAGAAAGGAGGCCTCTCCCCCCCCCTCTGGAAAAACCTCATCTGCTAAGCCACCACAGACTGAAGTGCCTCACACTGATTCCTGATTTACATAGTCCCAGTTGGAAGCTAATGAAGACTGCTGAGCCACCTTTCAACATGCAGATAAACCTTCATGTATTTAAAAGCAGGGAATGCGCGCTTGTTGCTGGCAAATTATTCATCTAAGATCTGAAGTTTCTGACACCGCCTGCGTCAGATAAACTGTCACCCAAATTGCAAACTAATTAGTGATTCAAACATTTTCGAGCTGATTGATGACAGAATAATTTACGCTTGTTTCTCCGTTTCCAGCTGGCACAGGCTGCTGACTGGAGCCCTAATTAGCGAGAGTACATCAGTCATGTTCTGCCAAGGCAGCACATACAATTAAAAGGCAGTTTAAATGGAATATCACATTAAAAAGGCTGGTAGATGCAAATGTGAGGAAACAGCACTTTAGGAAGAAATGACAACAGAACCCCATAAACCAAAACAGAATAGAATAAGATCTTTTTTTAAAAAAAGGAAGAAGGAACTTTGCCTGACGCAGATTATTTAACCAAACCAAACAAGCAAAAAGGCAAAATGTGCATGGTAATCTGGGGGATTCTGGAAAACATTGTCTCATTTTAATATTCTGGGCAAATAACATTCCCCCCCCCAAAAAAAAATTGTCTGGGTGGTTTCAAGAGCCTAGTTTGGAAAGAGCACCCACCTTTTAGGCACCTTCCGTCTTCTCCAAAAGAGGGAAGATTAACTTCTTTGCCTTCCCCTTCTACCTTCAAATCCCCACCCACATCTGCACCTCTTAATCCATACTTAAAGATGAAGAAACCAGCCTGTACTTAGCTTCCTGCCAATGAGCTAGGGATTTGTAAGGATTGCTTGCAAGACACAGATCCAAATAATCCAACATCTGGGTTTAGCAAAGCTTATCTTAATAGTCAAAGACTCAAAGCTAACGCTGCAATCCCATACTCACTTACCAGGAAGAATGCCCCAGTGAACTCGGCAGAGCTGCTTCTGAGTACGCAGGCAGAGGATTTATTTATTTATAAACGTATTTATATACCGCTAAATCACAAAACATATCAAAGCAGATTAGAACATTAAAAAGTTAAAAACCATACAATAAAAGCATTAAAAAATGTGAAAGCAAAACAGCAGGCATTTAAAAGTTAGCACTGAAGGTGCCCACTGACTCTCCAGTGGCAGAGAGTTCCACGGGACTGGGCAGATGACACAAAACACCAAGTTTCTCATTGTTGTCAAATGACCCTCACCGATTTAGGGGAAAACCAAAGACGCTCCTGCAGATAATCTCAGCGATCGAGCTGGTGGCATCTTGGACCCAAGTTGTTCAGAGCTTTGCAAATTTGTTCTTTGCGAATTAATAGAAGAATCTTGAACCTGTCTCGGTAGTAAATGAGCAGCCGGTGCAGCTGTTTTAACAATAGTGTCACATGTTCTTGGCCAGAAGTTTCCATTAGCAATCTGGCTGCAGCATTCTGCAGCAGCTCGAGCTTTCAAACCAGACCCAGATTGTGCTATGAATTATTATAATGAGTTTTTCTTTAGATCTAGCAGCTAAGGCTCGGCAAGGATTTGACTGTCATACAAACTGCAGTGTACTTTGAGCAAGTATAGCTCTTGCACAGTGTACCTTCATTGCCAACAACACAACTGAAATTTCTCCCCGCCTGCCCCGCCAGAAAAGTTGGAATTGATTTGTTCAAAACCAAAGCCAGGAAAGTAGATTTCAAAGCAAAGGAGTGCAATGTTTTAACATCCACTATTTAAAATGTCTAGTGGATCTAGCCATCTAGAGGGGTTTTGTTTGTTAGTTTGTTTGTTTTGTAAACTACAGTGTTGGTGTGGATATGGGGGACTCATCTATTTTGGCAAAGAAAAAGCACTTTATATGCGTTATAACACTGTGACACCAGATGGCGCTGTGGAGTCCCGCCTTTCACCAACATGATTTCCCTTTATGAAGTTTAGAACACATTTTCCTGAAACGCTTTTTCGATTTGTCTAGATCCAGCCTTGGAAATCCGTTCAAATTTCCATCCATTTACAAAGTACTTTCAGGGTTTCATAAACAGGAAATGTTGTAGCTGGTGATGGGCTGGATAATACAGCCAGCTATCCTTATGCCAGCCATCACCACCACCTTCAATCTGAATTGGAATTAATTTAATTGGTACAAATATGGTGATACAGACTACAAAGATATGTTTCAAGGTCCATAGCAACAAATCTGCAGGTGCCATCTGAAATTTACGCACTTCAGTAGGTTCTGTTGGTACCCAGGGGGACGTTCAAAAGAAACTGAATTGTATGGAGGAGAACTTGAAAATGTAAGTCCAGGCAAAATCAGTAACTTTTGCCAGATACAGATTTACAATATTTTGTAACTTCACTTCCAGAAGTGTGCCAGTTGAGGGTGTTGATACTGTCATATGTTTTATAGATGATATTGTAGTGGGGGGGGGGGGGGAGCCAGAAAAGAACAGGATGTTATGCTGAAATGAATCCTATGGCCTTTCTGCACTTATTCATAGTGGTATAGTTGCTGTTTGATCTGACATTTTTTATTGAATTGGGAGCTCATTGTTTGCACCTTTGGTCCCATGTTGCTGTTATTAGAGAGTAAGGGCTCACCCAGACCTCCTTTTGTGCCTCGTTTCTAGACTCAGGTCCACGTTTTAAAATGCTGTCTCCAAGTGCTTAATTTTTTTGCCCTATCACTTTGTCCGTGAAAATGCACTCTCATGGAAAACCCAAATTGCCATTTATTCAGAGTCACTTTTTTTTTTTTTTTTTTGGTTCTTGGTTTCCATAATCATTTAGGCCACCATTACCTTTTAGCACAACCATTTTGTAGAAATAGTGAATACCACTCAGGAGAGAATTGGGGGCTGGGGGTGGGATTAGCATTAGGATAAGGTTACCATATATTTTTCAATGAATCCGGGGAGACTTTTCGACTTCCTACTAAATAGATGGATTTTGTCAGGGGACTGATTTGTAAATCTGGGGACTGTCCCCAGGAAACGAGGATGTCTGTTAACCTTAGATTAGGACTTACTTCCAGATAAAGGTGTAAGGGGGTGGTGAAAGCATTGTTTTTGAACTCGGTGCACTACCGAGGCATCAGAATAGAAATGAAAAATGTACATTCTCCAACAATATTTTATGCTTCTACAAAAATGATAGACAAGGTACCAAAGCTTGGCACCTCACACTGTTCTGTGTTTTATTTCTTAAGTATTTACACCTCAGTTACACTCACTCGGCACACAGGTGTGTGCCTCTAGGGGCAACATTTGATTTGCCGCTTTAGTAATAAGGCATGACAATAGCTATAAACTCATATTTTTATTTACACTTGAACTCTAAAACTGCAAACCATCTTGTCTCATTGCATTTCTGATTGGTTCCTATCGGCATTGCAACAACTGAGCAGAGGACAAAGGAATCACGTTCCCACCCGTGCAGACTAGGTGTTAAGTCTACAATGCAAGGCTCTTGTAATGTACACTGCATATTTGATGATACTAGTTCATCTTACTCCAATGTGACCTCTGTGTGGGGGAGGCTTTCATGAATATAAACTGCCTTGGGGTTCAAACCTTGTCTGCTAAGGTGTTTTTGAGATTATCTATAGAACATGACAGATGAGCCCTTGACTCTTACAACACTCAAGCACAGAACAAAGAGGAGTCACCATGCTAAACACAAATAGAATGCAAAGCGGAAGATGTGCTAAAGCACTCCAATTTGCTTCCAAGAGTGGTGAAGGCTGAAAGCTCATGTTATTCACACTCTTGCAAAATGACATATGAGTCTGTGATACGCAAAGTAGGTTAGGTGGTAGCTGTCTTTTTAAAGAATTCATTTAATAATTTATACCAGCAAATATATACCGACAGATACAATTTCAGCATACATTTCCAGACTTGGATCTCCGGACTGCAAGAAGCTGATTGATGTGGGTGCTTAACCTCTTGCTATGAGTAGTTTCTGTCACATGTGGAGATGTTTGCAAGGCTAGGCCTGCCTCTGAGCATTGTGCATGTATAAGACAAACAGAGAAACTTTTACCCACTAGTGCAACTGTGAATCCAATAAGTCATCTGATTAAGCGTGTCCTCCCTAAAAGAGGGCACGTGTTGCGGTGAGACCTGGAGACCGACCTCCTGGTTGTGGGTGTGTTTATGGGATAGCCACAACACCTGAATTGGTAGGTCCCTCGTTGCTGGGTGTAATCTGACCAATGGGGTGCAGCCTAAATGATTTGAGGGACCTGTTTAATCCCTTGCACGTGACCAGCAGATTCTCTTTTGGCTCGTGCAATCGGAACACCTGCCCACCTCTCCCTATATTTAGGGCATTTTGCAATAGACCTTGCTATGCCGTCGTCTGTCATTGGGACAGGGGCATGGCAGGAAGTTCCCCCGCTTGGCTGTTGCTATTTGGGTTTCGCCTGCCGCGTAGCAAATTGTCACAACTTGTAAGGTTGCAGCTCTGGTTCAGGTTATAGGGATGGGGGAACGGTCTCGCCATCCCTATGTGAAGGATATTCTGTTAAAGGAATCCAGGGACTCAGCTTGGTTTGGTCAACCCCCAAGAGGGGGTTGTGCCTGTGCCTGAGTCCAAGGGAGCATCTGGGGAGTAAACAGAGTCTGTTCCTGGGCTTTCCACCTACCTCAGGTGTTCACCCTTGGCTGACCTATGATAGAGCTCTGGGTCAGCACTACCTGCAAGAGTTCAGGGAGCTAGTCGAATCAGAGCCGATGCAACCACTCTCTTTTCTGTAATCAATAAAGTTGTGGCCTAAATTCTGCCAAAAACCAAAACTAAAATTTGAGTCAAATATGTTTTTATATAGTGGGGAGATCTCTGGGTCTGAACACGCAGCATCTGTGGACAGTATGCCGCTGCTGTGCTTCTTGTGAGGGAAGCATCTTGACTGATTCACACCTTCATGTTTCTCATCTACAACATCAGGTGATGGCTTGCATTTGTGAATGGACCATTGCAGATAGAATTTTGCACATGGCCTCATTTTCTCATATGCAATACCTTTAAGTGAAGTCAGTTCACACATTCAGCTGTCAGTCAAGTGCACAGCAACCAGGAGATGAGAAAATGCAGCACCATTCAGACATGCTTCACTGTCACTTGATTTTCTGCAGTTGATTCCTGTCTGCTGAGTGTGTCAATTGACTCCAAAGAAAGGAAGATTCAGGGTCCGCTTGTATGACCATCTTACCATTAAAACCCCTGAGTTCATTTCAACCATGGTCTTTTTTACAAATTCATTGGAGAGGCAAATAAAAGGCTGAAGTAAGATGAGAGCTCACAACCTAGAAATATCACTTGTACTTTCTTGACGTGCCTCTCTTTCAGAATAGCTCCATGATGAATGATCATGTGGACAGCAGCAGTTGTTTTCCTTGCTATTGTTGGACAGAGTTCACTGTTGTGGAGAAAAACTGTGGGTGACTTGTGAGTTACTGAAGGGAGCAGGGAAGTGGGGCTGAAACAACTTGGAATTTTATTTTCTGTACACAACAACCCTTGGATGATAACCTCTGAATCATGATTGTATCAGCAAATTCATTACTGGTTCCTATTGACACCTCAAACCACATTCTCACAATAGATATTGCAAATAATATTCTTTCATCTCCACAGTTTCACAAACATTTTGATCCACAAAGGTCTGGTGCCGTATCTGTCACCATGCTAGAACTCTACTTCCCTATTATTATAGGCTTACTCTGTTCATATGCTTTATTTTTTGCCAAAGGTTAGAACAGCTACATGCACAAGGGGGTAGAGAAATGTATCTTGCAAAGCCAGTGAATTGTTAGCCTGGAGAACAGAAGACTCAAATACTCGCAGGGCTGTCATAAAGAAGAGGGCAAAGTTTTGTTAATGGCCAACACAAAAACCCCCTCCATGATTCTACTATTCAGTGGTAGTTAATGCCTCAAAAAACCAAGCAAACTAGGACATACATACACTAGTCACTAATTTGGGTTGTGCACACTGTTGGAAAAGACAGTGTATAAGATTGCTTATTCTGCCCAACCCACAGAGATTCTAGTTCATTAGTTCCATTACAGAGGGAAGAGTTTGTGCAGGTCGTGGTGTCCCCAAAAGTACTTGCAAACATTATGGTGCAATGATGGTCCAACTCACACTATAGGGATACTATTTGCAGTGGCATTCCCATAACAAATGTAGCATATGCTCTACCCAAGGAGTGAGACTATTATTTTTTATAAATAACAATTGCATATATTCAGCTTTTTTCCACCCCTTAATCATGTTTCTTTAGGGTTTCAGGCTAGTCGTATGCCCCTTTCTCTTTTATTCTTAAGTTCTACATTATACCTTGCAATTCCTTATGCTTCCATTGTGGTCACACTAGATATTTAGCCACTAAAGAAGCTCTAGAGATCATTTTTCCATACTATTTTGAAAAGATCTAAACCGCAGGAATGTTGTGTACAATGAGATGGTTGAAAGAACTACTTATGCGGGGCAAGTTTAGCTACTTATGCAAATCACCTTTTTTACTTCATGATACAAAACTGTGAAATTAGAGCATACTGTAAGTCACTGGTTTTCAACCAGTGTGCCGTGGCACCCAGGGGTGCCTTGAATGATGGTCAGGGGTGCCACAGGCACTCCCTCTCCTGGTGCCCTCTCACATCTCTGTCTCCCAAAGGCTTGCATAGCTGTTTGTTGCAGCAGCCCTGGTTACAAGTTCCGCAGGCAAATGGTGCCTCTGGTGCTGGCCAGGGGTGCTGGTTGTCAGGAGCTGAGGTGGCTTAGAGACCAGGGATGGCTGCAGCGGCTGCCTGGAGGACTCCCAAGGAGAAGGGAGAGGAGAAGAGGCTGAGGGAACACTCCACAAAGGAAGGTGTTTGGAAAAGGGTGAGAGGCTGCCAGCTCAGCAGGCAAAGGGTGACATATCTGGGCTCCTGAGCCCCACAGGGGTTGGAATGTAGTTGGTTGAGGGAGCTGTGGACTCAGAAAGGCTGAAAACCTCTGCTGTAAGCCAAAATAGATATATGAGATCAGCTTATGATGCACTGCAGCTTTTTCTTTTTCTATGAAAGGTGAAGGATGGTTTGTTTTACTCCTGCTGGTCCCAAGTGGCTGATCAACACATTGATCCACACATATCTACCACATCCACGGAAAGTAACAGCTCAGTAAAGACAGGATTTTGGAATTCCCAATGGCTGCTAAAACATCTAATGTGCAATGTAAATACAGCAGGTACTGGCAGTTTGTCTTCATAACATAACAGTTGTGTGCAGCATCACTTCCCAAGTGGGGAACATACAGAAGCTTGACTGCTCAGTATTGCAGCTCTTCTTGGTTGTAAATAAAGGCAACCGTAAGCATCCTTTGCAAGATATGGGGCCATCTTGCTGTGTTCTTTACAAGTTCCCTTTAGCAGTTTGGTATGGTCTAGCTGGCAAAAAAGATGTTCCAATGGTTTGGGGAATTGATGGTGGTAAGGAACTAGCAATGTCTGTCTAGAGACATCTTTATCCAAACTGCAACACAATGGATCAACATTGCTGTGGCAACAAGTACCGTCTGGAGGAAAATAGCCGCACCACACAAAAATAAAATATAAAGTCTTTGTTGTCAGGCCACACTTTAATATATATACTGTATATTATAAATGAGACGTTCCCCCAGGAGCTGCCTCCCCTTCCCCACCCAAAAAGGTATGTTCCTAGGTGTGTGATATGAGTTGGCAACCTGCGGTTGGAGACAGAAATTGGTAGAAGTTGCTCCCCTCTTCTGTGAATGGCAGAGCTACTTGGAATCCAGTCCTCTATGCTTTATAGTCTTCTGGCATCCTGTCGCCATTTGTCACAGGACAGTTCCACACAGACGTCTTCTACCATAGGAGTCATTCTCCACAGTGCAAGTATTATTATTGCATTCTATTTGTACACCCCAAATCCATGTGGGTGGAGCTTTCACATCCAATCATTGCTAAGATGAGGAAGTATCAGGAAAGAAACATACAATTAGCCATATTCAGGTCATTTTGGTGTTTTTATAAAATTAATGGGCTTTAAAAAAATGTAAAGGTAACATACATAAGCTTCTGTTGTGAGGTGCAGAGGCATAATCATTACGAGCTTTTCCTCAATTGTTCCCAAGTTATTTGGAGGTGGGGCAGCGCAGAGGCTGTATCACCACCATCATTATTATTATCCCATTTCTCCTGATTGTTCCAAAGCTTTTTTTGGGGGGGGGGGGGAAGGTGGACACGCATTTCCGAGAATTCCTTATTATTTACTTTGACTCTTGCCTGGCCCCCAGCAGGGGCTGATCCCAAGATGTTTGGGCAGAAGGGAGCACAGTGCAAAAGGCAGAAGTATTGTTATCATCTCCTAATACACCCCAAATTTTGACATGTTCACATGGAGACTTTGAAAAGGGCTTGTGCAGACCATAAATCCGCCACTAGACCAGAGGCCTAACTAGTCCAGCTTCCCATTTCTCACAGTGGACAGCCAGATGCCTCTAGCAAACCCATAAGCAAGACATTAGAGGAATGGTCCTTTCCCACTTTTTCCTCAGTGTTCAGAAAGGCAGGTTGCCTTTGATACTGGAGGTAGCATATAAGCATCATGACTCTAGTCTTACCGTCCACAATAAGTTTGTCTAATTCCCTTTTAAAACCAACTGCCTGCTATTTACTCTTCTCCCTGGGTATCTCCTGCAGCAAGTGCTATTTTGCGTCCCATTGTTTCCAGTTCATTTTCCTGCTTAGACTTTTCTGCAGCAGACCCACCCCCTTCTAGAACACGTACAAACGCACACCATTAAATCATATCTCAGCAAGATGAGAGACACTTTACTGACAGATAATAATCCATCTGTCAGTAAAGAAATGTGTTCTGTTTTTATATGCAAAATTGCATGGTGGGAGTTAAGGTTATGCTTTCCTCTGATGTTTAGGAACTGGATGTGTACAAAACCCAACCACTGGTGCTTTTTTGTTTTGTTTTTTTAAGCCTTTTAACTTTCAGCCAGCATGACCTTTAAACAGTGTTTTTGCCAAGCTCAGCCTTGTGCTGCCAACCTCTGTGACTGTTTTGTTTTGAAGTAAGTGCTTTTCTCAGTGTTTTGGTACTAAACTCTCTCTCTCTCTCTCTCCTTCCCTCTGGTTCGCTAAACAAACAGAAACAAATAAAAACACATCATAATTAAAACAAGATGATAGTGTGTATTACCTTTCCAGCTCAATTGGCTCCAGTGCTTGGCACCATTTAATTTTCCCATTAGCTGACTTGTCTCATTTTCAGCTTTTTTTATTATTATTAACATTCACTCTTAACTGGGCATATTAAGACTTGTAATGAAGTGTGGGGCTAATGGGCAACTAGTCTGTACCCTGCAAAGGAATGAAAGGGGCCTGTCCATCAGAATTTGCAGTGCACATCGCTGCACCGGAGGTTGGCCGAGGTTATTCATTCATTCATTTTAAAAGGACCCTTTCAATGGTAAGCGACCAGCTCCTTCTGCTAAGACAGGATAAGAATTGCAAGAGCCTATGAGAAATGAACAGGGCAGTTCGGTACAAAGGGAAGCAGCTGCCCCATGTGGCAAAACCTGAGATTTGTAAAGGGGAGCATGGATTTTGAAGGATGGCTGTGTTTTGGTTTATGGAAAGTGAAAATTTGCCGTTAAATGCAATATTTGCATTTAAAAATATTTGCCGTTAAATGCAAACTGAATTGAACGTCTCTCCTGTCCTGAGGTAAACCCATGTGGCCTGGGAATAAATAAGAATACTACTGAACTAGATTAGCCTTGTGAGCTGCTGTAGACTGTGTCCTGTAAGGCCTTAAGGCAACAGTGTAAGCCACTTTGTGAAGCCTTTTTGACTTTAAGATGTAAATATCTAAATAAAGTAGGAATTCTAATACCTGATCCTTGTTGCTAGCAGGGGCAGAGTTGGGCAGAAGGTGCCCCTCCACTGATGGGATAGTGGGGAAGGCTGCACCACAGCACAAGCCCCTGCTTTGGAGGCACTGTTGTTGGTGTTCCCACCTGTGGTAGCCTTTTTAAGACCGCAAGACAGAGTATGGGCCCAGGTCAGAAAAGAGCTGGCCAAAGCTTGGCTAGGTCCTAAGATGCCTACTTGCTGGAGAGGCTCTTGACCTGGGCGTAACAGATGGGGGGCAGGTAAAGAACCTCTTACTCCCTTCCTTCCATGCCTGCCAGTCTGGGTAGGTCAGTCATGCCAGGGGCTATCAAGCAGGCCACCACCCCACCCACTTATGTTCCCTCTGGCCCAGACTGCTTTCTAGGCATTCAAAACTGGATGAAGAGGCAGCATCCAATTGACCTGTCCCTCTCTGGAGACCAGGTTACGCTGCCATTCTCGGTCAACCCCTGCTCATACAGCCTCAGTCAATCCCTGCTCATATAGCATGAGCAAAAATGACTAGACATATGAGAGGTTGGAAAACCCTGAGAGGTTTGGTACAAATGCACCCAAGACCCAACAGCCAAATTTTATGAAGTCTATTAAGACCTTTTTTAAAAGAAAAAAAAGGAAGAGGAAATATAAAAGTGGCAGAATGTTGTTTCAAGATAATAGCAAAATGAACATTTTAGTTCAACCCTAAATATCCTATTATGACAGTTAAGTCCAGTCACGAACGACTCTGGGGTTGCAGTGCTCATCTCGCTCTATAGGCCAAGGGAGCAGACGTTTGTCTGCAGACAGTTTTCCGGGTCATGTGGCCAGCATGACTAAGCCGCTTCTTGAGAAACCAGAGCAGTGCACAGAAACACTGTTTACCTTTCTGCCAGAGCTATTTATCTACTTGCACTTTGACGTGCTTTCGAACTGCTGGGTGGGCAGGAGCAGGGACCGAGCCACGGGAACTCACCCTGTCATGGGGATTTGAACTGCTGACCTTCTGATCGGCAAGCCCTAGGCTCTGTGGTTTAGACCACAGCGCCACCCATGTCCCCTATATCCTATTATAGCTACTTACAAACAGGCTTCTGGTCTCTTCACCTGTAACAGTATAGATGGTCAGTTTCGGGATGTTGAGGGTTAAAGTACTGTGTGGCAACAGTCCACTTAGAAGAGTTTTGGCCCAGGCTGGTCTTGACCAACAGCTGTGATTATCCAGACCAAATAATGGCGGTTGGAGGGTATGTGTTGAGTCCTGAAAGGGTGGGAAAGGATGACAGGTCCAGCTGGGAGTTGAGTCATTTCTGGGGTCGAGAGGGCAATGGCTGCTCCTATGTAAACTGTGAGGGCAGCTAACTTTAATAAAACTACAGCATCCTTGTAATTTTCTTGCAGAGAGAAGCATTCAAATATGCAACCCCCACCACGTTTAGTACAAGAAAGTATAGACTGGGAAGCGATATTCCCCATATTTTATTTGCTGAGGTCACTAAAACCTAGAGTTTATCAGACAAAGTAATGAACAATTTGTCATTTGAGTTCCATTTTCCCCACTAGGAGGCCAGTACAATGAATTTGGAATTCTTTCAACTCATATGATGAAGTTGCCACAAATATCAGAAGCATACACTATGTGTACATGAATTATTGCAAAGGTAGCTTTGGTTACTGCAGCCAAAGATATAATTCTGACTACACAAGAGTGTGGTGTTGGATTACTGTGAAGTTGGATAATGAGCATATCAGTTCATTTGGAGTATAGCTCAGAGTAATTGCACCTAAAGAGAAAATCATTTCATTTCTCCTTTCTGGATTTCCACTGACACATTTGTATTTAAATGTCAAACCAGTGAAGGGGAGGAGGGCATTGATTTTAAATCAGGCACAGCTACCAACTTTGAACTGGCAGAGCATAAAACAAGCAAGGCAGAAGGCCAGTTTGCTCACCTTCTCTACCACCCGCAGCCAGCATGATCAAGGCCTTCAAAGCTTAACATTGCAATCATAAAATTCATCAACACCACATAAACTAATATAATGATGCTTCACAGCTTGGGATCGGCTTTCTTCATGCAACTCTATGGGAAATCAGTTCATGATTGTGTATTGAGTACTACTGGTGGCACAAATTCTTCCTCACTCATGCTCTAGGAAGAATAGATATGCTCAATTCCCCAGCATTTCACTGCTACAATGATAATAACTGAAAATCATTCTGTGTGAAAACTAGTGGGGAGAAATGCTTTTTCTTTTTCACCGAAATCTAGGCTCAAGTCTAGAATTCAGCAAAATTCAAGGTCCACCTGGCATTTACATAGTGTCCTATTGGTTCCAGGAAAATATCTTTTTATTTCCCCATAGCTATTCAATCTCATTGTAGCTGTTAACTAAGGGTGTCAGAAAATTCAGAAGAAAATGGAAACAGAAGAAAAATTGCCAATGTTTGCTTATTCATCTCATGTTTGGAACAGAAACCATTCTAGTGAATACCAATTGTATTCACCATTGTTATACTGTTTTCAGACTGAAAACAACACATAATAGATGACAAACCCCCCATTTAAATTGTGTTTTTTTGCATTGATATGAGTGGCCTTTTCACTGACATGAATGGTATGAAAATAATTACATCATTAATTATGTTAAATATGTAAATTGCATAAATTATGTCAATAATTATGTCAATTGTGTAAAATAGCAGACAGCAAGACAAGTAGCTTAGTATTTAGTGGAAACAAAACTGCAGCTAAGCAGAAACAGCGCTGATCATGACGAACACACGGAACAAAAATCGTTGCTTTCTTACATCTCTACCTTTCACCCTGCTTTTGCTTGCTGATTTTTACTCTCTGCTCTGTTTGCTCCTGGTCCCATGTGAGGTTCTTGCATATTGTATATTTTTTAGTATTTTTATTATATTGTTTTATCTTGGGATCTTCCCTTCCAAAAACACTTTGTTATGGATCAGCATATAAAAAATATTAATAAAACAAATGTGCAATAATGAATGGAAAATGAAGCTAATATAAAGCAATTGCTGCTTTTGCCCTGAAAGGGTCGTGTTGAAATAACTGTACAGTTCAGTTTGAGATAATCCTCACACTCCCAAATGTCCACAACCAATATTCCCCACAAATATCTGTATCTTTAAGCATTCCCTCCCAGCTACTACATTTAGTACTGCTTATTACATGGATTGGCTATCCTCATATTGAGAGTTTTCTTGTTTTCAACAGGATTTTTCCAGGATTATATAGTGGAGACTTAGAAATGCTATGCAGTTCTAAGTTTAAGCACTAACTACAGGGAGGCTGGTTTTTGTGGAATCCTCATACAACTTGGCTGACCCTACATTAATGGCCTTGACCACATTTTGAGGCAATGAATCACATCATTATATGTTTTGTGAAGAAATACTTCCACATCCCCCCCTAAATCTTATGCTAATTAAATTATTGAATTACTCCTAACATCAAGAGGCGCGTGTGTGAGAGATCTTTCTGTCCACACTACTGAGAGAATCAACCATCATTCAACGGACAAAATGTTCATCTAGGAGACATAAGTTCAAAACTGGCTCTGAAACACAAAGTTGTTTTCAACTAATTTCATGATCTCTGGGTGCACTTCTTTTGGTCATATGATGTACATCTTTGATGTGCTCCTGAAAAATACAGACTGGCCACCCAGGTAAACTTGATAACCCCTTCAAATATATCATGTTGTTTGCAGACTTTGAAAAGTTGACCATTTTCAACACTTTCTATGACTTCCCTGCACTTTGGATCAAACTAAGTAAATATAAATGTAATCTACAAGGAACTTAGTGCACTGTTAAGCCGCATTGAGGTAGATGAAAAATGGGAGCCACTGTCACTCAGCATTTGAGGGGAAATGACATATTATTAGCACAATGAGGGGGGAGCCTTTGGCTACAGCTCTGCTTGTCATTCTGACTTGAAAGGACATAATGAACACACTGAGCACTTCCCTTATCAAGATGCTGAGTGACATCTGCTGAACACAATTTCCAGAATCAAAATCGACAAGTGTCTTACCTAGTATTTGCTACAATTGGGCAATTATGATTCACTCCTCTAGCGTTCCACTCAGTGTTCTTCCATACATCAGCCAGTGCTAGTTGGGACAAAGTCAAACTACAGTAAGGCAAGAGTGTATCAGGCCTATATCAGATAGCTTTGGTGAGGCCATTTTAAAAAATTAACATTCAGCGAGGTGATGTGCTTCTAACAAAGCACATCTGTAAATGAATCCAGCTGCACAGACTTCCAGTGATCTGCGCACCCACATAATGAAACTGATGTTTTAGTTCCCTGTATACCAAATTGACTGATAATTGTAGATACAGTTCATACATTCTTTCTATTGTGGTTCTTTTAACTGAGGCTTAAATAAATAACTAAAATACATATATCCACCAAGACCTTTTTTTGTTAATTTTGTCATCCCAGTCATTACTTAAAGCTGACTTTCAGAGGGCTGTGTGTATTTGCAGGTCGAGTTCATCAAACATCCATCGTTCAATACTGTGGCAGCTGGTCACAGGCACACATGCTCCCCTCTTGTTTGGTTTTCTGATAGAACCTGTCAAGTATTGCTTGACTGTAACTGAATTTGTCACTCTTTCAGCAAGGTTGTATCTCTTCTTACCATCAAACAAAAACAATAAAAGAAATATAAAGATACATACAGTTCTAAACTCGATTATGAGGCAACTAATCATGCAAACAAGTGGGATTTAGCCAATAGCGAATAAAGAAACCAGACTCTGCTTAATGACTATTTTCTTTGGCTTTATAAGCCCCAGGATCACTGGTTTACAAGATCATCTTGTAAAAGCCATACATCTTCTGCAATGGCATAGAGATCACAGTTGTGTTTTAGTAACTTGGATTCCTCCTTTTCTCTTCCCTCCTTTAAGGTTGCCAACCTGCAAAATTGTTGTTGTTGTTTTCTTTTTATTTAGGAAACCACCAAGATTGTTCAGCCTGTTTAAAGAAACCCACCAACACTGTTCATTTTAAAATAGTGATTTAAAGCTTTTGGAGCTGTTTCCACTGCTTTTTCTATCGCGTTGCCATAAACCTGAGTTTCCCCTGACATTTTGCCAATTCTGCAAAATTCCCTCCTGACACCCGAAAACCAGAACATGTCAGGAATTTTCCTGACGTATGGTAAGCCTACTCCTTCCTTCCTTCCTTTCTGGTAGTGCAAGATGTCAATCACCCTGACCGAAGAAAGCTAAGTTGCAGTCCAATCCATGCTTACCTGGGAG
Source organism: Podarcis tiliguerta (assembly GCF_965153285.1). Lineage (NCBI taxonomy): Eukaryota > Metazoa > Chordata > Lepidosauria > Squamata > Lacertidae > Podarcis > Podarcis tiliguerta. The sequence goes on along the minus strand of NC_139544.1, from coordinate 4,599,009 downwards.
TAAGCCTTGTAGATTTTGATAGGACTTATTTCTGAGCAGGCATGGCTAGGATTTCAACATAAATATGTATTAGTTGTGACTAACATATTCCATTGATTTTAAGTTAAGTGTGATTGCCTTACTCCAGATTGAGGTCAGTTAACTCTTGGAAGATGGGTGCTAGGTTAACACACAGCTTGCAAGTGGAAATAAGTACTGAATCTGCTGAGGGAACACACTCTTGCCCTTGGTTATAATTACACTGAGATGATGAGTTTAAGGAAATAATAAAGCTAAGTTTATTATAGGAAATACATACTTGATAGGAAATATCCTAGGTTTAACTCAAGTGGAGATACAAAGAGCCTGTTCTCAGCAAGAATGTGAGGAGGAGGAAGAAAATAACAAAAGCAGCCATCGGTATCAGTCTAGCACAGCTTAAAGGAATCTGGAGGTTCCATTCTCTACCTATCTTCTTCTATGCACACCACCAGTCTTCAGTACAAGGTGAGTTGCATTTCAGCACTTCCAACATAAACTGCATTTCTTATCATGAAGGAAAAGTGAAGTTTGTCTGATGTAACAAGCTAAGTTTTCCTCTTGTTGTTCTTACTACCAGTTTTGGAACATGACTTGGGAAACACGATTTTAACCAGCCTAGAAAGCATTTGGAGGTGATAACTGACGGCCAAGGAAGGATTAAGCATTCCCTGCCACCGGCCCTGTCTCCATACTAGGGAGCCATGAAATTGGGAATTTCTGCATTTTGCCTAGAATCTACTGGGCAACCTGTGATCTGCCAGGTGTTCCTAAACTACAACTCCCATCACCCCAACCATGGGTCACGCTGGCTGAGGTTGATGGGAGTCTACAACTTCTAGAGGGCTACAGCTCCCACCAGTTCTTGTCACCTCTCACAATTATTAAGTGGAGCCAGAATAAGAGAATAATTGAGACAGCGCAACTTTCCATCATGGGGAGACAATCACAAAACTGCTCTTGCATATAATGGAGTAAGGTGTTCTGTGCACAATAGATGTCCGTGCTGTGACACCATTCAAATGTGATGAAGTGTTTTCTGCATTTAATATAAATCAGCTACTGTCGTCAATGACTGAATAACACTTCAGAGTACATTGTAAATCACAATATACAGTAACTTCTAGAACTGAAGATGCAATTCTATCATGAGAAGGGAGGGTATAATTCTTATTTATACTCAAACCTATCACATGCTTTAGTAGTGTAAAAAGTACATTACAGTAGGTGTAAATGTAATTGAAAACTACTTTAAGATAGAAATGTATAATGATAGTTCGGTGTAAAATTAGACCTGCAGTATTTTGGACCGGGAATACTTTTAACCTTCTACTATGAAAGAAAAGAATCCCTGTCAAATCCCCATGACGGGGTGAGCTCCCGTTGCTCTGTCCCAGCTTCTGCCAACCTAGCAGTTTGAAAGCACACCAGTGCAAGTAAATAGTATCGTTGCAGCAGGACGGTTAATGGTGTTCCTGTGCGCTCTGGCACTTGCCACAGTGTTCTGTTGCACTGGAAGCGGTTTAGTCATGCTGGCCACATGACCCAGAAAGCTGTCTGCGGGCAAACGCCAGCTCCCTCGGCCTGAAGTGAGATGAGTGCTGCACCCCATAGTCTGGACTTAACCGTCCAGGGGTCCTTTAACTTTACCTTACCTATGAAAGAAAAGAAAGCAAATGAAGTTTGGAACTAGGAGTAATTTGAGGCATCTACATGAGAGATAGCATGTAAGCTCTTCATTATACAACCAAAAGCTTTGTAGTGATTATCTGAAATGTAGCTAAGAAGCAGACATCCTGTCAGAGAAATTAAATATATAGGATTGTTACCTTATACAGAGTCAAAGATAATAAAAGCAATCTAGAATAATCACACTTGACCTAATTCAAAAGTGAAAACAAAATGGCAAATAGAAGTCAGAAAAATAAAAAGTATGGTTGATGTTCCCCACGCTCGCCACAGATACCAGCTTTTGCAACTAGTAAACTGAAACTATTCTGCAAAGATGCTATTAAGTATGAATCCTTTATTCTGTTCCAAATGTAGGATGCTTGAAAGCTTTTCTCCCAGTGTGCAACAGATAAAGAAGGGTCACAGCCATGGGTGTAGCCAGGATTTTTGTTGGGGGGGGCACAGAACCTCAGATTTGTAATTATTTTTATTGATTTTTACTGATTTAAGGGGCAATTCCCCCCCCCCCCGGCTATTCCCATGGTCACAGCTCACTGGCATACAGAAGGACTCTGGTTCAATTCCCAATAGTACTGGGAACCACCACCAGTATCTATAGTTAATGCAGGATGGACCAATGGTCTGAGGTGATAAAAAGGCAGTTACCTGTATGTCATTTGGTTAGCATTTTTTTCCAGGAAGTTTGGCATTGTGGAAGAAGAGCTGCTGGACCTCATGGAAAACTGAGGAGGGGAGAAAGGGGACGTGAAGAGAGAAAACGGTGTGCAAAGGTAAGAATACAGAGAGAAGAGGCTGTACTGTGTGAAAAAACCATGCCATCTAGGACGCCTATTCTGATGAAGCTATCTAGAGTATTCCAGAAATAGGTGCAATATAAGTGTAATAAATAATCATTATTGTTATTATTCTGTCAGCCTCAGAAGCTGTGCTCTCAAAGCTCAAGAGACTCCAATGAAGAAGCAAACTGAACAGCATTAAAAAAAAAAAGAAGACATCTCTATGGAGCAAGAATGTTATTGTAGCCGAGCTGAGGACTCTGTGTCAGAAGCTGAAAGTAATTCTCTCACTGTCAACCTGCAGAATTCCAATTACAGGATCAGATTTAAATACAATCCTGTTGAGTCTATTGTCGAAAGTATATCTGCTACATTGTGGGAGTCAATGACGGCTTTGCGATATTGTAATATGTGCCATAATAACCATTTCTGCTCTGCCTTGCGCTGTATGCACAGAAACTAATCTGTTCCCGTTTGATCTCTTTAAGAACAATTCCTGTCTGTGTGGAGAAAGGAGAAGAAATTCGCCTCCTGTAACTGAGACATGAAAGCAAAAGTGTGTGGGTTTTTACAAGGTCTGGACTGCATTTTATTTTTGAACATTCAAGGCTCCAGCTAGTGATATCTCTGAGTTAGATTGTGATAAGAGCTGACTGTGCCACTAAAGCATTTTCATGACCTAGAAATTACCTCAGGTTTAAGAGCTGGTATAGCCTACTCGGCAAGAGATTCTGAAGGGGAAGTATGCCTACAAGAGACATCCAGGGCATTTTTTTTTTATCAACTCTTTAGGCTTTCGGTGTCTCGTGGTATCATATGTGAACAATCAAATCAGTTCTGATTTGAACGCTGTCACTTGGATTAGGGTTTATCTATCGCATGGTAGCACTGAGTTAGCAGGCCGCGGAGATGAATAGGAGTACTGATTGCTGAACTGACAGCCTTGAAGATGAGTAGCGTTATTTTATCACATCCTTCTTTGCAGCATGTGCCGGTGGGTTTCAGCTGTCATATTTTTGAAAATTATCAAGCTTCAGAGTTAAGCCACGGCGCTGGGATCCTCAGTGCACAGAAGTCTCTCTGGCGTTATCAAGCCTGTTTTTTTCATTGCTTTTATTTTGTTAAATTATATAGCTATGGATTAATTTGACTCAAGCAATGTAATTGTTTTCTTTCTTTCTCTCCCCCCTCAAAGCATAATGCACAGTATGCTCAAAACTGTAAACCATTCTCTTAACCCTCCAGTTTTACCAATTTGGCAAGCTGACATCAGTGTTTTTGCAGTGCTACAGGGGACGTTTGACGACAAATTTGAAATTCACCTAATTAAACAGACCAGTTCTGCGTAATATGAAGTGTGCATGTTGTTCCTTCCACCGCTTTTTAAAAAGAGCAAGTCCACATTACTGGCAGAAGTAGTACTTACGAAACAATTAACCTGCCACACCTCACCAGGTCTCTGTTTGAGCTCTGCTCACACGATATAACAAGTCTGTACAGAATAGCAGCAGTGCTCTGTTTTTCCATCCAATCTATACATGCCACATCTAGGGGAAAAACACGTCATCTTGATCTACATGAGCTGCTTGGGGTCTCAAAACAGGGAAGCTTGGTGCCACTTGTGGCATGTTATAGGGAAAAGGAACCGCTAGAGTGCTATCTGTTGGACTTGAGCACCACCAGCCCAGCTGGATGGAAGGAGGAACTGCAGTGTGCTGACTCCGTGATTATGGGATATTGGAGCATTAGGAGGTTTCACCTAGCTCTAGAAAGCCAGGTTCTCCAGCCTGATGCTGATAAACTTGTATTTAGCGATGCTCAAGTGCCTGTTTGCCTTTCTGCTGCCCACACAAAACTTTCTCACTCCACCTCCATTCCGAAAAGGTGATCAGCTTCCAACCTGGGTCGAAGGGGAACCTGTAGTGGGAGAGGGAAAGATGTAATGTGCCTGGACCACGCCATCCGTCTGGATTGACTTGCCTGTGTTGGAAATTAGAGGCAACAAGTAGGCTTAGTTAAATGATTCCAGAAAGTGTTGGGAGATTTCCATTACATTTCATGGTATTTTATATTATGGGTGGCTCAAACAATTATATCCTTCCTCCCATGGTATTTAACATCTAAATCAGATGTGGATGAAGTTGTGCATCCCCTTTTGGACATATTACATAAGACTAGCTGCCCCTGAGCCCAGGACATTCGCTTTCCTCTCCCAAGTGCTTGTGGCTATATAAGCAGCAAATAAGCAATAACAACCCACAGGAACGCAGGAAACTGCCTTACACTGCACCAGACCATTGGTCCATCTAGCTCAGTAGTGTCTGCCCTGACTGGCAGTGGCTCTCCAGGGTTTCAGACAGGGGTTTCGCCTAGCCCTACCTTGGGATGTCAGGAACTGAACCTGGGAGCTTCTTCGTGCAAACAGATTCTCTACCATTCAGCCTTTCAAATCTTCATTCAAAGCATCCAAACACTTTGAGGATGTGATTTGCCATGGGAATTTACAATTCATGGACACACAGTTGGACGTATAAGAGTAATGTGCGCACTGAATAATAATGGATAATGGAACTTAGCCAGTAGCATCTGGGGTCACTGGAGCATATTCCTCAGCCGCTATCAGAAACATTGCCGCAGGTCATATTCAAGTATATCATGGCTCACACTTTAGGTGTACTTCCAAGTACAGACCAGAACAGTATAGACTAGAACTAGCCCCAGGTTGCTTGCTACCAAATCCAGAAAAGATGGATTAAAACCAACATTAGGTGCCATCAGGATTCTACTAGTTTCCCATATTGGTAGCAGATGTTGTGGTTGCCCATTGTTTACTGAATTCTGACTCTTCAAAACACTGATGTGGTGATAATTATTTGAAATTTAGCACACCCTACCACCCTTTTGCTCAGTATAAATTAATTTCAAAAATGTGTTAGGACACATTCAAAATGAATAAAATATACAACTGAAAAAACACATGTAACTGTAAATAAAGCTTTTATTTCTAACCAATTTGCACTCCAGGCTTTCTCTTCCAGTGCCTAAAAAGACAATTCCCAACCCTGTGCCCCATGTTTCTTGTGAAAACAAAATGAAGTGCAAGAGAGGGGAAAATTGCTTTCCATGCTTTTTAAAAAGAAAATAAAAACAAGCTTGTACAAATACCAGGACCAACCCACCTTGGATCTATGAAATCTTTCCCTTTTCTTCTTTCCAGCAACCCACAAGTAAGGCTGTGTATCATACAGTGCCTGCTGAAAAATCTAGCCATGTCTTTGCTTCTTCTCTGCCCCCCCCCCCATAAAAATGCCCAGAGGCTAATGACTCCATCTGTCTTGATTTCCTCTTTTGTAGATGGCAATTAAATTTTCCCCATAGGAAAAGAGGTTATTTCAGCCTCCACTCCGCGCCCCCCCCCCCAGTCTTCGAATTAGGTCTCGCAGATGCTTCTATGACAGTGGATCAAATGTCATGATATTTCCTACTTGAAAGGGCAGAGCAGAAGAGGACCTCAGAATCACACTCAAATTCAATTGAGGCTTTTGGAAAACAAATTTCTCCGTGTGTCTGCATGTGTGCTTTTTTATTTTTTAGGGATTCGTTTGCCATCTTCACGTGCCCTCCAAGTAAAGTTTAAAATCTGGGGGAATTTGCATTTCTGAGAGCAATCAGTCCATGCACGGATGACCAAGGACAGATATTGGAGAGCCAGGCAGCTACTGATGACAGAGATCCCCCGTTTAGAAGAAAAATAGCATGTGTGTGAGTGAGACTGTTCAACTTGATCACTGCTACCCATAAAGATGCAGAGGGCTGCAAGCCTAAGCATGATTACTAAAGTGTGACCCTCACTGAATGCAGCAGAGCCTGCTTCTGGGTAAATGTGCATATGGTTGTAATATAGATATCACTTGCTTAAAGCTGGTGGGTGGAAGATGAGTAGGGTTTCATCCAGGCATCCCCTCCATGATGTGCCTCAGCCCCAGTTCAGGTGCTGGGATAGTTGGGGACGAAAGATATGGTGGGGGTGGGTCAGGGGGCACAATGTGTTTTTTTAGGGGTTTCAACTTATCCATGTACTAGGCAGGTAAAGATATAGACAATTGCTGCCAGTCTTCAGATTTACAGGAAACATTGGTTGTTTTTGAAAGCAACAGACAAAGACTGCTATGAATAACATACAACACGGAACTCTGACTCATCTTGCAGAGGACCTGAGCAAAGATGAATGGTGAAGTGACTGTCGCATGCTTTGTTACAATCTGTTAATGATTCTCTAGTGCATTAAAATGTTTCTTTAATTCATCTAAATAATATCATCCCCAATCAATAAATGCTATTCTTAGATTCTGTGTGTGAGAGTGAGATATTCTCTCTCTCTCTCTCTCTCTCTCTCTGTGTGTGTGTGTGTGTGTGTGTGAGAGAGAGAGAGAGAGAGAGAGAGAGAGTGCATGTATACACACACGGAGAGCTATAAATCCTAGAAAATATTACAGTTGAAAAACTAGCCTAACCTTTAACTATAGGATTGCAAATAGTAATCCTATAATAACTGTCCTTTTATTTTTCACTCTCCTTTTTCCACCCAGGCACAGAAAGAGAAATTATGGCCTTTAGCAGACGTTTAAATTGAAGGGATCTGGATGCTGAATGTTCATTCCCTGTTAGATATAACCACATTGTATTATTTATATCTTGCTGTCATCTATTACAACGCATATGATCCTATCTGGAAGTCTTTTGAGAGAGGGTGCTGGGAATTCTGAACACATATTAAATTAGTACAGGAAAGGAAAAGTCAGTAAAGCTGAAAACCTGAACACAGATCTACTAGGAATTCCCTTTAAACTTTGAAATTTATATGCATGTCCACATGTTCAGGAGTGAATTGTAAGTAGCCACACTAACAATATTATACTACTGTTCTAGGAAAGTTAGGTGAATTTGTTTAGCCAGGCCTTCACTATATTATTTTTTTATCTTTAAACCAGCCAGTTTAAAGGTTAATTTTTAATTTAATTTAACCTTTAAAAGTTTAATTTTAAATTAAGTTTTATAGATGTTTATAGATTGAGTTTATTGTATTTTATATGTTGTAAACAGTCTTGTTTTATAAATGTTCAAATACATAACAAATAAATAACAGGAAGGCACACAGATTTTCAAAGGCATTATTTCAGTTGTTGGGTTTCATCAAATGCCCACCTCAGCTTTTCTTTGAACGAAACAGAGAAAGTCCTTTTGCAGTGCAATCCTGTATGCATCTATGCAGAAGCAAGTGCCAATGAGTTCTGTGGGGCTTACTCCCAGGTAAGTGGGTACAGGATTGCAGCCTTAATTTAAGAATTTATATTTGTGGTGAAAGGACTCGGGAGGAATTGTCATGTTCCACGTTCCTTGTCTGTAATGCATACTCTTTTTTTGAAAGAACCACTGGTGTGTTCCACAAAAGACTTGAGTTCTGACTGATGAAATCTAGTATGATTGCTGAGAAAGTTGTATCATTTGCATTAAAAGAGTATGCATTGTCAGGCTAAGGTGATCCTTCGGTCAGGATAAGCATTTTGGTTTGCCAGACAGAAGGATCCCCACTCCTCCTCCTGCATATGCTGTTCTGGGGGTTCTCTTGACCCACCCCAGCCAATCTGAGGGAGAATGGGGCGCTCACACACTGGGGGGGGGAATGGGGAGTGCGGAGCTGGGCTTCGTGTACGGCCTCCTTCTCTCGTATGCGTGGGCAGGATGTGCAGGGGCAATCTTCGCCCTTGCTTGTCCCAGCCCCATCCTGGCTCCTGTGCTCCTGGGTGGAGGCTGGGACGAGTGATGGCGAAGCTTGCTGTTGCTTGTCCAAAGCCCATCCCAGCTCCTGGGCCCCTGAGTGGGGCTGGGGCATGCAGAGAGCCCGTGGTGGCGGGGGATGTCGGCCCCATCAATACTGGGGGTATTGGGCCCCCTGCTTCAAAATATTGAGGGGGCTGAAGGCCTTTGCACCCCCTATACCTGGCGCCCCTGCCCACACGCAACCCTGCTGCTCTTGTAGGTAGCCAAAGGCTGGCAAGACTTCATCTATAGCGATACTCTCATTTGTTCCCCGTCCTTTCCATGTCACTAGGTAAAGTCAGTCTCTCTGACAACACCAAGCTCTGGCGATTTCTTTCTACATATCCACACGGGCAGAGCACACCTGATTCTGTAGCTTCCTAGTCCACTGTCTTCAGAGTCCTGCATAATATTAAATGCTGACAAATTTATTCAGTCTTGAACCATTTTTCACAAGTGTGGTGTCCTCCAGCCATTTTAGGCTACATCTCCTGTCAGCCCCTGCCATCATCACCATGTACCAGGTTGAAGGCGAAACTTTGCTGCAGACCCAAACCATCTACTGGATGAAGAAGGACCAAGGCTGTCTTATACATCCAGTTTGCACAACTGGAGTACAGATAGGTGCAAGGATAAATGGTTTTCCTCTTGCAGCTATGGCCATAGTTAAAATAACTGTTCAAACAGACATTGTCATTCCAACAACAATATATTTTCCCCTTTAAATTATAATAGTTTTGCCTTCGCTGTTTCAATGCTGAAATGTTTTACCGTGCTTAGATTTTGATGAGGAATGCACTACACTGAATCTCGCTCTCTCGCTCGCTCTTCTCCAAGAGCCTTCTATCTATGAGGCAGTCCTTTCTAACCTTGTTCTTTATGCAGGGGCAAGATTAACTCACATATATAAAATAAAAACTATTGAGCTATTTTAATACTTTTCCTGTCATGCATTCAGGACCCTCTAAAGTTGTCACCAGCTACTGTTTCATTTAATTCCCTGGCCTTCAGGGTAATGTAAGAAAATTGAAGAGATTAGGAGCTCTCTCTTTCCTGTTCAATGCATTTGTGTTGCAGTAAATTGGTACCAACCTTCAATCTCATGGTCAGGGCTCTCCAGGGTCCTTCCACTGATATGACAACCCAGTCAGCTTGATAAACGATGCACAGCCCCTCCAGTAGAATGGAGAAGGGGGGGGGGGAGAGGCTTCACTCCCTGAATTCACAATTGTCTCTCCCATACTAGCGAGGAAGAAACACTTCACTCTCTTCTGGCACTCAGTGACCGCTGCATTATGTTTAACTTTATCATGATAATTAAAAGATACAATTTTCCTAATTGATTAATTCATGTACTGTGACAGATATAAAACATGACCTGTGGTGAATGAGAGGGAGGGGGAACTTACCATCTGGAAAATAGCTCTTTAAATGTGGTATTCTCTCTCTCTCCCACTCCCCCCAAGCCTGTCTCATGAGGGGCAAACCCCCGCTGCCTTTACCGACAGATTACAGCATCGCTTTAGCCCTCCCTGGGCTAAACAATAACAACAACAATAACTGAAGGTCCAGACTGTGCCATCGCACCACCAACATCCCATTGCACTCTGGCCATCTGCACTCCTCTTCCGAACTCCAGGTAAAGGTCTGCAGGGAGATTCCAGCCATATTCAGCTTCAGCGATGTAGAAAAATTGGGGTTTGGCTTTTGCAGCTCAACTCCTCAAGGGACTGAGTCCCCATAGCCCATGATCGGTCAGAGATGGATGGATGGAGGCAGGATTCAAAGAAAGCAAGGCAGGTCTTTATTTTTCTGTTGTTCTCTTTCCTCCTTGCAAGGAGATAGGAAAGCTAAAGAGCAAAGAAAAAAATCTCTTTTTAAAGGTTTGCATTTTGGCCCTTTACAAAGGTCAGAAATTACATCTCCCTTAAAGTGGGGCTACCGTGGCTCAGGCAGGTTGAGGTGTGACATTCCTGAGGAATAGCAAATTTTGCATAGTTCCAGACACAGTTTACCCAAAACATTAGCATTTGATAAGACAATCAGGATGCCCAGTAGCCACCCCTCAGTGTAGTGTTTTTGGGAAAATAATTTGGGTACTGTATTTTTCGCTCTGTAAGACGCACCAGACCACAAGACGCACCTAGTTTTTGGAGGAGGAAAACAAGAAAAAAAATATTCTGAATCTCAGAAGGCAGAACAGCAAGAGGGATCACTAAGCGGTGAAAACAGCAATCCCTCTTGCTGTTCTGGCTTCTGGGATAGCTGTGCAGCCTGCATTCGCTCCATAAGACGCATTCACATTTCCCCTTACTTTTTAGGAGGGAAAAAGTGAGTCTTATAGAGCAAAAAATACGGTAATTAACACAAAGGAGATCCACAGATTTGGGAGAGATATCTCTTCCAATCTGAGGAACTTCCCTTTCCTTAGGGAAATTCAGGTTTTCCTTCTTTTAACAGGCTAGAATGAAAGTTCCATATGAGAGAAGTTTCTCCAATATATTTCCTAGTTCGGTATTACATACAGGCAGGAACAGTGGAATAATATACAAGTATGACCTAAGATGTGAAGGAACAATTCAGAAAATTTTTAATTCAGGGGCAAAAATAATGATCTACAGATATAGTTTTCTGATTCTGTTATATTCATAAACCACCACTAAAAGGTGACATATAAAACTTATAAATATAATAAAGAATAGGGAGGGGCTTGCAAATATGTAAATAAAACAGAGCTAAGCAAATTCACTTGGTGTAGGTCAGTTACAATGCTGATACAGAGGTAGATCAAACCTTATATCGATAGTCTTGTCACTTATAAACATAGTAACACAAATTTGTAGAATCCAGCCCTGACAATTTTACTTGACATTGGGCAAGGATCCCTTGTTAAAATTAATAATGATTTCATGCAGTGGCAAGAAAGCAAATGGATAATTTGTTTAACCTTTCCTCATCTGTTAACCAAGCAACACATGCCCTAAAATAATTAATCTCCATGGAAGATGAATGGAATGAGTAGAGACAGCTGGGGGAACAGAATAGCTAGGGATAATGATGGCATTGATCCTCAGGAAAAAAGGCACAGAGGTGCTTCTGGAAATCCATAACATACACTGCCAATTTTGAACTTTGTAACATTGGTGCACAGGAATACTAAACCTGGGTCAGTCAAAAATGCAGGAGAGCAAATGTGGAGAGAGAGAGAGAGAGAGATTTTGTGACTTTGTGTTATTTATTAATATTATTATTCTTAGAATTAACCTCATTGTGCCTCTGGCTCAGACAACACAGGGCTTGCTGGTAAATCCAGTGGGGTGAGTTAAGGACAAATGGAGCAACCCAACTCTGCATTTTCCTGCTTTAGTAAGCTTGTTACAGCCTTAGGGCAAGCATTTCAATGCACTATGTGCTTGTCACTTGCCTGAAACAACTACTTATAATTGCAAGTTGATTTTTAGGTTATTATGAAAGGATTCCCAGAACAATTTTTTAAATGAGCATAAGGAAAGGGGAGGAGGCTGGGGAACTATTAATGGGGGATGTAATTAGAAGTTATCTCTCTAAACCAATGCAAAGACTCCACTTGCCTGGCAAATTTAGATGACAGAAATTCACTAGCTGGATACACTGCAGACCAAGAACAGTTCGTGAGAATCTGCCCCTTGTGGTTGGAATTTCAGGCAATTATACTAACTGCCTTTATGGCAAGTTTGGTACCCTGTGATGGGCTTGAAATTGCACTAAGGATGGCCTGGATCTCAGCCTTGCCCACTTTATTATGCACATGTTAATTTCTCATTAGCCTGCCTTTCCTTTTATCTCCTAGTGACAGGGAATGTTCTGTCAGTTTTGAGAAAGATTGTGTAGGAGCTAAAAGGTCGCTAAAATGTTTAACTGCAGTTGTCAACTAAATCTTGAGAGTATTTCCAAGCCTCTACCCAAAATTCCAGTGGCCGCAATAGCGAAGGGTCACAACAAGAAAACTTTCTATATGCGTGTGGGTGCATGAGAGTGTGCACATGCATGCGTCATTCTTGAAGAACAAGAATAACTATGGAGCATCCATTATACATTATCCAAAGGTGTCTATGTGTGTGTCTACATTCCAGCCACACAGACTAGACACAATGAAATAAATAGCATGACTAACTTACATTAATTAATTTCAATGGGGCTACTCTGAGTGTGTGTGCGCGCACACACACAGAAGGTATAAACTTTCTATTCCCATCGTCTCAGGTCTATTTCTCATACCCATATTTCTGAGCAAACCTAAGTGGACACACTGTCCCAACATGTCCTGAAATGCCTTAGAAAGGTACGTTGTAGTGGTTAGACATTTTGACGGTTGGTTGACTCTTGTTGATCAGTGGGCAAGGCCTACTTCACAAGCGTTATAAAGCCAAAATAGGTTGGTGGGGAGAAACCGCCACATGTGTATGCCTTGGAGGAAACGCTGGATATAAATATACAATAAACAGGTGTGTTATGCCACAACCTGGATATAAGTGGAACCACCCCAAATTAATCAGTGAGACTAACCCCAGGAAATATATACTGAGGTATCTCAAGAATGCAAAGAGGAAACAGGTTTCTCAGAACTACTTGAAGCAACTAGCCCCCTGGGCTACCACAGGATCACTTTTCAATCCCAGCCTGTGCCCTGAACAGCAATCTGATACACAAAACAAGCAGGTTCCCATAACTTATCTCCAAGACATGAAAAGCTTCACCAACCACATCTTAGAGTGCCAGGATGCTGTCACAAGCACAGGAGAGGGCAGAAAAGAAGACCACAAGGCTAGCCACTGAATGGAATCTGCCTTTCATTCACATACAGATTTCCCAGCAGTTAAGCTGAATACATACTGGGCAATACTAAAATGATCAAGTATATTTTTATACCCCAAATTGTTCTTTTGTTTCCCTCACTCAGCTGCTAAACATAACAAGGAAACCATATATTACACAAATTACACATCTCTTATTGGTCAGGAAGCAAATAAGTCATTCTGAGACAAATCTCTCTAGTTATTCATGAGGCAGTTTGAGATGACAAAGACAGAGTAAATCGAGCAATCTCTCATTATATTTATTACACAGTTTTTGTGCTAATGAACAACAAGAGGCTTTGCAGAAACAATGGCTCCAGTTTGGAATGATTCAGCACGTTCACAGGCCATATTTCTCAAACCTATGAATGACATATACTTGTTTTCATGCTTGCTTGTTCCTCTGTTTCAAGAACAAATTGGATAGGTCAAAAGTAATGTCAAGAGTTTGGCTAAGCAGTTTTTCAATAATTTCATAGAATTTTACTGGAATGCAGCCCATAGATTCTACAGAATTGGAGAATAGTATTCAATATGATACTCTTCTGATGTTGAGGTCTACAACTCCTATCGGTCCAAGCCACTATGTTGTCTAATAGCCAGGGTGATGAGGTAAAAAGTAAAAAAAGGTAAAGGACACCTGAACGGTTAAGCCCAGTCAAAGGCGACTATGGGGTTGTGGCGCTCATCTCGTTTTCAGGCTGAGAGCCAGCGTTTGTCCACAGAGAGCTTTCCAGTTCATGTGGCCAGCATGACTAAACCGCTTCCGGTGCAACCACTTCTGAGACAATGTGGCAGAATCCAGAGCGCACAGAAATGCCATTTACCTACTTGCACTTCGACGTGCTTTCAAACTGCTAGGTTGGCAGGAGCTGGGACAGAGCAACAGGAGCTCACCCCATCACGGGGATTCGAACCACCAACCTTCTGATTGGCAAGCCCAAGAGGCTCAGTGGTTTAGACCACAGCACCACCCGCTGCAGTCCACAATGTTTGGAAGACACCATGTTGGCTATGCCAGGCATGTAAACTGTTAAGCAGAAGACAGATCTGTAATAGAATTAAGAGTGAATTCAATTCACTCCTGTTGCATTTTGTACTAGCTAAAGGCCTGTTCAGCTTGATGTGCAGAATAGAAGGAAAGAGGGGCCCAATTCTTTCCTGAGCTCTATTCCTCAAGCAGAGAAACGAGTTAGCCTTCCCCCATCACCCCCCCCCCCTTGGGTTACAGGGAGAACAGAAACCCCTTGTTTCAACAGCTTTGCTGACAACTGGTCCATTTTTGTGCACAAAGTACTGGTTATAACCAACTTGGGTCCAGGCTATGTGAAGGGTCCCTATATGAATCTGCCCAGGCATTAACATCTGCTGGTTGGCCTTTCTCTTAATCCTGCCACCTCCCCAGGCAGGTTTGGTGAGGACATGAGACAGGGCCTTCTGAATGGCTGCTCCCAGATTGTGGAACTCCCTTTCATGAGAGGCTAGGCTGGCACAGTTACCCCATTCAGGGCCAGGGAATCCCCCACACGCCCCCGCCCCCCAAAACAGTACTTCTGTCTTGTCAGGATTCAACCTCAATCTGTTAGCCGCCATCCATCCTCCAACCGCCTCCGGGCACTCACACAGGATCTTCACCGCCTTCACTGGTTCTGATTTAAAGGAGAGGTAGAGCTGGGTATCATCTGCATACTGATGAACACCCAGCCCAAACCCCCTGATGATCTCTCCCAGCGGCTTCATATAGATATTAAAAAGCATGGGGGAGAGGACGGAACCCTGAGGTACCCCACAAGTGAGATCCCAGGGGTCTGAACACTCATCCCCCAACACCACTTTCTGTACACGGCCCAGGAGAAAGGAACGGAACCACCGTATAACACTGCCCCCAGCTTCCAGCCCCTCTAGATGGTCCAAAAGGATGGTCGATGGTGTCAAAAGCTGCTGAGAGATCCAGCAGAACTAGGAAACAGCTCTCACCTTTGTCCCAGGTGGTCGGTTTCACTTGTCCAAGGAGCCTGTCCACATCCTCGGAGGTAACAGATTGGAATTGATCCCATGTAACAACACTAGACAGAACTCTAGCACTCTCCCGCCCTGGCCCTGCTCCCACGGTGGAGTCTACCTCCTTCTGCATCTGAGCGACTTTATCTGCAAAAAAACTTTGCAAAAGCATTGCAGGAGATCTTGGGGTCCCTACCAGGCCCCGGTGGTGCAGGTGGTTCCAATAGTTTGTGAACCACCTGAAAAAGTCTTCTGCTGCTGTTTTCTGCAGATGCAATAGAGGTGGTGAAGAAGGCCCTCTTTACTGTCGCCATTGCCACTTGGTAGGCACGACGTTGAGCTCTAGCCCGTGTCCGGTCTGATTCAGAATGAATTTTCCACCACCGGTGCTCTAGCTGTCTCAACGATTGTTTCATCGCCCTCAGCTCTGGGGAAAACCACGGGGCTGTCTGGGCGCCATGCAATCGGAGAGGGCGCTTCGGAGCCAGACAGTCAATAGCCCTGGTTAACTCCTGGTTGAGGAGATGGGAGAGGAGAGATCTTTTCCCACCTACCCCACACTTTCTTGTGGAGAAATCACTGAAGCCATTGCCTTTGGTACAGCAAAGTATGGAGCTGGGCCTGCTCTTCCAAATTTGGATGCATTTCTGGTCACTATTAGCTTTGCTTCCAGACCCTTAGAAGGACCTAAGGAGCATTCCTTCTAAGAAAGCCAGAAGTTGCCTTTTGTATCATTCTCTGCAACATCATACTATGATATATGTAAGTGTGTCTTTAAGAAGCCCACTATGGACACCATATATTACTCTTATCTATATGTGGGTTCAGGGGCATACGTACTCATTCGGGTCCCATAAATTCTGTCCTCAGAGTCATGAATCATAGGAATCCCTGAACCCACATATAAATAAGAGTATTATATGATGTCAATAGTGTGCTTCTAAAGACACACATATATCATAGTATGTTGCTTGCAGAGAATGATACAAAATGCAACTTTTGTACTGTTCAGTGGTCATGTAGCAGTACTTTTAAAAAATATGTTTATACCCCAACTTTCCTATCTACTTATAAAAACAGCAATACGTAAAAAGAACAACAAAGTCAGTGACAATTTTTGTAAAAGCAACAGCAGTGGAAAACCCCCACAACAAAGCCCCCAAGGCTTGCATATTATTATGGCAGCCAAACAATAAATCCAACTTCTAAAAGTCAAAAGTCTGCCTCAGTATGAAAGTCATTTTTTTTCTGATTTTTATTAGGTTTTACAGTTTTATATTCAACACAATCATTATTATCACAAAAAGAAGAAAGAAGAAGAAGAAGAAGAAGAAAGTCCCCCCCTCGTCCCCCTCGCATGACTTCCCTCAACTTCCTCTTCTAGTTCTTTAAATATTTGCTTCCCCTGCCTGTCTAATTCTACCTTAATTTTATAATTTTATATTTAAATATTTTTATATTCTCTTTCTATAGCATATTTTTCAAAATGACATCTTACCCTTTGTTATTTCCCCATTTTTACATCTTAACTTTTATGCTTGTTTTCTTAATTGTGTTTACTCAAACCCTGCTAGTGAGTCCACTTCTTTACAATATTTCTGTAGATACAACATAAAGGGTTCCCAGTCCATTTTAAAGTCTCTATTGTCCTTGTCTTCCAGTAAGCTTTGCTATTTCTGCATATTCCATCTGTTTTTCTTGCCATTCTTTTTTCGTTGGTATCTTGTCATTTTTCCATCTTTGGGCTAGTAACAGCCTAGCCACTGTTGTGGCATACATAAATAGTTTTTTCCACTCTTTTGGTAAGTCTTGACCTATAATACCTAGCAAAAATGCTTCCGATCTTTTAACAAAAGTTATCTTAAACATTGTTTTCATTTCATTATAAATCATTTCCCAATAATTTTTGATTGTTTTACAACTCCAGCACATATGATAAAATGTGCCTTCTTTCTCTTTACACTTCCAACACTTATTGGAGCTCGTTCCATACATTTTGGCCATTTTTACAGGAATAATATACCATTGATACATCATTTTCATATAGTTCTCTTTCAAAATTATACAATCAGTAAATTTTAAATTCGTTTCCCATAATTTTTCCCAATTCTCCATATTTATATTATGTCTTAAATCATGTGCCCATACTCAGTATGAAAGTCTTAACACCTAACACTGAGAGAGCCAGTGTGGTGTAGTGGTTAAGAGCGGTGGACTCGTAATCTGGTGAACCGGGTTCGCGTCTCCGCTCCTCCACATGCAGCTGCTGGGTGACCTTGGGCCAGTCACACTTCTCTGAAGTCTCTCAGCCCCACTCACCTCACAGAGTGTTTGTTGTGGGGGAGGAAGGGAAAGGAGATTGTTAGCCACTTTGAGACTCCTGAAGGGGAGTGAAAGGCGGGATATCAAATCCAAACTCTTCTTCTTCTTCTTCCTTCGGGTAGTGATAAAGCGGGATATCAAATCCAAACTCTTCTTCTTCTTCTCTTCTAACACTTGGGAAGGAAGCCAAAAGGGATGGGGCAAAAGGAGGCTCCCTAGGTAGGGAGTTCCAAAGTCTGGAAGTGGTGACCCAGAAGGTCCCCAGCCGCGGAGATGAGCAGAAATCCTCCAGCACTACCTTTGGGAATCACTCCTCCAGGAAAGAACTGAATCACTGTAAAACAGTACCTCCATGTGCCAGCAAAGCCAGGGTACCATGGTTAATGCTATTGTCACCAAGAGGTTAATCAACACCTCCTCCTCCCCTACCCCACCATCCAATTTCTGGCTTTGGTCATCTATCAGAGTGACCAAAGTTGCATCTATCCCAACACCAGCCTGAAACAATAGTGGCAGAAAATTAATATTTCTTTCCCCCACCATTGCCATGGACTAGGCTTTAAAATGAATTACAGTATACCATGTTGTCAGGGCTGGCTCCGGGTCCCAGCTCACCAAGGACCAACGCTAGCCGATAGTACAGTATCAAAGTCTTTATTGAAGAATAGTCTCCATTTACAAGTCTCAGCGTCCCAGCCCTACGTCTGGACTTTAGACCGGCGAAGCTCTGTCTGGATCTCCACCCCCCGTGCACCAGTTCAAGACTCTAATCTTACTCCACCTCTTCCTTCTCTCTCTCTTCCTCTGGGTCTTACTACCCCCCGGGGTCTCATTCCTCCTGGACTCTTCCGACGCGGAGCTAGACCCCTCTGACTCCTCCCCCTCTCTTCGGCGGGCTTTAGGACCTGGCTCCTTACCCGGGCTGCCCACCTTGCCGCCCTCCTGTACATTTGAACTTGGCGCGCGCGCGCGTTTTACTTTCCGGATGACCGTTTCCTCGCTCCCTGACGAGGGTGTGGCCACTCCTGCCTCACGTTCTCCCTCTGCCTGCGCGCTCGCTGATCCCGATGCCTTGGACCCCTCCCCCCTACTGCACTCTGGGGGGGACGCTGGTCCGGATTTCCAGCTGCTACTCTCTGAGTCCCCTTCTTCCCGAGGTGTCCCCCTGGGCACTCCCCTTGCCCTGACCATGGGGGCCCCTTTCTGTGAATCCTCCGAGTCACTGGAGAGACTCAGAGATCTTGGACTACTGTCGCCGCTGACATTTCCTTCCGACTCCTCCCCCTCGCTCTCTGTTTCTTCCCTCTCCAGTGACTCTGCTCCTGAACCCCTGACACATGTGTTTAGCTGGATTTGACAAACACTTCTGCTGCACTGACTTTAGCTTCTCTGCCCCCACACCCTTGTCTGAACATCTGAAGCTCCTTAGGCCACCAGAAAGACAACTTAGTTTTGTGACCAGGGAGTGGATTTAAGAGCAATTGTGCCACCTGCAGCAGCTGTTTCTCCATGACAGAGATTTGTTAAGACTGTGACAAAACCAACCACAGAAGTGTTTAGGAAAATCCCCGAAAGCTACCAGAAGCCTATTTTGATCCAGTAGTATTCTGGAGCAGACCACTTGAAGAGACTTCTCCCATTCCTGAGGTGGTTAAGGATCCCAGTAAGTCTAAATATTATGGACTAGCAATCTGAATTATGTTAATTCCCTTCACATCTATATAGCATAAAACACCAGCTCCAAGGTGTATCCGGCTGAATGAATGGAGGCAGAACGTTCCTTGGACAGACATGTGACTGCCACACCATCAAAATCCCTATTCTATTCCAACTAAAGAAGCAGCAGAAGCAGCAAGCCTTGTGGGGTAGACCCACAATTCCAGCTTCTGAGCAATAGTGTCGACTGGGAGGGAGAGGAGTGAGGCTGCGGTGAGTTCAGTACTACATAGACACATCTCTAGAGTCCATCCAATGGTCCTGGCAGTGTGCTCATACAGAATTGACTTTGCTGCTGTCAAGAGTGCTGCTGCTACCAAGAAGCTGGTATCATGACTACCTCACCAGGTGAGCTGCTTCTGCAAAGAAGGCGATAAATTAGCCATGCTGTTCCCAGGGTTATTCCTGAACAGGGAATTGTAACACAAGCAGGAGGCTTGAGGGCATGCATGACAGTCATGCCTCCAACATCCCCACCGACCTGCCACACCCCGGGCTTTTCCACAGTGAGCAGGAAATTGTGTTTCACTGAATGCATTTAGCTTAGAAGCTCCTTTTAGTCCTTCTTGGCAATGCAAGGTTTGAGCGGGCCTGGCTGGCATGCCTGAGGATGTCATACTGCAATCCCCTGAACTGATCCTGTCGCCTTCCTAATATATATAACGGAATCTGAGAACTGCAACGCAACTCTAGAAAGCTGGGCCTGTCATCCTTTCCCACCCTTTCATATGTAGTGCAATTAACAACATTTTCTCTGCGTCACGAGATTGTTCTGCCTGAAATTGAGCAAATCAAATTAACTGATGACAATAATTGCTTAGTTGTGTCTTTAATTTATTTGGCAATGCATGCTCATTTCCGTAATTGCCCTTCTGTGTTTGCTTTCAGTGGGAAGGCAGGAATCAAAATGAAATGTATTTTCCTTGCCCATTGAGCAGTTTCTGATAACATTTGCATACTCTCCAACATTTCTTCAATGAAAATAGGGATGTACTATTCCTATTATTATTATTATTATTATTATTATTATTATACCCATCTGAATGAGTTGCCCCAGCCACTCTGGACAGCTTCCAGCATATGCCAAAACATAATAAAACATTAAACATTTTTAAAAATCCTGTCATAGGATTGGACTGATGGACCAAGAATTCTGAACACAAAAGATACACCAGTATTACTAAGTCATGGGCCCAGATTTGGAGTTACAGAAACAGAAAAATCAGATTACAGATGAAACTGCACTTCTGTCCATACATTGTTGGTTCTCATTGCTACTCACTATTAATAAAATAAACACTTTTTACTAATCTGCTCTTATGGCTTTAGCAGCAGCTCAGCACAGAGCAACACAGCTGCTCTGTGTTAAGGAGGCCAGAATTTTCTTGACATGGAGGTGAAGCTAGAGGCAGAATAACCCGAATAATTTCCGTTAGGGCGGAGACAGGAACAGGACAAAAGTTGGCAATAACAGGCCAACTTTTATACACTCCACAGAATCACCTAATACAACGTTTCTTATATGAAAATTCTCTGGGCATAAAATTAGTGTGCCAAGGAGCATGGTTCAGTGTGGCCTCCTCCTTGACATTCTTTGTGCAGGGAGGTTTGTTTAAATGAGCAGTCAAATGTCCTTACCACCACTTACAATATGAAGTGTCAGTGTCCAGGAACCTTCATCACTTGACCCTGATGAATATATGAACTGGCTGAATGAACGTATGAACCAGGGCTAATGCAGGTGACTAGCCTCTTTCTGATTTCCTGACAATTGTAAACATGATCTGAAAGCCAGCATGATATAGTGGTTAGAGTACTGAGCCTGAGAGAGATGGGTTCAAATTGCTATCCATCCATGAAGCTCAAGGAGTGACCATAGGCCAGTCTTGATCTGTCTGCCTAATCTACCTCCACAGGACTGTTGTGAAATTAAAAGAGGGATGGAAGAACCATGTATGCTACCCTGAGCTTCTTGGATGAAGGATAGAATATAACTATAATTATTGGGTTGGATACAGATTTAGCCATACGTAGAGAAGGCCCATTTACTTGTTGCATTGATTTCATTGATTGCACTTATATCAAGGGGCTGTTCGAAGTATGACTTCATAAAATTGTAAATTGTAGAGTTGGAAGGGAATCGCAACTAAAGCATCCGTGACAGATTGCCATCCAACTTCTGCTTAGAAACCTCCAACGAAGGAGAGTCCACTGCCTCCTAAGGGAGTTTGTTCCACTGTTGAACAGCTCTTACCATCAGAAAGTTCTTCCGCAAGTTTAGTTGGAATCTCCTTTCTTCTAACTTGAATCCATTGGTTCGGGTCCTACTCTCCAGAGCAGAAAAAAAACAAGCTTGCTATATCTTCCATGTGACGGCCCTTTAAATATTTGAAGATGACTAACATTTCTTCTCTCAGTCTCCTCTTGTTCAGGCTTAACATACCCATTTCCCTCAACCATTCCACATAAAACTTGGTTTCCAGACCCTTTACCATCTTGGTTGCCTTCCAGCTTGTCAACATCCTTAAATTGTGGTGCCCAGAATGGGGCACAGCACTCCAGGTGTGGTTTGACCAAGGCAGATTGATACTATTATTTCCCTTGATTTGGACACTATACTTCTGTTGATGCAGCCTAGAATAGCATTAGCTTATTTTGCTACTATACCACATTGTTGACTTAATCTAAATGTCTAAATGTCTAAAAATACACTATTATTATTTTAAATATTATTTGGCCAAAGAGCAACCATCACAAGCAAAATAAAAATCCAAGGTGCACACAAGCCTAAGAATTTGAAAGCATAAAGGTCCATGTAAGTACTCACTAGATTATTTACCAAAGGTAGATTCAGATAACTAGTTTGATATGATAACCAGAGAGCTGAAATTGATTTGAAAGACAAAGCAAGCTTTAAAAGCCTGCAAAAAAAATAAATATATTTTGGCACCAAAGGAATATCAAAGGTGAGGCTTGCTGGGGACAGCATTCCATATTTGGCCCTTTCACCCTAGCCCATCAAATTAGTCCCATCAAACTAATTGTGGTCATTATGCCTATAATTGAAGACAGGAGTGCCTGCCGTGCTCTGGTCCATGGGGTCACGAAGAGTCGGACACAACTGAACGACTAAACAACAACAACAACAATGCCTATAATTACACCTGGAAATAAGTTCAATAGAACTCACTGGGCCTTGCTTCTGAGTAGACCTGCAGAGAGGATGGCACTAAACCTTTCTGAAAGATGTCTTAATGGGATATTTACCTGCAGGATAGGAATGAAACTGTATAATTTGAATTTGAAGCTGGCTGGCAAGAAATAATTTAGGAGGCAACTGAATTGCAGCTGTTATTTCTTACTGGGATTAGTTCTGCTTTAGGACAAGAGTTGCTGCCTATTTTCTTCCTACCTTCTTAACCTGTACATTTGCAAACACACATTATTACTAAAACACCACAAACATTCGCAGTAATGTCTTCTAACAAAGGGCTATTCTCAAGGAGGTATGAAGTAAAACAAAACACAGCAAAATAAATGCAAGGTGCAATCCATGCTGAATTATGCACTATTTACTATACTAATCTTTTCAAGGGTTCATCTGAGTGTCATCCTTTTTTAAAAAAAATATTTCTAAAGTAGCTATAATTTATGTCTTGCACTTTTGCTCCTTGCTCTGTTATATTTATCTTCTCTATTTGTTATGATGATCAGGAAGATGCTGGAATTCCTTCCACATCTCCCCTTTTATATGAGAACAATGGATCATCTTTAGGACAAAAAAAACAGGAAGGCCTTGTAGGGCTTGGGAAAGGCTCTTGGTCAGCAGAAAGGGAGGATCCCCCAAGTCAGGGTGAAGATCATTGACCAAATGTAATGCCCCTCATAGTTTGATGAATGGGGACCGAACTGTGGGCACTATGGAACGAACAGCACAGGTGATTAACATTATGTGAACACAAACAGTTATCGTTGGTGTAAATAAACCCAAGTCAGTAATGATTAAAAAAGCACCACCCAACATAATGCTGAAGTTGTGCTATTCATTGTAGGTGTTTTCTTTCTAAACGTATGTGTCCTACTCTGCAGAGGGCAATTGCCTATTTAAAGTGCTGCCCTCTAGAGGGAGGCAATTTATGTTTGAAAAGCTGTCCTGTCCAAGTCCGGTTTAAAGATAAAAAAACATAACAAGGGAAAGTGAGGACCTTAATGTTGCCTATCAACAGTTAGCATACAGAAAGTAGACTCAGCAAGCACAAAGGTCACATTCTTCTCCATGTGTTTATTTCTAAATTTGCATTTATGCATATAAATAAGCACATGCAAATTTTTAGCAAGCCTGTTTTATGCTGCTGCATTTCCTCTTTTTTGGTGATGCATAAATGGCCACTCTAGCCATGATCCTCTTGGAGGGTACAGGGAGAATTGGATTTCAGCTGCAGTTTATAGCTGGGGGAGGGGGGAGAGTATTTCTGACATTACAGTCTCATAAATATAGCCAAACCTGAGCCTAGTTCTTACAGAAGTGATGCATTTGTTTCTGAGCTGCATCATTTCAGTCTGCTCACATGAAAAAAGAATAAACCCCACACCATGAGAAGTATGTCGCAGAGAAGCCTTAGCTACAAAATACAATTACATAAACTGATAGGAACATAATGGAATATTGTTGAGGCAGAAAAGCACAGAATCATGGCGCTGGAAGGGACCCCAGGGCCATCTTTCTAGTGCAACCCCCTGCAATGTAGGAAACTCAGCTAAAGCATCCATGACAGACGACCATCCAAGCTCTGCTCAGAAACCTCCAAGGAAGGAGAGTCCAGAACCTCCTGAGGGAGATCCATCTTCCATGTATTATAAAAAGTAAACAACACTTATTTGACCCCAGTTATTTGACGCAGAGTGGGAAACCTACACATAAACTCCAAAATGCACACAGGGAGTTCGGTATATATGGGATAACTTTAAAAAGCAAGTGGTCCTCACTGACCTGGTGCAAAAAGATCTTGACATTTGGAGGAGCCCGGGCTGCCTAGATAAAACACTATGGACTCCCACCCTACCTAGGAGTAAGGCCCACTGAACTCAGTGTGGCTTTCTTCTGAGTAGACAATTACTTACTAGATGCAAGTCAGCACCAGCACCAGACGACCCTGCTTGGCTAGGTGCTGGGTGGATTTCACCCTGTGCCTTGAAGAGCCAGGCCAATGCTGGTGATGGCCCCTGCGCCCCTCGAAAGCATCTGAAGGCCCTGATCCGCTAGGTGCTGGGGTGGATTGCACCCTGCACCTTGAGGAGTCAGGCCCAGGCTGCCACTAGGCCCAGCACTGGCAACAAGCAGCTCTGGCTTGCCCAGCCCTACCCATTGCCACCCCACCACTGCCCTTACCTGACCTGGGGATTCTGGACCGTGGACTCTACTGGTCAAAGTGGGAGGCTCAACAATCGCCCTCTCCCTCCAGAAACAAACCAGGACTGCTCCAAGAAAACGCATGTGGCAAAAAGGAGCATTTGATTCTGGTGGGCTGCCCCCTTATCCACTTGTGATAGGCCAAGTGGATAGCCAGCCAATCCACATTTTTTTAAAAAAAAGAATTTCCCCCCTTCCCTTCTCACTCCCCTCTTTGGCCCCCTAGGCTCATGCTATGGCCCCCCATTTACACATTTTTCACCCGTGGCCCTCTAGGAATATCCGGGGGGGGGGGGGGAGAGTTGGGGGCCATAAGTCTCCAGGTTGGGAAACACTGAACAACTGAATTAAGGTGTCTAGCAACACCTAATCCTATAAACAACAACAAATGCTTACATTCTTAATCAAGGAAGCTAGTCTGGGAAGGCTTGATGGAAATCTTAAGTTTCTTTCTCCAGAGTTTTAGTGTGCAGGTTGGGCATGTCCCTCACCCCTCCCCACCCCCCAGTTTCCCTGTTACAGAATTGGAATGGAAAGAAATCTCCCTCACAAGGTAAAGTTTCAGAGCTGAATGAGAAAGAAAGGCACCAAATTCAAAAAGTGATATATTTGCCCATAAAGGAAGAGTTGGAAGCACACTTAGTAAACACTCCTAATTCTACTTCCTTTAGCCATGGCTTGAGCTTTCCCATGCCTGGTGTAGACCAGGGGAAGATGGATGAGGTCAATCCAAAATGGCCTGGTGGACCAACCACTGAGGCACAGAAGGCCCCACCAGTGCTCTAGAGCCCAAGCTACCTCAAGGACATGGCTGGCAGGTACTGTCCTGACCATGACATATGGCTAAACAAATAGATAAATACAGTGGTGCCCCGCAAGACGAATGCCTCGCAAGACGGAAAACCCGCTAGACGAAAGGGTTTTCCGTTTTGGAGGTGCTTCGCAGAACGAATTTCCTATGGGCTTGCTTCGCAAGACGAAAATGTCTTGCGAGTTCCTGCGATTCCCCCCCCACTCCCCACCCCCTTTTTCTAAGGCACTAAGCTGCTAATAGCCTTTTAGCAGCTAATCCGCTAATCCCTTAAGCCTTAAAAAGCCGTTAATAGCCCTTAAACTGCTAATAGCGCTAATAGTGCTAATCCGCTAATGGGCTTGCTTCGCAAGACGAAAAAACCGCAAGACGAAGAGACTCGCGGAATGGATTCTTTTCGTCTTGCGAGGCACCACTGTACAAATTTCCCTCCAATATACCGCCCAGTGACAACATGGCTTCTTCAAATGAACCAACAGAAGAGACTGAGACCAAGGCCATTCACTTTGATTAATGACTTTTTAAAATTACAGGCGTTGGGCCTCCAAGGGCAGGGCTTTTGGAAGGGGAGGTTTTGTTGTTGTTTTTTAAAAAAACATCTTCTGCCTGTCATTGTGGTCCCAATCCATTTCAGTCAGCCTGGGCCTTCTAAACGCATTGGAGGGAAGTTTCTCATTTTCTCCAGTGGGAGTTTCTTTTCCAATGGAATTGTTGCCGTGATCTGTTTCATTTATGAATAGCTTCCCACGAGGCACCCTGAAGCAATTTATAATATATTACTGTACAACACAATGGTAGGAAGTACAGGAGGCTCCAGCCCAGTTAAGGACTGCAGTGTGGTACGATTGCTTGCACAATTAATAATATGAATGGATCCAGTTATTAATATTTCATGAAGAATGCCTCACATAGTTTGACCCTGAGTGGTGCAGTGAGCACTGTGAAAAGTAAGGAATGTGTTGTTTTTAAAAAATATTGTTTGTAAATTGCATAGGAAACAGGAGGAAGAAAGAGGGAAAAAATCCACTAAACAACATTATGCTATATTTCTCTCATATATATCCATATCTATCACCTATCTATCTATCATCATCTATCTATCTCTCACAATGAATACAATAAGAAAATTCACTAAATACAGTAAAGGAAAAGGGGGTCGTCATAAAGTGAAAGAGCAGAAGCAGACGGATCAGACTGAATTTCTGAAACACCCACTTCAGCTTAACCTTCTTTGGTGGAGAAAAATGCCAGGGAGTAAGACATGCTGCCCTGCCAACATCGGCTGCTGCCTGTCATTGATTGTTCCTGTGGCCTGTTTACTATTCGGTGTGGGAGGCTTTGCAGAGCACCCATTCTCCCCATGTCTCCTTACAACATACCCATGATCAGTCAAGGAGAAAAGGGAAAGAGAGCCTTTGAATTCAGAGCACAGGGTATAAGAAAGAAGAAAGGGGGTGCAGCATAATATTGGAATGCTTTTCTTTTTAAAACACATGCACCACACCACACCACCCCCCGCAACAAAGAAGTTTTTTATGCTTTCTCTGTATAAAGCAAGACTTTTAGAAGGCTAAAGCAAATGAAGAGGTGCATCTTTAAGTATTCCACACACACACACAGATAGAGAGAGAGAGAGAGAGACTTTCAGTGGAGTTGGAGTAAATGTATTTTATCCATGAATATTTGTTATCGGAAGTGCTGAATAAAAGAACAGCCTTGAGGAAAAGAAACCGAATGCGCGATAGGGGAGCAAGAGGGCATGTGTGATCCCAGAACAAAAGGCATACAAGAAGCAGTTGTACTCAGTAAGACTGGGAATTCCTACAGCAGGAAAGTGGCTCAAAAACAAGAGTAAACTATATAGAGATTTATAAATGTTGGAGGACCTGCTGCATCTCATATGATCAAACTTAGACAGTCTTGAGGATCTGTGTGAAGGAAGCAAGGTTCTTCCCATTTTTTTATTTTTGTGGGTGGCTGGGTTTGGATTTTCACATTTTAAAAATGCCCTTTCGACATGGCAACGTTTGTTGTCGGACCTGGAAGGAAGCAATGCAAAAATGTGTTCAGTCTCTAAGCTAAGTGGCAAACTTGGACATTCCTCAGCCAGACTAACAAGAGGAAAAAAGTTTCACAAAAATATATATTTTATTTAAGGATTTATAACATGCTTCCTTACAAATGTTTCCAAAGTGGTAATAACCAAAACATGAAAAAGCAACATATATACAGGGCTATTTTTCTAGAAAAAGAGGTGCTGGAACACACGCTGAATCCCTTGTTCTCTCATAATGGCAATGGTGCCCACCTGAGAGGCGCCGAGAGTTCCAGCTGAAAAAATCCCTGTATATACTGTATATTAAAAAATAACTATACATAAAAATGAATGAAATTTATAGAGTAAAAGACTAAGAAGAAATGGGTATAAACAAGATAGTTAAAAATAATATTGATAACACAGCGAAAAGAAGATAAGAAATAAAGGAAGTCATGGGTGGAGGGAAGTCAAGATTTATGTTTTTATGTTTAGTTTCTTTTGTAATTTAAGTTGATACTTCTTTTGGTTAATGTATGTTTAATTGTTTTATTTTGTAGGAATTAAGGAGTTGTATGTGTTTGTATGAATTAAGGAGTTCATTTAGTGTTTGGGAGTACTGCATAGACCAATAACAAATAAAAAGAAATAAAAAAATAAAAAATGCTAAGCTCTTGTCTAATTATGAAAGAATAATGGGAAAACAAAAAAAAGAAAAGAAAAGAAAAACCTATGAACATGGAAGTGTATTTTGAAGATGTGTTCTTCCACAATGGTGCCACTTATTTTTTTAAAATTGTTTGTATAAAAGATTTTATTGGATTGCAAAAGTACATATATCGCCCAGTGTTAGAAACTGAGATATGAAAGCGATGAGCTAAATGGCACCTTAAACCGAGGTTATGGGTGCAACAACGGAATGTCTAGGTGCACTTTTTTTATAACAAGAATACTAAGCTGAAAATGAACTGCAGCTAAAACATTATGTTCATTTTTCACACGGTGTAGTCTTTCCCCTGGTCTCTTCTCCAGTCTTCAGGGATTAGCTGGAAGTGGGGAGGCAGAAAAAGACCCTCCTTTCCTTCCACTCTGCAGTTTCGATCTGAAATCTTCGGCGCAGCACTACGCCCAGAGCTCAGAAACTGCTTGTGCCAATGATATTCCCTGTCGCAAAATGCACCTAGAACAATGGCTGTTTTGAACATTGCTATCATCTCTATTTTCAGAGCATAAAGTCTTTTTACAAATCAGTTATATTCAATGTGAGACATTAATGTCTACAGTATAAGGTTGGGGGAGAAGAGAGATGGGGAAGACATCTTTTTTTTTTACATAGTGTATGTGTGAGGTTTTTGTGTCAGCTTCACGTGGTAGGTTTTCTCTCTATTCATTTATGAGTTTTCATTGGCAGTAAGAGAAGTTGGGCCCCCCAGGACATGGCTGGTTTCTTTCAGTGGACTGCAGGCTTGTAGTGTTTAATGATTAATTGACAAGAACACACACCTTTTAAAAATGTGGTTTGCCTTGGCAGGAACTGGAGAGCAGGGCCTTTTTGGTTATGGCACCATGTTGTGGAAATCCCTCCCTAAGGGAAAAGCATTTGGCTTTCATGATCCATAGTGTTGCTGGCCTGTGAAATGTGTGTTTGTTTGTTTTTTAAATCTATATCTGTATTTTATTAGAATGTGATTTTTGAAGTTAGAAGTTTTCTCTTTTTTAATGTAAGCTGTTTTAGGAGGGTTTTGCCCTAAAAGGTAGCCTAGAAATGTTTTAGATAAGCAAACCGCTGAAATGGGTTTGAGCAGTGCTTTCTTTTCTGGGGGTATGCAGGGGTACGCATAACCCTAAACATTTTATGAATCTTTGTACTTTTGTCCATTTACTGTATTTATTTCCCCCGATTTGAACTATAAAATGGTGGTTTTCTTGAGTCAAAATGAGAGCATGCCTAAACATTTTTTAAGAAAAAAAGCACTGGGTTTGAGTCAGCTCAGCAGGGCCAGATATGGTAGTTTTAGACCTCTGTAGCCCAGAAGTCTGTCTTATGGCCTTTCTCCTGCAGTCCTCTGCAGTCACCAGCCATATTCCCACGCCTCACGAGGTGTGTAGGATTTGCTGTGTTCACAACTTCCTGCGATTTCAGAGGGAGGCCATTTCTTCTCCTCAGCACCCCCCTCCCCTTCCTTGAGTGCTCCGAGCGCTAAGCGATCGTGAGTCTTAGGTTCATGGCAAATGTTTCACAAGAATGGGTCACTGCAGGCCACCTAGGCATTGTTTCCCTCTTCCTGTCAAGTTGAATGTTGAAGAACTGTTTGAGCATTTGTGCTGCTGCAGGCTCCTCGATAGCCTCCCTGACAGAGCTTTACAAGCGCTGTAACTCCAGGCCACCCGTCTCGTTTCTCTTGAATAAAGATTTTGGTTTCGGCAAATTCATTCAATGTTACAATTCCCCCCCTTTTCTCTCTTTTTGTTTCTGGCGAAGGGCTGTGAAGGCGGGAACAAGCACTCATTCTCTTATGCTGATCATGAATGTTATTAATGCTGCTTCCTTTAGGCACAAAGACTCTACACATTTGTACCAGCAATATTCTGTGTGTGTGTGTGTGTGATACTTGTCCTTCCTCTCACTATAAATTACCCACTGCCAACTATAAAAGTTTGAAAAGCAATATTAAAGTGACTCTTGAAGCAAACCTTTTTTTCTATAGCACAGTGGAACAAAGTTAAAGTCTTTTATGTTTTTGAAGGCTATACAGTGGTGCCCCGCAAGACGAATGCCTCGCAAGACGGAAAACCCGCTAGACGAAAGGGTTTTCCGTTTTGGAGGTGCTTCGCAAAACGAATTTCCTATGGGCTTGCTTAGCAAGACGAAAATGTCTTGCGAGTTGCTGCAATTTTTTTCCGCTCCCCACCCCCTTTTTCTAAGGCACTAAGCTGCTAATAGCCTTTTAGCAGCTAATCCGCTAATCCCTTAAGCCTTTAATAGCCGCTAATAGCCGCTAAACCGCTAATAGCGCTAATCCGCTAATGGGGTTGCTTCGCAAGATGAAAAAACTGCTAGACGAAGAGACTCGCGGAACGGATTCTTTTCGTCTTGCAAGGCACCACTGTATAAGCAAATTAGGTGGATAAAACTGGATCAGATTTATGAAGGTTTACCCCAGGTTTGGGGAACCTTTGGCTCTGCAGATACTTCTGAACTACAATTTCCATGATACTTGGCCATTGGCTATGCTTTCTGGAGCTGATGGAAACTGTAGTTCATCAACATCTGAAGGATCCAAGGTTCCCACACCTAGCTTAGCCAAATGAATTTCAGTAGGGACAAATGTAAGGTTCTGCAGGAAGACCTAGCGGCACAGATATAAAATGGGGGACACCTGGCTTAATATCAGTACATGTGAAAAGAAATCTAAGGGTCTTTGTGGACTACAAGCTTAAGTGGGATGCAGCAGCAAGAAAAGCTAATGCTATTCTGTGCTGCATCAACAGAAGTATAGTGCCCAGGTCAAGGGAAGTAATAGTACTGCTCTATTCTGCTTTGGTCAGACCACACCTGGGATACTGTGTCCAATTCTGGGCACCACAATTTAAAATGGGTGTTGACAAGCTGGAACATGTGCAGAGGAGGGCAACCAAGATGATCAAGGGTCTGGAAACCAAGCCATATGAGGAATTGTTGAAGGAGCAGGGTATGTTTAGCCTGGGAAACAGGCAATATGATAGCCATCTTCAAATACCTCAAGGGCTGTCACGTGGAAGGTGTAGAAGACTTGTTTTCTCCTGCTCTGGAGGGTAGGACTCAAACCAATGGCTTCAAGTTGCAAGAAAGGAGATTCTGACTAAACTTGCGGAAGAACTTTCTGATGGTAAGAGTTGTTCCGACAGTGGAACAGATTCTCTTGGGGGGTAGTGGATTCTCCTTCATTGGAGGTTTTTAAGCAGAGGTTGAATGGCCATCTGTCATGCATGCGTTAACTGAGATTCCTGTATTGCAGGGAGGCATAGCTGTCAACTTTTCCCTTTTCTTGTGAGGAATCCTATTCAGAATAAGGGAATTTCCCTTTAAAAAAGGGAAACGTTGACAGCTATGCAGGGAGGTGGACTAGATGATCCTTGGGATTCCTTCCAACTCTACAATTCTATGGTTCTAAATGAATGCTGGAGCAGTCAGGTACAAAACATGGCAAGGCTTCTGTACCTTAATAGTTGTGTAGAAAAGAGAATTTCAGCAGATGTACTGTGTCTGTAGCATGAGAGATGTTGGGGTACCATTCTCTTGCCTCTGGCCACTCAAGTAAACATTTGCAGTGAAAAGTTATGCAGTTTTCACAGAGCAGCTCTATACTTGGTTGAATGGGATTAATTCTCAGGAAGGTGTGTACTGATATGTAGCCTAACAGCACAATCCTGTGTATTTTTACCCATAGGTTAGTTCCATGGACTTTGGCGTGACTTATTCCTAGGTAACTTTGCATACGATTGCAGCCTAAATCTGCCAAATAATTCTGTTATGTTCCTAGAAATGCTCATAAATGGTGGCTCATTGCAGAAACTCTCCCCAACCCTGGTAAACTGACCTGTCTTTCCACATATGATTTCTCTTGAAATTCACTAGCTATTCTGTCTGAGACAGGACAGTCCAACTTTTCCTATCAAATGGGTTGCAAGAGTAGCCTGGCGGTTAAGCAAGGCGCCAGGCTTTGGGAAGCCTCTAGCGGGGTCCTAGAGCCACCTCACCTCCTTCCCAAAACTGTTAAGGTGCTAGCTGGTCTTTAGGAGGGAGGACTCTAGCACCCCGTCAAAGCCCTCATGTCACCTTTCCACAGGCCAGCTCCTTGCTTACTTGGCTTTGGGAAGGCAGAGTGAGTTTGAGGGAGTGCGTCAAATTTTGTCAAGGGCTGCCAAAAAAGGCATCCAGGGCCACATGTAGCCCTCAGGCCACATGTTGGATCACCCTCACACAGAGAAACCCTTCAGTTTGCTTCACATTTTGCTTTAGGTAAAGCTCAAATGGTAATGTGTGAAACCCTTTGCAAAGAAACCATCTTTGGCACTGCCTGCCCAAAGTCCTCAAATCACTGAAGGAGAAAGCTTTTGCTTTTTAATTTTTTTTTAAAAAGGTTCCAAATTAACTTCAAATATCACTTTAGACTGCAAGTTAGCTCTATGGGACTTCTGAGGAGACCTATATACGATTGCAATAATATTTCAGTCAGCAGCTCCATCTGCTGTGTCTTCAGTCAACACCTTCATCAAATTATGATTGCATCTTTAGGGCTGTGGAGTAGCTATGCTGAATGTATTGGTTATTGCCACAGTGCCTACAATTAGGCTTAAATGGCATTCTGCCTTCTCATCTCACTGGAGCATCTCATATGTAGTCACATTTCTAATTCAGGGCTTCTTGTCAGAAGGTTCAGCAGCGTCAACATTGGTAGGCCTTCATTTATTGTCTGCAAAATACATCTGAAGAGTTCAAATACATTTGACCAAGGGAAAATAAGTGAACCGTTTGCTGTACAGTTGTGGAGGTCAAGAACAGCAGTAACACAGAACAGGGTGCTAAGTAGCAGCAACTGAATTTGTTTCCTAAAAACATGCACACATACAACAAAAGGAATCTAGAATTACAAAGTTCTTTGGATCAGGATTCTGGTATCTTTCCATTTCTAGGTATTTTTTAAAAAATTATTGAGTTTTGCTTTACATACATACACAGAAAAAATCCATTCAAAATTCAAACTAAAACTAAGAATAGGTATTTTTTTTTTCAATTTAAAGAAAAATATTAAGCACTAATTTAATTTCCAGATTTTATTCAAACTTAATTTTCATAGTTCTTTCTGCATACATATATTTTCCATTGGGACACACAAAGCTGTCTTGTGCAAAATCTGGCCATAGGCACACAGTGTGTTATCTACCCTGACTGGTAGCATCTCTCCAGGGTTTCCAGACTTACCTGGACACGATGGGGCCTGGAGCTGGGCACTTTGCATGCCAGATAGATGTTCTAGTCGTTTGCTGCAGTCTTTCCCCAACTCTTGGAGTTGGAGTGAGCCTTGTAGGTCATCTAACTCAAATCTAAAACATTCCCCACACAGATGGCTAACCAGCCTCTGCTTAAAGACTTCCAGCAAGGTAAATGCCGCCACCCCTCCAATTAATTTGTAAAGTGTGTGACCAATTTTATTACCATATTTAAAAATGTACCTACTCCATATCCAGGTGGTGGTTTTTGGTTTTTTTTTAGTGTGCAGTCGAACACAAGATTCGCAGTTGGAGTGAAAATTATGCACTTGGAAAACTGATTGTGGGAGTGGGGAAAAGACACATTAAGCAGTTTAACAAAAGGCAATGTCAGAGGCAGTATGTACGCAAATAAGGGTAGATAGAATGTGATCAGTTTCAATTCTGAAACTGCCCAAACCATATTAAAACATCTTTTTTTTGGGGGGGGGGCATAACCTCATCTACCTTACCTTCATCACATCCTTGCAAACACCCTTAAGGCCTTTCTTCTTCTTCTTCTTCTTCTTCTTCTTCTTCTTCTTCTCCTCTTGTAGCCAAGTAAGATTGTCTTCCATGAACACAATCTTAACAGTAAGTCCGTAAGTGACTGTGGAGGCCAATTCTGGATCCATACGTCCTTCCACAGCGGGGACATAGGTTCCCAGGTGGGAGCTGATCACGATGAGGGTTTGCCAAATGTACCTTCCTCTTAGCTTGTTTCTCCTTTTCACCTAGAGTATGTGCTGCTTCAAAGCCTTGGTAAAGGCTGTTCTCCAATTGGAGCACTCGCAGGCAGGGCTGGATTTAGGTTTGATGAGGCCCTAAGCTACTGAAGGTAACGGGGCCCTTTATATATCCAGCTGTCTTTGTCAACAACAAATTGTTGCTGTTTTTGTGTGTGGAATATATGCTATATGGTAATTTATGGACCTAATAGGTATCTAAAGCCATTTGCACATGCAGAATGCAGGCACCCTATATATAGAAATGAGCAAACCAGTGATATTTTAGGGAGCAGGCTAGTAGGTGGGGCCCATTACTTACATCAAAGGAGCCTACACAACACAAAACACTGCTGCTGTATGTAGGTTTTATTTTATTTGTTTTTTATCTTATATTTTGGAAATGTACATCCAGTTTTTTTCCCTTTAAATTTTTTGAGGCCCCCAAGAGACTGGGGCCCTAAACTATAGCTTGTTTAGCTTATGTGTAAATCTGGCACTGCTCACAGGCAAGTATTTCTCAGGTGTCAGTGCTTATACTGCATTCTTTTAAGGTTTGCCTTGACAGCGTCTTTAAACCTCTTTTGTTGACCACCAGCATTATGCTTTCCATTCTTAAATTGGGATTAGAGTAGTTGTTTTGGAAGATGATAATCAGGCATCAAAACATCATGAGCAGTCCAACAAAGCTGATATTGAAGAATCATTGCTTTGACAATGGTGATCTTTTTTTCTTTCAGTATACTGACATTAGTTTGCCTGTCCTCCCAAGTGATGTGTAATTTTTTTTTGGATACACTGTTGATGGAATCTTTTGAGGAGTTGGAGATGGCATTTATAAGTGCCTTATGTCACACCCTATGGAACTTCTCCAGCCAATGCAAAACAGCTGGTCTGACGTCCTTTCAGCTGATGAGTCCCTCAACCAATATGCACCCCATGGATGGGGGTTCTGAAAATTGAGGAGAACGTAAGGTTCTTTCTCATTCTGACCTCTCCAACACCCATGACAGAATCGTAAAATATTTAATGCCCTTAAGGCAGACATGCTTTATGTGTTCCTGTCTATTGGACGATATTCAAACACCTGTTCAAGATAACAAATTCATTTGTGCTTGCAGTGAAGAAATCAGTTTGATACAGCATCATTAAGTTAAGATGTCTGCATTCCTGCACCTGTTTCAGGGGGGGGGGAATACAGCTTCAAGTGATTAAAATGCTGTTAGGTTTGTATATCACCATTGCTCCTAGTTAGAGTAATTCTGTCCGTTTGGTTTAAAATGTAGTTTTTCAAAATGTAAGAGACAGCACTTAACTTCATAAGGATTCCTGCACTTGCCCCCATCTTAAGCCTATTACAAACTGCAGGCTTGGGGGCTTCTTCAACAACATGCCCCATGTTTTCTTCATAATTCCTCTTCATTGTTATCCTGTTATCCTTAACATTAAACCTGATGAAGAGTTTTTAAAAACGTGATAACTTTGTGACATTTTACTTGATTCTAACAAAGGATTGTGTCCAACTAATTTCTACTCAAAGTAGACCCACTGATATTCATTAATCTAAATCAGCCATATTCATTGATTTAAGTGGGTTTACCATTGGATACAATTCAGTAATTTTAGTTAGTCCCAATACCTAGTATTTAAATTTCCTAAAAAATGAACTTGTATAGCAAAATATTTTCTTCTAAATCTTATGTTTATATTTTTCATGGGCATGACATGTGAGTAAGATATTATTGTCAAAGTGGAAGCATCCATGTTCTCAGAAAAATCCATTTCATCTTCTCTTGAAGCGAAAGTTAAAGAGAATACATCTGTCTTTTCTTTCATATGGTTGGAGTAAAATCAGAGGTGCAGAATCTCCAAGCAAAGTAAACCTGACAGTGACCTGCAGATATGTTGACAGGATTCTGATCTTGCTACATCTTGCAGGCTATGCATGGTCAGACATTGCCTATAACTTAAATATAAGAGCCTGGAATAACTTAAATGTTGATGAGGATAATTGTGCACGTGATTGTAGAGTTCCCAAATCCTACCATCAGAAAATAAGAGTGTGAAGACACCGAAGACTTTGTTACTACAAAACAAATTGTTTTCCATCACACCTGGATAAATAATTACACCTCCCTGTGCTCACACCTGGTCCCTAAGCAAAGATGCTTAGAACTGCAGAATCGGTCATGCTGAACCTCTGGTCTAACTAGGAGCTGGAAACAGCTGCAAAGACACCAGCACCAGGGATAGAAAACAACTGGCCCTTTGATTAGCAAGTGTTATGAAGTGTCTGGACAACCAGCACCAGCTTGAGGGGTTTGTTTTTCAGGGAGCCTAGGGCAACATGTCTTCAACAGCCCCTCCTAGCAACTTCTGATGCTGCTCATTCTCTGAACCTAAGCCATGTGGCTGCCCAAAGGGAGAGCTTAAAGCTTCTCCTTGCTCATGTCACTGCTGCTCAGACACTGCTTAGGGCAGGGAAGCAAGCAGTAAAAGCACACAGAAGGAGCTGCACCATGTTGGCTACCCTTGGCTTAGAAACATGCCCTGGAATGCACTGCTATGTAGTGGTGAAGGAAGAATCTATTTTAATTGGCTTTATACATGGGGTTTGCAGGTTCCAACCCAACTGAGCTTTGTTTGCATTGAAGCGCCTCTTGTACCAAGGGCCCACTTACATCAAGTTGCTTGTGCACTGTTGCTGTTGGTCTTTAACAATAAAAGAAAGAGAGCCCACCTAATAGTATGCAAGCACAATGAAATTCTGCACAAAATATGTATATTGTATGTATAAGATGCATAAAAGAGCCAAGGCCCATGCTATACTATATTTCTGCAACATAATTTATTTATTAATGCATACATATTTTTATACAGTTATATGTATTATTGTTTAGAGTGGTTATTTTAGGAAAAGTGGAATGCATATGTGTGTATTTATATAATATTATACATATAATAATGCATATAATATACTAGAATTGTTCATGTTTTTAGCAGAACCGCCAATTAGGAAACAACTGAGCAAACTCTAAATGAAGGTATTTTATAATACCACAACAAATTCTGATAGGAATCACTTTTTATGAGTAAGCCTGATGCAGCCCAAAGTCCCTTTGACTTAGGGAGACTATAGACACTGCAGTACTAATGTGAACATTCCACCACAACCCTCTGAAGCAGTTCTGGGGAGGGCACTGTGCAGAGGGAGGGGGGGAATGTCATTGCTCATCCTTGCATTAGCACAAGAATTTGGTTGAATACTGCCCTTACGCTGTATCTTTCACCCAGTTATCTCAGACTAAGACCCATTGGGTTCAATGTGACTTAGCTCTGAGAATGCATGGATGAAGGATTGCATTGTTAAGAATGTGCTTGGTTTGACATCACTCAAATCAATGGTATTTTTAAAAGCCTATTGTAGATCTGTCCTTGTTGTTCAGCTGCAGTGGAGATTTCAATAGTAGTGGAGACGAACAAGTGAGGTTTCTTGGACTGCATTTGACTAATAAGATTACTGTGGCTTTAAACTGCTACTTTTACACATTTATTTGGTTCTGACTATGTGGAGGTAGTTTCAGGGCTGGTTCAAGACAGTTTGTTGCCTGACGCAGAACAGCGGATGCCGTCTGCAGGCAAATGCCCTCTGCAATGTGCATAGTACCCAAAACTAATGAGATTATTTTGGATGGTGGTGGATCATGTCCTATTCTGAATTAAAATGTTGATGAGTTTATTTATTTATACAATTTTTAAGCCACTGCTCATCATTTAGGAACCCAGGGCAGTTTACAATACAATATTCATACACTGAAAGATTCAAGTAAAAATTGACAACCATAATTGAAACAAAAAAACCCTTTACAGTACAACAGACAATTATCAATTTATTGCTGGCCTTGTTGTATCAGCTGCCTAGGGAAACAGTTATGTCTTCAGATGGTGCAAAAAGTTAAACAGCAATGGCACACCACAACTCTGAGGGAAGTGACTTCCAGAAATGGGGTGCCCGTTCAGAGAAGGCCCCATAATGTCATCACACAGCGGATTTTGCTGAGTGGTGAGACATCAAAGAACAGAGGGGAATACAGGGAGTCCTCCATCTTGCTTGAAATGTCCTTTTAAATTTTTGAGAATGCTCAATATGCATGCATATACATTGCTTTATGTTCTTTTCCACAGACTAAACAAACCCAGTTCTTTCAGGCTTTCTTCACGTGCTTCACCTCAGAGACCTTTTGTGCCACCATGCCTTGAAAAAGGTAATGTTTGGTGGCAAAGGGTATAGATATAGCTGGCAGTGACTTTACAAGAGCTCTGTACAGTCAGGGAGGAATCCCTCCTCATCCCATCTGCTGCTCTTACCTTTCAACACACGCTCCACTCGGCTGCCATTCCACAGTTGCAGGAAGAGATATATCATCTGAAGAAGCAGAGACAAATATTTGATTTGGATGATTACCCTGCAGGTGTCTCATCATCACTGTAGTGCAGAGATTACTAATTATTTCCCCTCAATTTGTGTACATTCTGCAGTAAATACATATATAGGATGGCACAGATCATTAAGATTCATATACATGTGGCCAAAGCCACTCATGCAGAATGTCTCATTCAAGGTGAGCTCCAGAGGACAGCCAATATCACCTTCTGGATTTCTTCAGGTGGTCTTTGATTCAGATCAAGCTCTCTACAGGCTGGAACTGCAAAGAGAACAAATCCACCCATTTATTAAAAAACGCCGGAAAATGTTTGGAACATTGACCTCTATTAGACATAGCACCCTTAGATGTCACTAACCATGAGACTTGGACTATAAACTCTAGCTGGGACAAGGGGTATCGTGACACTTTCTTCTTCTCCTTCCTTCAGCAACGAGGCAGAAGCCGGTACAGAAGAGCTCCATTGTGAGGTACTGCCATTGATATTTGTCACTACCACTAGGTGGAGCACCAAACTACATTTCTGGATGTTTCTTTTTTTTTTTTTTATAAATATTTTATTCGTTTTTGCATAAAAGACAACAAAGCAAAACAAAGCAACAAACAATACACCAAAAACATACAGAATTACACAAACATAACATACTACAAAAAACAGAAATAAACACAATCTTATCTTCATATTAATCTTGCATTAACTTGTTTCTCTGACTTCCCCGAGTCTCCCTTCCCTGTATTCCAATTCATACAATTAAACAACAAATCCCTTCCCTCTGTCATAATTAACCTCTTTTCTGATTTGAATGTCTTAATATAGCTTATTCAATGCTTAGAACTTAGAATGTTGGGTCTTCTAATCCTTAAAATTTTACTCCAATAACCTTCTACATTCAATCTGATGTTATTTTAACATTCATTAATCTTGTAGTGTTTCTGTAAATAGTCTTTAAATTTCTTCCAATCTTCCTCCACCGTCTCTTCACCCTGGTCTCTGATTCTGCCAGTCATTTCTGCGGATTCCATATAGTCCATGACTTTCATCTGCCATTCCTCCAGCGTGGGTAATT
This sequence comes from Podarcis tiliguerta, assembly GCF_965153285.1. Lineage (NCBI taxonomy): Eukaryota > Metazoa > Chordata > Lepidosauria > Squamata > Lacertidae > Podarcis > Podarcis tiliguerta. Next base: position 4,559,324 of record NC_139544.1, on the reverse strand, counting down.
CTTGTGTCTTCCAATACTTTGCAATAAGTATTCTTGCTGCTGTTGTGGCGTACATAAAAAATATCCTGTCTTTCATACGTACCTCTTGGTTGACCATGCCCAGGAGAAAGGCCTCCGGTTTCTTGGGGAATGTATATTTAAATACTTTCTTCAGTTCATTATAGATCATCTCCCAAAAGGTCTTAATCCTTGGGCATGTCCACCAGAGATGAAAAAAGGTACCTTCAGTTTCTTTACATTTCCAACATTTGTTATCGGGCATATGATAAATTTTTGCTAGTTTGACTGGTGTTATGTACCATCTGTATATCATTTTCATAATATTTTCTCTTAGGGCATTACATGCCGTAAACTTTAGCCCAGTGGTCCATAACCGTTCCCAGTCGGCTAGCATTATGTTGTGACCCACATCTTGTGCCCATTTAATCATTACTGATTTCACTTCCTCATCCTGTGTATTCCATTTCAGCAGCAGATTATACATTCTTGACAATACCTTAGTTTTGGGTTCTAGCAATTCTGTTTCCAGTTTTGATTTTTCCACCTGGAAGCCAATTTTTCTATCCAATTTATATGCCTCCATTATCTGATGATAGTGGAGCCAATCACGGACTTTACTTTTTAATTTGTCAAAACTCTGCAGTTTCAATTTATCTCCATCTTGTTCTAGTATCTCCCAATATTTTGGCCAATTGGCCTCCATATTGAGTTTTTTGACTGCTTTTGCTTCCATCGGAGATAACCACCTTGGAGTCTTGTTTTCAAAGAAATCCTTATATCTAATCCATACATTAAACAATGCTTTCCTGACAATGTGAATCTTAAACATTCTGTGAACTTTAACCTTGTCATACCATAAGTAAGCATGCCACCCAAACGCATTATTGAATCCTTCTAAGTCCAGTATATCTGTATTTTCAAGAAGTAGCCATTCTTTCAGCCAGCAAAAAGCTGCTGCTTCATAGTAAAGTTTCAAGTCTGGCAGGGCAAAGCCTCCTCTTTCCTTTGCATCTGTTAATATTTTAAATTTTATTCTTGGCTTTTTGCCCTGCCAGACAAATCTGGATATATCTTTCTGCCACTTCTTGAAACAGTCCATTTTATCAATAATCTGCAGTGTCTGGAACAAAAATAACATTTTTGGCAATACATTCATCTTTATCACAGCAATACGACCTAACAGTGAGAGTTTTAGATTAGACCATATATCTAGATCTTTTTTTATCTCCATCCAGCATTTTTCGTAGTTATCCTTATATAAGTTCCCATTTTTTGAGGTCATAATAATTCCCAGATATTTCACTTTTTTCACCACTGTCAAACCTGTCTCATTCTGAAACCTTTCTTTCTCTTTTTCTGTTAGATTCTTTGTCAAAACCTTAGTTTTTGTTTTGTTGAGTTTAAAACCTGCTGATCGACCAAACTCTTGAATCAGTTCTAGAACCCTCTTCACACTGGACTCTGGCTCCTGCAATGTCAAAACCAAGTCATCTGCAAATGCTCTTAATTTAAATTGTTTAACTCCGACCTGTATCCCTCTTACCATCTGGTCCTTTCTAATCATATTCAGCAACACCTCCAGGACCGATATAAAAAGCAGAGGGGAAATAGGACAACCTTGTCGTGTTCCTTTTTCTATTCTGAACTCTTCAGTCAAAACATTGTTAACAATTAATTTTGCTTTTTGTTCAGAATAGATTGCACCTATACCATTTTCGAACTCTTGGCCTACCCCCATACTATGGAGATTCTTTTTCATAAAACCCCAAGAAATGTTATCAAAGGCTTTCTCCGCGTCCACAAATACTAAAGCTGCTTTTGTGTTTATTCTTTCCTGTAAAAGTTCCAAAATGTCAATTATATTCCTTACATTATCAGATAGGTGCCTTCCTGGGAGAAAGCCTGCTTGGTCCTTGTGAATCTCCTCCGCTAAAACCCTCTTTAATCTTCTAGCCAAAATGTCAGCAAAAATTTTATAATCCACATTAAGTAATGATATAGGCCGATAGTTCTTAAGTTGGTGTTTTTCCGATTCTGTCTTTGGTATGAGAGTCACAAAAGCTTCTTTCCACGTTTCTGGTGTCCTTTTCCCCTGTAATATGTCATTACATATATCCTTCAAGGGTTGAATTAGCCAGTCTTTCATTGATTTATAATATCTTGCCGTCAACCCATCAGGTCCTGGGGACTTGCCAAGTTTCATATTTTGGATGGCGCTCTCTACCTCTTGTTCTGTTATCCTGCAGCTCAATTTAAATTTACTTTCTTGAGATATTTCCGGTAGCCCATTTTCTTTCAAGAATTCCTCCATATCTGCTTCCTTCTGTGGTTGTTGTGAATAAAGCTGTTTAAAGTATCTTTGAAAGGCACTCCTAATTTCCACTGGGTTCTGAATAATTCTTCCTTCCTCTTCTAAATTTGTTATTGTATTCATTTTCTGTCTCTTCTTTATTTGCCATGCCAATAACTTTCCACATTTGTTTGCTGATTCGAAAGTTCTTTGTCTCATTTGTCTGACCTTCCATTCAATCTCTTGATTTATCATTTGCATGTATTGTACTTGATATAACTTTATCTCTCTCAAGATTTGTTGTGATTTTGGATTTGATCTCAGTCTTTTTTCACCTTCCTTAATCTTTTCCAATATCTTTTCTCTTTTTTCCTGTTGTAATCTCTTCTTGAGTGCGTTCTGTTGTATCAAAAATCCTCTCATAACAGCTTTACTTGCGTCCCATACAGTTCTTTTTTCCACCGTAGTGTTTAAATTTATCTCAAAATAGTCTTTCAGAGTTTTCTGGGCCTTCTTGGTTATTTCCTCATCTCTAAACAGAGAGTCATTCATCCTCCATCTGAAAGAACCAGTTGGTTGTAAGTTCATTACCATCTTTACAGCATTGTGGTCGGAGTAAGTCTTTGGGCAGATTTCTACTTTTTTTGTCTTTGGTGCCAGTCCTCTTGTGATCCAGATTTGGTCAATTCTTGTCCATGTCTTTTTGGCTTCAGAAAAGAAGGTTCCTTCTCTTTCTAAAGGATTTTTGGTTCTCCAGATATCCACCAAGTCCAAGTTATCAGTCAGTTCAAAAAAGGTTTTCGGTAGTCTCCCATCTTTGGTGACTACCTGCCGTTGTGCCTTGTCCATATTTGTAGAAACAACTCCATTCATATCTCCCATCAAGATCACATTGTACTCCAGATAGTCCATCAATGTCTCATGTAACTTTTTGAAAAATTCCGATTTTCCTTCGTTCGGTGCGTATACGCCAACAATCAGATATTTATGTCCATGGTGTTGAATTTCAATTGCCAAATATCTTTCTTGTTCATCTTTAAAAATTAATTTTGGTGCTAGGCTCTCTTTTGCATATACCACCACTCCTCTTTTTTTAACTTTGTCCGATGAAATAAACTCTTGACCTAGTCTTTTATTAATTAGAATTTTTCTATGGAGCCTAGTTACATGTGTTTCCTGTAAACAAATCAAGTCCAATTGTTCTTTTTTTAAAATGTGAAAAATTGATTTTCTCTTAGAAACCACGTTTAGACCGTTGCAGTTCCAGCTTAATAGTTGCAGAGACATCTTGAAATTGGTCTGCTATATTCCTCCAGAAGCTCCCAATGTGTCTTCTTTCTCTTCTGGTCCCGGTGGTGTCGTCTTGTCCAAATCCAAGATTGCTTTAGCTATATCTCTCCTTTTTCTCTCTTGTGTATCGGACGGGTCTTGGTCTTTAAAGAATTCCTTCTGTAAGTCCTCCTCGTAGTCCTTTAAAAATCTGTCTTTATCTTCCACTGATTTTATTTTTATTTTCCTTCCTTTTATACTAAACGAAAGCCCTTCAGGGAACTCCCACCTAAAGATGATGTTGTTCTTTCTCAGCTGTGTGACCAAGTCTCTGTAGCCATTTCTGGATGTTTCTTCTAGACTGGGGATAGGAGAACCCGTGGTCCTCCAGCTGTAAGAACACCTTGCCCCATGGGGTGAAGCTACATCACTGCCATTTACTGGGAGGGATGAGTTGGCCAAGTTGGAAGTCACATTGGCCAACTACTCCCATACAACCCCAACCTTGCTACTGCCTCCCCTCCTGTCTTTGTTAGTGGCACTGATGTCGGCGCTAGAAGGCAGCAGTGCCCCACCAGGTGAACCACTTCTGTCCAGCTGTTGTGGAACCCCCACTCCACTCAGACCCAACCAGTGTGGCCAGTGCTCAGGGACAATGGACATTGTAGCCCAACAAGATCTGAAGAGCAACAAATTTCCCATCCCTCTTACAGATCTAGCATACTATCACCATTAGCATTTATAAAATGCTATAGTATGTTCAAACCTTGTGAGGTAGGTCAGTGTTATTAGTCCCACATTGCAACCAGGGAACAAGGGCTAAGCTAGCAGTTTCCATTAAAAAGCCACCTAATGAGATTAGGGGCCTTTCTGCACTTGCTATTTTAGTGGTATTGTTGTTTTGTGAGCCAACATTTATAAGAGTGAATTTGGAGCTGATTATTTGCATCTTTGGGCGCATGTCACTGTTATTATAGCATGAGTGCTGTAATTACACACCAATGTTGTTTTTCCTAAACTGAGAAAAGTTATGTGGCTGTAGTCACACTCCATTCTTACCCTCATGTTCCTCCAGCCAGCAAATGTCTGAGTTATGACCACAGTCCTTTCACAAGTTTTTTTTTTTTTTTTTAATAAAAATATACTGCTTAGTATTCCAGGATTTTAAACTTGTGGGACTATAGGATATTAGAAGAAGTTAGACTAGAGGAGCGGGGTTTGTCTGTCTGAACTATGGCTCATCCTGATACTCACATTGCTATCTGCCATTTTCTCCTTAGATATTGTCATGAAGGGATTAGTTCAGGGGGGTAGAAAGAAGAAGTTAAAGCCTGTCTTTTAACCACAGACACTCTTACAGAATGTCAGTGAACATTGTCGTGAGGGGAATTTTTTTGGGGGTGGGGTTGGAGAAAGAAAAAAGGGAAAGTTTCCTTTTAATCACAGAAGCCCTCACAGGAGGCTATTGCTGAGATTACAAACTTCTTGCCTATATTGTAATTCCAGGATACTATATTTAATTTATTTATTTTTTAATCAAAGGAACGCCACCGCACGTTTAGGAAACTACTGACACCAACTTACCTCTGGAACTTCCTTCCTGAAAGGTCTATGAAAGTGCACGGCTGCTGAAACTCATCCCGCAACTCCTTTTTCTATCTGCCATAACTCAAACTAATTAGCTAACAAACTGACAGTTTGCACGAGGTCAGAAGGAAGTGGCATGAAACAAACACCAGAAAAAACACACCTATCAACCCATCCCACAGAAAGACACAGAAAGCAGGATGACATGTGACGCCATGACACACACAAAAATATTGAGAATCCCTACTAGATCTTTCCCAGATATCTGATTTATTGCAGTCAAAGAACAAGCTGGGGTTTTTTAGCACATTATTCTGAAACAGTAGTCAAATAATCATAGAGTCATAGAACTGTATACTTGTGTGGGTGAACTAGTTGCACTCTCTAAATCCGCCCCTGGTCTTACCAAGGCAGAATACAGCAGGGCTACTACTACAAGCCCAGGAGAATAACCCTGTGACATCCCACGAGCCACTTTTCCCCAGGATGACAAGGTACCATTAGTGAGCACTATGTGGCAGTATGCAAAATAACAGAAGAAAAAGTGAAATGTGCAGAAACTCGAAAATTTTCTTTCTTTAGAAATCAGATTGGGTTTCCAAGACATCCATATTGTACAAAGTGTTTTAAAAATGCTAGGCTTCTTAAAATGAAGGATTGTTCCTGTATTTCCCAAGAAAAAGACAGAATCATAGAACTGTAGTGTTGGAATGGTGAGGGACCTGGTAACTCGTGCTTCGCTCTCTGATTGCTTCTTCCCTCTCCTGCAAGGGGCTCCAGCTGTCCAGGTGGCAGCACCATTCAGTGGCTATGAGGCGCCTCTGGGGTGGGACAAGGTGGGAAGAGACGAAAGAGCAGGGCAGCCACTGAAGCCAATGTGGGCCTCCACCCCAGCTGCCCAGTCAACCAAGTGGCACAACACTTGCCCTGCCCCAGGAGTCAGCAACCCATGCTACACCACTGATGTGCTCTGATGCACATTTAATTCTATGACTAACGAATTAGGTCAGTTTACTTTATAATGCAGACCAAAACTTTTGCCTGTGATCCCTAAAGGGGACCTCTGAACTCCAGTTCCATAGCAGAAATGATCAGAGGCTGCTGCCCCGCCCCAACTAGTGTGAAGAGCAGCATTATTCCCTAGGGAGCAGTGTGAGGAACCTGCAGCATAATAGCATATTGTGTGATTATTCCCTGACTTATAATTAAGCTGTTACAGCAAAGGCACATTACTGCTTTCTAATGTCACCAACAGGAACCTCTTTGCTTTCAATGGAAAGTGAGTCACTCCAGTAATTAAGAAAAAAGTTCCCTCCATGACTCTAGCAAGACCTCCCAGGAGCTCAGATCAGATTATTTGAGAAGTATCAGCATTACAAGATAACCTATGGTTTCTTCCCAGTAGCCCATGGAATATCCAGAAATTACATGTTTAGTCAATCAGCTGTTGAGCACATTGTCAGGAAAAGACTTGAAGGCAGTTAACGTACAGTTTAAGCATCAAGAAGCCCTGAAGAGTAGCAATAGCAGGTTTCCCACCTGCTAGATAAGAAGATCCACAGAATATTTTAAGAAACATCAGCCAGAGGTGAAGTCTCATACTGTTCATTTGCCACAGACCCATTTCACTCAGGAGCGATATTATAAGTTAATAATAATGTGGGCTGAAATCCTTTGACTTACTTCTGAGTAAACACACATGGAGCTATGTTGTCGGTCATTAATTAGGAGCATGTTAAGATGAGTCTAATTTGGGGTAATGAAAATGGTGTTTTGAAGCTTGCAGTCAACATGGGTGGGCAGAGGACTCAGCTGGCAGAGAAGCACTAACACAAGATTGTAAAGTTTACAGACTGAAAGCAGATTTTTTTTTTTTTTAGATTTGTAACGCTTGGATGAAATTGGATGAATTTGAATGATGGGTGCGTATAAGAAAGAGAGGTTTCTCTCAAAAATTCTGTTCCCCTCTACTACATACTCTGCTGTTGTTGTTGTTTAGTCGTGTCCGCCTCTTCGCGACCCCATGGACCAGAGCACGCCAGGCACTCCTATCTTCCACTGCCTCCCGCAGTTTGGTCAAACTCATGTTTGTAGCTTTGAGGACACTGTCCAACCATCTTGTCCTCTGTCGTCCCCTTCTCCTTGTGCCCTCAATTTTTCCCAACATCAGGGTCTTTTCCAGGGAGTCTTCTCTTCCCATGAGGTGGCCAAAGTCTTGGAGCCTCAGCTTCACAATCTGTCCTTCCAGTGAGCACTCAGGGCTGATTTCCTTAAGAATGGATACTTTTGATCTTCTTGCAGTCCATGGGCCTCTCAAGAGTCTCCTCCATCACCATACTCACACTTGTTCAAATACGGCAGCTACAACAAATTAGGTAGTGTTCTACATCTCTGAGAACCCAAACCTAATGTGCTCATTCAGTGTAATATGGGAGGGAACCAGCTCTAGAAAGCTAGGCTCCGGCAATCAAACCCATTATAATTTTGGTCATACTTTGAAGGGAATTTGTAGAGCCTACCTAATTTTGGGGAAAGATGCCTCTTCCATCTGCTCGCTATGTCCAATAGCTATTCTGCACTCAATTAACTAAGGACAAGTGATCATTCCAAAACTGTGTATCTGTTTCTTTTCATAAAGCAGAGGCTGTTGACAGCTGACATGATTGTACACACCGCTGCTGGCTAGGGCACTCTGTTGTCGTCTTGGCTGCGTGGCTACCAAAAGGGAGAGGCCAGTAATCTCCTCTGACTGGCTTGTCCCCTTTCCTTCCATCCTGTCACTGTGCCTCCAGCAGGCTGTCTTTTGTGACTGCTGCCACTGGGCGCGTTCAAAGGCAAGGGCCTTGTTTCCATTGGCTGGCTGTTACTCCTAACGCATGCACAATTGGTTTGATGTTTGGACACCAAACAAATGCTTGCACTCACCAAACAGACATAATCCCAGACAAAAGGAGATGGTGGTTGTGCAGGGGCAGGGAGGAGGAGGAGGAGGGCAACTGGGGATATTAATTAATAAAACAAAATAAAGCAGATTGTTTAAAATTGAAATGCATCAGCAGAGATATTGTGCAAGCAGAATGATCAAAGCTGATGAGTTCTTTCTTTGTGGCTAAACTGAGTGTTGGTTTCATGGGCACTTAGTTTATAAAATGAGAGGCAGCGGCTCCCAAACTTTCCTGGAACAACTTCTGTTCCAGATCCCTTGAACTCCAACATGTGCAGGCTTGGTTGTGGTAACTCATTTTACTCTGTAAGGTTTCATGCCTACGGGGGTGTCTTCTTTTTCCAAGTCTCGGTCCCCAACCTTGAAAAAGAGACTGAGGCTCAAATTAGTCTCTGACTGTGATCTGTCCCTTTGCAAGCCATTTCAAGTAGACTAATTTAATGGCAGGAATACTTAGCAGAAAACTAAAACTAATGGTTGAAAGGAGATAGACGCAAGCTAATCTAATTATAGGGCTTTTTCATATATAAAAATCAGTTCAGATCAGATCAGACAGTGCCTTGGGAATTACAGCTCACATTTCAGTATTTTCTCTGACTTGTGCTGATCTCATTTTAGCAGTGTTAATTTAGCAAGAGAAGGTACAAAACTCCCATACTGTTCCCTTCCACTCTGCTGCACAGGGTTGTTGCCAAGGGGTAACAGATATGGGCCAACTATCTCTTGCTCCTCCTTTATTTAATTTTACCAACAGGCATCACAGGTGCCACTTATTTATTTAAACCTATAACCTGCCCTAGCTGGAAGACTTTGAGCTAGTAACCATTCACTGAAACATGGGGGGGTTAAAATAAAACTGAACTGTTTAATACCTAGCCAGTATTTAACCTCCTCTCCTGAAGCACCTGTTCCTGTTTCTGTATCAGTTTAAGACAGCCTAGTTAGTTAGCCAATTAATTAATTAATGCATATTGCGCAAGATCATTACTCTGGGGAACTCTCCCAAGGGAAAAATATTTATTCCTTTATATGTGAAACTGCCCTTGGTGCTTTCAGATCAAAGACTGAGGTACTGTTTGCACACAAGCAAACTGACAATATAAACCACCACTAAAAAAAGAGAAAAACACATCACCATCATCACCACAACACAAGTTAATTAATTAAATCAAATGAATTCCAATCAGCAGTGGCCCTTAAAATACTCCATTTACTCTCAGGTTCGTCCTCTGCCTTCAAAAGCGTTTTTAAAGAGGTGTGTTTTCACTTGCCCAGAAAAAAGACATCAGGAATGCACCAAACCTCCACAGGGAGGGAGTTCCATAGTCTGGGGCACATCATGGAGAAGGCCCTATTTTATAGTTCTAGGGAGCCCTGAATTTCAAGACATGGCACTCTGTCAGTATCTAATTGAAGTCAGAGATTTGCCAGCAAAATCTATCTATCTATCTATCTATCTATCTATCTATCTATCTATCTATCTATTTCCCCTACATTGTCCTTGTTTCCCACACTGCTCCAGGGTGGTAGAAAAATGGTACATATATTCACCCCAAGGAAGAAGGCAGGCGAATCTCACAAGCCCCAAGGAAATTGCATCACCAGCGGGTGCTCCTCATCACCACAGGCTTTGTTCAAGTTCACCTTGTGCAAAACCAGAGGAGTCTGTTAGCCCCAGAGCATAATGGGGTGGGGTGAGATGCAAAGAGGCAGAAGGAGAAAGAGACGGAGGGAGGGGGGGGGAATGAGTGCAAATCCAAATGTCGATTTGTAGACATAGTGAGGAGAGCCTGCTGGCTGACAGGCTGATTTATTGGATTCTTCCAGTTAATCACTGCCGGCCTGTGGCCAAACGGATCTCCAGCAAAGCTGAAAGGCAGCCGAGGGAAACAGGCTTATAAGCATAAAGCCGCATAATGGTGTTCAATGAAGTGTGAGACTTTTAGTTCAGTCTCACTGAGCCGGCCGCACCGCCGGAATGTCAAAGAGGGATTGTGGGTGGAAAAATTATGGATTTAAACTGCTAGCTGTAAATGAGGTCAATATGTCTGGTTCATAAACAGTCCGAACCTATTCCAAGAATGCAGTGAGGGGGAAAATTAGCGTGAAGCCAACGCTGTAGACAAACCTCATTGAGATATAATTGCGGCTATAAATACAAGCGAAAAGCTTACCGAGTGCAATAAAATACAGACATGCTTTTTTATCTCTCTCTCTCTCCTCCCCCCTCCACATTCCTCCTCCTTTGAATCTATGCATTTGTTAAATGCTGTGCATCTATAATGCTTTTTCCCAACCCCCCACTCTCAACCACATCTCCCTCTCGTGACACCCAGTGTTGAAATTAATTGAGTGTTCTTGATCTCCCATTCCATTTTATTCAGCTGGGATTGGAAAAAAAATCAAACGAGCACATCTAAAGCATTTTCTTGCCTTTTGCTTTTCTATTTGAATCAAGTTGAAATGTGTTTTTCAGTTCCTTTTTTTTAAAAAAAATAAAATACATCACATCTTTCTTTACATATAATTAAAAAAAGCGGAAAGTCTTTTTTTTTTTAAACTGATACATCTGTTAGATCATTTGAATCTCAATATAATGAGGTGACATCAAAGACAAAGGCTGGTTACTATAGAGTATCTTTTTTTGTGAGATACCTCATCTTTGCTCATGAAAGATTGATTTTAAATTAAGATGATGTTTCCTGTTTTTAATGAAAGACATCCTCCCCTCCTTCCCCAGTCAACTGAAGTTTATTATTACTGTTTGTTATATCCTGAGCTAAAAAGGACTTTTGGAGGGGGAGGGGGAGGGGGGGACAGATGCTTGCAACTTGATTCACTCAGAATCCAATATAGTAATAAATTAAAGACTAATCGCTGCGGTCAGGTGGTATTTCCCCCAAAGTCAATTGATTTAAACGGCAGTAATTTGGCTAGTAAGGCTGGTCCTGTTTAAATTAAACCCATTAATATAATAGCACCGACATTGGAAGGAATCCATCTTGTAGCAGAGCCTTTCTTGGTCAGTGATTCAATAACTGGATGGGGACACCCTGTAAATACAGCATCCAAATAAACTGGAATAGGTGATTACAGTCAGCAGTGAGAGAGGAAAAGAAAAAGAATGGGATACTATGCAGCCTTTGCCGTTCAGACCATGCAACCCCTGTCCTTAAATCCGTGCCTTAGCTCTCCCATCCATTTCCTCATCTAACACAAACTCCCTATCATTTTCTTTGGGGCTCTCTGTGGACAGCCTTGTCCCAGCCCCCTGTAGTTCTTTGCTAACTTCCCTGCCTCCCACAATTCTGTAGCTTTCCACCACTGTGAAGACATTGTGTTTTTCTCAACCCTCTGCCTATTCTCACCCAGGCAGATCTTATTTCCCATGCCAAAAGAGGGTAGAGACCATCTTGGCTGTGAGTCCCGGAAGACGTGCTCCTTGCCTTGCAGCTGAAAAAGCTGAGGCTGCTGAACAGACTCTTGGGGTTGGGGCATTATTGGGGGGTGGGGGGTGGTGGAAAGCACTGTTGCTCCTATTGATATGAATTTTTGTATCTTTATTTTTAGATCTCATTATGATTTATTGTGGAAATTGTTGATTTGGTTGTGTGCTTTTTGAGGTTGTTTTATTTATTGTTTATTGTTATATTTGTAATTATGTAAGGTTTTTCACATTGTAAGCCATCTTGAGTATGTTTTTAATTACGGAAAGGCAGCATACAAATATGATATTTGGTAGGAGGCAGACAGCAACACACCTATTCATTCGCCTTCCCTGCTGTGCTACAGACCACAGGATCTTCTCCAGAGTCTTTTTCACTTTACCATCCCATATGAAATTTCAGCCCTGATTTTCCCTTGAGGTCCAAATAATTCCAAAGTTAAAAATAATTATATACCACCTGTTGTGATGGTTAGAAACTACTATTCTGTGGGCCAAATCAGGCCTGTATAAACCACCAGATAATCTGGCATTCCCATGCGTGTCTCCCTTTCTAACACATGTAATAGCTTCTTCTTCTTCTTTCTTCTTTGGCGATCACTTGTAGCCGAGTAAGACGGTTTTAACAATGAGTCTGTAAGTGACTGTGGAGGCCAATTCTGGATCCACATGTAAAAAGGCTCTTTGCTAGAATTTAGTAAAAAGGCTCTTTGCTAGAATGTATGGCTGAAGGGCAGGAGAGGCATGTAGATAGTTGGGGTGAAAGCAGTCACATTGCGCCTGTGATTCCCTCCCCCATCCCACCCCCCGCCAAGACTGAATTGTGAAGAGTGCACGTCATGTTGAAAATGTCCTGCTCTTTCACAGTGGGCACATTGGTTTCCGGGCGGGAATTGATCACGGTGCGGATTTGCCAAGCATGCCTTCCTCCTAGCGCATTTCCCCCCTTGCGTTCTGAGTTCAAATGTCTTCAAATTCCCTGACACCTTTGGTAAAGGCTGTTCTCCAACTGGAGCACTTGCAGGCCAGTGATTCCCAATTGTCAGTGTTTATACTACATTTTTAAAGATTTGCCTTGAGACAGTCTTTAAACCTCTTTTGTTGACCACCAGCATTATGCTTTTCATTTTTATGTTCGGAATAGAGTAGTTGTTTTGGAAGACGATCATTGGGCATCCACACAACATGGCCAGTCCAATGAAGTTGATGTTGAAGAATCATTGCTTCAACACTGGTGATCTTTGCTTCTTCCAGTACACTAATATATGTAAGAGCACCGCACCATCTGCCTCATTTATAGTATCCCAATACCTCTGGCATATCTGCTTTAAAAATGGTTACATAAGAGGTGGTATGACAGACCTCTGACAGAGACTGGCAAGTTACTGCTAGTCAGACTAGACAGTACTGGACTAAATGGGCAGCTTTTTATATGTATGATTACTAAATAATCCAGGAAGCCTTTTACAGGCCTTCCTTTGCTATTGCTTTGCTATATAACTTCCCCATAGTGATTGGCTCCTTCCTCATCAGCCCCCAAACAAGATACTGGCAGTCATGAACACAATGCACCTCTTAATTAATGGGAAGGAGCAGGACTTTTTCAACATGATGTGCACTCTTCACAATTCAGTCTTGGCGGGGGGTGGGGGTGGGATGGGGGAGGGAATCACAGGCGCAATGTGACTGCTTTCACCCCAACTATCTACATGCCTCTCCTGCCCTTCAGCCATACATTCTAGCAAAGAGCCTTTTTACTAAATTGACCCTTCAGCCTTCAAATGGTGATTATGTTCACAAGCAAATAGCAATCCATTAATGCAGGGGCTTTCAAACTTCCTGCCCTCAGGGAACCCTTCCACAGTCAACTTGTCTTCCGAGGAACTCCTGCGCCTTGCAGAGGATTCTGTGGTCTGTCTGAGGACGCACCCTTAGCTTATCTGAGCCATGGGTCAAACCCATTGGGCTGTCTCATTGCTTCGCACTGACAGAAGAGTATTTCCTCAAATGCACTAAACCAGGAGTGCAGAACCTCAGGCCCTGGGAACTCTTCTCAGACCACACTCCTCATCAGCCCTTCTGCACACCTCTCCACCCCCCACCCCACCCCACTTGCAGCTGGAATGTGTCCTTCAGCTGGAATAATGCCTCTTTTAGAAGACATTTGAAGGCAGCCCTGTTTAGGGAAGCTTTTAATGTTTAATAGATTATTGTATTTTAATATTCTGTTGGAAGCTGCCCAGAGTGCCTGGGGAAACCCAGCCAGATGGGTTTATAATTATTATTATTATTATTATTATTATTATCTCGCTGGCCTGGGTGGAAACCTCTGACCTTTGCATCACTGGAATGTAGTCCTCTGTAGTAAGGTAAGACCCACATATGTTGTTTCTGGGGCCCCCCATCCCTCCAGAATGTGAGCTCTAGAAGGTTGCCTATTAGTTAGTTGCATTTAAAAAGGTTCCACACTCCTGCACTAAACATTCTCCTTTGATTGTAGATTGAGGAAGAAGATTAGTAAAGACTGGTCAAGCTTTATTTCAGGGAATCTTGACTACCATCATGGGCATAGCCAGGATTTTTGTTTGGGGGTGCAGGACTTTGTTTTTTTTTTTGGGGGGGGGAGAACTGACATGATTGGTCAGTTAGTTAAGTATTCCTATTGTTTTACTTGATCTGGGGGGACAGTTGCCCCTCCCTGCTCCCCCTTGGCTATACCCATGTCTATCATTGCAGCTCTTCTCATAAAGGAACCCATTAAAAGCACACCTTCTGTTTCAAAAACATGGTATTATTGGGAAGGGTAAAAGCTAACTGAGGGTAGCTACATCATACGAGTGAGCAAATGGCATAATGGTTGTGACAAAACCACCACAAGTCAACCTTTTCACACAACTTTAGCATGCTGAGCAGCCTTGCTTGCAAGAGTGTAACATACCAGTTTATTGTGCAACCCAATTTTTGAATGTTTTCTAGGGCATGTAAGAAATTATTGTCTCACCTCCAGATTATTTTGCCACATCCATGTGGAGCAGGCTGGAGGCAAACGCCATGATGACGTCACCATCTCAAAAACAAAACTATAATTTAAGCTGCCACCCCTTCTCCACCAACCTACTTATTGAGTGGCTCTAGTCATGCTGAGGGTGCATTTGCTAGGTTTATATTTCATTCTTCCTCCAAGGAGCAGCTTGTTCATCTCACAGCAATCCTCTGAGTTAGGTTAGGCCAAGAGATGGTGGCATGGCCTAGGCAATCTAATGAGCTACATAGCTCAGCAAGAATATGAACCCAAATTCCTACCTCCATGTGCACACACTACCCATTGTAGAGGAAAAGCAAAGCTAATCTTTTGACTTCTGAGGGATGTCTGCCGGGGAGAGGAGAGGAGGAATTTCAGGTAAGCAGCCCTCTCACAAGCTTAGGTTCAGGCACTTTGTGTTTTCTCATTATGTTCTTAATCTGATTTTTTTTTTAGTGAGAGATTATTGTTTTCCAAGTAGATACTAGGAATGGATTCCACCACCACCATTCCACACATATACCATTTGGGACCATTACAAAACGGCTAAGGGCTTTTCACTTTCCTAGTGGTGTCTTTTTTCTTAGCCCTTCTTCCCCAGATTTTGTGAATGTTCATAGCATTCAAAATTAGCATCTGCCATGCATAATCATGTTCTGGTTTTATCTAAATGATCTTTTTTGGTTTTGCTTGTGCAAAATTCAAATTTTCATTTTGTTTTCCTGGTTGTTGTTGTTTTAAAAACAAACACCAAAGTGGTTTTCTTTTGTTCATATATTACTGAATATCTGTTGACAAAAACAGCTTTCTTGATGTGTCCAATTAAAATGACTTGTTTCTTCACAATTCGTCATCCTTTTACCAAGCAACACCTCTATTTTATTTATATAGGCTTTAAGATATACACATGAATATATACATACACAAGCAGTAAAGCTTTACATGTATATATGCAGATGCACATGCAAGCCGACAGACAAGCAAATAAATACTATATACACATTAATATATTCTGCATTGCACCCTTTCATAAATATAAACTTGTGATGGCTGGAAAGGGTGGCATACTTTTTCCATGAGTAAGGAATGACTGCATAACTCATGAGTGGCAAAGCAGAGCCACGCTGCTAATGGATTGTGTGCAGGCAGCCTTAGTGAATGAAAATAAAAATCCATTAAACTGCCCATCATAACATATTATAGATACACCATACCAGAGGGTTATGTCTGCAGAGTAACTAATATTTTTGTTAGAGCTAGCTGAAATAATTAATACAGTCGAAGAAATAAAAAGATTTATAGCTGGTGTTTATTTCCCACTGGCAGGCTCTAAATACGCATTTCATTCATAATGTGGTGTGTGTTAACCTATGTCTGGGAATTTCTAGGGTGGAACTCACCCATTCTTTGGATATGAAGCAATACAGAATGTTTGTTACTTTGGATGGATCTATCCATCTTGCCACCAATATTTGAGTGATTGCTGCAGATCAGGAGCAGACGACTGAACTATGAAATTAACCTAAGTACTTATTTAATTGAAAAATTTAGATCCTGCCCTTTCACTTACCAAAATAGTGTTCAAGGCAGCTAACAGAGTTCAAAACAGAAGAAACCGATCAACTATTCAACAATTAAAACAAAAGCCACCCCCAACCCAAACCCAGGCGCATTATGACAACCACAGCTTAAAGGTAAAGTAAAGCGACCTCTTACTGTTAAGTCCAATCGCGGAAGACTGGGGTTGCGGCGCCCATCTCGCTTTATTGGCTGAGGGAGCTGGCGTTTGTCCGTAGATAGCTTCCAGGTCATGTGGCCAGCATGACTAAGCTGCTTCTGGTGAACCAGAGCAGCACACGGAAACGCCGTTTACCTTCACGCCGGAGTGGTACCTATTTATCTACTTGCACTTTGATGTGCTTTCGAACTGCTAGGTTGGCAGGAGCAGGGACTGAGCAACGGAGCTCACCCCGTCGCGGGGATTCGAACCACCAACCTTCTGATTGGCAAGCCCTAGGCTCTGTGGTTTAGACCACAGTGCCACCCGCATCCCTTAGCCACAGCTTAAAACACCTTAATTAATGGAAAGTATAGTAAGGTAAAGGTACCCCTGCCCGTACGGGCCAGTCTTGCCAGACTCTAGGGTTGTGAGCTCATCTCACTCTATAGGCCGGGAGCCGGCGCTGTCCGGAGACACTTCCGGGTCACGTGGCCAGCGTGACAAGCTGCATCTGGAGAGCCCATAGGGGAAATAGGTGAATTTTTCAGTTGTTTTTTTTTACCATTTCTCATTTTTCCAGTTTTAAGTTCAGTTCTCCACAATTCCACATCAGTTTGCAATTTTTTAAAAAAAGTTCACATGAAAATTCATAAGCATTTTTGTGTGCATTTTTAATATACACATTTTTGTATTCACTTTTGACTAACACAATTTTTGTAAGACATATTTTCCCTACTATTTACCTAATATGCAAATTTGTGTGTTATTTTCACCAATATATGCATCTTTGTATACGTGGCTGGAGAACTGCATTACAAAATTAAAAAAACTGAGTTTTGAAGGATCCCTGGGTTCACATATTTGTTTCAGAAAGTTCAAATTAGGTAGATTCACCTTTAAATGCAAACTGGATCAAACTTCTCCATGATGAGGCAGATAGAGAAAAGGCTCCCTCATGTATCCTGAGTAACCTTGTTGTCGTTTAGTCGTGTCCGACTCTTCGTGACCCCATGGACCAGAGCACGCCAGGCACCCCTGTCCTCCACCACCTCCTGCAGCTTGGTCAAACTCATGTTACTAGCTTCGAGAACACTGTCCAACCATCTCGTCCTCTGTCGTCCCCTTATCGTTGTGCCCTCCATCTTTCCCAACATCCCTGAGTAACCTAGAACCCACAAATATCAGGATGCAGAGAAGGACCTTTCTCTCAGGTCTTCAGCTATCAGAAGGATAATGTGAACTTGGCATCACATGGTTCGGGCACAGTCTGTATTAAGTTCACCATGGGATCTAGCTTTTCCAATCCCCTATCCCTAGTAATAATGCCAAGTATCACAAATTGTATGGAACTGAATCAAGAGTTGGTGGATTGTCTTTTCCTCCTCCAGCCACAGAACAGGGGGCCCTTCCGCCCCCACCAATACATTTAGAGGGCTGACCACCCCCTTCATTGATGGGCATATATTGGATTTGGTAAGGCCGCTGCCTGCCCACACAGAACACTGCCATGCCATCAGACACTTGCTCGCAGATGCCTCGCTCCCTATCAGAGCTCTGTGGGCATTGCGGGGATTCGAACCACCAACCTTCTGATCAGCAAGCCCAAGAGGCTCTGTGGTTTAGACCACAGCACCACCCGTGTCCCATTATATGTAAAATAGAAAATGCAAAATAAAAAATTAAAAAATTAAAGGCATGAGTGGGAGGGACTCAGAGCAGTTCAGTGGCACCAAGGCACTTTCTGTGCCAATGGGCTTTGAGACACCTGGCACCAGCACCGCCAGTTCCGCAGAGCGCAATGAGCCAGTGTTTTGGCAGCGCCTGCTGCGGGCAGTGTACATGTTTAATGACAGCCCCAAGGGCCACTCAAGGGCATGGAGCCCTGAGGCCAGGGTGCTGCTGTGCCTGGTACAAGCCTGCAAGGCTGAGGGAGCCCAGTTCAGCATGGTGAACTTTGGCGAGACAGCCATGTGAGGGCGGGGTATGAGACAATTCAGCTGGGAAGGTGGTGTGCTCTCTGGCTCTGCTCACAGTCGTCAGTTGTTCCCTGGCCTGTTCCCTCCCTCCCCATTGCTGCTCTCAGTACTCTGTGCTGGGGCTTCGGAGGGGAGTCAGTCGGGTAAGGATTGGTCCCACGGCCACCCTTCTGTGGCCCCCTGAAGACCAGGCTGCTCAGCCCACATAGAGCGAGATGCTCAGTTCTCGTGTCAAGGCCTGCCCAGGCAAGATGAACTCCGTTCATTCACAGCCCCTAGCTCCTCCCAAAACACAATGCTACTGCACCTGTCAGGGGCTGGGCAGAGGAAGAGTCGTGGAGACCACCTCCCCATCCTGAACCTTCCAGGGAGGAGGAAGAGGAAGACAGTATAGATTTTCAACAGTGGTTTGTGGGAGGTCACAGCTCAGAGGCAGAGGAGGAGAATATTGGGAAATATTGGGAGAGGAGGACCAGGCAGAGCCGGAGCAGCAGCTGGCGGACACATTGTCACTGGAAAGCACCCCAGACCCACCATCTCCCAGAACCCGGCGAGCCTTAAAAGTAGGAGAGCAAAGAGCTCAAAGAAAGAGGGCACTTAGCGGCCTCCGTAGAGGAGATGATGACGACTACGACAAATGAGGAAGTGGGAGAGAAGGGGGATTGAGTTCACTCGGGACAGTGCCATTATCCAAGAGGCTGGGTTCTATAGCTGTTCTCTGTAAAGATTGAAATAAAAAAGGATTGTAAGAAACATGTCCTTGTCTTTATACTTTCCTGGGCAACCAGCCGGGAGCCGCTGACAGCACCCTGACAACATGACGCCATGACGTCACACACAACATGATGCCCCATGTCATAATGCCACATGTGTGGGGTCATGTGCCATGACGTTAAGCCCCCCCATCTCCAAGGTAAGCTGGCAACTGCGCCACCAAGTATGAATGGGGTGGGATGAGGGACACTAACCACTTGATTGTCCTAATGGTATGGCTGGGAAGGGTGGAGGGGCACTTTCCACAGGAACGCAAGCACACTGTATATCCTGGGCCTCAAACAGCAAGGCTGAGTTGATGAAATGTGGCTTGAGTATTTACTAGTTGACCTTTCTGCATTCTTCCCCCTCCCCACTTAATTCCATAATTTTCATGGTATGACCAGTGATTTGGAAACTTTGGGGCGGCAGCACTAAAACGCATCTATACAAATAGGCATAGATTGAAGTAGCCACATGACTGCTTAAGCACCAGCAAAACAAGCTCTATTTAGCATACTCCTTAGCACCCCAAATAATCACATGCAGGTGGATTGGCAGATGGCTGTGCTCACATCATGCTGAAAGTTTACATTTTTGTGATGTGGCCATCATGCATTTAGGCACATGCCTGATGTTGTTATTTGGGTCACAGACGTAAGCCATAAAGAATCAGTTATTAGCCTGGTTTTGTTGCAGCACAGTGCTTATGACCAGAAAAGGGCCAAACAAACTCTTGCCCTGTGTGCCATAAGAGCCCCACCTCCAATTTGGGGCAATAGAGGTTTTCCCAGGACACAAAAAGTGCTAATTATACCTCTGAAAGTATTCCTAAGAATGTCACCACCCAAAACACCTTTCTGCCATCTGCCTATATAATCATGGAAATACATAGGCAGATATAGTATATTTCAATGTGGCATCTTTACACTGAATAAGCCCTGACTCCTTATGCAACTCAGGTTCCAATGAAATGAGAGAGGAACAATTCTTCACTGATATTGCACCCAACGTCTCTTTGCCAAAGATATGTTCTAGTTAGGAGTTTAGAGCCTTTAATTGGCGTAAAGGATTGGAATTTTTTCTCATTGGAAATCTTGATGGAGCATCATTTTAATTATGGTGAAATGCAGGTGAGTTAGTGGGAACTAGAGATGTTGTAATGATGTTTTTCTTCTAGATATAAAAATATATCTACTGACTGTATGAAAGGCTTAATTAGAGTGCCAGAAAGAGGGATAGCAAAAGTCACCTGAAAATAATTTGATTCGAGCACTGTAGAATCCAGATAGTGATATTTAAAAGAGATTATGCTGTACTACTGAATGTAAAAATCATATTTTGAAGCATTGTTTGTTTTGATGTTTTCTTTCTAATTTGTTTCTCTCTCCCCATAATGGTGTTATCGTAATACAAAACTCTCCTCCCACTTTCAAAATGCCTCCCTACCTGATTCCATCTGTTGTGACAACCTGGAGTGATTGCCTCAGGTTAGACATGGCAAGTGAGCAAGATGCCAAAATGCCAAAGACAAAGATGAGCCTTTTTCTGATGGAGAATGTGGGCAGATTTACTTTCAACACCCTTTAACAATGTGAAAATTACAAATGTTAACAGAGAGCAACAGATCAGAAATCAGTTGGGGCCAAGATATGAATACAGCTGTGAGGAGACACACTGTAATTTACTTTCTGTTATGAATCTTTAATCATATACAGTTTTAAAAAGGCTTTGGAGAAATCAGATTTTCATTTGATAATTTCTCTCCATTTATGACTTAACTTTTCCAATGCACCTTTCACTATACAAAGTGCTTTGCATTCTTATCACATAATCTTCAGAGCAGCCCTTTGGGGTAGGTCACACTGAGCAGCAGAGTCTTGTCCAAGGCCTCATAATTAGCTTTATGTGTCAGTCTGGATTTGTCTTTGAGAGAGTCCCAGCTAAACCTCACACATTATCATTGCACTACAATGGCCCTCACGGCAGTTATTTCTTTCTGGATGCCATTGGAACCCTTCTGTGTCATAACTTGGTGACCCTGCCCCATTTATTTCCTCTGGAAAGGTCAGTGTACTAAAGGACATGATATCACATAATAATATGTGGTAAAGAAATCTGGCCTATCAAGCAGTTTCTGGGTTCAATTCAAAGTACTGGTTTTGGCCTTAAAAGCCTTAATTGGTTCAGGACCTAATTATCACAAAGATTGTCTCTCTCCATATGATTAGGGTTGGCACCCAAAGACCAAATCTGTTGAGCACTTTTTGGGGGGAGTGGGGAGGAGTTTGGGAGCTTTTCGGGGGGGGGGAGAATTCACCAAAGATAAATTGATGATAAGCTTGCTGTGGCATCCTCTTTGCTCCGGAGCCCCCTCCAGCTGTTTGGGGTTCGGGGAGGAAAGGGGAGCCATTTCCAGGCAATCGTGGACCTCTGCTGCACTTCCTGCCGCGTTCACAGCTGACTGTCAGGCAGCAGGCTTTGCATCTTCTCAGGCCAGGTGCACTTTGCAGTATGACAGGTACAGGAATGGTGGCTGGGGTACTCCCCCCCAATTTTTTTATTGATTTTACAAACAAACAAACAAACAAATAAACAAACAAACATAAATCTCAACTGTATTAAAACGAAACTTAGTAGCATTGTTAAGTGACTTCCTTGTATCTCACTGGTTGAATTTCAGTGTATATCATTTTAACGGTTTTCCAAAACCAATAATCTTATAAAATTGACTTAATCACTTAACATCTTTCTTTCTTTCCAATTCAGCATTAAACATATTAATTCATCACATTACCTATTAAAATCCTATGCTTATCTGTTATTTGCAAGCATCTCTAATTAATTTAACTTAACATATTTAACTAAATAGTCTTTAAATTTCGTCCATTCTTCCTGGTAATCCTCCTCCTCCTGGTCGCGGACTCTTCCAGTCAGGTTGGCTAGCTCCAAAAAATCCATCATCTTCATCTGCCAATCTTCCACTGTTGGTACTTCTTGTGTTTTCCAATTCTTAGCTAATAAAATTCTAGCAGCAGTTGTGGCATACAAAAATAATTTAACATCTTTCTTGGGCAATTCCAAACCTGTTATTCCAAGAAGAAAGGCCTCTGGTTTCTTAATAAATGTATATTTCAACATTTTTTTTCAATTCATTATAAATCTTTCCCCAGAGGTCTTTCACCTTGGGGCAAGTCTACCACATATGATAAAAGGTACCCTCTTTATCTTTACATTTCCCTTCAAAATATAGTCCGACCCCCCCCCCCAAGGTCTGAGGGACAGTGGACTGGCCCTTTGCTAAAAAAGTTTGCTGACCCCTGATCTACAGTCAATAAAATGTTTTCAGTTTCCTACTGTACAATCTACCACAGGAGCTCGCTGTGTTTAACTCTGTAGTGTTGATGTGCCCAATGTTTCTCACATAGAAACACCCTGTATTCAAAGGAGGAAACAAGCCAAACCATTCATGTGAAGACATGTTAAAAGGAATAATAATAATAATTGTTATTGTTGTTATTATTTATTTCTATTTCTACCCCGCCCATCTGGCTGGGTTTCCCCAGCCACTCTGGGTGGCTTTCAACAGAACATTAAAAACAGAATAAAACTTCCAACATTAAAAACTTCTCTTATAAGGATGTCATTTCAACGCTTTTTATTATAAAAATTACAAAGAGGGAGTGGAATTTTGAACTGCACTAGTAACAATTCAATCTTTAATTCAACTTCTGAATCACACACATGTCCTCTTTCTCCCACCCTCCTTTTTTCATTTTTGTCTGGAAAGTATTTGGTTTGCAGAAATAAGGCTGGTTTAATAAAATTGGCCTCCTTCCTAAAAGTTTACCTGTGAGAACGCCGAACATAATAAAATCAGATTATGAAGGCAATCATATTTACCAGTAATAAATCAAATCTTGCAGACATCAGTTAAGTCTCCCTTACTGCACTGGGACAATATCAAGTGTGCATACATCAATACCTGAGGTGCCAGAAATATATTTCATAAGTTCAGGGGGAGAAATTGCACATACACTTGCCGCACCATTATGAGCAGTGAATTTGTAATGTGAACATTATGATGTACAAAGTGGCTTTGCTCTTACATTTAATAAGTACCGCATGTCAGACCCACAAACATAATAGAATTTGTGGATGATTTCTTACCATTAAATGCAGGTTATTGTTTTCAGGAAGAGAACTGCTTGGAGCTTCATCAACAGTATCTAATTTTAAAGAGCCATTCTCCTCCTCTTCATCGCTTCAATGCACAGCAGTTTCTTTAGAGCAGTAATGCAATAAAAAATTTAAATAAAAGCTGGAGTGAAATAAGCATGGGGCAATCTTGCCCTGGTTTTTGTTATATAGAAAAGGGCTTGCTTTTAAAAGAATGTCATTGCTTTAAAATAAGAAGAAGTCATGATCCAAAGAACTTGTTCTACATGCAGAAACCAGTTTCCAGTTAGCTGTTTTCATCCTCCAGCTAGATTGTGCAGAAACCTTGATGTGGACTGACTGGTGCTCAGTGATAAAGCATATTCTTTGTATGCAGAATATCCTCGGCTCAGTCTCTGGCACCTGAAGATTAGGACCAGGAAGGACTCTGTTCAGTGTAGGAATGGACAAGCCCAGGCTTCCTCAACCTCAGCCCTCCAGGTGTTTTTGGCCTACAACTCCCATGATCCCTAGCTAGCAGGACCAGTGGTCAGGGATGATGGGAATTGTTGTCTCAAAACATCTGGAGAGCCGAGGTTGAGGAAGCCTGGACAAGCCTATCAATCTTGGTTTCTAAATTGTTTCCCTTTCTCCATCCCACCCCACCCCACCTAATCTTAAAGGAAGTTTCCACATTTCCACACCAGATTTTTCTTTTTAAGTCTTCATGAAAATGTGTCCGCACCTTAGTATACATTTCTCCTAGAAGTACATGTTTTTATATGCATTTCCCCTCATACACACACTTTTGCAAGCAATTTCCAGTAATATATTTGTATGTAAACTTTCACCAATATATACCTTTTTTCTGCACGCTTTCCTCTAATAGATATGTTTTTTGAATGCATTATTTGGAAAAAGACATTTCAAAGTTTGGAGAAGGGAGAATTTGAAGGATAGCTGTTTTTTACTTTGTGCACTACTTTGAGAAGTGTGAACTAGGTAGGTTTGCATTAAAATGTGAATTAAACCACATGTCCTTTTCTAGTTAATCTGGGTCCTGCTGGGCCAGCATGCTCAGCAATTATCATAAACTTGATGCACACAGAAGAGCAGCCATGAACTGAGGGGCGAGGGAGGTAAAAAGGAAACTCAAGACAATGTTAAGATTGTTCTCTGTTGATCATAGAATCATAGAGTTGGAAGAGACCACAAGGGCCATCGAGTCCAACCCCCTGCCAAGCAGGAAACACCGTCAGAGCACTCCTGACATATGGGTGTCAAGCCTCTGCTTAAAGACCTCCAAAGAAGAAGACTCCACCACACTCCTTGGCAGCAAATTCCACTGTCGAACAGCTCTTACTGTCAGGAAGTTCTTCCTAATGTTGAGGTGGAATCTTCTTTCTTGATGTTGTTTTGCTTCTTTACTAGAAGCACACTGAGGGCATACACAACTGAACTCCAACTTACAGGTTTCAAAAAATGAAAATTTCCACGTTCATAATTGTGCTTACATAATGGTGCCTGCTGCTCCATTAGTGCTCGATAAAGATGCAATTCAGCTGCATGCTTGCCATTTTAAAGTCCAATCAATTACAAGGAAAAGAAGCCGCATGCCACCTGCAGCTAGCAAAGATGACAGGAAGGATAAGAGGCCAAACAAAACCATACAGTCTATAAGGATTGGAGAATTTTTAAAGAATACTTAAAAAATTACGGTATAAAAGGAAACTTCTTGGCAGAATTAGACTGAACCTTGCTGTCAGGGAACTGCCATCGGCAGGACAGGAGGTGCCAAGGCTCTCTGAGGTAGAGAGAGACTTGACACCTGAAGAGGGAACCAGTAGGGGGCGAACAGGAACGTCAAGGGAAGGAGAGTCGGAGGAATGGCTCAGAGATGCTTCCAGTGAAAACAGTGGGGAGGTCTCAGGACCTCCTATAGGAACACCCGTTCCTCGGCGGAAACTGTCACGCAGAGAGTCCAGAAGACGTGTTTCCGTTAAGGAGCTTTTATGTTGGAAACGTTTCCGAAAGCAGCCACTTTCGGATTCTGCTAGCGACTGACGCAGCCATGCTGGAGGGGCTCCGTCACAGGCAGAGGTTTGAGAAGCTGTTCAAACTCTGAGGGATTGCAATTTACACACAAGCAGCTCTTCATCCCATCACAGCAATCCGAAAGTCACCGACAGCTAGCTTGTGCCAGGGAGAGGCATCATGAGCGAACCAGCAGGAACCGGAGGGGCAGCTGGAGGAGGTCCAAGCCTGGAGGAAAGGTATAGGACGTTGGAAATCCAGCTTGCCTTGCAGACGGCGAGGCTGGAAGAAAGGAGGGCTCAGGATGCAGAGAGGGGGAGGGAGAAAACCAGCCCACTCAACAGAAAGATGCCAGGATTGGTGCAGAAATTTGGGGGGGACCCCAGGAACTACCATGCCTTTAGGACAGAGATGCAATATGCTCTCAATCTGCAATTCGATGACTTCCCTGATGAGGAATCGCGAGTGGCTTTTGTAATTAGCCATCTCGAATCAGGGGCGAAGGACTGGGTTAGACCCTTGATGGCAGCAAATAATGAGATCCTAAAGGACGCGATGAAGTTTTTTCGTGCCATGGACCTGATGTTTTCCAGTGACATTGAGCAGGGAGGGGTGCGAAGGCAGTTAATGGCTTGCAAACAGGGAAACAGGACTGTCCGTGAGTACTGGACTGAGTTCACTATGTTGATTCATCGATTGGGGTGGGACTTGTCTTCTGAGCCCATTCAAATGCTTTTCGAAGAAGGTCTGTCTTCGTCCTTGAAAGATGAACTTTCCCGGAACCCCAGAGCAGAGTCTATGGACCAGCTGACTAAAGCCGCGCTAGCCATAGGAGCGCGCCAGGAAGCGAGGGCTTTGGAGAAGCGGGAGGGGAAAGGAGAACGTTGGAGGGAGCTCCGCATTCCAGACATTCCAGAGCAGCCTTTCCCGCCGGCAGAGCCGATGGAAGTGGGAACAGCGCGTGCGCGCACAGTTTCAAACATCGGTGAAGGGGGGAAGAAAGAGGGAAAGGGCGGGAAGAAATGCTATCTCTGCCAACAGCCAGGACACTTTGCCAGAGTCTGTCCACGGAGAAAGGAATGGCAAGGCATGGCAGGAGCTGTTGGGGGAGAGGAGGAGGAAAGCACAGAGCAAGTAAAAGCCAACGCCTGGCTGCCGTCGGGGCACAGCAGCCAGGCTCAAAAGCAGTGAGAGTGCCCGCACCAGAACCTCCCAGACCTGCTCTAGTGATAGAGGTGTTGCTAGAGCTGCCAAATGGACACCCCCTACAGATCAAGGCCCTGCTGGATTCAGGCAGCTCCTGTAATTTCATGAGTAAGGAGTTCGCAGCAGAGCACCAGATACAAACCCTCCCCTTAAGTAAACCCCTGCAGGTAACCACGATTGACGGCAGAGAGCTGTTGGGAGGAGAAGTGAACCAACAGACAGTTCCCATGATAATGAGGGTGGCAAGACACACCGAGAGGATAGCGTTTAATGTGGCCACATTGGGAGGAGCTCCCATAATTTTGGGGATGAGCTGGCTGGCACTACACGATCCTCTAGTGGGCTGGCACCAGAGGGTGGTCTCCTTTGGGTCGGCGCATTGCCTGGAACACTGCAAGCAGGGGAAGGATCCAGGGGGAGCCAAGCTCACCTTAGCTGGGATGGAGGTAATGAAGCAAGGGGAGGTGCCTCCGCAATATGCAGATCTGAGCAACGTATTTAGCGAAAGAGAAGCGGACAAACTGCCGCCGCATAGACCCTTTGACTGTCAAATCAACCTACTCCCGGGGGCTCAACTCCCAGTGGGCAAGCTGTACGCCATGTCAGACAGGGAGATGCAGGAGCTGAGGGAGTTCATTGACAAAAACCTGAAGAGGGGTTTCATCAGAGAGTCCCGAGCGGTGGGGGGCAGCCCAGTGTTTTTTGTGGACAAAAAAAACACAGATAAGCCGAGACTTGTAGTGGATTTCAGGGCCCTAAACGCCGTGTCGGAACCCCTGGCCTTTCCTATGCCCCGAATTGATGACATTCTGACCAGGGTGAGGAAGGGGAAGATTTTTACAAAACTGGACCTGCGGGGGGCGTATAATCTGATACGAATAAGGAAGGGGGATGAATGGAAGACCACCATGTTCACCCCTTTGGGAGCATTTGAATACCTCGTAATGCCCTTCGGTCTCCAAGCCGGCTCCGCATGTTTTCAAAGTTTTATCAACCACGTCCTGGGGCCGTTGCTCTACAAGAATTGTGTGGCCTTTTTGGATGACGTGTTGGTGTATTCGGAAAATGAAGAGCAGCATGTGAGGGACATGAGAGAAGTGTTGGGCCGGCTGCAAGCCAATCAGCTGTGGGTGAAACTGGAGAAGTGCCAGTTTCATGCCAAGGAGGTGGAATTCCTGGGGTACCGCCTGTCAGACCAAGGATTGGCCATGGATCCAGGCAAGGTCCAGGCGGTGCTGGAATGGAAGACACCGAAAACCAAGAAGGATGTGCAAAGATTCCTGGGGTTTGGGAACTTTTATCGGAAGTTCATCAAGAATTTTGCACACTTGACGGCGCCCATCACCGACTGCCTCAGTAGCAAGAAGAAATTTGTTTGGACGGCGGAGGCGGAGAGAGCTTTTGAAGAACTGAAAAGGGCTTTCGCTTCGGAAGAACAACTTCTGCATGTGGACCTACAGAAGCCCATGAGGGTGGAGACAGACGCGTCAGACAGAGCGGTGGGGGCTGTGCTTCTTCAGCCGGGAAGAAATACGTCGGAGTGGAGACCGTGTGCCTTTTTCTCGAGGAAGCTGAATAAGTCCGAGCGGAACTACACGGTGTATGACAGGGAACTACTTGTCATTCACGAAGCGTTCCGGAGGTGGAGACATTTATTGATTGGGGCACAACACAAGGTGCAAGTGTGCACCGACCACAAGAATTTGGAGTATTGGAGAACAGCTCGAGTACTCAACCAACGACAAGTGAGATGGGCACAGGAATTTTCCAAATTCCACTTCGAGATTTGTTATGTACCAGGCCCAGAGAACGTCAGGGCGGACGCTCTCTCACGCAAACCAGAGTACTTGGAAGGGGAGGGGGCAAGCGAAGAAAGACATGTCATTCCTGAGGACCGCTGGGTGTGTGGGGCGGCGCTGGTGGGGAGACGAGAGCTGGTAGAAGAAACGGAAACTGACGAATATGCCCAAAATAAGCTCAGAGGCCTCAGGGGAGAGGGTGAGAGCCCGGAGGGTTTTGAAGAAAGAAATGGGGCATTGTATTACAAAGGGGCACTGTATATACCAGAAGGTGAATTGAGAGGGAGGGTACTCAAGCAGTTGCATGATAGTCCCACGGCGGGACATTTTGGACAACACAAGACCATGTGGATGGTCACCAGGGAGTTTTGGTGGCCCAAGGTGAGGGAAGATGTAAAGGAGTATGTAAGAGGGTGTGACCAATGCCAGAGGGCCAAGGGGGAAAGAAGGGCGCCGGCAGGGTTATTGGAACCACTACCCACGCCAGAACGGCCTTGGGAGGCGGTATCAATAGATTTTATGACGGATCTGCCCAAATCCAAAGGGAAGACGGCCATCATGGTAGTAGTGGACCTGTTAACTAAGATGTGCCACTTTGTAGCATGTTCACATGCAGTCACAGCGGAAGAAACAGCGAAGTTGTTTGTAGAACACATCTTCCGGCTGCATGGCGCCCCCTTGAGGGTTGTCTCGGACCGCGGGAAACAATTTACTTCCAGGTTCTGGAGGAAGCTCATGAGCTTGCTGCACGTGGAAGTCAATTTTTCGACGGCCCGGCATCCTGAAACCAACGGGCAGGCGGAAAGAGCAAACGGCATCCTCCAACAATATCTGAGGTGTTATGTCAATGACAGAGGGAATGATTGGGTCGAAAAGCTGGCGCTGGCAGAATTTGCCTACAACAATGCGGAGCATGTGTCCACAGGGATGAGCCCCTTTTTGGCCAATTACGGGTGTCACCCCAGGGCATTCCCGGGGGAGGGAGGCGAGAGATGGAGCGTCCCAGCGGCCGAACATTTTGTAGAAGAGATGGAAGCGATCCATCGTCAGCTTCAGCTCAACTTAGAAAGGGCCAAGGCTCAATATAAGAAGCAGGCAGACAAGAACAGGAGGGAAGGTGAAACCATAAGGGTGGGGGATCAGGTGTGGTTGTCCACCCAAGGGTTGCCGTTCAAAGGGGGTTGTAAGAAATTAAGACCCAAGAGATTGGGACCCTTTGAGGTCATTCAGCAGGTCAACCCAGTGGCTTTCAAACTCCGGTTACCCAACCACATGAAATTGCATCCAGTGTTCCACAGGTCATTACTGTCACCGTACAAGGGGGGAGGTGAAGGGGAGCACACCAGGGGACCGGTCTTGGAAGAGAGGGAAAGCAGTAACCATGTAGCGGAAATCCTCGATTCCAGGTGGAAGGGCAATCAGGTGGAGTATTTAGTGGCGTGGGAAGGGGAACCGGAGTCAGAAAACACCTGGGTGACTGCAGAGGAGGTCAATGACGAGGTTTTAACAGAAACGTTCCACCAAAGATTCCCGCGGAAACCACAGCCGGTAGCAAGGTTTAGAAGGGAGTATTTCGGCACCACAGACGAGGAAGAGGAACTGGAAGGATTCGCGGAGTCGGAGTTGGAAGAAGGAACGGACTCAGATGACGAGGAGTACCGAGAGACTAGGAACCACAACAAGTGGAGAAAGGTGTTCGAAACTTCAGACGATGAGGAAGGTTCTTTCCGGGGTTTTACCTCCTCACAACCCGTAGGGGAGGAGACGGGAGGGGGTGAAGGGGGCCCTGGAGGGGAGGTGGATGTCAGGGAACTGCCATCGGCAGGACAGGAGGTGCCAAGGCTCTCTGAGGTAGAGAGAGACTTGACACCTGAAGAGGGAACCAGTAGGGGGCGAACAGGAACGTCAAGGGAAGGAGAGTCGGAGGAATGGCTCAGAGATGCTTCCAGTGAAAACAGTGGGGAGGTCTCAGGACCTCCTATAGGAACACCCGTTCCTCGGCGGAAACTGTCACGCAGAGAGTCCAGAAGACGTGTTTCCGTTAAGGAGCTTTTATGTTGGAAACGTTTCCGAAAGCAGCCACTTTCGGATTCTGCTAGCGACTGACGCAGCCATGCTGGAGGGGCTCCGTCACAGGCAGAGGTTTGAGAAGCTGTTCAAACTC
Organism: Podarcis tiliguerta; assembly: GCF_965153285.1. Classification (NCBI taxonomy): domain Eukaryota; kingdom Metazoa; phylum Chordata; class Lepidosauria; order Squamata; family Lacertidae; genus Podarcis; species Podarcis tiliguerta. Next base: position 4,528,957 of record NC_139544.1, on the reverse strand, counting down.
TGAGGGATTGCAATTTACACACAAGCAGCTCTTCATCCCATCACACTTGCATTATATAAATATAAGTTTGTAGGTAATGAAAATGATTTATAGGTGGTACATGACACCAGTCAAGCTTGAAAAAAATTATCATTTGCCCGACAATAAATGTTGGAAATGCAAAGAGACTGAAGGTACATTCTTTCACCTTTGGTAGACATGCCCAAGGATTAAGACATTCTGGGAGATGATCTATAATGAAATGAAAAAGGTATTTAAATATACCTTTCTGAAGAAACCAGAGGCCTTTCTCCTGGGCATGGTTGGCCAATTGGTGTTAAAGAAGAACAGAACTTTCTTTATGTATGCAACAACAGCAGCAAGAATACTTATTGCGAAGTATTGGAAGACACAAGATCTACCCACCTGGGAAGAATGGCAGATGAAGTTGATGGACTACATGGAACTGGCGGAAATGACTGGGAGAATCCGAGATGAGGGAGAGGAGTCGGTGGAAGAAGACTGGAAAAGTTTAAAGATTATTTACAGAAATACTGCAAAATTAATGAATGTTAAAATGTTGGAATGAAGTTATATGGCTTTAGTAGAAATGTTATAAGGATTTAAGTATAAATAGATTAATGGAATTTTAAAAGTAAAATAAGGATAGAATATGTTAAGATAATTACTTGACAGATAACAGAGGAAGATGGAAAGGAATTGCTGAAACATTTGACAGAAGTAGAATACAAAAAGGGAGGTGTGAGGAGGTCGGTGAAACAAGTGAATGAAAGATATTGAAATTGTTTGAGTGTTTTAAATTGTTTTGTTTGGTTGTGTTTAGTTTAATGTGTTTAGTGTTATGTAGTGTTTTTTATTGTATTGTATTGGTTTTTATTTTTCTGTTTTTGTTTTTTGGTTTTGCAATGTTTAAATTGTACAAAAAGCAATAAATATTATTTTTTAAATAAATAAATAAATATAAGTTTGTGGGGAAGTTAACAGAAACTATATAAGAAATATGTAACTGTGCGGTATAAGATAATCAACAGATAAAGTACAGCGAGACTAATAGGAAGTCATTTTTAATTTCTTGTTTTACAAGTTTTACAATCATTCACATCATTGGGAATACAAAGGATGTTAGTTATAAGAATTGTGTTGTTTCATATATTGCTACTGTCTGTCTGTCAATTTATAGTTTGTTTGTTTGATTTGATTGTATGTTTGTTTGTTGATTTGTTTGCTTTCCTGGCATAAATGTATCTATTTTAAAACAATAAAGATATACAATTAAAAGAAAAAGAGAAAGAAAAGAAAAAGAAGCCACATGCCTATTTACACGTCTTTCACTGAAGTGCTTAGCTGGACTGTGTCTAAATATTTAGTGTTAACAGCAATGGCAAATCCAGTTCTTTTCAGTTTGGTTCTTGAAATCCAAATCAAGATGTCACATCAGGCATCAGGCATGCATTTACATAAAATTATTGCCAATTTGAAGGGATGTTCCTTGCACTTGGAGTGCTGTGCTCAGTGATCTTAGCCTTTGTTTGGTACCATTTCAGTTCCATGAAATTCATAATTGAAATATATTCAGAGTCGAGTGTGAATTTCATGCTCTTTATTCAGCTCATAGTAGCAATGAATGAAACTTTCCCCAAAACGTCTAGCTATATATACATTATTTACACAATGGGCCCCGCATGATTGGCTAATTCCGGGCTGCTCCTATAGGCCAATCAGGTTGTGGATTCACCTCTTCCAGAAGCCTGATTGGCTGCTCCTGCCAATTTATATGAGGTGAGAAGCGAATGATTTTGGCAACAGAGGGCTGGGGATAGACATGAGGAGATGAAGGTGGGACACAAGAATGCCGGAAAGGAAAAGACTGCATGATCTAGGGAGAAACAAACAATCAAAGTTTATTTCTTTTGTGTTTGAAACAGAAAAGGTTAACCATTAATTAATAGGAAATGGTGGAAAAGTCACTGCCTTACAGGTATCTGAGTGTAAATGTTGTCAATGTAATAAATTTAATTCAAATGGTTATCCCAGGAAAAGTACCATTCCAACTTGCATGAAATAAACATTGCTTGAAATAAAATTGTTTTTGTAATTATAGACGATATAGAGCCATTTATCTCATCTTGAGGGAGAGTGATTATCTTTCAATGATACACTTCAGTATGCTGTCAGAAAACATTTTATTGTTGAGAGAAGATACATTGTACTCCCTGACTAATGAGTTCATGGTCAAGATAAATGCTAAACAGGTATTATCTTCTGCAAACTGTGGTTTGAAAACTTTCATCCCCACATCCTTAGGTAAGGTCAAGTGTCATTGATCTCAACAGATCACCATCCAGCTCTGCAGTCTGCCTTTTATGGCATTTTAATCCCACCTTTCTCCTAAGAAATTTAGGAGTTAACACGGACCTTGTCTGTACCCCCCCCCCAATAGTTTCATAGTGCACCTCCAGGGGTGAAGTTAAACTGCTGTGCTAGCAGCACCTACGTGACCTCCCTAAGGCAAAAGCCTGGGCAGTGTGTATTGAGGTCCAGGGTTGCCCAGATGACACAACTGCCCTCTCAGCCAGGTTGAGGTTTTGCGAGGTATCTTCCGAAGTCTTGCCACTGGAAGTCAGGTTCTGAGGCTGTGGGGTGCGCGTAACATCATGATGTCACACTGCAACATGACGTCATGATGCAACACACACTGGGCATCCATAGCCTGGGGCCCAAGTTGGCTCTCCTGGCCACCATAGAGAAATGAATCTTCCTAGCACCCCTTAATCCAACAAGTGATAGTCCAGTGAGCAGGATCTGAGACACTGTTCTTCCTGCACAGGCAAGTTCATTCTGTAAAACAATCACCTGCTGGAATTTCCTGTTCTCCACAACTATTAAATATGTGGGAGTCCTGCACTCTTTTGCCTGGCTGGAATGTCCATTCAAAACCACTTGCATCTGGTCACCCTAAATGGTCTAATCACAGAGCAGTTATGTCTGCATCGATTCTATGAGTCCTGAAACATTTCAACAGGTGAGGAGAAGCCACTATACTAACTGGCAGGTGTGTTGCTGGTGTTACTGGGAGGAAGAGAAGCAAGGAAGCAGGGAGGTGGATATGCACTGCAGAGGCAATCCAGCACCCCTGGTGGTACATTTGCACTGCATCAGCCTCCCTGTCACTTTGCCCTTACCTACTCCTGGTGAGCAACCCACCTTCTGGGAAGCTAGTGCAGCAGTTCTGCCCCAACTAGCAAGTCACTCCTCTGACTCACTCAGTTCAGGTATTCCAGTACTCTACGTAGGAGCCAGCTCTGACTGAATAGAAAATGGCATTCACTTCTAATCTTTGCTCTCCAGCAAAGCTGCAGGAGAACATCAACAGTGTAAGCCAGGGGTCAGCAAGGTTTATCTCGCCATGGGCCGGATTGTGTGTGTGTGTGTGTGTGTGTGTGAGTGCGCCTGAGATTTTTGGCATCCGTGTCTGAACAGATGCAATTTTCGGTGTCTGCACATGCGTAGAAGCAATTTTCAGCACCGCGGAAGCGAGTCCCCATGCCGCGCCAGTTTAGCACAGCATGCAAGCAGGCCGCTTGGTTCGGGGGCAGCTCATGGGCTGGTCAAATGACCTCCATGGGCCGCTTTTGGCCCATGGGCCTTAGGTTGCTAACCCCTGATGTAAGCCTATGCAGGTCTGTTTGGAAGTAAGTGCCATAAGGCTTGAATTCAGGAAGTGTGTAAAGTTTTCAACTTTTTTGAGTCCACAGCTCCCTTGACCAATTCTTTCTGCAGCATGCCTGTGGGGCTCAGGAGCCCAATTATGCCACCCCTTGCCTGCAGAGCTGGCAGGCTCTCACCCCTTTTCAAACACCCTCATGGAGGGTTAGCCTCCTCTCCGCTCTCCTTGGGAGTCCTCTGGGCAGCCACTGCTACCCCCCCTCACACTGCCCCACTGGGGCCTGGGAAGAGGATGCCCCCAGCATAAGTGGCCAAACAGAGACTGACCAAAGGTGAACTTGAGACCAGAGCCTTTCCTTGGGAGGCAGCAGTGGCAGTAATGGGCGCTGCCAGGCCTGCATGGTAGATAGGCTCTCCTCCAGCACCGGGCACTCAGCTCCCAGGCAGGCCTTGCACACAGCAAGCCCAAGAAAGGCCTGAGCAGTGCCTGTCTGCCTGGCCTCCCTCACCCACTCGCTTGCCTATGCCGAGGCTGCCTCAGATTCTGGCAACCAGTACCCCCTGGTCAAGGTACCATTCGCCTGCTCGTAGCCAGGGCTGCTGCAACAAACAGCTGTGCAAGCCTTGGGGAGGAGGAAGAAGGGAAGGAAAGAGGGACAGAGGCCAGGGTTGCCCGCGGCACCCCTGACCATCATTCAAGGCACCCCAGGGTGCCACAGGACTCTGGTTGAAAACCAGTGGTGTAAAGGACTGCATCCTCAGTGGCTTTTAAACAGTATGAATCTTATATTACCTCTCGAGCTGCAAAGTGGGTTCATTGTATATGAAGAAACATCAACAACCAAGAAGCCCAAGCCCCATTCCACTACCCCCACCCCAAAATAAAAGTTTGATTTGGGCACAAATGTAACATAAAGGAACAACAAGGAGTACATTTTTTGAAAAGGTCCACCGAGACAACACAACCAAATATCTCTTCTATGCCATGGAAATGAATTTCTGACTCATAACTAATACAAAGAAGACAGAGGACTTTTAAATGATCACTGCCAGGTAGAGCAACTCTGGTTATAGTGGGAAGTGCTTCCACCCTGAAAAAATCTTTTCTCCCTGATAGGAATCCAACATGTTCTCCTGATTACTGAAGAGCATCACCTGCCCTGATTAATGCAGATTCAAGAAAAAATTCTGACTCAAAAAGCTGAGAAAGAAACCCTACCTGACTGGCTTCTTTTTTTAAATGAAGCACCAAATCTACAGTCACACATATTCTGGGCTTGGATTTGCCTCTGGACCTGAACTGCAGAGAAATCAGGATGACCCATTGTACAAAGTGCAGAAGGTGACAAAGTTCTATCATGATCTGAAAATAGTTAGAAGGGAAAGCATCAACTAATGTACAGAAGCATGAGTCAGTGTTGAGCTTGTTACCTGGAACATTTGTCTAGTGCATGATTACTTCTGCTCTAGCCACTATTGCTTGACATTTATGGTGTCCTCAGCACTGTACAGGAATTAAATTATTATTATTAATTATTATTATTATTATTATTACATTAATTTTATTTCTATACTGCCCTATACCCACACTCCCATTAGCATTCTACCTGCACATTTATTTATTTATTTATTTATTTATTTATTTATATTTATTTATTTATTTATTTAGTTAGTTAGTTTAAATTACTTTACTGAGAATTTGGGTTTTCCTTAAGTCAAGGAAAGGCTATAGAGAGTGGTGTGCCCTGGTCTCATCCCCCTGTTCCCAAATTTACATCTGCCTAACTCACGCTAGCACTTTGTCGGCTGGGCCAAAGGCAGATTTAGGGGAGCAGGGCTGGTTTGGTTGCACTGAGAGAAGAGCCTTGGGGGCACTGCAACTATGATGTAGAACGGAAGGTGAGAAGTTGGGCAAACTGAATTTTGGCTTTGCGCAGGGCACTGCTGAAATTTGAGATCCCAAGGTCCACTATTGACTGGGCCAAGATGTTTCATCAGCTGGGGCTCCCTGAAGCTCATGGAGTAACAACAGTTCATTGCTCGGCCTCTACAGGTGAAGTTTCAGTGTAGAAAATCATCAGAAGGGACCTATAATTTGTATGAGTAGATAGAGATGGCAACAGAAAGTCTCTTCTCTCCATCTGCTTTGTCTTCCACCCACCACAAATTATTACCGATCACCACTTGCATGTGTATATTCATAAAATAATATAAATTGATAGAAGGAGTAAGAATTGAGTGCTGAACATGCTTCATTGTGTTTTTTGCAGTCACGGTCACCAATGTCATTTTTCTGGCTCTGCAAGTACCTCATGGAACATGGCTGCACCAGCAAGAAGTGTGTGACTCTGCAATTTTAAAGAACTCCACTGTGGTGTCTTGAAGAGCGAGAAAGCAATACCCACCCCCACCCCACCAGCAGAGAATTAAATGCAGTTGCTGCTTTCACCGTGTGCCTTTGATACCCAGGATAACAAAACCATACATACTATAATTACTCCAATAGGAATAAGCAAGACTTCATCTATTGTCTCAGCGAGAGCCTTTGCAAGGCTGCAGGGGAGGTGGAGATGTCATTTTGGTGGTGTATCAGCGCACGTTAAATACATTGGAGGAAAACAGAAGTAATGTGTAGGAGTTTGACATTCCTGCTGTGAGGAAGGGATGCTTGCACAGCAACCCTTATGACCTCTTTTCCATCACAGAAGCAGGAAGAGAGGAGTAATGTGTGTGGAAAATGTCAATAAACTGGATCCTCAATTGACAACAGGCTACCTAAATAGGACAATACCCTTTATTTTGTTAGCATTTGGATCTCTAGATAATTAAAGGCAATACCAAAGCAGGATTTGCAGGCCAGTGTATCTCCAGCTGCAACATTTTAGTTCATATTTTCATCAATATAAAATAATGCTGATGCTCCACTTCAGAGCCAACCTTCATTGACATTGGGATCATCAATAGGGCATCCTGCCTCAATCCCTTTTACATGTCTCTTTCACTGCAGCTTGAAGTTTATTGAGCAGCATGAGGCCTTTGTATTACATCAAGCCAGCAAATGATGTGAAGATCGTGTGCCCTTCAAGCCAAGGAAAAAGTAAGCAGCAATAACCATTAAAAAAAATCAAAATCAAAAACAGACCATTATGGCAAACAAAGCATATGCTGTGTGATTCAACAGAAGGGCAAATAAAAGAGCAGACTTCTGGATGGCATGGAATTTAACTTCCCTTTTGTCTGTGTTTCTTAAAAAAACAAACAGCAGCAGCAACAGCAGCAGCAACAACCCACCACCAAAACAAGTTCCAGCCTTTATGCCTACGAGGATACCCTCAAAACTAAATGAACAAAATACCACATATATAAGCCAGAAGGGTAGCTGGAAAAATATTTCTCATGAGGTTAATACCTTCCCTACAACTAGAAGGCAGTTTTTAAAATAATTTCTGATGTCACTGAAGTTAAACATTACCTGAATATGAGTTTGTCCAGCTCATAAGGCCTGCCTGCATTAAGAACCAGGCAGCATTTCACCCCAGTGGCTGCCAAATGAGATGTGTGCACATGTAGCCAGTAGCCATGAATGCATGAAGTGTGAACCTTGGTTGCAAAGGCTTTTGTCCCCATGGAGAGAGCCCTCTGCACATGCATTCCTACCTGCGTAGGCCCACTTCAAGCTGAGCAGCACCCAGGGAACATGCTCAGTGGATGCCCCCACAGTGGTGTGGTGCTCACCTTTCGCGCGCAGGAGCTTGTCATGGCAGTCCCCCAAGGAGAATCCCAAAATGCAAGGAGCTGTGTTGACCCACTACTACATATAAACATACACAGAGATTGAAGATCAGCAGTGCATTGTCTAATACCCAGTTTATTAGGCTCAGTAGGATCAGTGTCACTGCTATCCTATACATACCGGTAGTTTCCCAAGAATAAGGTCCATTGCACTCAGTAGGGTCAGTTTCAGTTTCTCTTAGTTTCTTAATTTTTTTAGTCTTAGGTTTAGTTCTCCACAATTCCACATCAAGTTGTTGTTGTTTTTTTAAAAAAAATCTTGATTAACATTTGTATGCATTTTGGGGTGCACTTCTATCAAAATAACATTTTTGCAAGCAATTTTCCCTAATTGTATACTAATTGTAGTATAGTCTATGGAATTTTCTCCAATATACACATTTTTGTGAACACTTCCACAATGATATGCTTCACAACCGCAGGTAACTTGCACCTTACACTTCTTTTACTTATGCAATCTCAGCTTTGCGTAGGTGGGGAGGAAATAAATAAATGGAAGCCCACCCTCTATTTATTCATCTCCCCCACCCACCCATGCAAAGCTGTGATTGTGGGCACACCCGACTTTGGAAAGGAAGAACAAGGACTCTGGCAGCACCCCAGCATCATCATGCCACCTTCCCAACGCTGGGCAAGCAGCCCTCCACCATGCAGAGGGGCCAGTTATGGGGGTGCCTGGTTTTCTGCATTTTTATGTTTACTCATGGACCCCCAGAACTGAACCCTCACATACAGTGTGTGTTAGGGTAAAGGTAAAGGTACCCCTGCCCGTACGGGCCAGTCTTGCCAGACTCTAGGGTTGTGCGCTCATCTCACTCTATAGGCCGGGAGCCAGCGCTGTCCGCAGACACTTCCGGGTCACGTGGCCAGCGTGACAAGCTGCATCCGGCGAGCCAGCGCAGCACACAGAAACGCCGTTTACCTTCCCGCTATAAAGCGGTACCTATTTATCTACTTGCACCCGGGGGTGCTTTCAAACTGCTAGGTTGGCAGGCGCTGGGACCGAACGACGGGAGCACACCCCACCGCGGGGATTCGAACCGCCGACCTTTCGATCGGTAAGTCCTAGGCGCTGAGGCTTTTAACCCACAGCGCCACCCGCGTCCCTTACAGTGTGTGTTACCTGAATATTAAAACACTATATAATTTTTGGTACATCTTTTTTGGGGGGTTGAAGAACTATATTGCAATACCTTTTTTAATGTACATTTCAAAGGATAGTTGTGGCTTGGTTCCTGTTTTGATTTGGAAAATATGAATCAGGTAGATTCACGTTAAAATGTAAACTGAATAAATTTCTCCATCATCCCTTCTCACTGCATAGGTTTAACTTGTAAAACAGATTGAGTTTTTATAAAATGCCTTAAATGGCTTGAAATGCAACTGGGCTCTGATAATTAGAAATGCAAACAGCCCTGCAAAGGAGTGTTACCATTTAAACTGCTAGTATAATGTGGGAATGCATCAATGATCAGGACAGAAGCATCTATCCTCTGCTTGATTATTTTGCTCATTCTCTTGACTTCCTCTATGCTAAACTGTCAGGAAAAAAACTTGGAAACCTCTTTAACACCTCATTCACTTCCAAGAAGAAGGAAGGTTCCATCAACCACCCTGGCCCTCCAAAATATGAAGTCATCACTCCTGAAAAAAGTCCTGCTTCCGCTCTTCACTATAAAAATGTGCACCTAAGAGGCAGGACTAACCTGCCTCTGCAAGGAGAACCTCTTTCGTTTTGCCTGAAGAGGGCTAGTGTTTAGCAGGTGAGGAGGTGAAAGGGAACTACTCTGAAGCTGCATGTACAAAAGGTCTGTAATGTTAAACACCCACTCACACTGACTGATGGTGTGGGATAGACACATTTAAGCACACTTGCCAAACAGAGTTGTCATATTTCAAAACCGCAAAAAAACCCCACACTGTTTTTGAGCTATTTTTAGGGAAGTTGGCAAAAAGAACATGGCTTGCCATACGTCCTGATTTTTCCAGGACATTTTGCCAACTTTTGCCCGGACTCTGCCACCGACTATGGTATTCTGCCTATGTTTGGGAAATTACCCTAGCAAAGAGACACTGGTTTATAGCACCTAAATTCCTGACAAACTAGAGCGAGTCAATTCCATTTGAATCCCCAGCCAGCAATTCAAACAACAACAAGCAAGGTATCAGGCAAGATGGTGTTAAGTGTCAAAGACAAACCAAGCTGAAGCCTTATTTTGAAGCAGACCTTTGGTTCCCTGAGCAGATTTTCTGTGGGTCAGCATCTTCCCCATTCGGTTGCTCAGAACCCTTTTCTTTTTCTTCTTTGAGGAAATGTAACTTCCCACCGAAAAAAACAACAACTTTAAATGTCATTTGGCTATTTGTCAAAATTAAAGTTTGTTGCAATCGCAGAACTATTCAGTCCTGCAAAGATGTAAGTTTGCCCCCTGGAGCAGAATCCAGATATTCTCATTTTAGAGGTATGTGAATGCTAAGGATGTGAAAAGCTCTGTGGAGCTTATGTTTAGACTAGGCTAACATTTTAGCAAAAACAAAAAAATCTGAACAGAAAGCCAAATCCACATTATTGGTACCAGTTCAGAGTTGTTCAGATGTGGAATGAAAGTCGGTTCTATTAAAAAGCTTTCAGTGTTCATACCAATTTCTTCTCAATGTTAGGATGTTAAACTAATATTTATTGCCCAACTACGAGGCCTCAGGAACCTGGAAATGTTTTCACCTCCACTGGGATAAGTTATAGGCTTTACTGGAATGCCAATTTCCACCTGTTTGGGCAAGCACTGAACAGCATGCATTGACTTAAAATAAGCAGCTGAAAAAGCCATCCCTGCTCCATTTTGGAAGGAGTGTGCAAAACTAGAGTTTCCAATGAATGACCTGACCCACTATTTGATTAATTATATCAAATACTAATTAATTAAAAGAATGCACACAATGTCTTTCATTTCAGAAAGGAACTACAAAGGCAGTTTTCAAACAAATAAAACAAGAACAAAACATTATAATAAAAGCAGCTCAATTAAAGCAAGTTAAAATATCAGCCATAGAACAGGAATGCCAGGAACGCTGATATTAAGAGGCAGAGAAAGACTCATCGGCACCTTTTCAGTTGTCAGCATAAACATCCACTGTGTGGACCACGGCACAAGGTAGGAGAACTCTCTTCTCTACACTTTTCTTCGATGTACATCTGCAGCCTAGGGAGAGCTAATAGGGCTGTGTCCACAGATTGCAGCAACCTGTTCGGATGATCTTTGATCAGCCTTCCCTTCCCTGCCTGCAACGAATGTCAAAAGGACCAAATCAATACTACAATGTCCTGTAGTGTGAAGTAAGCAAATAAAAAGGGAGTCCCAAATGCCAGTCAGGGACTCCTCCCAAATTCCTACTCAGGCCCATAAAAGGTGACAGGTCAAAGCCCACAAGGTAGAGGGATAGTGGGTGGTGCAGCTGCAAAAGGAGGGAGAAGAGGAGGCAAAGTGGGCTGGGTTGTCTCCTCATGTTGGGAACGAGCACAAGGCAAAGCTCCCTGTATTTATTATATGGCTCTTCTGCTGGCTTGTCACAATTGGTTAGAAGATGGTGAATCAGTCTTGCTTCTCTGAACAAATTCCACGCAGTTCAAGATGGTGTCCACCTTGAATCATCCTCCACACCTTTCTTCATGGATCTCAGGATTAGCAGTTTCTTGAATCATTCCACTGGCTCCTCTAGATGTACTACAAATGAATATAAGGTGCTTCTCTTATTCTTTGCTTGCATGAAACCCAATTGTTCCGTGAATGAGTATGTCCAAAAGCAAATCTGTCAAAGGCTACACAAGCCATTTTCTCCCAAGGACATTCTAATAATAAAGAAGGTACAAATGCTGTAGAACTATATTAACTCATATACCTGAACTGGATTGGGTTCACTGTAATCTAATGACTCACACGGAATAGGTCCAATGGGAGCTGATACCTATGGCCAAAATGTCACAAGGCTAAAAGCAATATTTTGATCTGATCAACTGCTCTGCTCTGCCTATTTGAAATCATGAATACTTGAATCTTTGCCCACTATAAAATGGTATCCTATCCACATCGTGATAGATATGTACTAGGTGTGTCAATATCTCCATGAGAAATATCTCTCTGTTGATTCCCCCATTCTGGGAAGATTAGCACAAGGTCACAAATATATATTCTAGGTATCTTTCAGAGTGGATTTTTCAAGAATAACATGTATTCTTGTAAGAAGGCATGACTGTGTGTTGTCACCATCTTAAAACTGCCAACCTCAGTAAAGCATCACCTGGTCATTACTGTCACTTAAAAAAAGGGGGGGTCAGAGAAAGTGCTAGGGGCAGGACATTGCTACAAAACATGTCAATACTGGTTGCTGCATTAGAGGGCTGAGGAACTGGTGGCACTCCAGATGGTTCTGGACTACAAATCCCATCATCCCTGACTATGATGGAGTCCAATAACATCTGAAATTTTCTCACCCCTGTTGTAAGAGTATTCCATTATACAAAAGACCTGTTCATTGTCCCATATAAGTTATTTGCTCATTGCCCAAAATACTTTGTTCTTGTCCAAAATAGTTGATAAGCTGGTATATACATCTAAGAATATCTAAACTTCATAGCACCCTTTCTTTTTGAAGTTTCATTTATGGAAACCCACACAGATGTAATGAAACCGCCTGTAGCACCTTCTCATGTTCCAAAGTCCCTCTTTATTATTAAGAAGCAAGGAGACACCTTATTGCTTGCTCCTACATATTGTAATCAAATCCCCATGGTGCCATCAACCAGCAGCCTATTGTTGGAATCCAACCTTTATATTAAAAAAGCTAGAGATTATAATATGAAATTTGACTGATTTTCCTGGGAAGAAATCCTATGTCATAAAAAATGTCCTTTCTCTAATCAAAATATCACCTGAATGAAGTCATCATGTTTAGCCTGATTACATTTCCCCCCTCCATATATGTGCAGCTGCATTTGCCTCTCCATAAATGTCATTTGATTATGAGAAAATAAACAGGAAGGGACTCCGAGGGAGTCAGTACAGGCCCTGCTTGTTTACCTGCTGCAGCTTTCTTAGCTGAAGAACAAATGTCATGCAAATGGTGCACTAGCAATCAGCTGCCAATCACAGAGGCTTGGCATTCTTGATGATTTGCTAAATCATTTAAAGAGACATGCTTTACTAAATGAAAAAATATCAGCAGCAAGGGCCTGTGTTTAAACACAGGGCTGAGTTATTATCCCAGTAGGCTGGAATGAAATGAAGACATCTTCCAATTAAAGCTTGCAGATGAACCCAGACACCCCCCTCTCCCCCCCATAAAGACAGGCAGACTATGATTGGGAGAGAACAGCGACAGAGGCTTTCATTACAAGCTGATTATGGTGATATAATTCCCAGCGCTGTGTGTCTGCGGGCCCAACTTCACATTTGAAGGTTTTTAATATAATTTCCTTAGGGTGAAATGCTGAAGATTTATTAAACTTTATGAAGGGCTTACAGATCCAATTTAAGAGGACATATCATAGGGCAAAACTGACAGATGATAAAATACATTCCAAGGGCTTTTTAAAAATATATTTTTTTAAAAAAGCAAGGAAGGGAAGTTTCAGTTGGAAACTGTTCTTGGAAGAATTTCTTATTTTATTGATTTTTTTTTCAAAGGATTGGTGAATTTGGAGATTAAAAAACTAATCATTTGCCAAAACATTTAGAAAGGGTTTCTTACACTGGTGCAGGTCTACAGCTTTTTAAAAAAGTACAGGTATTTGAGAACTCAACTTATTTTATTTAAAATGAAACAGAAATAAGGCAGGGAAGAACCTGTTCCTCTACCCCTCATCTTTACCATCAGAATTATTGTCATATGTTGTACACTGTTCTAAATTATGAATTATTGTTATGGATTCAAATAATTTAGTTTGCAGTCTTATGCATGCTTTCTCTCTTTTTCACGTGAATAGGTGCATCTTAATTCAATGAGACATACTAGAAAGTAAACAGCATTTGGCCTACATTTGCATCGTTTCTTTTGACTGCAAAGTCATTGAGATGTTATAAACCCTGCATATGATAAATACATTTCAGTGAATGTCCACAGTTTGGCGAGTGTTGACATTCATATGAATGCTGACACTCTCAAAGGAATTTTCTGAATGTCAGAAAACATATATCTATTTCTCCATTTCTCAGACATACAACAGTGAACGCTGACAAACGGCAATCATATTTAGGTGACTGTCAACATTCATCAATGCATTTCTAAGTTCTTAGAAATTTATAAAAAATTGTCTAGAATGTAGCATTCATATATGAATAGCTACATTCAACAGATTACAGCTATTCACTATACCGTGCATCCTTATTAATATACACCATCATTAATAAATTCGTTTTAGAGCAAGCTGGATCCGAAGGACTTTCCTTTGATGCAGGAGCCTTGATGGAAGTCCCTCTAGATTCAACCTAGTGTGTTCTTATGGCTAATCCACATTAAGAGGGGCTGACAATAGCATGAGAAAGCCAGATTACTTGATAGCTAGAATACACTTTATGTAGGGCTGCCCTTATATCTGGTGCAACTAGTGCAGAATGCACAGAGCTGGTTGTTGGCAACATGATATTCCTTTGTTGAAAGAACTGCACTGGTTGTCAATATGCTGCTGGCTCAGGTTCAGGGTTATTGTGTTAATTCACAAAGCCCTAAACAACTTGGGTCAAAATTATCTTAAGGGCCATCTGATTCCTCATGGCCCTACTTGATCAGTGAGATCCTCTGGCAGGACACTTCTGGTGGTTCCCCATGCCCCTGAACTTTGATTTGCCTTTACAAGCAACCGAGCTTTAAATGTGGCAGGATCTGCCCTGTGGAACTGTCTACCAGGAGAGATTTGGCAGGAATCATTTCTGCCTTCTTTTTAGACATCTCCTAAAAATTGTGTTATTCAGACAGGCCTTTGCGCTGTGCATTCCTTTTCATCAACCAGTATTGTGTATGCTACATACTGCCTTGGTGCATTGTTATGGACGTGTGGTGTTTAAATATTTAAATAAATTCAACAGAAGTTGGAGACGCACTAAATAAGTTCAGCTTGTACTAGTAATCAATGTGGTTTTTTTCCCCTAGGGCAGGGGAAAATAAAGTGAAGAAAGGGCACCAGCCACTCAAAATACTCAAAATGAAAGCAAACATCCCAAATATAATAGCACAGATCTGTGGATAGGTTGCAATGGTAAATTTCTATACAAAGATGTCAAATACAAACTCTAACTATAATCACACTATATATTGATTTCTGAAGCTCAATGAGTAGCTGGTCCATGAGCCCATTTCAAACAGAAACTTGATTCCAAGCACACAATCTCTGTTAACCCATCTCAACAGCCCAGTGTGAAAAAAATAAAATAGCCTACATATTTTATCTATGTATCATGCCCATAAGAAGTGCTAAGGTCCCCTGTTAAAAGATTGGTCCTGATTTTAAAAAGTCCTGCTGGAGATGTGATCAAATGAAAACACATTTTCATATATGGTGAAATATATGAAACACCATATTCCTATATGGTGGCATTGCCTGTTTGAGCAAACATATTCTGGCCTTAGAGCACCAAGGATGGACAGTCACAGATGTGTCCACAGCTGTAATGAGGAGGCCTTTGTGTTCGGACCTTCTACTTCTCCATCTCCATAGGCAGAGGAGGAAATCTGCAGAATCTTGTGATACCCCTCCCCTTGGAGACCCCCCCCCCAAGGATCATAGGATTGAAGCTTAACCTGTCTAATTCTTTTACATTTTTTAATTGGTCTTGTTCATATTTCTCCATCCATTCATCCATCCATCTACACACTATCTGAACTCTTCTTGATCAGAATTGCACTAAAATTTCTGCTTGGGAGATTCAGGTCATGCAACAGAGTTAAATTTCCCTCCTGCACCTGTATCATAAATTTGGGAACAGTTAGTGCCCCAAACCGGAACAGAGCCTCCCTCCAAGTTTTACTTCTAAAGTTTTAGTCATTCTTATTTAATTCTTGGTGCTGTTTGAAGTTATACAGAGCTGCATTTATTCTACAGCAAAGTCAAAAGGGCTCACTCTTTTGGCAATGCTGAAATGCCCATTATGATGTTTCTTTCAATAATTCCTTTAAAATGGTAATTTCCATTGTTCTGAAATGTCATAATTCTGAATTGGCTTTGTTTCGATCAATGGCATCCATGTTAAGCCAAATTCAATTGCATATATAAACCTTCTAAGGCTGTGAAGTTATTGATATACTGATGTGATGTCATTAATTGAGTAGGATCATCTAAGTGAGTAAAACAGAAATTTAAAAAGTAATGACACTGAATAGGATTTTTTTAAGGTGAATATTTTTGCAACTCCTGCTCATACAACCAATCTGGGTAGACTGGCAGGGTGGAGAGAAGCAAACTTTAAGTGTATTTAATCAGTTTCATAAACCTCAACCTTTTGTGTGTTCAGTTAGCTGTGTGTATTGACTCTACCCTATAGCTCTGTGTAAGGTCCAAAATTGCACCGAAATGGCTACGTGTACAATTTGTACACAGTTTGTTCACATGGCAAATCAAATGTAGGGATTGAAGCTTGCTATACGGTCCGTCCCCCTGCCTCCCCCATGTGTATTCAGACCGGCCATATGAACTATGGAAGTATTCTGGGGAAATGGTGTTTACCTCATCAAATAGCTATTTCTGGCAAGAAATAGAAATAGAGAATATTCATGCAGACCTAACAGATGCTTTCCAGGAAAGCAAATCTATGCAGTGCACAACGCCCTCATCTGAACAGGCTCTTTTTAAAGCACATTTGCCTCTTCTGAACGTGCCTATATGTTGTATTACCCTTAATAACAGATTAACCAATTTAAGACTTGGCCAACATAATAATCAGTCATAAATGTCATGCTGGGGTGACCCTTGGTAATATGCCACCCTCTGCGAGGCTATTTGACACCCCCTCACCAGCCCTCACAGCACCATCTTAAGCCTGGCTTTGGGAAGGAGGGGCAAAGCTCTGGCAGGGTCCTAGAGCCCTCCTACCTCCTTCTCAAAGCCGGGCAAGTGCTTGCCAGGATTTGAGAAGGCACCGTTCTTGTGCGTCCAGTGTGACTACACCACTCACACTACCCTAAATCCGCCCCTGTGCCATGCCTTTTCCGCACAGGACACCACAGATTCCACAATACACTAGGTGGAATGCAGAGAACCAATCTAGACACCAAAATCTGGGTTAAAATGTATATGCCACTGTATTTACTTTTTTCTGGGAGTGTGCACGCACCCCAATATTCTTCTTGTATCTGTATCTATGCACATTTCTTTAAAAAATACAATCTGTTTTGGAGTCACTTTGTGCCTTCTCCAATTTGATCTGTGTTACAGCCTCTGAACTGTCCCTTGCAGGCCTCCTACAAGGTAAAGCTGTCCAAAATGCTACCTGAATAAAAAATTAAAAAATAGTCCAGTAGCACCTTAGAGACCAACTAAGGTTGTTCTAGGTATAAGCTTTGATGTGCATGCACAAAAGAAGTGTGCATGCACATGAAAGCTTATACCTAGAGCAACCTTAGTTGGTCTCTAATGTGCTACTGGACTATTTTTAAATTTTTTATTTTGACTGCATCAGACCAACATGGCTACCTGCCTGAATCCAAAATGCTACCTGTGGAGCTCTGAAGAGCTGGGGTATGTCTTTTATTAAGGCAGAGCAACATAGGATTTCTTTTTCAAAAAAAAAAAAAAACTTAAATGAAGGAAAGGTGGAGCCTCATGGCACCAGCAGAAATCTTTGCAAGGGCTTCTGCTAGCAGAAGTAGTTAGAGTTGAATAGTGCCCAAGATGTGTCTATCAGCACATCTGCTCTTTTGAAATCAAACTGAGTGCAAGGTTCCAAGACCAACTATTGTCTCACAAAAACTAAAAACTAACAAAAAATAGAGTAGCAGCTGGAATTATGATTTCCAGGTGTACAAAAAGAGGATGGTTGTACTATTCTCAACGTTGTGGGTGCTCAACAATAATTGGATTTGTTTTGGTACTGATTGGAAAGTCGCACAAGAGTTTCAGGCTCTCAATTCCTAAGTGGTAGAGTGCTGTCTTGACTGAAATAGGAAGTAGAGTCAGGGGTGGCTCATCCCATTTCTCCACAGGAGGCGAAATAGGAAGATGCCATCCTCATGGCTTTCTGCTGCTGCCCTTGCTGCCTCTGCTGAAGCCATGATTACCAGGTCACATGGTTGTGGTGACTGGGTTCTGGAGAGACCTCACAGAGGCCTCTGGAAGCTCCACACAGCTATCCTGATACCCTGGAAAGCAAGATCTCTTGAGGGACCTTGCTAAAACCCAGAAGCCATCACAACTGGTTCTCCTTGCTTCTCCAGTGGTGGGGCAGGGTGTGTGCGCCTGCAGAGGGATCGCTTGCATTCGGCTGACCCTGCTGACTGTTCCCAGGCCAGGAACCTGTACTTCATATCAATAAAGGGTGATGACGGAAACTACAAATAAGGTTGTAATCTTATGCACATTCACCTGAAGTTAAGTACATGCTCAACCTACTGCTGCTTTTATATGCTTACAAATGTGTGTTTCAGCCACTATAGCATTTCTGTTTCTCATCATCATATTTTATTGAATTAGGTAAAAAAAAAATTGCCCGTAACACAAAAACCTAATAACCAATAATCATCACAAGTGGGTTGAAAAATACAAACAAGCCAAGGAGAGGGCAACAAAGACTGCAGAAGACAGCATTTCCAGGAGGAGTCATGTGAGATCCTCATCATCTCACACCTCTCACTTGTCTGCTTATATACTGCCAATTTTCCAGCAACCCCTTAAAATAATAGACATTTAAATTTGCAACTTTTGTGTGTGTTCCCTGTGGGGTTGCAATTGGTATAGCGTGTTCTCCAATAAATGAGAGCACGTGTTGCGGTGTGGGCCACCGGGCCAGGCCTCTTGTTGCCAGGCTGGTTAATAGTTATTGCCTGGCATCTGTGATTGGATAACCGGGTTGCTGGGGCAAATTGTATGTTGCAAATTGAGTGGGTGGGACCATAGTCTTTAAATATTGGTGCACTCTGGTTTCTCTTTCTCTTTGCAGAGTGCATCGGATCACCCGCCCACCCGCCCTCTTTTCCGGTTGACCTTGCTTTGCCTGTCATGGGGGTCGTCTGCCTTGGCGCAGGGGCCTAGTAGGAATTTTGCCATTTGGTGATTGGCTGTGCCATTTGGTTTTTGCCTACTACTCTGCAATTCGTCACAACTTGTAAGGTTGCGGTTAGGCATTGGTTATAATATGCTGGTGTTGGAGGGGGCTGAACAGGCGGTGCCTGCCCCTCCTATTGCGATGAAGGGAATTCTGTTAAAGGAATCCTGGGGCTTGCCATGATTTCGTCCAATCCCTGTTATGGGACCAGGGCCGCCCAATCCCTGTTATGGGAATCCCTGTTATGGGACCAGGGCCGCCCAATCCCTGTTATGGGAATCCCTGTTATGGGACCAGGGCCGCTCAATCCCTGTTATGGGAATCCTTGTTATAGGACCGGGCAGGCAAGCTTTCGGGGAGCTGCTGGGGAGAGCGGCGTGGGTCCGACGCTTAGCTCAGGTGACCCCCCAGTTTGACTTTCTCTTCTACTGGCTACCGATCGGACCTCGGGATGCCAGTTCTGTCCCAGGCGGGGGGACAGATAGTCATAACCAATGTCTAAACAACCACTCACTGATTTTGTATTTTAATAAAGTTGTGGCCAAAATAGTGCCCAAAAACCAAAACTAAATTACGTGTTATGTGTGAAGTTATTTGAGGGGTGGCCTGGGGACCTACACGCGCAAAATAAAACTACTTAAGTTGTCTTGGGAAGAAAATGTTAGAATGCAGCACCAGGATTAAACGGAATTGATTTTCCTATGGTGTAAATATATGATACAAGAGAACAAGGCTGTTCGAGTGAGTATTCAAATGCTGGCAAACGATCGTGATTGTAATCTTGCTCCAGTTCATCCAGCAGGCTCGTTAAGAAAAATGGCAAATTAGAAACAATATAGCTACACTTGATCTTAGCCAAAAGGCTGAGAAGAAACAATATAGCTAATCTGGCAAAAGAAATAAAAAATTCCAGCTGCTCCAAGTTTATATACCTTTGTAGAAATATTTTGGCATGGTATTATTAATCTGCGGGACTCGTGCTCGATATGATTAGCAAATGTATCATCAGGAGGGCACCGGCGCAAGTGCCTGAATATTTCTCCAAATATTCTGTGAAAGGGAGCGTAGTTGGCAAGGAAAAAGAAGCCTTGAAGGAGTAGCGGTTCGTTAGTTGCTGTCTTTCTTATTAGGACTTCTACTGAATTTTTCTGTATGCTACAGATCACAATATAGTGAGCCTTTAGATTTAATGTGGACGTTACCAAGTCAGACTAGTGGTCTATCGAGACCAGTGCTGTTGACTTTATTTGCAAGTTCTTCACAATAGACTTTCCTAACCATGCTGCTATCTGAGAGTCCTTTGGCTGTGTACAGAAATAAATCCCTCTGGAAATCAGTGTGTATTTTCTTATTTCCTTTCCATGTAGGCTTTTGGTTTTTTGGTTTTGGTTTTGGTTTTTCAAAAGATTTTTTCAGGTGGCCTTCAGTTATTTTAAAGTTTATTCATCAGTTTCAAAACAATATTTAAAGCACTGTTTTGTGCAGGAGGAATGACTTCATGATTGCCACAAATGCAGGCCAATCGGCACTTTGGACAGGTGACTGGAGAGAAGGGAGGAACATGGATTTGTGATTGTCACCAGAGCTAGCCAATCAGTGTCCTGCACAGCTGATTTCTACCAGAATAGGAAGAATATGTTTGTTTCTGAGCATGGGTCACCTCCTTGATTTGGAAGCTCATCTGTAAGTCCAAAAATAGGCGACTGCAGATACACTTGCTACACCGTATACATAGATCAGTAATAAATACAGTGTTACCTTGGTTTGCAACCATTTTGGATTACAACTGTTTTGGATTACAACCACATCGAACCCAGAAGTGTTTTTCCGTTTTTTTTTATTACAACCCCCCCTTTTTTTGGAGGCCCCATTGGCGAAAGCGAGCCTTGGGTTACAACCTGTTTTGGTCTACAACTGGACCTCCGGAATGGATTATGGTTGTAAACCAAGGTACCACTGTACTGGAGATGGTGCATATTGAATGTTCTGAATCCAAAGCATACCACTGAGCTATGCAGGAACAGCTCAGCAGATGGGGTGGAACTGCTATGATAGCTTCCCAGCAGGTGGGGCAGGGGCAAGGTGACCAGGAGGCCAATATAGTGCATCAGCATTGGCAAAGCTAGTGCTACCAGTCTTTGCATTCCACTGACCTCCCGGCCGTCTCCCCAGTGGTCCACCTGCCAGGAAGCTAGGGAAAAGCAAAGAGTCAGCAGCTAGGCTACTATTTGGGGTAAGATTAACAGTACACATTTAAGAAGAACGTACTGCCAAGAAGAAGGTGGTATTTGTCTACATATTCGCCATGCAGCTATTGTTCAAAATTTGCACTCAAATTTTGCAATGCAGTTCCCAAAACTCATACAATAATGCATGTATCGGGGTAAATTGTGCATAAAAATGCATATAGTAGTAAAAATAACATATAAAGCTCCATTATATTACGGATAAGTGCTTACAAAAATGTATGTTGAGTTACATACGCTTCAGGTTACAGACTCCTCTAACCCAGAAATAGTACCTCGGGTTAAGAACTTTGCTTCAGGATGAGAACACAAATCATGCTCTGGCAGTGCAGTGGCAGCAGGAGGCCCCATTAGCTAAAGTGGTGCTTCAGGTTAAGAACAGTTTCAGGTTAAGAATGGACCTCCAGAACGAATTAAGTACATAACCAGAGGTACCACTGTAATGTATGCCTTCTCTCATACTTACTCTGTGTATTATCCCTGATCCCTTGCTTGACTTGTTAATTATTGAAACATGCCTCTTCTTCACAGACTGATGATTTCACTGTGAACTCACTTGTTTATTACCCTGCCATTTTGGTTGGGATGGTTAGCTTGGCTTGATCTCTGGTTCCTGACCTCTTAGTCCTTACAAATTCTGTGCACTGTGCACTTTGGTCGGCTTTTTTTTTTTTTTTTTTTACAAGACCTTGTTTTGCCAGTGTTCACTGCCAACCCCTGATCCTGCAAAGCCCATTCACACCTGGTGCCTGAAAAGGCAGCGAGACAAAGCAAACAGGAGTCTGACGCTGCAGGGCGTATCTGATTGCCAGCCCAAAAGAAAAGAAAAGAAATGTATTCCAACTGAAAATGCTGCACAGCTTAGGCGCAGTAAAAACTTTCTTGCATGCCTCTGATAAGTGCAACATTGCCTGTTTCGTATTGCAAAATCATGCTGCCCAAGATTTCTCTTCTTTTCCACCCACACTCAAAGAGCTCCAGCTGGGCACAAGATTCTCCAGAGCTTTCAGAAGGTAAGTGGAGCTACAGATGGAACTCCTCATGACCAGAAGTGCCTTCCACACACACACACAGTGGGACCTCTGGATCCAGGCCTACAGACGCTGCACAGAGAATAATGTATTGCCCTATTCAGCTAACAAGTTTCTGTATGATCTCTGCAGCTTCAGCTTTATCAGTGACCATAGACAGAACCCAATCAGAGAAACTTTGCATAGAAGATACGCAGGGAGCACAGTGCTCGTATAAGTTGCCTGATGATGATTGCCCTGTGACTGAGACTGGCTGTCAAATGAGAAGTAATTTACTTTTAGCATTAGGAAGGCTGGCAGTGAAACTGAGATCACAAGAACTGTTCACAGGCTCTTAGTCACAGCAGCTTAGTTTCATCTTTCACAGTCTTTGGAAAGTATGAAAAATGATAAATCTAAGCCCCAATGGTCTGATCTACAGATATAGATATATTGTGTGGGTAGGGGCGGGGGCAGGCAGATTTAAAATGGATTTCTGCTCCCAAGGTTATAAATTTTAAAGCTGCGATGCTACGTTCAGACCATGAATAGCTTTGGTTTAAGGCTAAAGCTCTGATATGATGATTCTGAGTTATCTGTAAGACTAAATTATTAAGGACTTACTTTTTGCTCTGGGCAAAGATAGCAGAACTGAGTAAAACAATGTGTGCATCTCATACCAAAGAAGACATGTTTCCCAATCTGAAGACCAGGAAAAAGAAGAATCCTGGTATTATTCATGACTCCTCAGCGACACCCTTTCCCTCCAGGCCAGGCCATCTTTCATCACACCTCATGCCCAGCACAAACTCTCACAAGCTTCTGCCAAAATGTTCCAAAATTCATTTCCATGTATAAAGTGTAACACATGATGTGCACCAACCATTTAATTTTGTGCACCACGTAGTTCACCAGCCAATTAGCAGAGGTTTGTTTCTTTGTTTTAATAGCCAATGATGGGATAAAATCAGAGGGTGCAATCTCGTAAGAGTTAAGCACATTTTATTCCTATCAATTTCAAAGGATTGAGTGTGTGCTGAAATTAGAGGGACTTCAAAGGAACCTAATTGTGGCAGGATTGTGCCCATAGTTATCTGGAAAGCCAGCAATCCATAATTGTGTAACAGAAAAATGTTGGTGGATTTTTAAACCGTACTTTGATATAAAATTTCTGGCTTGAATCAATAATATTTAGCTGGTTAATAGTTAGCTGATTACACATTGTTTTGTTTGGATGTGGGTTGTTGGCGGAGTAGCTAAATTGCAGCTACGAAGTCAAATCATGTTCAATACTGATTTCTTGAAATTAAAACTATGTCCAACCACTTGTTAAAATATTCAAAAACGTTTACTTGCAGAACATATAGCTAAAGAAGAATGTATGCAAAGTATTTGCATTCACATGCTTATCCAAGCATGGGCTTATTTTTTTTTAGTTGAAAACACATTGGTGCAATGTGTTCAGTTAGTCAAAGCAAGATATAAAGTGATGGTTTTAAAATTTAACTATTTTACATAGCACTTTTTCATTATTCCAGAAGGTGGCATAATTAAGGCATAGTTAATTACTGTTGGGGATTAATAAGTGGAAGTGCTGTATGGTTTAGATCTATTCCATCTAGTGTCCCTAGACAGAATGGAATTTAAGGGCATCTTTTAACATTTGCCTTTTAAAGGCAAAGATTTGTGACAGAGCTGTATATAAATGGGATGTGCAGAACCACCCCCAAATCTCATCTGATAATTCTTGCTAGCCACATGTAAACTCTTTTTGCTTTCTTTGAAATCAGACATGCCACTGAGATTCATAATTGCCTGTTTGATAATACAAATTATCCATTCCACATTGTTTGGTTGCATTGTGAGTTGAGTGTCATTTCCCTTGGAAGTTCTTCTTTGACTTGGAATATTAAATGAGATTCTGCACAAGAGATTCCTTCATTTTTCAGAATGACCAGGTGCTTTGTAAGCAAAGGTGCACAAGTTGTTTAAAGTTAGCTCCTCACTTTCCATGAAACTCTTATTGAAGCTCCTGCTGCTGGTTGTGAAACTACATGAACTACAAATCCAGGTGCTTTTGAACAACAACCTCTTATTTGCAATGAAACTTACATTGCTGTGAATTATATGACCAGATCACCCAATCAAGCAGCCTTTACTTCACCAGTCTCTACCCCCTGGGTGGGTCAGTTATCTCCAGTGTTTCTTCCAAATGTTTCACATGGCAAAGTCTTCTACCTGGATTTAAAAGCTCTCTTGTTCCCTGATGTTGTTGGTTTTTTTGCTGGTTGTCTTCTCCATGACTTGTGTTGGGAAGTAACAATTTGCCACCAATGGCATGAGATGTCTGTGTTCAGTATGAGGAATGAACACAGGAAACTGGTATTGGGTTGAATTAAGCCACAGCTTTATTGATTAAAGGTAAGGGATTGGGCATGTATCCAGCACCAGGCAGCCTGGATCATTTGGATAATTTGTGTTATCAAACCTTTGCTGAACCTTCCCTCTCTCTTTGGTGATGGGGGTGAAGGGAGTTCAGAAATGTCCATGGAGATATGGGAGATAATTGTTTGAATTTTAGTGGAAAGAGAATTAGCAAAATTACAGTTACAATGTGACTCAAGAGCTACTTTCTTTTAATTTTCTTCTTCTTAAAAAAACATTTTAATTGTATTGTTATGAAAGATTTTCTTGGTTTACAAAAGTATGTGCAATCTCTCTCCCCCCCAAAAAAAACATTTTTTACAGATCAGTTTCATTTGTTGAGACATTACGGAAAAAAGGGAGAAAGAGGTGGAGGGTGAAAGGTGAGTGGGGGTGGGGTCGGGTGGCAATGTTTCTATTTTACTTAATATATGTGGGGGTTTGTGTCAGTGTTGCTTGTGCAGGTTCTCTGCTATTCATTTGTGTTCCTTTGGTGGTGAGAGAGGTTGGGGTTGGCTGTGGTGATCTTTGTTTTCATGTGTGAGTGGGGTGGGTGGGTGTTTTGGATCAGGTTAGCCATATTGAGTTGTATGCTGTTGGTGGATTTTTGTCATTGTCTTCTTGGGCTGTGTATGTGATAAAGGGGAGCCATACGGGTCTCTACTAAGTATTATGGCTACTCCGCGAGCCTTCCCTGAGCCTAGTGCAACCCATTGTTGACTGAAGCCGGGGTCGCTCCGGCGTTTGCTCCCTCTGAGTGGGTTGTGTATTTCTTGTAAGAATTAAAAAAACATTTTTAAAGGATAAAATGACTAGGAACTACACATTTCAAAAAATAGGCCAGAAGTGTTCCTGTACCAGGAGCAGAAGGCAAATGGCTGCCCATGTGTAGTGTCCTTCCCACAAAAGTTTCTGGCTCCATTTTGAGTGTGAATTGCACTTATTAGCCACTTAGATCTACTTTAAAAAAAATGTGTTTTTTAAAAAAGTCTCAGACTGCCTTATAATCATAAACCAACAAAATCCAGCCAACAGCCCACCTTCCCCACCAAAATGTCTGCCCGTATTTTTTCAGGTAGATTTTGTACCCTAATTCCTCAGAAGCTCTATAGTTTCTGCTCAGCAGAAAGATTTAGTCCACCCTTAATAGTCAGCTGATGGCCCAAATGCCTGTCTAGCTAATGCCCATCTCTACTTGCCAGTGTAGTCTTGGCAAGATGTTCAAGAGCCTGGTAGTGCTCATTGAGAAGACCTTTGTTTTCACTAATGTGCTTCCAACGTTGAGCTGAGAAGGGATGGGGAAGACACAGAAAGAAGAGCCTCTCTTCCAGTGCACCTGCTGCTGGAGTGAGCCAGATGTCACAGACAGATCAGCTTGATTGACACTTAATGTTTTCTGAGAATCACAGGTATAGATATACAGAAGCTCACTAAGAAATTCAATTGGCCATGTTGAAATATTGCTCTGTGCTGACCTTTTTGGTAGGAGGAGCCCAGAACTCTCAAAGAGCCTTCCCTAAGGCCTCAGCACAAGCCAAATTGTCAACAATATTAACAATGTGTGGGATCAGCTGGTCACCTTTTGCTCCTGACCTGATTGGCAACATGTGCATGCAAGAAGTTCAACCACTTTACATTATTGGTTAGGGGCGATGCTAAGATATGTGTCAAGAAGGCCTGATAGTCCATCACAACTGGCAGGTGGTACAATACTGGTATGGAGGAAAATAACAAGAGGTTTGGTACCCACACTGAGGCACCATTGTAGTGAAGGGGAAAATATCTAGCCCATCTCTGGACATGAAGAAATGATGGAGCCCTTCTTTGGGGATGGGAACTTCTGTGGTCTCAAAGGCCTGACAGCTCGAGGCTTGCAGTGGGATTTTTCTTCCACAAGCTTAATGCTGCTGCCTTGAGCTTCCTCAAAGGAAGAGATACAGGCTGATCTCAAACTAGGTGTTAGAGTAAGGCCATCATCTAAGCCATCACCTTAAAGGACAAAGAATTGTCATAATAAAGTTGTGGCCCTGTTCATCCCTTGTCTCTTTCTGGACATTGGTAGTGGACAACTGGACATGCCACCTTCCTTTGTCAGTCTGTGTAATACAGTCTCTGTACTTGTAAGAGTCTATCACCCTAAATGTTTTATAGTAAGATTTTTGGAGGGGTTTTTTTTGTTTTTTTTTGCAGAAACTGAATAAAATGTCTTACCCTCTACCAATTCAATTGACAAGCCACTGCTTAATCTAGTCAAGCAGCTCACCTTCCTAGTGTATTTAGCTATCGTCTTATGGATTAGCCCCCTATAACGCACTGTATCCAAAAGCATTTTCTAAAATCCAGCTAAAATATGTCCCCAGCTTTTCTTCACTCAAGCCTTCTAGATACTTACTCAAACAGTTATTTCGGATATGTTAAACATGACCATGGTGTCTGAATTCACATGGATTTATGTTTAATTAAATCAAATGCTTTGTGGTATGCCCTCAGACTCTCCTCCTTATCAGTTCTTTTTAAAAGCCTTTTAAAAAATAAAAATAAGTCTTCATTGTATTTGTGGGGGAAATGGATTATCACATAGCTAGGTTTAGATGAGGGATCTTCTCAATCAAAAATACATTAGTGTTAAAATGGTTGAATTTTTCTTTAGGATTACACTGTATCACTTTTAACATCATAAGAAAAATAAGTATTTGCAGTTCTGAGTAAGGCCAATACATTTTGCTGACTAAGGTGAAGGGCAAGGTGAGCTGACTGAACTTTAAGTTGAATCTTACTTCAACACAGGCAATGGGACAAGGTGAGCTGACTGAACTTCAACACAGGCAATGGGACAGTAAGCAGAGCACACAATATGGTACACATATAGTAGCTCTTTCCTCCAAACAGTGGGAAATAGCTTGGAAGTTCCAGAGGAATGGCCAAAGGCTTCTGGTTCTGCTCCCAGAATCCTGACATGGCCACACTCCCCTGCTCAATGGTAGGACCTGTGCTGGTTCTGAGGCATGTCACCTTAGAAAGTAATAAACCATGGCTTAGTGCAAATACGTGAACTTGCTGGCTTCTGAGGAGGATATTACAACACCTTTGTTCCTCTCGAGACTTTTAAAGTCAGGGCACCACAGCAGCTAAGCTCAGGCACGGCTTAGCGTGTGATCCAAACCTGGGATCACAGTTAAGGCCTCTTAAGTGTGGCCTTATCCTTATCGATCATCCTTATCCATGATCTGTAGTCAAGCTTATTTTTAGGGGGGAAGTATGATGAACATCTCTTCCCAAAATATTTCTTGCTTGAGGGAAATAATAATGAGGAAAAATTACACTGCAGTCTTATATAAGTTTACTTACTTTCTGCTTACATGTCTGCTCAACAGTAAGTTTAACTGAGTTCAACTAGACTTCCTCCCAGGTAAGCATGTTTAGGATTGCAGCCTTAACTCATCAATTTTAGGATGCATCCTTCTATCTGCCAGCAGCCTTGTATGTTTGCAATATATTACTGAAGAGAAACATGTGTTAAGAAGCATTTATATTATCAAAAGGATAAGACTTCTGCTCTATGAAACACTTGATTTATATCATTCACTTTGTTTGCTGCAGTTCATGCCTGAAACTTCACCTGTTATATTTTACAGTTTCTGTGGCTAATGCCAGCATGTAACAGTTTGTTGCAACAGAATTTGACTAACTCTTCCCTTTATTAAGCCCAGTTCATTATATTCTTGATCTGGTTCTTGCATTTTGATGGCAAGATAAAAGACATCCTAGAAAGGAACTACGTATGCCTGAAAAGTTGTATTTATTTATTTTAAAAGATTTATGCACTGCCTTTTAGGGTAGTGTTATCCCCAATAGATTCCATACAGTCTATAGAATAATAACAACCTAAGTTCCAAACCATTAAATAATAATAATAATAATAATAATAATAATAATAATAATAATGATAATAATAAAAATAATAATAATGTGTGTGTGTGTGTTTGTGTGTGTGAGAGAGAGAGAGAGAGAGAGAGAGAGAGAGAGAGAGATGAGACATAAAGGTAATAAAAACCAAAACAAGAAATCTAAATAATCTAGCATAATCAAACCATTTTAAAACCAGTCAATCAATCAATCAATCCATCAATATTGCATTCAAAGACCAAACAACAGAATTAACAGTAACACATCAGCACCAAGAGGTGGGGGAAACAGCAGACAAAACTGAAAATTCCCTATAAACTTATTTACATTAAAAATAGCACTCCTTCAGCTAAAATCTATGATGCAGAGTATTCATTTACCGTCCATTGCTGTCACTGCAGCCTGTCTTTCCTCGTTGCCATAAAGCAGAATTTCGCAACAGGCCTGGTGATATTCAAATCTTTGTCAGAAAGAAGGTATTTAACATAAGTTTCCTCTAAGCAGCCTGGTAGTTTCCTTAATAACAGTTGAATTATCTCTCTTCAGGTATCATGATAAAGCGGGCAATATAGAAGAACGTGCCGAATGGATTCAAACCAATTTAAAACCAGCTTTACATTTTTAACCCTCTAAGAACACCTTTCTGCTGGGGACACTGTAGAGGAAATGTGGGGACTCTGTGGTCTTCTGGATTCTGCTGGCCTCCAGCTCCCACCAGTCCAGACAGCATAGCCACCTACTAGACTCAGCCAATTTGCTCTGAACTAATTTTAAGATGTACTTTAACTACCTGTAATTGATTGCCTATTTTTATGTTCTTTGTATGCTGTCTTAGTTTCATGAAGTTAGCCGCCATGAGCCCGGCTCCAGCCGGGGAGGACGGGGTACAAATAAAAATTTATTTATTTATTTATTTATTTATTTATTTAGCTAGCTAGCTAGCTAGCTAGCTAGCTAGCTATTTCAAATTAGTCAGGGGGGACATAATTCAGATATGCATGATTGGTCAGACAGATACAAGCTCCTGGTCCAGATCTTCAGGCCACAATAGCTGAAACTGATCCCATAAAACTGGACCAGATGGCGTATCAGACACCTCATATGGATTAACAGAATATCAAAAGAGAAACATAGAAGCACTGTGCAGCCTTTCTAAAATGGGATATAATCAACAGAAGGTGAGGACGAAGAGAGGCTCACAGCTGCGGTTCCCACTCTGAGCCTCTACACATTGATCAGGCCAGCTGCAAAGAATGACAGCCGGGTTTAAAAGGTAAAGTAAAGGTACCCCTGACCATTGGGTCCAGTCGTGGATGACTCTGGGGTTGCGGTGCTCATCTCTCTTTTTAGGCTGAGGGAGCTGGCATTTGTCCGCAGACAGCTTCGGGGTCATTAATTCATAAAAGTATTTGTATACCACAATTTCAGTTTAAAAAAATCAAAGTGGTTTACAACATGTATTATAAAAACCACACAAAAATTAAATCACCAGCTATTACGGAATATGTTTTTCTTAATTGTCTGCATAAGTCGGGCATCAAATGAAAGTTTTCAGCAAACATTTGGAGGTTAATATAGAGAGCACCTGGTAAATCTCTATTGAAAGAACATTCTGCAGGAGTTGGTCAATACCGCTGAGGGAGCAGTTTCAAGATGAAGTCAGATGAGCCTCACCAACTTGGAAGACAGCCAAGGAAGCTCCTACACAGTGCTCCCCCCCCCCCCCCAAGAAATATAGATGTCGTGGCGCTGTGGGTTAAACCACAGAGCCTAGAACTTGCCGATCAGAAGGTCGGCGGTTCAAATCCCCACAACGGGGTGAGCTCCCATTGCTCGGTCCCTGCTCCTGCCAACCTAGCAGTTCAAAAGCACATCAAAGTGCAAGTAGATAAATAGGTACTGCTCTGGCGGGTAAACGGTGTTTCCATGCGCTGCTCTGGTTCGCCAGAAGCAGCTTAGTCATGCTGGCCACATGACCCGGAAGCTGTACACCCTTGGCCAGTAAAGTGAGATGAGCGCCGCAACCCCAGAGTCAGCCACGACTGGACCTAATGGTCAGGGGTCCCTTTACCTTTACTCACCATGAAGTTGTTATAGTAAGTGCCACATGTTTTAACAACAGAAAAAAGATGTGCTGGTACTGAGTACCCCCTGGGTACCCCCTGAAGAAAACACTGCTCCTACAGATGATCTCAGTGCATGAGATGGGGTATTAGGGTTCAGGCCATCCCTAAGGTATCCTGGACCTAAATTGTTCAAGGTCCTTGAACCTGGCTTGGTTGAGGGAAAGGAAGTGGCAGAAATGGTTGAAAAGCTGAGGCCTGGTCCCCTCCAGTTTTGCAGCTAACCTATTGTAGAGGAAATTGAGCAAACTAACTCATGTACCTTAAATTGTTTATGAAGTGTGCTGTGAGGTAGGAGAAGTTTCCATCGGTCTCATTGTACACAGTACATTCTCTTTGGAAATGTGAGTGCTGTACACTACTCTAATCCAATAGTCCACTGTCAGAAAACCAGCAAATTCACCAGCCGTTTGATTTGTGAAGAGAAAAGAATGGGAAATACAAAATCCAGGCTCCCAAGCTGCTTGTGGGCATGAGAGACAGGGTCTTTTTAGTTGTAACACCTTTGCTGTGAGATGCAATCCAGAAGGAAGCTCACCATGGTCTGATTAGTGCTTTGTGTGTTTGTTTGTTTTTGCATAGTATGTGGTTTTACAGAAGGATTTTGATGGTTGCTGTAGTTCTGTTGTGTTTTGTTGTTGTTATTGTGGTGCTTATGTAATCCGATTTATTTGTAATGAAGCAGTCCAACTAAGACTCAAAAGAGACCTGTTGAAATGGATGGACTTAAATGTGAGACATATCCAGCCTCATGGTGTAATGGTTAAGAGTGTGGTGTAGTGGTTAAGAGCAGTGGACTCGTAATCTGGTGAACCGGGTTTGCGTCTCCGCTCCTCCCCATGCACCTGCTGGGTGACCTTGGGCTAGTCACAGTTCTTTGAAGTCTCTCAGCCCCACTCACCTCACAGAGTGCTTGTTGTGGGGGAGGAAGGGAAAGGAGAATGTTAGCCACTTTGAGACTCCTTAAAGGGAGTGAAAGGCGGGATATCAAGTCCAAACTCCTCCCCATCCTCCTTCATGCAACCAACATGCTTAACTCTAAATTATTCATGAAGGCTGCCCTGCCTGGCTTAGATAGGTCATTCCCCCTCACTTGGGGAGTAAATGTTACCAAACTCATTATTCTCTCCTTTCTTTCCACCATGTGAACCAAATAGTAAGGATGTCTAAGCTAGATGCACTAAGCTTAGATCATGTGCCTTAAGCAAGCCATCTTTGTTTTTGTTTTAATTATGTTTATTGAAATTTTCAGGTATACATTTTCATCAAAATTATCATCCATCCATCAACTTCCCTCTTTCCCCTTCCATGGTTCTTTAAATTTCCCCATAGTTTCTGCATATTCTAGGGGGGGGGGGATCCAAAATCCATTAAATTTAACCCCCTCCCAATTATCTCTCTCTATAGAATGTTAAGCTGTTGAATTTACTTTAATCCTGCTAGCGTTTTCACTTGCTTACAGTTATTTTCCAAATATTTCCAAAGACATCTGTGTTTCTATACATTTTTGAAAATAAGTGTTATTGCCTGTTTATTCTTGCTGTTGTGTGCACATGAATCTGAACTTTGAAGAGTTTGTAAGTAAACCATTTTTAACTTGTCAAACATGTGGTCTCTTTATATGCTGAAGGGGAAGTGGGAAGCTTTGGGAGAAACTTGGAAGACAAATTTTTAAAGACTAACAGCCTACATTTCCATGCTTTACTTTGCTGTATGTTTATATAAATTCAAATTTGATTTGATTTAATAATTCAGATGTTTCAGCTACAGTTTTAGGGTGGCAGCCTCCCAAAATTTCTCCATCCTGTTAGCAGATGTCAAAATAGGGACAGGGCAAAATAGGAACCCACCAACTATTGGGGAAGAATTCTCCAACCATTTTGGGATGGCTGAGAAAGAAAAGTCTGAGAAAATTTAGCTTTGTTAATACTGACTGAAGCTATAATTAGTATTCTCCAGACTGTGTGTGTGTGTGAAATTATTCAACAGTTTTGAGGGATCTCCCCAAATATTTTTTTATCCCCCCCCCCAAAAAAAATTCTTTCATTAAAAAATTCAATCCAGCCCCAAATTTTCAGCAAATTGTTTTGTGGCTTTGTTTGTTTTTTTAACTTACCTTAAGAAATGCCTTTAATCTTTCAGCAATAAAGAAGTGGTTCAGGTTTTTCCTATTGCTGATAGTGTTATTAAGGAGAATTCAGATAATGTGCATGCAATCTCATTTAACTACAGAGATTGTTCTAAAAATATGCCTCTTTGAATTAGTTGCTGTTACAGGTGCAATGTGATGCTAATTCTCTTCAACAAAACAGAACTGAGTAAGGGGTCTTTTAAAGCTGTGTCTCATTCAAAGTACTGGGGTAACATCCAAAGTGTACCAGTTACTGCTGGCCTCATCAAGTGCAGCTTATATAACCCATATCTTTGTGACAGGAAAGTTGTTGAGAGAGAAAGTGGAGTAGCCAGTAGGAGGAGAAAATACAGAACAAAGAAAGGAAAGAAATTATTGGATGCATTATCCTATGGATGTTTTAGATTTAGAGTTGCTCATGGCAATCTGTCCTGAATATTATTTGTCTATCTGAACATCACTGTCACCTTGCTTGGTTCATCTAGACCAGAAATTTCCAACTTCAGCAATTCAGATAAGAATATAAAGAGACCTTCTGACCAAAGGTTATTCTAGCCCAGCCTTCCTTAACCTGGTGCCCCCTCCACCCTGGTTTAGGATTACAGTTTACATCAGCCACAGGTAGCATGAACATTAGTCAGGGATGATAGGGGTTGTGATCCAACAAATTCTGGAAGACACTAGGATGATCTAGTCCAAAATTATTGGAAGGATGATCCAGTCTAAAATTATTTTTATTATTGCAATTCACTATCCATCATCTCCAAAGGCAGCGCCCCACATAGAGAGCATTTCAGGAATCCAATCTGCAAACTACCAGATTATGGAGTACAGTGACCAAATCAACTCTGTCCAACAGGGGCCATAGCTAGTGAACCAGTCAAAGATGATCAAAGGCACCCCTGGACACTAAGGCGACCAGAGCCTCCAGGAATAGTGTTGAATCTAGCACCCCAGACCTGCTCCTTCCAGGGGAGAGCAATTCCATCATCTCCCCACCTCCCAGACATGAGAACCTTGGACACATAACATCTCTGTCTTTTCAGGATTCAGCTTCAGTTTATTGGGCCTCATCCAACCCTACACCACCTCCAAGCACTCATCAAGCACCTCTCCTGATTCTGTTGGAACAGAGGCAGAGCTGGGTGTCATTTGCATATAGATGACACTTCACTTCAAATCTCCAAATGACAACTCACAGGGGCTTCATATAGATGTTATGAAGACTTAGGTTACATTCAGACAAGCATCATTTCATGCAATTGGCTATTCACAAACAAAGAAGTGGTGCACTCGAAACCGCATTCTGTGTTCTGACACCATAGCTCCTGCTTCAGACTCCAGTTCTCCATTCAAGAGGAGCAGCGTGGTTGATTTGAGCACCAATCTCACTCTGAATCCTGTTGCTTGTCACCGTCTCATCCCTTCTTCTTTCACTATTGGAACATTGGAGCATTTTCTTTTCTTTTGTTGTACAGTGGTACCTCGGGTTAAGTACTTAATTCGTTTCGGTGGTCCGTACTTAACCTGAAACTGTTCTTAACTTGAAGCACCACTTTAGCTAATGTGGCCTCCCGCTGCCGCCGCGCCACCAGAGCACGATTTCTGTTCTCATCCTGAAGCAAAGTTCTTAACCTGAAGCACTATTTCTGGGTTAGTGGAGTCTGTATCCTGAAGCGTATGTAACCTAAAGCATATGTAACCCGAGGTACCACTGTACTTACATTGATGCACCCAGGCACAAATTCATCACAGAATCTTGCTAAACTCTTCTGTTCAGGTAGAAGAGCACAGAATCGGAAACAGAACAGTTTGTCAGTAAAATCCAAGGACCACTAGAGGGAAATGGGATGATTAATCATTAGCATTTTTAATGATTGAACTTTCAGTAAAAAAGAGAGTAGGCAGAAGCAAATGGGCTGCACTGATTTTAACATCACGTTCCTTTCCAAAAGGAATGCCAAGCGACAGAAAACAATCACCTGAGTTGTTTCACTGGAACAATTCAGGTGATTTAAGTTCCAAATGTAGCTAAGTGCTTTGCGGGATTAATGTGTTAGTGAATGAAAGAGCTAACATCTGGTGTAGTGCCTCAGCAGTGTGCCATTGTATAGTCCTGGAGTAGGTTTGGGATCCCTCCAGATGTATGCAATCAGGGGAAGAAATCAAGGGACTTCAGTTTAGTCTGCGTAGAGAAAGATTTTGGGAAGTGCTTAATTTGTTTTCTCAATAACAGAGCTTGCTGACAACTCAGAGCAATTACAGAAGTGACCCAGAGGGTTCATATGCATAATCACTGATCATTAATGCAGGACAAGCATATCCTGGTGCAGAGAGCGGGTCCAACCTGGATGGTTTTCAGAAGGCATTAAGTATAACAATATGGCTTAGTCTGGTTAAAGGCCCAGGGCACTCCACTCTTGGGGCCAGATGGAAACTTTTAAGCAAAAATAGTCCCTGTGCAGACATCAAAGGCCTTGCCTTGAGAAATGAAAGTCAGATTGTGTAGGTGTAGCCAAAATGTTCTGGGGGACACATGGCCAGTAAGATGGAATGCATCTTATAAAGGGAGAAGCAGGCATAAAATGGCAATAAAATGAAGCCACATAATATCACCTTCAAGTGCTTCTTTGTCTTTAAGGAATACCACTAGGAAACCTTAGATCCAGATCCAAAGATGTAGATTTTAAATCCCCTACCTATGCACACACACACACACACAGCAAGAGAGGGGGGGGGGTGTTGAGTTGAATTAATATGCTGGATTGGACTGTGCAAACCCTGCCCCCACCTTATTGCATCCCTTTGGACAATAGAACTGGCGTCACTCTTTAGAGTTGTAAATAGTTAAGCCTTTAAACTCCCACCCCACCCCCACACTAATATTTCTAACAATTCCAGTGGTGGAGGACCATTTTAGGCTGTTACACTCTAAAGAAGTCTGAGGGGGTCACAGTTACTGGACTATAAGAGCAAATCTCATCCAAGGTAATTCAGCCAAATGTTGACTTTATTCCATACAAATGTGTCAAAGAAACAGCTCCTAACATTTGTGTCACTCATCACCATTCAGGTGGCCAATTCAAAATCAAACATGTCTGAATTTCAGTCGCATTGTGAGATAATGTTGTTGTTTTTCCAGGGGGAGAATTTGAGATCAAAACAATTTATTTTAAAAGTATCTCCACTTTCCTGGACAATGTGCAAAGATTTTTAAATGGCACAGCAGGCCTTGCCCTCAAGCTTACAATCTAAGAGAAATGGCACAAAAGGGAACAGCTATGGGGGAGAGAAGAGGAAAGACACAAATCCATATACTCAAACTTTCAAGTTTCATAGTAGCTCCCTTTGCTTGTTACTCACCCAACAAAGGCTGTGCTGGCCCTGCCCAGGTTCATGAAACTTCCCCCATGCCTGATATCCACACACTGAGCATGGATGTCTGCAAAGGGGAAGCCTGTGTACGTAGCTCTAGGCACATGCAGGCTTCCCCAGAACTGGGGACCATGCTTGCCAATAGAGTTCTCTGCACATGGCTTTCCCTTTTACAGTCCTCCATGCTCCACATGTGAGTAATGCATGGGCAGGCGCTAATGACATACTGGAAGTGCCACTCTGGCTGGGCTCTAGACACATCAAAAATGTGATTCCGTTAAACACATTGTAAACGTCATACTGGGAAATCCTGTTGGCAAAAGACGGGACTCCACAGCACCATCAGGTACCACAGTGTTATAAAGCATATAAAGCGCTTTATCTTCATGAATGTAGCTGAGTCCTCAGGATGACAGCTTGGAAAAGAAGGAGCCAAATGACCAACCATCACCTGGTTCAATCCCTGGCATCTCCAGGTAGAGCTGAGAGATGCCTGAACCCTTGGAGAGTTTTTGCCAGTAAGTGTGGATGGATCTGAGCTAAGTGGATGAATGGCCTGGCTCTGTGTAAGCAGCTTCCTCTGCTGGTATTTTTTGCAAATGCAATTGCTGCTCCCAGGGCATACTGCATGGAATACAGGACTGTTTCTTCCTTGTCTATACCATGATTTTCTGCCACATGCCATAAAAGGTAAAGGTAAAGGGACCCCTGACCATTAAGTCCAGTCGTGGCCGACTCTGGGGTTGCGGCGCTCATCTCGCTTTCTTGGCCGAGGGAGCTGGCGTACAGCTTCTGGGTCATGTGGCCAGCATGACTAAGCCGCTTCTGGTAAACCAGAGCAGCGCACGGAAACGCCATTTACCTTCCCGCCGGAGCGGTACCTATTTATCTACTTGCACTTTGACGTGCTTTCAAACTGCTAGGTTGGCAGGAGCAGGGACCAAGCAACGGGAGCTCACCCCGTTGCGGGGATTCAAACCGCCGACCTTCTGATCGGCAAGTCCAAGGCTCTGTGGTTTAACCCACAGCGCCACCCGCATCCCTAGGCCACGTGCCATAGGGAAGTACAATAATAAGTTGGGAGCACTTAAGTCACATGTTCTTTATTACACATATACTTCAGCGTGTTTCTTTATCACACAACTCTGTGCCAAATATCACTGTCGAAATTGTGTGGAATGTCACTTTTTGAAATCTTTGGCCATTACCTCTGACTCTGCATTAACACATGGGCATCACCACATGGCCTTCATATTCTGCTTATGGACTTCCTGCAGGCACCTGGCTACCCAACAGGTGAAGCAGGATGCTGAATGAACTAGATGGCCTTTGGTTGACCCAACAGGGTTCTGACATCTTTATTTGCTAATGAAATGTACTGTGCTAAATTTAAATTGCATCTTCCAGAATCGAATTTTAGTTCTACTACACTGTGTCATAAAGCAACCTGTTTATCACCACCATAGCCTCGTTTCTCCAAAAATAAGAAGGTCCACTGTGGTACATTTTACCATCCATGAGGTCTGTAATGGCTGACCTTTACTCATGATTCATTATTATTATTTTAATTGATGCATCTTTAGGTAGAGTTGTTCATCCAAAAGCATCATCTCAATTTGCATTGCTTAAAAGTGGAAGTAGCTAGTATATTGAGTAGCAAACCTCCCAAACATTCCCCTTGTTGGATTTTAGTAACACATAAGGTGGGAGGCATTTTAAACATGTTTTTAAAAATTCTATACCCCATCCCTTAATATTTAATTATTGATAGACTGTAAAACTTTAAGATTTTAGCCAATTTAAGCTTTTCCTTGTGTGGAAATGGGCTCAGATGAACAAAGGACTGTAATGACCTTCTACAAAATGTCTATACTTTATTGGAATCAAATTCAGAGAAGACAGCACAGCACAATAAATCATCCCCATGTATTTTATTGGTTGGGGGTGGGGGTGGGGGGTAGAGAGAAAGGCAAGATTTGCCTGGAATCAAGTAAATAGGTTTTAGCCAGTAAAAATTCACCTTGCCTGTATATTGTCCTAGGAGAGACAATCTCATTTACATTTATTAGAAGTAATGATGTAGTGTCCTGCAGATAATTAACACAATAAAATGCTGCTAATTTCACAGTGTCATTATAAAATTTGCCAGTTTAAATTAGAAAGTGATTAACCCTCTGAGTGAGGCAGTGACATTTCCATTCCCAGTCTGTGAATTAAATTCCCCCCTCAACCACCACTCTATAAGTTCGCCTAGTTTATAGCCATTTCCAATGTCCTTTCATTTTACATGCTCTCTCTGACCGGTAAGATGGGGGGGGGGAGTCTTAGCTGCAATAACAAAATCCGTGACTATTTCAGATATTAAGCCAGGTTCATACCCTGAAGCATGCACGACTCAGTTATCAGAGGATAAAGACATCTTTTTAGAAAGGAGAAATGGTAATCCCAGATAAGCAAAAGTTCACTAGGTAATGAACTTCTTGTTGGTGCATGTAAAACGAGAAGTTTTTCCTGTTAATGAGGTGGTTCCAAGGTGAGTTTCCATAAGGACAGCAAATCCTTAACCTTTTTGCCTGGCCACTACTTTATCCATTTATTGTCCCTATCTCTTCCCCAGCCAAGCTTAATTAATATCTTTTTAAAAAGGAATAAACTCATTAAAAGAATAGATTTATAGCATAGTAATTTAAAGAATCTAACTCAAGTGAAATCCTCTTCAAGAATGTTTAATGAGGGAATGATACTACAAAAGCCTGAGATAATGATAGAATAGTCCAACCTGTTAAAACAGCTATTAATTTAATGTCGCTAATGCACAGATTTACAATGCTGGCAAAAAACTATTCTTAACTACTCTTCTCCCTTCCCCTACCTCACAATTACAAAGCAGGGAAGCCATTCCCAGCTAATTATGCTGCCCAGTGAGGACACAGCTTATCTATCATAATGCTTAATTCAGCCCTGATTCTCAACACGCAGGAAAGAAATGGTTACATTTAAAAGAAATGTAGGAAAAACAAATTATATTTTTAAAAGTGACATCAAATGCGGCTGCTCTTTGGAGGTACATCAGTTAAATGCCTCCTACCAATAGACCCTCTAACAACAGCTGTAGCACTGATTCAGTTCACATGTAACACGTGGCAAACCACGGTTTGGTGTGACTGTGCAAGGGCACAAGCTCCCAAGGAGGAGATTGGTCCTCCTCACACCCAGCAATAAAAGACAATGGGAGGGGGTTCACCACAGCAATATATCTGTCCAAATTACAAATACCTAAATACAGATGGTCGTTTACCCTCGCCAGGTTCAACGTGCTGCCATCTGCCTTATTGCAGGGCAGATTTGAGGGTAAACCATACACGGAAGAAGTCTGCTCCTACGACTTGACGGAGATAGAAACTGTGTCTCATGTCTTGTTACGCTGCTTTTTCTACGGGGATATATGCTTGGTATTTATTACCCCTGTTATACAAAAATCTCCAAACGGGTCCGAACTTCAACGTCTAAAACTCCTGGTAGATGACAAGGATCCAGAGATCACGCTAAGGGTGGCCAAATTCTGTGCGACTGCCATAAAACTTAGGGAACAAGCTGTACTACCAAAATGATTAAGGTTTTAAATGGCAATTTTAGGTTATATTTTAGTGATTGAGATTTAACTTATATATTTTTAACTGCTGCTATATCTGTATTGTGCCTGTTATACCCAATTGCAATTCAATGTATCCCTGTTGTGTTTTATGATTTTCCTGATATTGGAAGTGAGCCGGAACTTGTCTGTGACCGTACAGTTATAATAACTTCATTCATTCATTCGTCCTCCTCTGGTCCTCCTGCTGCTGTGCTATAGTGAATTGAGCCATTGTATGGCTTAGCACAGCATCTGAATCTAAGACCATAGTTCACTTCTTAGAGACAAACCAGGTGCTGTAAACCAGTAACAAATCTTGGTTACAGCTCATAGTTTGTCTGGCACAGGACAAACAATGAGTTTGGACAACATCCCGAAAGAAATCATGGCTTGCCCCACGGCAACATAGAAGCAGCAGGACCAGAAGAGGGAGCAAGCGGCCATGATCTCCTCTCTGGATATTTATATTAAACCATGGTTCACCTAGTATTATGTATAAACCATGTAACCATTAACACTGTATCCCATTTTTTAGTTAATTAAGGCAGAAAGCTACCTGTCTGTAACAATAAGATGGCAAGGGGGGAAATTCACATATGAGTGATTCAGCAGCTCAATGCCTAATGATTTGTAGACTTGATATTAAGCAATAAAGGCCGGGAGGGGGGTTGTTTGATCATGCAGATAAGTGCTGGACCTTTTATCAATACAATCTATGGGACAAAGTAAAGGAATTGTGGTTTGTATGACAGGTGAGAGGGATCAACCTCTCATCAGTGGGTGGCGCTGTGGTCTAAACCACAGAGCCTAGGGCTTGCCGATCAGAAGGTCGGCGGTTCGAATCCCCACAATGGAGTGACCTCCTGTTTCTCGGTCCCTGCTCCTGCCAACCTAGCAGTTCAAAAGCACGTCAAAGTACAAGTAGATAAATAGGTACAGCTCCAGCGGGAAGGTAAACAGCATTTCCATGTGTTGCTCTGGTTCGCCAGAAGCAGCTTAGTAATGCTGGCCACATGACCCGGAAAAACTGTCTGCGGACAAACGTTGGCTCCCTCAGCCAGTAAAGTGAGATGAGCGCCGCAACCCCAGAGTCGTTCACGACTGGACGTAACTGTCAGGGGTCCTTTACCTTTACCTTTAGTGCCAAGAAATGACCCTTCTGTCCTGACAGGGATTTTGTAGGGGTACATTGTGTGCTGAGTGCATTGTGTACCACCCTAGGGTTGCATACAACATGCAGCTGTCACACACTCACACACCACCACCATCGTGAAAATGATATTGCTGCTTTCTAAAGTCATCCCCAAAATGCTTATGATAGTTTACTCTACCCTTTGCCAGTTTATGAGGTTTTCAAATTTAGTGTTCATTCTGCAAATGAGCTAGTTCAAAATACTCAGATTTATACCAATCTAATCAAAATGAAAACAGTCATCAAGTAACAGAGTGTGTTGGAAGAAGACCCCTGCCTCTTTCTCCCAGTTTCCATCATGATGGCGTGGTGGAGTACCACAGTTTTGCAGTAGGCACAGTAAAGGCTCCTGCTGCACTGCCAGTGGGTCTGGCTGCCTGGGAGAGCATCTCTTGTGCCCTTGTCCCAATGATGGGGTCCTGTTGCTCAATTAAAAAAGGCACTATCTTGGTGGTGATTTGCTAGTAACTGTAAATTGATGGAATATAGATCTAAATTAGTGTTTGTAAGGTGGGGAATCACAGAGGTTGTCCAGGCCTCTATGGATGTCACTATAATTTGCATTTAGGATAACGTAACCGGCAAGAAGGAGTACCTATGAATTATCTGTGGAATCTGAGAGCTGCCTCAGAGGGGTAGGTACCTGCTTTTCTTTTAATATGTGCCAGTGTCAAATCTTTATTACGGTCATAGGCCAGCATAAGGTAAAATCACCTACATACATAATATGTGGCACAAGGAGGTACGCATTTTATATTTGAAAACCCCCTTTCTTGTGCTTTTATCTGATTTTTAAAAAGGACAGATTGTTATTTCTCTCTTGGAGCATGTTAATGTGAATCTGCAGCCGTTTTCTATATTGCCAGTATTTCGTCTTGCATCTCATTTATTCAGCCTGTCATTCAGGATCCCCCCCCTTTCCAACTCTGAGTTATTTCTGTTAATACAAAGAAATATGTGATAGCTAAATTTTCCCATTACTTGTGCTGCAATTTTCTTCTGCATAACACCTCTGGTACCTGTGGGGATTTTCTTTTTTCTTTTTAAAGAAAAAAATCTAGTATAACATTTTAGCTGTTTACAAAGTGCCTTTCCAAATAGATCCCAACAATGTATTCTTCCTTAGAGAAGCAAGTCCCTTGAGAATAGTGTTAAGTGTTCTGCCTTGAAATTTTGAAAGTAATATGATTACGGAGTACCATGTTCCCAAAGTTAACTCTATTTTAATACCAAAAGAGAATAAAGCTGTCAGTATATGATCTTCTCAGTAAGTTTCCCTGAGAATGGAGAGACACCTTGAACATTATTAAAACCTAGCAGTTTATCATCTTCTTAAGAATTACCCGATTCAACAGTAAGCCCTGCCCCTGGTAGGACTGATTGGTGGTAGGTGGCTAAGGTCATTTGCTGATTGGGAGGAAGAGAGGAACCAGGAAAGACAGTTAGATCTGCAACAAAATGTTATAGTGCGAGTTGCTCCTGTTCAGGGATTTAGCACCCTGTCCATGGAATACTGTTTCCAGTTTCCATTTGGTCTGTCAGAATTATGTGTCCATTGAGCATTCTCTGTCTTCATTGGATTGATTTGGGGAGTGGGGTGGGAGGTCGTGTGTGTGTGTTGTCTGTCTGTCTATCATCTATCTATCTATCTATCTATCATCTCTATCTATCATCTATCTATCTATCTATCATCTATCATCATCTATCTATCTATCTATCTATCTATCTATCTATCTATCTATCTATCACCTATCTATCTATCTATCTATCTATCTATATCTATCTATCTCTATCTATCTATCTATCTATCTATCTATCATCTATCTATCTATATCTATCATCTATCTATCATCTAATCTATCTCTCTATCTGCAACTTTGAGGTTCCCCTAAGTCTACTGATGTCTCCTCCTTGTGTGTGTGTGTGTGTGTGTGTGTGTATGGGTCAGTATTTGGCTACAGAAGAATCCACACAGAGTGTACTATTAGGATATAGGCTCCAATCACAATATCTTTTTAATTTGTTGGCTGCTTTAAAAAAAAAAACAAGAAGAGCAAATGTCACATCAAAAGAGCACCATTTTCAGATTTCTTTCTAAAGTCAACAGGGGTGGAGACTGGGATATGAATTCAAAGTAGTGCTAAGGAGATCACTTCATAAACACAAGCATTTCTGCTTGCCTGGTGGAATAATCTCCCCTGTGCACTGTTCTGTGGGTTCTCTGCAAGCTTTTCCTGATTCGGGTGCCACCCATTGTTGATTAAAGTGGGGTTCGCTCAGGAGTTTGTTTCCTTTGGGTGGGTTGTGTATTTCCCGTAGGAAGGCTATGTGGGGTTTCATGGCATTTACATATGAGGTGATTGTTAGAATTCCTGCTCCATGATTGCAGTCATGGGATTGTTATCTATCACATGACGGCATGTGTTTTGACTCCACAAAGTGGGAAGTGATGAAGACAGGATGTTTGTGTTACTGTGTTCAGTGAAGTGGGACTATTGTCCTTTGTTCTTTTTCTCTCTGATGTCTGATGCTAGAGAGAGAGGGAGCCATGTTGCAGTGCTCCATGTATGTTTATATGTAAATAAATTACATATATGCTGAGTTGCTGAGGTCTGTCACGCATGATGCACAAACTCTGTGGATCCCTAAGTGTGCCAGTGTCAGTTGGCATCAGTCCCTGTGATGTTTGGGATGAAGAAAGCTTTTGAAGCTCCCAAACGATCGACCAGGAGGGAGGGAACATGCCAGTCGGGCATGTGTCTTTGCCAGGGTACTACTCGAGTGTAGGCTGAACTCCTGACAACGAAGTGTTTTCTCTTGATAGGGCTTCCCAGCCCCCTCACATTTAGTGTGATTGCTATTAAGCTAGCCATTTTGCATGTCTATTCTGTAGGGTGATTCTCTGCCAACCTCTCTGGGCTGCCCTATGTCTTTCTGTGTGTAATGTCTTTCGGACCTAACGTGTTTGCTGACATAAAGTGTGGTGGGTGGGAGAAGAAGAGGGCTGGGGTTTGAGTTGGGTTGAGAGGTGGGGGATAGATTGCAGAAAGTAGCATATATTTGGTTAAAAATGTGTTTGTTTAGGGTAACTTGGACCACTTGGCTTCTAACTAGTTGGTCCTGAGTGTTGACTGGCATGGGGGGCCTTGTTTAAGAATAGGCTGCCCCCGCCCCCATTGCTTGTGATAGGGAAGGGTCAGTGAGACAATGCTGAGTGTTTTTGTGGCACTCGGGTTCTGGTCTGAATTTGGCAACCATTGAGAAACCACAGCAAAGCCCACAAATCTGAAAAGGAAAAGGTTAAAAAGAAAAACACAAGAGTGACAGAAATACCTAAAGGGAGGGCTGGGTGGGGGACGCTCCCAGCCGACTGGGCTGCTAACATGGGCTCATGATTGTGGATGAGTATGCAGATAACCCACATGCTACCTTCCATGCAGATGATATTGGAGAAAGGGAATTGTAGTCTTGAGATGTCAATGCGAGAGGAAGGAGTAGGAAGTATTCAAACCATAAGGTTCCTGGCTTTGAAACTTATCCCAACAATATCCAGCTAAGCTCCAATAGACAAGAGGGGAAGACTCAAGAACAGCAGGCGGGTCCCTCACTGCAATAAGTGACATTACAGGGAACTAAGCAGGGGGCCTTCTCGGCAGTGGCACCTGCCCTGTGGAATGCCCTCCCATCAGATGTCAAGGAGATAAAGAGCTACACAAATTTTAGAAGGCATCTGAAGGCAGCTCTTTTATTGGGAAGATTTTAATTTTTGACATTATATTACCTTTTTATATATGCTGGAAGCTAGGGAAACCTAGCCAGATGGGTGGGGTATAAATAATAAAATTATTGTTGTTATTGCTATTGCTATTGCTATTATAGCCACCCCTTGTCATGTTTGCTGGTATGCAACATATATTTTTGCCTCCTCACTTGCTAGTCAAATTCCAAACTATAATTTAGGTTTGTGTTTCAAGCCGAGCAGAAAAAATACATATTGAGGCATCATAGTTAGCGTGAG
Organism: Podarcis tiliguerta; assembly: GCF_965153285.1. Classification (NCBI taxonomy): domain Eukaryota; kingdom Metazoa; phylum Chordata; class Lepidosauria; order Squamata; family Lacertidae; genus Podarcis; species Podarcis tiliguerta. The sequence continues at coordinate 4,484,194 of NC_139544.1, read as the reverse complement.
ATAACAGAGAGCTGGGAAATTCCTCAGACTGTTACTTTTGCTGCTGTTCCCAGTAGTAATTGCAATAGAAAACATTGTATTTAAATCCGGCAACCTTGAAATGAATGTAAAGTTTTTTCCCCCTCCTCCATAAAATTTTATAACACTTGTCCAATTTTTTTCATGTCATGAAGGGAAAGGAAGTTTATAAATTTAGCTTGTGAGCTTGCAAATCAGAAATTAGGGCTCAGTGTGGCATGTGCAGATGGTGCCATGGCTGTGTGGAAATAGAGCACAAGCTCTATGCAAGATGGTTTCTTTGTCCTCTAGCCCCATTCCCAATTCAAAATACCGGTATTTATTATTGGGTAAGGAATTAGGGGCTGGCCAAAGAGCAGATGAGAAGGAAAGACTAGGGAGGATGAAACAGGTAACTTGATTGTTCGCACAGAAAATGTGAGGTTATTCAACACTGCTCATGAGGCTGAAGGCCCACCTGGTCCAACATCCTCTTCTCACAGTGGCCAGCAAGATGTCCATAGGAGGCCCGCAAACAGGAGATGAGCACAGCAGCTCCCTTCCCTTCTCTTCTTGTGACTTTCAGCACCTGATACTCAGATGGATTCTGCGTCCAACAGTCACTTAAAGAAAGACATCATGGCTACTAGTCATTTATAGCCTAATCCTCTAAGAATTTATCTAATCCTCTTGTAAAGTTATCCAAGTTAGTGGCCGTTACTTCATCTTTGCATTTTTACTTCATGTTTTTAATTGTCTGCATGTTCTTTCTTTATTTTTTCAGCTCCTCTCATCTCATTTTTATGTGGTTTATTGTGATATTAATGTGATACTGCTTATTTATTATGTATTAAGCAGAATATAAAGGATATCTTCTATTCCTTGCCTTGTAGAATGACCCTGCCCTGGCTTCAAACATTGGATGTAACTGGACTTTGTTCTTCACTGCCTCCATATCTTGAATTGAGCCAAGAAAGCCCTGGTCAACATCATTGGGTCCTGAGCTGGTGGTTTCAATGAGGACATCAGGACCTGAGAAGAGATGTCCTACTCCAGGTTTCCCTCAAGTCAGTAAGCCAAAAGGGAAGGGCACAAGCCACATGGGAGGGGTGTGACCTGGGGAGAGGCATGAGGACCAGATAGAGAGGATTTGAGGGCTACATTTGGTCTCCAGGCCTGAGGTACTCTACTCCTGCCCTAAGTAGTATGAAGTCAATGCTTGCTCTACTGGGTAGGCCCATTGAAGTTAATGAAGTACTCAGAACCATTAACTTCAAAGAATCTACTGGATGTGGATACATCTCTATCTGTCTCATGAGGGCTTCTGGATACCAGCAATTTTTCTCTTGTAGGACAACGTTGTGACAAGTCTACCGTTTCATGACACCCAGGGGCAAAACTAGGCTTTCTTTCACTCTGGTCCAAGACTCAGTTTGGCACCCCCATTCGTGTTTGTGTACATATCTGAGGAATGTTGGAGGGTTTGGACGCTGCTTGAGGGGGAAATTGTGTGGCAGGTGCTGCCCTGGATGTTTCCACCTGCTCCTGGATCTGATGGGGTGCTTCAGAAGGGGGCAGCTCTTTACTGAAAGCAAGACAACCTGAGACACCACTGGCAGTGGCTGTAGTTTGAGCTTGCTTTCCCCCTTTGCCCTCCCAATCCTTTTTCCTTGTATGTTATGTCTTTTTTAAAAAGACCATATTGGCAAAGATGCCAAAATGGATGCAGGGCAGTTGAGCATCTCTTGGCCCTCAAGGAACAACCATTTGTTGGCGGGAAGGCTTCAGGGGAGATTGCGCAATGGCAATCATGCAGGTGTTGGGTCCCCACTTTGCAGCTGGACTGCCTGGATCCAGGCCCCTGATGAAGGGTCATAGGAAAGGAGCTTGGGGTGTGTGTGGTTTCTTTGGCCCTCCCCCCTTCCCCAATTTGTCCTCTTTGGCCACCTGCCCCCCCCCCCGCTTGCTATTCCGATTTTCCTTCCTTCAATATGAAGCAGTGGAAGGGGGGTTGTCCACTGTCACCCCTCCTTTGCTTTCTAAAACCTCCCATTTCCCGAGGGGCTTATTTAGCCTGCTTTGACCCATAGAGCTAGGGTTGCGTCCTTGCATCCTGCCCTTAGGACTCAGTTAAGAAATTGCCCCCCTCCCCATTTATTGGGGGAGTTGTTGAAGGAGGATCAGAATTAAAAGTTGGGGTGAGTGGGGAGAAAGTATCCCCCTCCCTGCTCCGCTGTAGAGCAGCTCCCCCTCCTGCTGCCTTTGTGTTGCAGGATCCCAGTGCGGACGTCTCCTTCCCAATTTAGGTCCTCACCTAAAGCCCACAGCAAAATGGCTGGCAGGCTAGGAGCGTCAATGGGATAAGTGATGGTCAAATAACGCTAGAAGGTTTTAAAAGAGCACTGTGAAAATGTGAGAGGTATTGTTAAAAGGAAATAGAGGAAAAAAGATTTAAACAATGACAATATTAAGAAAAGGAAATGCGTAAATTAATAATGACTACGAAAGATTTACGGAAAAGCTGAAGGAAGTCCAAAAAGAAAGATTTGGGAAAAATTTGAATGTGAAAACAATGTATGTTTTGTTTTGTTTTGTTGTAAATTAATATTTTAAAAAAGGAGCATCAATGGCACCCCCTGGAGGCTTCACCCAGGGCAAAAATACTGGCTAGCTCCCCCCTAGCTCCAGCTCTGTGACACCTTCACCTTAAAGATAATGAAATCCTTTCAAAAATTACATGAGAAGCACGTGTATTTTATGGTGGTGGCTGTTTTTGCTAACCCCCTCCCTGCTGCTTTCAACAATGCTAACTTTCTCCAGCTGTTGGTGAGGTTTTCTCATGTTGTTGGCTTTCTTCATTTAAGCTGTTCTTTTGTATCCTTGCATTGCAAGAAGCTTAATGATACTTGGAAAGCTTCCATGCAGGGTGTCAGAGATAGACGTTTTACATCCTGTGTCTCAACACACTAATGAAAATATCATTCAGATTCTTTGTGAACAGTATTTTAAATTAGTCATAAAGAACATGGCAGTGAGTGTTGAAAAGCGAGAACCCTTTGCAAAAAACCACAGATCGCTAATTGCTTTGCCTTCTCCATTATAGGTGAGAACTTCAGTGCTTGCATATATTTTACTAAATACTTCATCTCAATCCCTTCATTAGTATCTTGTGAAGATTTTGTTCATTCTTTTATTCCTCTCTTCATAAATTTACCAACAAAGGATGCTAACTAATACTTTGAAATATTATAGCTATTATTTCTCTCCCTCTGGTGAGGAGCTTTGCCTTTTCATTTTAGGATGGTGGAAATTAATACCTAGGGGTTTATTATAAGTTATCATGAGTCTCCCCTTAAAATAGGAAACATTTGAACGGCTTTATCTTCAGTCCTGATGAGGACAGGAAGAGAGTTGCAGGCTTGCATGATTTGCCTCAAATGCAGAAAATGACAGCACAGGTGCAGATCTTTACAGTAGTGGTTTAAGCTTCACAAGTACAGTGGTACCTCTGGTTACATACGCTTCAGGTTACAGACTCCACTAACCCAGAAATAGTGCTTCAGGTTAAGAACTTTGCTTCAGGATGAGAACAGAAATCGTGCTCCGGCGGCACGGTAGCAGCGGGAGGCCCCATTAGCTAAAGTGGTGCTTCAGGTTAAAAACAGTTTCAGGTTAAGAATGGGCCTCCAGAACGAATTAAGTACTTAACCTGAGGTACCACTGTACTTGTTTTAAGTCTACGTACTTTGGAGAGGATGGTATACATCATCAAACTGGAAGTATCTAACAAGGTTGAAAATGTAGATGTAATGAAAGGAAAGAAACAAGCAGAGATATTAGAAAGCAACTAGTATAAGCTATGAGACAGTAACAGGGAGAATAAACACATTATAAAATATAACAATTGCGTTCTTTCAATAACCAGAGCAACTGGAATACTCTGAACATTTTGATGTAGTTGGAGGAAGAATAGTGAGGGTGGGAATATGGGAATATGGCCCTTTAGTTCAGTATCACCAACACTGGCTGGCAGAAGCTCTCCAAGCTTTCAGTCTTTCCTAGTCCTACCCGGAGGCCCCAGGGGTTGTGTCTGGGAACCTTTGCATGCAAAAGTTTTGTTCTACAACTGGTCCTTTCTCAAATGGGAGTGGCAGCGGAAACAGCAGAAGCAGCAGCAATAGCATCAACATTTCTTTTCTTTATCAAATTACAGCAAAATCACAACCACATTCCAAATCGAAGGAAGGCCTTTATTGCTTTGGGCAATATTTAGGGCTGGTGTCTCATCATACTGCTTGCATAGGTGCTTGTGGCGCTCTATTTGTTGCACAGGAGCAGCTCAAAGATAAGAATTCACCTATTGTGCCTTTCTTCTATATGGCATCAACACACAGCCAAATTGGCAATGTTTCTGATGAAGTCCTTAAATGCTCTTCATATGATATGAGATTGGCTGTGATCTTGCCCAGTGGAGAAAGCAGATGCTAAAAAAAAGTGGTGGTTTTCTCATGCTTTTAATAAACCTTCAATTGCTTTTCTTTTGCTCAGGCAGTTTGAAAAAGTTTGATTTTGTTGATGACCTTACCTCTTTCAGTGACTGAGATGGCAAAAATATTTCGCCCACAATGGGTTTGATAAGAGACACTATCAGCTTTTTCAAATATTTACAAATAGAAGAAGTGCCATTGTTAGTGAAAGGGAAAAGAGGATGAAATAAAAAAATGAAGCTTTGCAAGATTAAGGGGCATTAAAAAAACCCTCAGACTGCTAACTAATCATTTATTCAGAAATTCAGTGGACATATATTGATAGTTAATTAGAACCAACATATCTAAGGGGAGATGAAAATCCATCTGAAATACAACATGCACAAAATACAAAACGTCTTGACCTCTGCTGCCACTGAATCAAATAACATGTTAATTACAAAAGGATGAACACCCCCTAGAGATAGCGGCAAACATAGACTGCCAATAGGATGTGATAACATCCAATACAATCAAGTAGCATTTTGGATGAGCACAGAATTATACATAAGGATAGGAGGATTATAGGGCAAGACATTTCTGAATGAAGTAAACAGAAAATCCCAGAATGCTGTTTGAGTTAAATTTGAGGCTATGAAAGATTCAGTTGTGGTGAATAAACGCACTAATAATAGAATAAATGCACTAATATAATGACATCACTTTTAGTTCTAGGGCAGTGGCAGAGGGTATACCTGAAGGAGAATCTCCAAGCCCATCGTTCTGCCTGGACACTGAGGTCCAGCTCCGAGGGCCTTCTGGCAGTTCCCTCACTGCGAGAAGCAAAGTTACAGGAAGTTTCACCTGCCATCTTCATTATACACCTTTAAAGGTAAAGGGACCCTTGATCATTAGGTCCAGTCATGGCCGACTCTGGGGTTGCGGCGCTCATCTCGCTTTATTGGCCGAGGAAGCCGGCGTACAGCTTCCGCGTCAAATGGCCAGCATGACTAAGCCGCTTCTGGCGAACCAGAGCAATGCACGGAAAAGCCATTTATCTTCCTGCCAGAGAAGCAGTCCTATTTATCTGCTTGCACTTTGACGTGCTTTCGAACTGCTAGGTGCATAGGAACTGGGACCGAGCAACGGGAGCTCAGCCCGTCGCGGGGTTTTGAACTGCCAACCTTCTGATCGGCAAGTCCTAGGCTCTGTGGTTTAAACCACAGCGCCACCCGCGTCCCTCTTAGGGACCGACAAAAACATTCCTCTTTAACCTAGCCTTTGGCTGCTTAACATCCAATGTCCTTTTAAAATGTGTTGGGGGGGGGCGTTGTTGTTTTTGTTTTGATTATGTATTTTGTGGTTTTATATTGTGATTTTATCTTGCGAACTGCCCTGAGACCTGTGGGTATAGGGTGGTATACAAATAACAACAACAACAACAACCAAATCCAAATGTTTCAAAAACGAAACACCATTGAACAATGGCAAGCCATGACACTGAAGTTGTATGGTTTTGCGGGTAGAGGAGAGGGGCCATCATTCAGTGGTGGAGCATGCTCCACGTGTACAAATCACACATTCAATCCTAACATCTCCAGTATTTGTGTTGGGAAAGAGCTCTGCATAAGCAGATAGCCTCTCTGCCCGCTGAAGCAGACCAGGGGTAGCCAACTGCTGCATTAAAACTCCCATCCTCCCAATGCTGCTAAATGGCAATTTGTATCATCCCTCACTATTCACCATGCTAGCTGGAGCTTATAGACATGCAACAACATCTGGAGGACAACGCATTGGCTACACCCAGAGTAAGCAATACCACTGAGTAGTACTCTTCAGACCTTCCCTCTGAATATATGTAGGAGAGGTAGGGTCACTGGCCCCAGCCACACCCTCCATCCATCTGCTGTCCCTGCTGCCTGATTGCTGCAAGTTCTGTGCTATATTATGGATGCCAGGCTATGTGGAGACACACTTTAGTATGCTCAGGAATATACATAGAAGCCCACTTCAGAGCTTCTGCTCTGGGTACATCTGTTGGGCGTGGCCAGATTGCATGTTCCGGCAGCAGCAGCACCTGGAGAGAAGGTTGAACGGAGCTTGTTTGAGGCTAGTTCACATGCTCACACTTCACATGCTGCTTACTGAGGTCTGACTCTTGCATTCCAAAATAGTATACTATTTTAAAAACAGAAACAAGGCAACTCATTTCAGAAATCAATAAAATTGTGTTTTATTACTTTTAAGTTGTTGTTATTATTATGGTGCCTATTGATTCCTGAACTTCAACATTCAACTTGGTGATAAAAAACAATTTGCTCTTTAGTTCAAAAACTAGAAATGGGCGGGAGATTGTATTGGTTTCACTTAAAGGTAACGGTAAAGAAAATATTTAATGATTGTAGGGTTGCCATATTTCAAACAGTGAAAATCTGGCCAGAAAAGTTGTTGAGCTTTTTTGACACTTCCAACATGGGTTGCCATACGTCCAGATTTTCATGAACATTCAAGCAGTTTTTCCCCTAGACACTGCTTCCGACTGCAGTATTTTGGGTATGTCCAGGAAATGCCAGACGTATGGCAACCCTAATCTTGGTGACACCTGTTTCGCAGTGATAGGTTGCTTGCAATTGACAGTACTCATGCTGGTGAGGTCACTACAATGATTAAGGCAAAAACAAGTCATTTCCGTTCAATGACTGCATCAATGAATCAACTGCATTAATTGTCGTTTCTCACCATATGGAAAAGACCTCCTTTGCTATGCTGTCAGTCAACTGAGCTAACAAAATTGTTTGATCCTTGAATTCCCTCCCCCTCCTCAGGACCGCCCTAATACTTTCCAGAAGTCCTTATAACTCGTTGGCTAAAGAGATGTGTCAAGCTTTTATCGAACTGCATCACTGCAATTTACTCTTATTGGGGTCTTAAAATCTGGAATGAAACTCTTTTGCCTTGAGATAATAGTGGAGTGAATTATATTTGTCTTTTATCATTTACCATACCTTTTAGCTGTGTGCTATTTTTGAGACACCGTGCTTTTCTCTTTTTTTGCATGATGCAGTATGATATCACGTAAATAAACTGCTCAATTAATTCTTTTCTTTACTCCCCCGTTCTTTTTTTCGATAGCTCAGAATAGTAAAGCACAGCACAAAATCTGAGGGAACAGTCATCTAGTCTCTTCTGTTAAAAGAACTCAGTTCCCAGTTCAAAATTTCAACATCATTTCCTGTGAAAGGAGTCAATATATCTTTCTCTTCATGGAGTCCATAAAACCTCCTCCTTCTTTGGCTCAACTGCTGGCAAACACTACATCCTAGGAATCCATGCAGGTTGTTAAATTCTTGCTTTTGTTGATTGAGAAGGCTTGGAAGAAAATGTGCTCACACACTAGCTCTATCCAGCTGTTATCCTTCATGTGATATTAATTGTGATATTAAAGGTGTGAAGAAGAGAGCATGTTCTACGTGCATATAAATGTCTTGTGATTTATATTCTATACTCTACTGGGGAAAATGGGGCAGTGCCCCATTAACTGCAGTCTGCCCACAGTCAGACCCCACCTGCCTCCCTTCTTTCTCACATCTAGCCCAGGGTGTGGCGCTGTCTCTCTGCTTCTGCCTCCTAAATCTCAGTTTTGCCTTTGTAGAATTCAGCAGGGAGGAGGATGGGAACAAAACTAGAAATAACTGGCTCTACCTGTCACCTTCTGTTTGGGCTCCCTCACTGGCGTAGCAAACCCTGCTGGTGCCTTGGGCAGAGTATACCCCACCAACACCCGATATCGCCCAAGGTTGAGCTTTTTTCGGGTGCCCAAGCCAAGTAGCCAGGAGGGACAGTGGCTCCAGTGCCCTGCAGCCCTCGTGGCGCCTGGTGCGCTTCCCTCCCGCTCCTACCTTCCTACACTACTGGGCTCCCTGCCTCCCAACCTAACCGTCCCAGTTGGCACCAGCCAGCAGAACCATGAACAATCTGGCGTGGAAATCTTGGGGGCAAGCCTATGCATTTAAGCAGGTTCCCCATTGCAAGACCTTCCTTTGTACTACCATTGTGCTACCTTCCTTTTACATTGGACAGTGATGTGGGGTGGGGAGCTGGCTGGGGACACAACATCTGAGGCAAGCTCAGTCCACTTGGCCTCACTCTCTGTTCCTCTCATATGGAGAGTACTACCCGAATAAGGGCTTTTCTTTTGTTCTGTCTCAAATGAACCCATAGACCAAATAAGTACATAATGAGAAGTAATAAATAAAATTGAGAATGCACTGTTGCACAACAGAAAAGTCCACAATTTGTTTCTCAAATTGCGTAGAGGGAAAAGATTCTGAACATTGTTCAGAATCCGCCTACAACATTCTTAAATTGGGATGATGAAGATTCCTTAAATTTGCTGTCATTGAATAATAGTTTTAACAGGGTCTCTCTTCAACTGGAAGGGCAAGCCCATGAATACCTTAATGCTACTAAAATACATTATGACCAATTTGTCTGCTTAAAGTTGTGTAAAAATTTCATCACCAGAGGAAGGATTATTGATTTCAAGCCATCTTCATTAGGTATAAGAAATACTGTACTATACTGTTCAAAAGAAAACCCGCAATTATGTCACTGGTTGTGTTTATTCATAGAGGAAGGTGGCGTGCCTGTTTCTTCAGCCAGACAACAAAGCACAGCTGCTATTATCCCACACCAATATTAGCATGCTTGATTTTTATTTTCTTGAATTAGCTGAAGGAATGTGTCAATTTAATAGCTGCCTTTTAAAAAAGGGTGATGGAAGAGGCAGAAACAAATTAGTTTAAAGGCTATACAAATCTATTCCTTTGAACCTCAGAAAAATCTAGAATTGAAATTTTCTGAGTTCTCTTCAGGACAAAGCTAACCTTACTAAATGAATGATGAACCTGCTTGAAATAATTCCTTCAGGCAGCAGATGCCATAAGGTGTTCCGTTTTCCGGTCTGCAACTGCCATCTCTGTGTTGTCTTCTTATTTAAGGAAAGAGGATTAGAAATAAACTATTTGAATTGATTCCAACATAATGCCCCAGTCCTTCAAACTAGGTTACAGAATATTGGTGAAGTGCTGTTGACTCACACACAATGCATGTTGACCTAGGCAAATTAAGGTTTATGCAAACCACAATTTGCTTGGCTTGGAAGACAGAAGGAAGGAAGAAGGAAGGAAGGAAGGAAGGAGGGAGGGAGAGAGGGAGCTCATGACCAGAGGAGGAAGGGGGAGAACTCACAGCATATTTCTGGCCCTCCAAATTATGGTTTGGAATTACCTGTGAACCAAACCATGGTACTTCGCAAACATTTTGAAAAGTTTGAGAAGGAAGACCAGCACACAAGACTGCAATGCCATTGTAAGCAAGAAGAATTTTGCGTGTGACAGGCCTGTATCCTTCTTTCCTTAGCAACTTTGACCATTTAGAACATGGGAACAGAGACAGGGTGATATGTTTGTTAGAAGTAGGTGAACTATATGCACAGAAAATATCTCACACCTTTACCTGTGAAGTGGAAATTGTCTTAACCACATGTAACTTAGAGTAAGCCCTATTGATTTCAAATTGATGTACTTCCAAGGAGGTATTCTTAGGGTCGCAGCCTTAGCCATATTTTATCTAAGTAAAAGGCAGTGTGAGGGAAAACTTTGTAAAAGCACTGCATACTACAAGCCCACTGCCAATGAAAATATGGCACAAAAGGTCAAGAAAAGGTGGGGATGAACAAGCGAGGAAATGGAACCAGGTAACAAATAGTGGAGAAAACTTGTGGATGAGACGAAGCCACATGATTGTGCTGTGTTATTGTTTTTAGTTTTTGATTTTTTAAAAATCTTATACTGTGGTACCTCAGGTTAAGAACTTAATTTGTTCCGGAGGTCCGTTCTTAACCTGAAACTGTTCTTAAGCTGAAGCACCACTTTAGCTAATGGGGCCTCCTGCTGCTGCCGTGCCGCCGGAGCACGATTTCTGTTCTCATCCTGAAGCAAAGTTCTTAACCCGAGGTACTATTTCTGGGTTAGCGGAGTCTGTAACCTGAAGCGTCTATAACGTGAAGCATCTGTAACCCTAGGTACCACTGTATATATGTTTTATGTACAGATCTTTAAAAACTTACACCCTATGCTTTTCTTCCAAAAAGAAGATCAAAGCAGCTTATAATGAAAAGATATACCAAATCCACAAAACACATTAATATCAGACCAAATCCACAAAACACATTCAATACTCACCAACACTGAGGAAAGCAAAATAACCCCCAAACAAGCAGCACCACAAAATATCCCCCAAACCAACAACTCCACAAAGCCCACAAAACCAAGTGCGGTAGCAAAATATCTACATCCCATCCACACCGCTCTTCATTACATGCTGAAATATATTCAGAACAGCTGTAAAAATATCTGATTGCCCTTTGAACCCCAGACAGCTTTTCTCACATCTTTTACTCAAGAAAAAATTATGATTGGTGCCAACACATATATTCCCTATATTACCTAGGAGGTTAGGGTGGTATTTTCTGGTATCTGCCCAGTAATCCTGGCGCAGTTTGCCACCCAACACATTTCTTCCATTGACTGGGGACTGCAAATGGTGCCTCTGAGTTTTTCAGGTTTTTGCTACCTCTCACCTGCTGTCACGACTTCTTGTTTAAATTAAATCTAACAAGAATAAAAGTAGATGTGGACTGGCAAATTTAAGATTAAGAGAGAACTGTGTCACAGGTTGTAAAGACAATGTTCCATTGTTCTCTATTCTGAACCAGAAGCTGATTAAAGGCAAGAGAAAGCAAAGTCAACTACCAGTATGTACGTCAACAAAGTAGACTCATGGACCAGTAAGTAGGACATGGCTAGGGAATCTAGGATTAAATACCCACAGTAACCATAGATTTGCTGGGCCATCTTGAGTCCATTGCCGCTGGCTTTGTTTCAATTATTGTAAAACTGTAATAAGAAGTGGGCCCAGCAAAGGAACATTGCTTGTGTTTGTTGGAGGGGGACCTTCAGAACTTCCCTTCCTCAGACAGGATGATTTCCCATAGTGGGAAAGCCTCCCCGTATGACGTGAGCTTTGAAAGCATGGATCAGACTGGCTGAGTTTCAACTGATCTACATTTTCAAAGGCTTCCTCCTCAAACCTTCCCCTCATCTGATCTGTATGTAAGCTTACATGCAGTCTGAATTTCCTAATTTGGGGGACTTGATTTGCACTGTTTCTTCCCACACTGCAAATCTTGGGTTTCCTTCAAGTCTGCTGATACCTCGTGCATGTGTGCGTGTGTGCATGCATGTGTGCATGTGTGCGTGTGGTGCCACTTAGCTACATCAGCTTCTGCACTCAGGCTCTGAACTTCGGAAACAGAGGGAGTGATAGTTCTCTGCCTCACAGGGCTGTTGATAGAGACCACAAAGCCCTTTGCATATTACAAGCTTTATAGAGACTTTAGATAATTATAAAATGGGTGGTGGATGTTTGCTGTCCTTAGGCCATATTAAAACAACATACAAGGGAGAGTAACACTGATTTCGACACGCAGGCATCCATGACCATTTGCACCTCTAGCCCAGAAGATGAGAAGCACAGATATTGGATAGCAAAATATGATGGGAATATAAGTATCTGTCAGAATTTGCAACCTTCTTGTCTCATGGATGAGCGGAGATGACAAGTAGCAATATTGAGTTGCCTCTTCCTCTTTCCCCCCTGTTGAAATCAAGAACAAACCATAATTTGTTTGATAGGTTATCTGTCAATTGCTGTACATTTCTCTGTGAGGCAATAACTGAACAGTAATTGGTCTAGCAGGATACTAGCATTTGATTTCCATGTCCCTCAACAACTATATGTTGTTGAAAATCTTATTCAAATGTAACAATTATTTTTCAAGTGCCTCAGCTTAATAGTACATTAAACACTACATTTTCAATAGTTGTTTGAGTGTGTGTGATAGGGGGAAATAGATCTCTGCTCATATTAATATTATAGACTTTTGGACTCTAAAAACAGTCCTATTGCCAAAGGCTAAGCCAGGCTTCCTCAACCTCAGCCCTCCAGATGTTTTCAGACTACAATTACCATCATCCCTGACCACTGGTTCTGCTAGCTAGGGATCATGGGAGTTGTAGGCCGAAAACATCAGGAGGGCCGAGGTTGAGGAAGCCTGGTTTCAGCTAAGCTTTGCACTGGCCTTGTATTCTGTACAGTTCTTTTAGAGTTCTATTTTGAAGTTTCTTCTCAGATGTTTCTGCTAATGCCAATGCAATTTCTAAAAAGCCATTTCCCTTCCCTTACTCTGGACCAAACTAAAAGTTGTACTAAATGCATCACTCCAAGTGTTGTGGGTTTTGTACACACATACATAAACATTGTGTGAGGTAGGGGAGAAGGGAGATTTGGAGGCTAAAGCATGCAGGGATGGGATTAGAATCATAGAATCATAGAGTTGGAAGAGACCACAAGGGCCATCGAGTCCAACCCCCTGCCAAGCAGGAAACACCATCAGAGCACTCCTGACATATGGTTGTCAAGCCTCTGCTTAAAGACCTCCAAAGAAGGAGACTCCACCACACTCCTTGGCAGCAAATTCCACTGTCAAACAGCTTTTACCTTGGCCCAGTTCTCTAATCTGTCAAGGTCATTTTGAAGTGTGATCCTGTCCTCTGCGGTGTTAGCCACCCCTCCCAGTTGGTGTCATCTGCAAATTTGATCAGGATGCCCTTGAGTCCATCATCCAAGTCGTTGATAAAGATGTTGAATAAGACCAGGCCCAAGACAGAACCCTGTGGCACCCCACTAGTCACTCTTCTCCAGGATGAAGAGGAACCATTGATGAGCACCCTCATCAGATTAAGATTAAGTCTTTCTTCCCCCACCACAGTCCTGATCAATGTCTCCCCACACACTGAAGCTGCTATTTCCTGAGGGGGGTGGGGAGCTTCCACTGAGGTCATGAAGTACCACAAGTACCACAACTCAAATGAAAAGGGTCACATTTACACCATACTTATAAAGCACTTTTATATCACTTTAACAGTCATGACTTCCCCCAAAGGATCCTGGGAACTGTAATTTGTTCTGAGAATTTTTAGGAGTTCCCTCACAGAGCTACAATCACAGAGCTACAATTTCCAGCACCTTTAACAAATTACAGTAGCAAATGTTGTTTATTGTGGCAAAAAGTGACAGCACTTTAGTGATGTGTTCCACATTCTATCTGTTTTGGCCTTGGTGAACATGTGCTCTGTAAACTGCCAGTTGTTAATTCTGATTTCAAACAGATATTTTGAATTATTTGTGATGCCAGTCAGCATCTAATGATCTCTTGCTTGACAGTTGTAAATTTATCTAGTTATTTCTTTATATGTATTGTTAGATGAATGCTTGCAACAGGGCGAGCATCCATTGATCTTTCACAACTTCTGCCAACCTAGTAGTTCGAAAGCACACCAGTGCAAGTAGATAAATAGGTACCGCTGAGATGGGAAGAGAAACGGTGTTTCAGTGCGCTCTGGCACTTGTCACGGTGCCCCGTTGCACCAGAAGCGATTTAGTCATGCAGGCCACATGACACGAAAAGCTGTCTGCAGGCAAACACCTTGGCCTGAAGCGAGATGAGAACCACACCCCATAGTCGCCTTTGACTGGACTTAACCGTACAGGGATATCCACCACAATCTTGCCAGCTAAGAGGCAGACCTTGCTCCTTGTTTTCAGAGAGTGTGTTAGAAAAAAGACTGTATGGCTGGGATCCACAGATGCAGCAGCACTCTTGAGGACTCTCCCTCATGCCCACAAAGCCTCTGAGATCTTCTATTGTCATCCTATGCAAAAATCAGGAAGATCTACAGCTTGGATTCATTTTTTCATCCTGTTGGAAAGCACAAGATTGGCCACTCCCCCTTCTCAGGTGAGTAGCAGTTGCAGACCTTCACCCCATCCAGCATCCCCAGCAGCAGAAGCCCACATGTTGGCTGTTCATTAAGGGAATTCCCTGCTTGGTAGGAGGATTTCCCAGCAGAAAGTCAAGATAAAATGGGCCAATCAGAGACCTCGCTGGAGGGGCAGTGCCTTGCTGCTTGGCTGGACATTGGCTGCGGGCCATGCCCAGGCAGGTGGCAATGCACAAGAACAGTGATTTTTACTGAGCAGACTATCAATACAAGCTTTGATTTGATTTGATTGAGTGGGGAATATGTGTTTTTATTCTACTGGATTCAATTTTTGCCCCAAGGAAAAGTAAAGACACTATGTGAGTATGAGTGTGTACACCTACTTTCTCTTTATCTGCCCAGGATGGGGAAAGAACCTAGGAAGGAGGATAAGAAGTAAGCAGAAGGCTCCCTCCATGGCATCCTCTCAAAATTCAAAATGTTTTGTCGGGCCTCCAAAACATGGCAGCCCCTGATCTTTGGTGCCTCTATAATTTTAAATATTGTGCTCCCTAACCCAAGTTATAGCAAAGTTAAATCAATGTATTTGCAAGAGTGGTATTTGTATATGCCAGAATCTATTTTCAGATTGTTTCAGATATTGTGGTGATCCAGCATGAATAATGTGTTTTCTACTGATTTCTCCATAGCATCTATAAAAAACCTATTCTTTTCTTTATTGACATTCCATCTTCTGTTTACCACTCATTTTTGTTCAGGCAGGAACATACACCCTGTCTCTAACACCTACAGTTGCCAGGATACTTGATGGATGTTAACTAATAAATTGCTTTGTATCTTCTCTGCTCACCATGATAGTTCAAAATGTGGTGGGTCATGCATGTCCAACTTGTACTTGGACAATTAGTGTCTCTGACTGAATGGTTTGGCTTAAGTTCTGTGGGAAAACATATTGAAATTCGTAGAGTTACCAAAATATTCTGGGCAACCAACCACACAAAAAGCCTGGGAATACCTCCAACAGAGGCAGCTCTGAGGTTGTCCAGTAAGCTGGAGAAAATGCATCTCATAAATGTAATGAAATACAAATTTTAAATACCAAGCAACCAATCTTTGGTCCAGGGTGCTGATTGCCTTAATGTAAACAGAACATTATATGAAAAGCTACCTCTAGTGACTTGGCTGTTACATAACTTATTGGAGCATATTTAACTATAGCTTAGGGATCTTGGAGAGTTCCATTGGAAATCGGAACGGAAATTGCTGAAGTTCACTTATTAGTTCCATGTCCAGAGTAGAAGTCAAGCCAATGAATAGGATTGGAATTCACTGTTGCTGTTGCTTTAAGTCTACAAATGATATGTAATAGATTATGTTCTCCTGCATTTGCACAGTGCTTCCTTTACGTTGAAATGAATGGGACAGTGTAATATACATACATTGTTTAATTAATTACGTAAATTATGTAAGCTACATAATTTTGCCGCAGCAGACAATGAGAGGAATAACATTTTTTTTTGGCAGAAGATAAGCTGCAGAGGAACAGAAACAGTGTTGCATGCAATCAGTACAGGTAGGAATGGCAAACAATACCTTCTTACATCTTTACTACGGCTTGCCTCCTAAGATGCTTTTCCCATTCACAGAAGGAGCAAATGCCCCCATCTGTAACCTTCCACACCATTCCTAAGGGGGGGAGGGAGGGCAGAGGGCATTGAAAGGCAAAGGAGACGTAGGAAAACCCCACAGCATCCCATGAACTCTGTTCCAGTCACAGAAAAAAGTTAGTATCCACTAAACCATTCAAGTTTACTCCATATTTCAACATCTAGAAATGGGTGAGGCAACAACGAGGTCACCATGTTGCAGACACAACAGTGGGAGCACTGGGTTGATTCCATTAGTGGATATGAACCAACCTCATTTCCCAGCCTCATTGCCACATTGCAGCTCCACCTCCCAGTAAACAGCATCATGACTGACTAGAGAAGTGCCGGATTTACGTATAAGCTAAACAAACTATAGCTTAGGGCCCCACTCTCTTGGAGGCCGCCCAAAAAATTAAAGTAAAAAAACCCTGGATGTACATTTCCAAAATATAAGATAAAAAAACAAATAAAATAAAAGCAATGTGATAAAATACATATTTTGTTATGTGCAAATGGCTTTAGATACCTATTAGGTCCATAAATTACCATATAGTATATATTCAACACACACAAAAAGCAGCAATTTGTTGTTGACAAAGGACAGCTGGACATATAAAGGGCCCCATTACCTTCAGTAGCTCAGGGCCTCATCAAACCTAAATCCGGCCCTGGACTAGAGTAGTGGTGGCCCACCGTGTCATCTGCTACTGGCTGTTAGTGTGCTGCCAAAGCTTTCTGTTGCTGTTATGGGGAGCTGATTTGCATATTTTTTAATGACTTGCATGTGATTACATGTGAATGCATCTATTATAATCCATTTTTGTTTGTGTTTTTAAATATGCAGCAAGGCACTTGCATACCTTTTTTGTGAAACAAGCAACTAAAAATTTGTATCATCAACATCACGCAGACCTTCCCACTCCGTGCTCGCTGGTCAAGAGTGGAGTTGGTAGTGACAGGGAAGCTGGAGGAAGGTTTGATGTGTGTTCGCCCGCACCCTCTAGTCACTGTAATGTGTTCTTTGAACAGTTGACTAGGTCTTAGGTCTGAACAAAAAAGAATCTGTTTCACACTGATAATTATATGCAGCCTCTCAAACCAAGGACCTCTTTATTTTATTCTGTCATCATACCTCTTTTTGCTGTAAAATATGGCTGCTGTATCCAGTAGTTGAGCTTTTAGTATGATAAATTGCTAGGTTCTTAATAATACCTTTTCTTTCAACACAGAGAAATACAGTATTATTATTATTATTATCATCATCAGAGTATCTGCACTTCTGTTTGGTTTGGAACACAAGTATCTCTCACAAATGCAGGCGTATGAAAAACAACATTTTCATACAGCTCTAATCCAATTATTTTTCCACCACAGATGTATAACTGGTGAGTTTTATTCTGACAGCTCTTTGAAACGCATGTCAAATATTTCATTTCTCAACCAACACTATATGTGAGATACTATATCATATCCTTTTCAATGTGAGGTTACGCAAATAGAATTATGGATGGCATATCTGCATACTTTAGCAATATTGAAAGGGAGAAAACATTATATTTGCCAAAAGCAAAGTTTTAAGTTTGGTGGACATGGCACTGCTGAGTGAACAGGACATTAATCGACAATGAGCACGCAGTTTGCCCAAAATGTAATGGCCACAGAGTCTTATTTTATGCTGGATCACTTCAGATAACTACATTCCATTTGTCGCCACCTCTCAGTGATTGCAAAAACCAAATGCCTGCAGGGATCAAAATGATTGTCTGAGTTCATCCATATTAAAGTTGCTAGAAAAGATGCATCTTTCAGTCAGATAATTGTTGGAATCAGAAGTTAGAGTTCATACTTGATTTCATTGATGAGAACAAGAAGCTTAATTTTTCTAGTCATTGCCTTGACACAATTAGTTCAGCCACTGGGGCAATACTGGGGCAATTCTAAGCAAATTATTCCCCGTGTGAAACTGATATAGTAAAAGTCAAGATGTGTCAATGAGCATAGCCAGGATTTATTTTAGGGAGAGCAGGCTTTATGTTTTTTTGGGGGGGGCAGGCAGAACCGATTTATCTGTGACACAATTGGTCAGTTAGTTCAGTATTTTTATTTATTTACTTGATTGGGGGAAACTTAGAAGTAAGTCTTATTGTGTTTATTGGTGATTACTCTCATGTAAGAATGAGATGAATGTAAGAAAAGGATGGTTTTCTAGACACATGCTAATTAGCTGAGCAGGGCAGGGATGTTTGTGTTATCACCTACACCAGTGGTTCTCAAACTTTTTCCTCTGGGTCACACTTTCAGAGTAAAAATTTGCTTCTGTCACAATGTTTTTTTTTATTGATAAGCAATGCATTGTAAAACAAAAAGAACTCCTAGCCATGCTTGATTTAGAACATATAACACAACTACTTTATTATATGATCATGGGACACCCAGAAAGTATAAAACAATTATTTTGATACTATACTACACTGAAATGTTTCTTTCTTTCATTATCCTTGAATCTTCCTGACACACTTGCCATCCTGCCACACCCTTTGAGAACCACTGACCTACACGTTCTTTGTGAATGTCCACTGTTCAACAACTCATTGTCACTGTCTGTACTTTCTGAATATTCTTTCCCTCTGACCTGTTCACAATCTCCCCACCCCTTTGCACATGTGAAGAAGTGGACTCCAGTCCATGAAAGCTTATTGTTGTTGCTAATCCTTAAGGTGCCACAGTACTTTTTGTTGCTTTAGCTGCAACACAGGCTGACACAGCTATCCCTGACCTTCTTGGGAACTGGAAAAACAGTGCTACAGAAAGAGGCATAGTGTGGGTTCCTCCCATGTGATCCTGGGCTTGTAACATTACTATACATTACTATACAAACCTATTGCAGAAGCTGCAAGGCTATTAAGGCAAGGAACATGTGCCCCCACTCTGGCAGCTCTTGTTGGATTACACCTACAGCCTCCATCTTTCCTGGCCATTGCTCATGCCAACAGGCTGATGGGAGATGGAGTCCAACAGCCACAAGTTCCCCAGCCCTTAGTTGCATGAACTATACAAGCTTTGTTCAAGTACGTCCTGGATCAATGCCCCAATGGCACCCATTCTTTACTTAAGTCACAGAGTTAATGGTGGGGTAGATCCAGGCTTGTCCAGACAATAGTCATGCTTACAGCAGGCCCATTGTTTATACTGGCTCTATTTTAAACATGACTAAGTCTGGATCCAACCTATATTGCAAGGTGAGTGGTCTGTGGCCCTCCAGTTGTTGCTGGACTCCAGCTCCCATCAGCACAGTCAGCATGGCTAATGGCTGAAGATGGAGGGATGGCTTCCTCATCCCTGTATTAAGGGAATGCACAGCCTCCTATTGCCAGCTTTCAGT
This sequence comes from Podarcis tiliguerta, assembly GCF_965153285.1. NCBI lineage: Eukaryota > Metazoa > Chordata > Lepidosauria > Squamata > Lacertidae > Podarcis > Podarcis tiliguerta. Next base: position 4,464,795 of record NC_139544.1, on the reverse strand, counting down.
TCTGTGCTGTTAATTGAAGACCCCCACCAGACCTACTTTAGACTCCCCCCCCCTCTTTAAACTGTCTCTTGCTTCCCTTTATACTACCTATGTTGTTGAGCCCAGTTCTGTAAAGGGGAATATGGATTATCAGTCCCCTCCTTTATCACGTCCCCTCCATTTCTCTTATCTTAAGGATAACTGCTTCTTATTCTAAAAGCCTTGACATGAAAATGTGCTGCTATTTCACGATAGCTTTCCATATTATAGGCTCCCAAGGTGTATAAATATCTCGGGGCGAGTAGGGAAGTGCGTAATATAGACATTAATTAAATCAGTACAGACAGCGGAAACAATCTCTCTGTTATCATGCTGTAGTTGTGTGTGTGCGTGTGTGTGCGTGCGAGATATATTATATATATATATATATATATATATATATAATCACATCACACAACACTGCACCTTCCATCTCCAGGCTGAAAGTTGCATTTCTCTGTAATGACAGGTTGAAAAGTACTCAGCTATTCTTTGAATCATTTGTAGAAACCAGCAGGATAAGACATTAACAAGCTTAAAAGGTATTACCTGTCTAGCCCTACCAGGAGGTTTATGCTGACTGTAGGGGTTTCACATATCTCTTGTACTTTCATGAGGGAATTAGTTAAAATTGCCATAGTGGAAAGTATTTGATTTAGATTAATCTCGCTTTCCGAAGCAGTGGAGACTCATTACTCTGATTGGCTGTTCTACCCAATACTGTCCTTAATGCTCCAACTATACACTCAAGGAAAAAACCTTCAGTTCAAAGCTCTCACTGGATAAGTAAAATGGATCATCATTATCTTTGCAAGAAAGCCCCTTAAAAGCCTAGACAAATAAACTGAAGATAGATGATAGATAGATTAGATAGATAGATAGATAGATAGATGATAGATAGATAGATAGATAGATGATAGATAATATGGAACATTCAGAATTAAGTCAAAGCTCACTCCTTTCTCATCACCGCATTTGTCCAGCGGGACAGTTGTTAATTGACCTTTTCTAATCTAAAAAGCAGCTTGTCCAACAGTCATTATCATGTGGAGTGCTTGTTCGGTATCACTGTTTGTACTGGGCAAACAGGAGAGGCGTGACCAGCAAATACTGGGGGTTTTAAGACAGCGATCTGTTTATGTATTTTTCTGCCTCAAAACATTCATTTTTAGTACCATCAGATCAGGGCAGAACTACCCCAAATCAGCAGACCTCTCTGTCATGTATGCATTACCAATTAAACAGCTGGCATGTGGCCCCTCAAAGAGAAACAGCTATGACCCGGGAGGCCAGCTCCTGGGGAACAGCTGACTCAGAGCTGTGGCCTGCAGTTAGTTTCCATTCAATGCAGACTCCCAAGCCTCCTCAAGAGTAAAGCATAATTCACCTCAGCTCATAATGTGTTCATACATAAACAGCAGAAGAGAAGACACCCTCCAAAGAGGTTGGACCACTTAACCGTAATGTCATCACATGGTGCTTTCATACCCTCCAAGTGCCACGATTTGGCTGGGACAAATGGGGAACCTGGCAAGAAATGTCCCCATTTCTTCTTGGGAAATGTTGGAGCGTACAGTATGTGCTTTTCCTTGCTTCCTGTATCAGATGGTTGCTACTGATGGAAGCAGAAAAAGCACAATTCGAACCACTCTGAGACCTGTGGATATAGGGCGGTATATTATAATAATAATAATAATAATAATAATAATAATAATAATAATAATAATACTTGATAATGGTGTCCTAACATTGATATGGAGGCCTAGCCATTAAAGGAAAAAAGGGAGAAAACTTGCTGCCTTTTTTGTGGCAATTCTGTTTTGATGAGAACATCTTGTTCTTCCAGCCCTCAGGTGCCCCAAGGCCGTGTCCCAGGCTGCCTTGCAAGTCCAACATACACAACAGGTTAGCATGCTGTTTTTAATAAACCCCAACCCATGCATTTCCCCCCCTTTTTACAGCAATAGCATTTTCCTAGGATGGGACTGTCAGGCACTAACTCTTGGTATCCCACTTAATCTTGCTACCAGAGCAAATCAATTCTTAAGCCATCAGCACAATGTGATGATGATGATGATGATTGACTTTAGGCTGATGTTGGAGTCTACATGGTACAGTACTATTGGGACATAAGAAGCTTCTTATGAGTCAGACGATATAGCCTGACAAAGCAGTAAAAATATTTGGGAATAAGGAGTATCCTCATGTCCATGTCCATTGCTTTATCCCAGCAGTGTTCAAAGAAGAAGGAGCAATATGTAATCTCAGATACAGAAATTTCATACATGCATAATGCCAAAATTATGCAGTAAACAAATTAATCTCAGCTGCTAAATGTACAAGAATTGGGGCTAAATTTAAACATGCTTGTGGCTTACAAATATTAATTATTTAATTAATCCCTACACTGGGAGCACATGGCTAATTCAAGAGAGAAAATTACATTTTCAATGCTGCTATATATGGAGTCTTGACCACAATCAATTAGCACTCCGCTTGCAGGTTACACAGGGCACATTATTCAGCAGGTATGGATTTCCTAAATTGGATTGATTGATTAATTAATTGATATTTATTAAGTGTCAGCTGGAACTTTGCTCTTTACATAAAAGTAGTGGGTAAAAAATGGCTCCCGCTTGTGCCAGGATAATCCAAAGGCCTTGATAAGAGGTACTACTTTCACCAGGGGTGACACAACCCCTTTTGCCAGTTGTGGTGTAACAGGAAGTGTCACATTGTCCTGCTGATACAACCTCCTCTGCCGGCACCATATACCCTGCCCCATCAGCCGCTGACAGAGAAGTCGCACCACCATCGGTGCCGATTTTGGCCAAGATTATGCCAGGTTTGGGTGGCATCTTACCCCAAATCACGTTGAGATCAAGATCACGTGATTTGGGGTGAGAACTTTCCCCAAATGGCGGCAATCTTGCCCAGAATGGGCACTGATGGCATGTCGCTGGCGTAGGAGGCAGGGCACCCAAGGCCATGCTGCCACCTGAAGCAGTGTCCTCACTTGCATCATAGCTGGTCTGGCTTAGACTCTCACTTATAACTCACTGTAGCCCAGATTATGCACATCGTTTGGTAAGTTTTGTGCATTGTCTTTGCACTGTAGTGTTTGGTGTAATTTTAGCTCACTGGCACAGCCTGTCTTGAGATATTTGCCCTGAAACTAAGCAGCATTCTATGCTGTGCTTGTTTTCTGTGTTACACCATGTTTTAGGGTGATACAGAACCCCCCAAGTGAAATTTATGAAGTCTCATCTTTTTTTTAACGGACCTTGGAATTATGTTTCACCCCAGCAGGAACTTCTGAACAAATGTAGTGTATTAATTTTGCTTTTCGTATTTGTACTCTACCCTACGCTCTAACACCAATTTACAAAATCTGAAAGTCAAAATACAATATTTTAAAAATGCACTGAAAGCAATTCAACAGCAGTAAAAAAAAACAAACCAGACTAAAAACAGTTGGCGATTTAAAAACAAACTAAGCCAGCTAAATTAGCCACTTACAAATGGATCAGCTGTCACATCTGAGAAGAGATGGTGTGGCCGAGGGAGAGTAAGAAGGAAGGGCAGAGAAGCCCAGGGGCCTGCCCTCACCTCTACCTTTCAGCAACTGTGCAAGGTAACTCAGTAATATTCTTATGTTATACATATGGAGAAGCAAGGGCTCCTCTCCTAGGGGCCAAGCCCTTTTGTGCTCCCTGAATATTTATTGGGAGGAGGCCACCCCGCAGTGTCCAAAAGTGGTAGAGGAGGCCAAGCGTGGAGCAGAGTGCAGCCTCAGGCCGTCTCCCCCTCCTCCTCCTGCCACAGAGGGGAAGGAGGCAGGATGCGGCCACAGACTGGTGGCGGCAGCAGCAGCAGCAGTGGGAGAAAGCTCTGCCCCTGGCTCCTCCAACGTCCTGACACCACATGTACAACACTTGGACGTCTCGTGCCGTCAGCCCCCCATTCTTCTTCGGAAGCTGGTGCCTCTGTGGGAAGTGAGGCAAAGAGAGCATGGATTGCCTAAGGCCACCTAAGGATTTCACGAGAGAAGCCAGGGTTGGGGACTTCCTGGTTCCCTATAGCTTTCAGATTCACTGTGTAACTTCCTTTTTTGTGAAATTTGGTAGCAACTCTAGCATGATATGCATTACATGGGACGGTTTCTGTGTAGTTAGTAAGCGGCAAGTTTTGCCTTGGACAGGGTGCTGGACTAGGGGATCAGGTGATCAACTTTGATCTACCTGTCTGGAAAACACAAGTCACACGCACCATGCAACAACTACTAGTGCGTGAATTGATGCTTTAAAATTTAAGCCAAAGAAACTGCTCTGGATGCTTTTGAAATCATGTGCAACAAATTAGACCATATTCAGTTGTTTACACACACATAATTAGCAGTTTAATTTCCTCAGTGACTAAAGTAGCCCTGTGCTTTGAAGCAGGCATTCAGAGGGAGCTGTTTGGGTTGAGCGTCAGTTTTAGCTCTGCACTGCCCTCTGCTGTTATGGGAAGCATTTAGTTGGTCCAGTTCAACATCAAAGCACCAACATTGCAAAGGGGAAAGTAGCTGATGGATGGCTGACCAGAGTAGTGTGTGTGTGTGTGTGTGTGTGTGTGCGCGCGCGCAAACCCAACAGCATTAATTCATTCAATACCACATTTAAGAAGATTCCAATTCACCTGTCCTCAAAGCCAGCAAACAATTGAATATGCACCTCATGATACCAGCCTTTTCCCCTCTCTCCTTCAGCTACCAGCTATGTGTCATTAGCATATCACCCTTGGAACATGTTTCCCTTTCACACCATTTAGTGCAATTATAGATTATGTTGTGGGCCTGTATATGAACCATGGAGCTGAGGGAAATAATGTTGCACAAAGCAGCATCTATCACGCCTGAAGCAATATGATTACTCATGGCGTGCCTCACTCTTGTGAAATCCAATTTCAGCTTTTTATCATATGTTACCCTTAAAAACATCCTTTAGCTGCGGGGAACAAGGCTGTCAGCTGCAAGTGAGTCGCACCTCTTCCGAGGACACCACACACTAATAATCAAATCTCAAGGTTTTGTCCAGAAGACTCTCGCTAATTAACCGAGAAGGTGACTGACCTCTTTAACAGGCTCCTTATCCTGCCTCTCTCACTGCTGTCATTTGTGAAATGCCCTTTGTATTGTATGTTGATCATGAAGCATCTTTCCACTAGTATAGTAAAGGGTCATGAGAAGAGATTTTTGCCTCAGAATTACTCATAAGAGATGGAGACCTGTCTGACTTAGACTGAGATGCATCCATTGATGTGAGGGAAAACAGCAAAAACATTGTTGAGCAAAGACTGGGTAGATTTTTTTTTAAATGCAACTGAAAGTGCATAGGGAGGGATTTTAAATGGTCAGAATAGAGATTAATTGCAATATCAACCTCCTGTGCAGCACTTAATATCCTATCACTCATTCGAGGCCAAGCTAGACATGGCATTTGCCCTGGCTAGCGTGCAAGATTTTTCTTTTTAAAAATATTGACGCTAATAGGGAGCTTTTCTCTCACTGCAAATAGCAGAGTGCAGGGACAATTATGATCAAGATCATAATACCTCCCCTCCCCACACCAGCTAATTCTTAAATGATAAATACATACCAGACATCATGTCTAGTTTAGTTCTTGGGCATGTTGTAATGTGGGGTGATACGATGCAATGGTATTAAGGATCAGTCTGCGCTGCTTAATCTCCTGGTGGCCATCTCATACTTTCAAGTTATCATTTGATGCTGAAGTTATGCAAAACATGCATTTTTCAATTTGTTCTGAGCCCTTCCTTATACCTGGCACTAGAACATCCTGTAAGCATACATGTAAAGCACAAAACTCAAAGATCTAAATTCCTCTGTGACTGGAAACATATGGATAGATTCTGCTTCTTATTAGTGCACACTATAAATCATGCCTCATAAATGTGGGTGCGCATGTGCCCACAGAGGTCTTCCCTGGTGCTCACTGGGTCTCCTCCCCCCACCTCAATGATACATTCTATTGTACCCAATAGAATAGCTTGTGATAGGTACATGGTGCACACACCATTATTTTCCTGGTTTACAGATGTGTCCATGAACCCAAAACAGGTTGCTAACACCTGGTACAGGTGCCATGCTAAGACAAAGCAGCAGGTACCGCAGGACAAAAACCGTGCAGGTCAGGCATTGATTTCTCTACCACCTCATACCCTCCAAGTGTCCCTATTTTCCAGTGACAGTCCCAGAAGCCATCGCAGATTCTTATTTCAGTCTGGAATGTCCCTATTTCCCCCGTCAGTGCTGCTGCCACCGAGTTCAGGGAGGAGGCACTTGTTCTGAGCAACCGCGGCAACAGGTGGCTGCGAAGAAACATCCCATTGCCTCTCCGTGGCCTCTCCACGGCTGTCCTTACTGACCTCCTTCCTTGTAGCAGCTGCTGGAGAGCAGGCAAGGAGCGCCACCCGCCACCCACAGCGCCACCCGCGTCCCTTGTTGTTGAATAAGATGCCCCTATTTTCATTGGAGAAATGTTGGAGAGTATGCATTCTCTGCCATCACTGTGTCCACAAGAGCTTCGTTCTGACACCTGCAGCAGCCTGCTGTATCAGATTAGTGATGCACTTTAGCGCCAATCAGCTGATCTGCTCCTATAGCAAGCCCTGTGGTTGTGCTATGGTGTACCTGATTAGGAACAGCAAAATGCAGCCAATCTTAGCAGGGCTTGCCGTCAGCAGGCTGGTGCTCACAACTAGCCTTGCCTGGACATGGTTTGTGGAAAACCTCCTCCCAGGCCAAATCAGGTCTGCTGCTGAGCTCAGTTTGACCAACAGACCATTTTTATTTTTATTTGACAAAAATTGTATTCTGGTTAACTATAAATAAAACCTCCAAGCAGTTTACAAAGAATATAGAATATACATTTTGAAAGCCATGTCAAAATGTCAGCTACACTGCTCAGGTGACATTAGGAGTCAGCCTGCTGCATTTTGGACCCACCGTCTATTACACCAAGGTCTGTAGACCTCACTGCCTTGACTACATTCAAACCTATTTCATACAGGCATCAATGCTGGAGGTCTGAAGGACTTATTTTACCTTTTTGTTTTCAGATTTGTGTACTGAGGGTTACTTTATCTTCAGTATGAGCTGACAGTGATGACGATGACAATGATGATCACTCATCTTTCTTCAATTTTCTTTTATCTTTTTTATTTCTTTCATCTTTTTGCTTATTTCAAATAAATAATAATAATTTTTAAAATGTGCCAACCCTCAGAAGGTGCACTGATGCTCATGGCATTTGTTAGCATGGCACGATGCTGTTGGGAGAATTTGATTGCAAAACTTAGGTACAATTTGTACCTTGAGCAGAAGCACCGTTCTCTAATTTGTGAGGGTTTTTGGTAAAGCAGGGGGTTCTGAGTTTTTGAGAGCATGCCTCCAGTTAAAGCCAACAGGAGACGCACATATGAAACCTGGATAAAATGCCACTTTGAAGGCTGTTAAGGGAAATTAGCACAGCAGCTATTTCTCTTTACTGTAATCATGGTTATATCTGAATATTGCGCCTAGTATGCACTTGTGTTTCAATTTAGGGAGCAATACCCTGACATTTGGCAGCAGGACAAGTAGAATGATCAAATCAAAATGGAATGCAAAACAGGTAAATGGAAAAGGTTGATTTTATTATGCCTAAGCTAGCTACTTATCTACTATCTTTATTCACTCGTCCTTTTTTATTGTTTAAATGTGTAGGTAATTCTAGAGAAAGTAAGGCATCTATCATGAATCTTCCAGTCTTACAGGTTAACTTCAGAAGGTTCCTCCTAGGCTCCAGCCTACCTGAAAAACTGTGTTAAATGAATTCAGAACAGCTGCATGAAAGGCTGGTCTTTCAAAACTGAAAGCAACGTCACACATCACTTTCACCTGGTAAAAATCAGTGGTAATGATTCCTGTAAATTAAAAAAACAAAAAGTATTGTGGTGCAAACAAATCTGTTATGGACTCATCTTTCATGGACTGCAGTCCATTTAATCAGATTCATGATATGTTATCCTGAATAACAGGTATATATTGGGATGCGGGTGGCACTGTGGGTTAAACCACAGAGCCTAGGACTTCCCGATCAGAAGGTCGGCGGTTCGAATCCCCGTGACAGGGTGAGCTCCTGTTGCTCGGTCCCTACTCTTGCCACTCTAGCAGTTTGAAAGCACGTCAAAGTGCAAGTAGATAAATAGGTACCACTCCGGCGGGAAGGTAAACGGCATTTCCTGTGCTGCTCTGGTTCGCCAGAAGTGGCTTAGTCATGCTGGCCATATGACCCAGAAGCTGTACACCCGCTCCCTCAGCCAGTAAAGCGAGATGAGCGCCACAACCCCAGAGTCGATCCTGACTGGACCTAATGGTTAGGGGTGCCTTTACCTTTTTTATTCAACAACAACAACAATTTTATTATTTATACCCTGTCCATCTGACTGGGTTGCTCCAGCCACTCTGGGTGGCTTCCAACATATATAAAAATATAATAAAAAATTAAACATTTTAAAAAAACCTTCTTTATACAGGGCTACCTTCAGTTGTCTTCTAAAGCTTGGCTTGGGAGTTGTATAACTCCATAGCCTCCAACATTTCTCTGATGAAAATAGGGACGTCGTAAGGAAAAGCGGGACATTCCAGGATCAAATCAGAAACCAGTATAGCTTCTGTAAATTCAGGACTGTCCCTGGAAAATAGGGACACTTGGAGAGTCTGGAGAATGTACACTTTCTTTGCTGCTATCACTGCCAAATGGGTGGGTGAAATAATGTACCCTCATCTATGTTCATCAGGTTCAGACAAATATTTCTGTCATTGGCAATCTAGAGTTTTAAGGCAACTTAAGCAACAGCAAGGGCACTCAGGAGCCATCATGTTGGTGATTCTGTACAGCTCAACATTGAGTCTTTGTCCAACTGGCACACCAGTAAAATCAACAGAAGATGCTTCATGCCATGGCGGCAGTGAGCACCCCCAGACTGGCCTTGGTCAAAGTTTATCCAGTCCAAGTTCTACTATGGAATAAGGGCATGTCCAGATGGCAGGATTCAAACGGCATGATTGAGGTCAATTATTCACATTACGCCACACAGAAATGGTAATGATTTCCATGGAAGATCTGAGCAATCTGCATGAAATAAACCTTCTCTCCTTTTTTGCATGTATTATTTCTTCAACATTTGGGTTAGTGAAAAAGAGCTTAAGCCACTTCAAGACTGTTTTAAGAGTGCAATTTAGGGAGATGAGTGTGCTCCCATGAACCGCTACTCTGTCAGGAAATATCATGTCAGAATGTTTTATACAAAGTAACTAACCTGGATAGAATTGTATCAAATTAGAGGAGCTGAAATATGAAGTCATCATTTTACTAGATCATATTGTATACTGCAACCCTTCCCACCCCTTTTCCTTCATGAGCACTGAAAGAAATAATGGTTTCTTAGCTAGCCCTGTGCATAAGAACTTTGCTGGATCAGACCAAAGTTCCATCTAGCCCAGCCTCCGGTTCTCAAAGTGGCCAGCCAGATGCTTATGGGAAGCCCAAAAGCAGCTTCCTAAATCCTCTCATTTCTGGATCCCTCTCGCTTCTTATTATTCCTTCTTCTACTAGCCATCTTTGACTTGCCGTGATTGTTTCTAATCTAGTTTGCTGGCATGCTGTGCATTGGTTTCTCAGAGCCCTATGCTATTGAGTAGGAATGTAAATGGGCCCCAACATTAATCTCATATCCATGTTATTTTAAATTTTTTGAGCTATTTCTGAATTGCTCTGTGATTTCTGCACTTCAAATTGTGTTCCACGTTTTGTAGAAAAGAAGACCTGTATTTCTGGGTAATCTAAAAATGGCCATAACATTTCTCCTTTTGGCCAAAGTGGATGAAATGGACAGGCACGGGAACCTGCAGAGTGCATCAAGCCTACCAGTTGTAAGATCCAGGGTCTGCAGGGCACTATTCATGTTCAATTCACATTTTCTGCAGTGGTGGAGAGCGGGCAAAGTCCTCTTGTGTGAGTGGACTTCATTCCCTGTGCACATATCCCACTTAGCACACCCTTGAATTCCACACACAATACTTATGAAATCTCAGCTATGATTCTATGAAATACATTGAAATATAGATATACTGTTTCTTTATTTAATAAAATTTATACACCGCTTGATTGTTAAAAAACTGAAAACTGTTTACAAAAAGATAGAACAAGAAAATCAAGAAAAATTCACAACCATACTTTAAAAAATACAAAAGTTAAAATACTAAAACATATTAAAATTACCTCAACTTTCTACGCATCTGGGTAGACTTGTCAAAACAAAAATGTTTTTAGCAGGTGCCGAAAAGGGTACAGTAAAGGCACCTCCTTGATCTCAATAGGCAGTGAATTCCAAAGTGCACGTGCTGCCACACTAAATTATGGAGTTCTTCCAAATGCAGAACAGGTATTATGTGGCACCAGTAATAGTGCTGATTCAGCCAATCAATGCGGTCAAGTGGGCCCATGTGGGGTAAAGTGATCTTATAGGTAAATTGGTCCTATAATGTAGTTGCCAGGGGGCCGAAAGGCACTTTCCCACTGCTATGCTCTGGACTTGGTCCTGAAGGTAGGACTGGGGACAGTGCCCCCAAGTCCCATATTCCAGAGCTGGTCCAGGAGGATAATGGTATCAAATGCCAATGAGATACCAAAAAGCAGAAGCAGGGTCACACTTTCCCTGTCGTGCTCTCTGCAGAGGTCATCTATCAAGGTAACCAGTGGTGATTCAGTTTCATGGCCAGGCCTGAACCCAGATTGGAATGGAACTAAATAATCTGTGTTCTCCAAGAATGCCTGCAGCTGCCCCACCATGGCCCTCTTCCTCCCAAAGGGTGTATTGGCATCTAGCCAATAGCCGTTCTAATCCAAAAGGTCCTGAGCTGGGTTCTGTAGGAACGGTCACACCACTGCCACTTTCAATGCAGGAAGAACCATCTCTTCACGCAGCAAAGCCTTAACCACACTCTGGACCAACCAGCCAGTCCTCCACTACTAGATTTGATAAGCCAGGAGGGACAGGGGCTGAGGGAGCATGTTCTCATAGAATCATAGGTTCATAGAGTTGGAAGGGACCCTGAGGATCATCTAATCCAACCCCCTGAAATGCAGGAACATGCAGCTGTCCCTGACTACTGCAATGCGCTCTACATGGGGGTACCTTTGAAGGTGACTTGAAAACTACAACTAATCCAGATTGCAGCAGCTAGACTGGTGACTGGGAGTGGCTCCCAGGACCATATAACACCAGTCCTAAAGGATCTTCACTGGCTCCCAGTATGTTTCCAAGCACAATTCAAAGTGTTGGTGCTGACCTTTAAAGCTCTAAAAGGTCTTGGCCCAGTATACCCGAAGGAGCGTCTCCACCCCATTGCTCAGTCTGGACGCTGAGGGCCTCCTCCAATGGTCTTCTGCTAGTTCCCTCACTGCGAGATGTGGAGTTACAGGGAAGCAGATGTCAAGGAGATAAAGAACTCCTTGAACTTTTAGAAGACATCTGAAGGCAGCCCTGTATCGGGAAATTTTTAATGTTTGATGTTTTAATATGTTTTTATATATGCTGTAAGCAATCCAGAATAGCTGGGGAAACCGAGCCAGATGGGCTGGGTATAAATAATAAAATTATTATTATTATTATTATTATTATTATTATTATTATTATTATTTGCAGTAGTAGTAGTAGTAGTATTAAACCTGTGGCCTTGGTGTTGCCACAGCACACTGTCCACATCAGCTGATTGCATAAGGTGATTTAAAATCATTTGTATACTATTTTTATTCATCAAATACCAAAGTGGTTCACAACAATCAAAATACAGTAATTGCAATAATACAATAAGAAATTCAAAGAATTCAGTAATAATTCCATAGCAAACTGTAGGCACTGGAGTACTGGTATTAGTACATTTGGGCCAAAAGGTAAGTCTTGAATTGATTGTGAAAGCATACAATTATTAGTCCCTGCCTACTCTCTAAAAGGAGGCTGTTCCATAGGGTAGGCCTTTATCATGAAGATGGCCAGTTGATGCCAAGCCACTAGACTATAATGTAGTCCTTGAAGAAGAAACTTTGCTTTCAAATATTTAAGAAGAAATTGCCCGCTTGTGATACAGCAACTCTCGGGTTTTACCAGCCTGTGAAAGCTAACAGACAAATTTACAATCGCTGAGTACCAGCTACGTAAAATCAGCAGGACTATATTAGCCAGCAAGATCCTGATTAGGTCTCATGTACTGTTTTGAGTGATTTATGATCAGATCAGCTAGAACTGTCAGAGGAGATTTGAAAGCGACCTTCAGTGGTGAGGGAGGAAGAAGGTGAGATTTCCATAAAGCAACTGCTCTGGCCTCACTAGGCAAGACGGCAAGGAACAGGAAGGAAAGAAGCACACATCTGTCAAATGTCTCTCTATGATACATACACATGGTATGCACACATTCATGAGCAGGGGTCAGAGTTCATCTTGCAATGAGTGGTTTTGCTATACCAGGATTTCTAGCCAGCCACCACTGGATTAGCTTGACAATCAGATATCCCTTTTTAAAAGGAGCACCATTTATGCTCACGAGGGCTGAAAGACTGTGAGAGCACTGCAGAGTGGAGGCCTCTATTTATCCAAAGGTCAAGGATGATTGTAAGCAGGTGGTCCAATTACGCTATCTCTCGCCATATAGACGCAGGGGGAAGAGAATGGAAGGAAACAGACATTTTCCTCAGAGGCTGCTAAAAGTAGAATTTCAGCCTTTCTTTCTGAAGGGAGCAGGAGAACCATTTTGAATCACATAGTGAGGAGCATTTCTGAAGCAAGGTTTTTGCAGCTTCACCCCATGCAAAGTGGTATCTTCAAAGCGACTGGTGAATGTGGGCGCGTCTGTTCAACCACATTGCCCTTTCCAACCACACTGCAAGTTAAAATCCGTTTTCAACTGATAATTACAATCTTCCAAAGATTTGTAGCTTTTTGAGGGTGCTGATCATTATTTATTAGAAATCCTAATCTTCTTCACAGAAGTCTGGAGGACATTGATTGATTTAATCAGAAAGGACAAAAAGGCCACATTCATATTTAATTAGAATTTTTAAAATATTAATTAAAATAATTCTTAATTAATATTTTTAAAATATTAATTAAAATAATTCTTAATTAACCTATTTCTAATTTTAAAAATAATTATTTCGTATTTCTTGCCTGCAGTTATTTTTGTTCAGGTTTATTCTGCTTTTATCTATCTATCTATCTATCACCTATCTTTCTATTTCATTGCATCTTGACATTTGGAAGAAGCTGATAAAATGTGTCAAAAGTTTGGTAGGAGGTGGAAGACACTCAAGGCCAAATTGCACATCATGTTCATAGATAATTCGCCTTTGAGTGTCAGTCTGAAGCCCAAATCTAGATTGAGACCCAGCTGCAAGGGGTGGGAGGGCATTAAGATTGTTCCTTCCGGTATTAAAGACAAACCTTACAATAATCCAACATGTATCTGTCTCAATCTCCGCATTGCTTTAAATGCACCTTGTCTTAATCACACATTAAACAATCAAATAACAATTTGATTGTTAACAATTGATAACAATAACAATAACTCCCCCCCCCCAACATTTTTATTTGTTTTTAGCATTTTATAATCTACATGTTTCAAAACTGGAATTAATAAATGTTTTTGTTGTTCAAAAAGTAACCACTAGATTTTTTAAAAAACATAAAAAACGTATGATCTAGTTGAGATTCCAACTCTACAATTCTATGTTTCCATGATGTTATGATTCAAGCCACTTGTGACTATGGCCATATTCTCTGTACACAAGTTAAATTTTATAGCATCTTTTCTATTTCTAAAAATTAACTGTTTCCTGGCAGTTTGAAACCATTTGCATCCATGTTTCATTCAAACAGTGAAATAACTGACAGTATTTAGAGATTACTGACCACCATAAGTTTTAACCTATAAATGCTGGTATTGTCTGCATTTCCCAGATTTTGAATACTTGTGGATTGATGCTGTGTGTGTTCTTTTGTCTGCCGTTGGCACGTTATCAGTAAAATTCTTGTACGTGACATTTTCTGCCCTGCTCAGTGAAAAGTTGGAAAGAGTGCAGCTCTTGTATAAAGCAATGGCTAGCAGATTTTTTTATGGGCAAAATTTATGGAGTAATGTATCTACTTTTAGCATGACTATTGTTAAACCTGGAGATCAAGCAAAGTGACACCGAGTATATTGCTTTATCAATTGGATTCGTTCAAGTGAAAAATGCTGATTATGCCATGTCTATCCCCTGGGCGCAGAAACACTGCTTTGCTATTTGAGCGGTCGATACATAAAAGTCAAATTCATTATAATTTGTAGCTTTTTTTTCTTGAAGAAGAACACAGTTCTCGGTACATCAATATCAACTCTTAAATCCACATAGGATAGAGAAGGTACAGCACCGTAATTCAATCTCTTTACACTTAATACGGTCAGGAAGGAAGAATGAAAACAGTCTCTTGTAAAATGATGGGGAAACCAGGATGCAATCATTCTGATGGAGCTGTGCAAAGGAGTCATTTTACACCATTTGTTACCAGGGCAACAAATATAGTGAGTCCCATACATCTAACAGGTGACATTTTAGCTTAGAAATTGCTTCTTTGGTCCCCCCCCCCCCCCGCCCCGTCTATGAAAAACAATATTACCAGCATTTTCACTTGTCATATGCTATAGGGCAACACATTCCTGCTGACAGGCCTATAATGGAAAAATAGAGTAGTTAAACAGTATTGCAGTCTAACTTTTAAGATACATGCTAATCTGGTTTTTAAAGAAAGTCTTCAGACGTTTTCAAACACCTTGGAGACTCAAGCGACTGGGAATTCTTATGTGGGTGTGTTTGGATGAGCCGACAGATGCATTGAGTTACAACTTAACCTTCTCTGTTCTCTTTGATTTAGCTCCAGCCTTCTAGATTCCTTTGTAGATAAACACGTCACAGTACCCATGTTCCACTGATTGACACATGCAAATAGACAGGTGCAAGGAAAGTCATGCACATATCTTGGTTCAATTGATAAAGGTCAAATAAATGTCTGCTCTCTGTGCAATAATTTTGTCCATGCTTTGTCTGTTGATAGAGGTGACTCATTTCATTGATACATATCCTATAAATTTTGTAGAAAAACTTATAATAATCTGTCTATGGGGGAGATGTGCTTGGTCTGAACAGGTAAGCCCCATACCTGTATAAGATATAGCTGTAGCTTTAAGTACTGTTGCTTTTCCTACTTCACCCTTCTGGTTTGATGGACTTCAGATTTCATACTGAATTCTTTAGTACTTTAGTATGAACAGGGGTGCAGCTAGCTGCTCTGGCTCCTGGAGCGGCGGGGGCGGCGAGAGCCACCCAGGGGGGTCCCACAGCGATCCATGCACAGGGGTGTCGCATGGGGGTGTCGCATAGGGGTGTCGCAGCAATCTGCCCAGGGGGTATGCTCAAAAATCCATGATTGAATTTGAGGTATGTTTGGTGTTTTGTTTTTACTTTAAAACAGCCATGGGATAACTCCATTTTTGACCAGGCCAGTACTATAGGTGGCTGTTTGATCTTTTCACCCCATAGCATTTCCCCATGTCAGATCACCTGCTAAGCTGCTATTAGGTCAAACTTTATAATGGGATTTTGGGGACGTGGGTGGCGCTGTGGGTAAAAGCCTCAGCGCCTAGGGCTTGCCGATCGAAAGGTCGGCGGTTTGAATCCCCGCGGCGCACAACCCTAGAGTCTGTCATGACTGGCCCGTACGGGCAGGGGTACCTTTACCTTTACCTATAATGGGATGGTGGTGACAGGACTATGTAGCATAACTGCACTGGGAAAACCTCTCCTTCAGTTCTGCTATCAAAATCCAAGTATCCCACCCACAGCAACAAAAAAACACATAATTCACCAAAGGGTTTTGAAGACCATGTATGGGATGGGCACTATAAAACGCTGCATGGGAGATGACCAAATGTTCCGTGCATTTGGCACGGAAAATTACCACCAGGTCTTTGGCACCTTTACTGTTGCCTTTAAATGCCTCCTTATGCTAAGACAGGCATGAGGACATTGTGGCCCACCTGCCCTCTTCTTCAGGTCTCCGTACTCTCCTGAAGCCACACCCCTCCCCTGAATAGCTCAATTTTCATCCTTATGTACCAGTCAGGGAAGTTTACCCTCCCTAACCAGCACATCTTGATGGGGATGAAGACTGGGTCCTCAGCTGATCAGCTGTGGAGTGGGGAAGGCCTATCCTTCACACCTATTGTGCCATGTTGGGGATAAAAACACCCACAACTCTTCAGCTGATCTGCCCCAACCAGATAAGGGATGCAGCCCTCATCCTGCTGCAGCATTCAGGGTGGGTTTGCCCCCCTCCCCAGGTCCCCTCCCCTCATGCCACATTGGAGCTGAAACCTGGTTAGTATTAATGATATCCACTGGTGTATATAGGCTGAGCTGCCTGCCTGCTTGCCCTGTCTGATGCTTTTCCTAGTGGAGCTGACTGTGAAAAGGCAACTAGCAAATCAGATAGAGTGTCCAGGCTAACAGCAAGCAAACATCATGGCTTCCAAGCACCAGTTTAGGAGAAAGTAAAGACCAGGAAGGGGTCAAGAGGCCGACACCACTGCTGCTCCAATAGCACGATGGAGCTTGAGGCAGCAACCTCTTACTACCTAATGATAGGGCCTGTAAGAGAGAGGGGGGTGGGGATTACAAAGGAGGAAAACATCTACAGACGGTAGTTCTGAAAGTAAATTGCATGATAGGCAGGAAATCAAAGAACATTTTGCTACAACTATAGGAAGAAAAGAAACAGCACATATAGCAGACCCTCCAAGTGTCCCTATTTTCCAGGGGTTTCCCTGATTTAGTGACACTGTCCTGGTTTCTGATCTGATCCTAGAATGTCACACTTTTCCTTAGGCTGTCCCTATTTTCATTGGAGAAATGGTGGAGGGTATGGAGTAATCTGACTCCCCGAGCTGTCTGAAGGCAATCCTGTATAGGGAAGTTTTCTAAATTTTAAATATTTTATTATGTTTTTATATATGTTGGAAGTTGCCCAGAGTGGCTGGGGCAACCCACTAATATGTTTGGGGTATAAATAGTAAAATAATCGTTATGGAATGGAAAGTCCCTATTTTCATTGGGAAAATGTTGGAGGGTATGCATATAATGCAGCTGAGATTAGAGTCTTCTGTCTTTAGGCAATATTGAAAGCCATCAGTATTAGTTACTTAACATGATGTGTCTGGCAATGCCATGGTCATGATATGGAGTATTAGAGAAAAGGATGGCACAATACATTTCAGAGACAAAAGGAGCTACCTATTTCAGTGGCAAAGTAAACAGGTAGAATTAAACTGAAGTACAAAAAGGAACAAGGTTCAAGGTGAAATTAGTACACAGACTGAAGATGAAGGTGCTAAGTGGCACATCAGAGACCACCAATTGTGAATAATGGATGGCATTTGAAGTGTGCTTTAATAGAGATCCAACCAGTGTGAGCTCTCTCTTTTTGAAGTGGAATCATATCGAAAGAAATTATTTGTTTGTTGTTTGAAATTACACCTATCTTCTGCTTTAACAGATTATTCAGTGGTAGCTCCCCCTCCCCCCTTCAGAGTTTTCTTAAGGCATTTAGTGAGGACTAGAGGTGTATTGGAGCAGGGATGGGCAGAGATGAAGAGCCACTGCTTATTTCACAGCAGACACGATGACGTTAGAGTCACCACTGAAGGGGACAACACCAAAGGGGCTCATCCCTTTGGCGGTGGAATGAGGGTGTGGGCCAACCCCCTTGTGGGAAAAGTATTGCTTTAATGTGGAGGGTGTTTTTAACTTGAGTTTTAAATGCGGGTGGGTGTTGTTTTATTTGAAAAATGTGCCTGGAAGAAGGAGAGCAGAGGGGCCCCAATTGCAGGGAGAGCTTTGATGTGGGAGGCAGGGCAGGCTCAGTAAGGGGCACACGACATAGGATGTTGGTGACTGTGATGTGTGCCAGCCCTTCCTCTGGAATTGTGGTTGTCCTATCAGCCAGACCTCAGGTTTTGTGGGGGCTGTTGCTAAATGGCAGATCAGCTGTGAATAAGGATCCTCTCATCCATGACCTGATTGTGGGTGAGGATGCCTGCATCACTGAGACCTCAGTGTTGGCCTCTCCAGCTGTGCCCACCTGGGTACTTGGGGAGGGGGAGTTGCTGTGGTCTATAGAGATATTCTCTCTCTCTCTCCAGGCTCTCTGTCCAGTTTTTGTGGAGGATCTGGAGTGTGTCATCTCCTGGAGTGAGGCAATTGAAACAGATTTGGGATTCTGCTGATTTACCACCTGTCTCACTGCCCAGCAGTCTCCATGCCTGAACTGACTGAACTGGTCTCAGAGGCGGCGCTGGAGACTCCTAGACTATTGCGACTGGCTGTGGGGTGGCTCAGGACTTCATGGTTGCCATGATAACCATGGGGCTGTCCCAACATGTCAACAGCCCAACACATGTGGCAGGTCACACCCACACTCTGGACCTTGTTTTGTTGACTGGGCAGGAAGAGGGCGACCTGAAAGTGGGGGATGTTGACATAAGTCCATTGTCATGGTCAGATTACTTCCTGTTGAGATTTAGGCTTTCAGCATCTTTTCCCCATTAGGATAGTCCACCCTCAGAGACTGATGGAGCCAATGGCTTCCAGACAGCTCTGGGAGATTTCTCGGCTGATTTGACCAGTGCTCCTGTCAAAGCCCTCTGGAACCTCTTCCTCAATAATGGACTGGATGAGAGCCAACAAACTGAAGCTCAATCCAGATAAGACTGAGACACTGTAAGTGAGTAGTTCCCTAGACCAGATGGGTGGGATTTCGCCTGCTCTTGACGGGGTTACACTTCCTCTGAAGGAGCAGGTACATAGCTTGGGGGTACTCCTGGTTTCTCTGCTGTCGCTTGAGGCTCAGGTGGCCTCGATGGTTCAGACTGCCTTCTAACAGCTTTGACTGGTGGTCTACCAACATCTGGACAGGCATGGCCTAACTTCTGTTGCCTATGCCCTGGTAACCTCTAGGTTGGATTACTGCAATGTGTTATATGTAGGACTGCCTCTGAAGATGGTTCAGAAGCTTCAGCTGGTGCAGAATTCAGTGGCCTGGTGGCTCACAAGACGGTTTGAGCATATTACTCGGATCCTGGCCTGACTGCACTGGCTGCCAATTAGTTTCCGGGCCCCATTCTAAGTGCTGGTTTTGACCTGTAAAGCCTTAAATGGTTCAGGACTGAAACACCTGGAGTACCGCCTCTCCCTCTATAAACTGTCCTGGACTCTTCGTTCATCATCTGAGGCCCTTCTTTGGGTGCCTCCTCCACATGAGGTCTGGATGGTGGTAACACAAGAAAGGGCCTTCTTTGTAGTGGCTCCCTGTTTGTTGAATGCTTTTCCCAGGGAGGTTCGCCTGGCATTCCTCTTCAACAAGGCCTTGGGCTGATTAATATTCTACAGCCTTTTAAATGTGTGTGTGGAAAGGGGGGGTCTAATGTATTGCTCTTTAGTTTTACTTATTTGAGGGACGTGGGTGGCGCTGTGGGTAAAACCTCAGCGCCTAGGACTTGCCGATCGCATGTTCGGCGGTTTGAATCCCCGGGGCGGGGTGCGCTCCCGTCGTTCGGTCCCAACGCCTGCCAACCTAGCAGTTCGAAAGCACCCCCGGGTGCAAGTAGATAAATAGGGACCGCTTTATAGCGGGAAGGTAAACGGCGTTCCGTGTGCTGTGCTGGCTCGCCAGATGCAGCTTGTCACGCTGGCCACGTGACCCGGAAGTGTCTGCGGACAGCGCTGGCCCCCAGCCTATAGAGTGAGATGAGCGCACAACCCTAGAGTCTGGCAAGACTGGCCCGTACGGGCAGGGGTACCTTTACCTTTTACCTTTACTTATTTACTTGTTTTTATCCTGTATTTTATTCTGTGAATCGTTCTGGGATCTTATGATGGTGGTATATACCGTATTTTTCATCCCATAGGACGCTCCGTCCCATGGGACGCACCTAGTGTTTTTTTTTGGGGGGGGGAAATAAAGGGGGGGAAATTCCCTTTATTTCCCCCCCCCAAAAAACCAGGTCGGGGAACAGCAGTATGGTGGCGCTCTGCCTCCCCACTGTCCCCCGAGCTTGTGGGGCTGGCCGATGTCTGCCCGGTGCGAGGGACGCTCTGCTTCAGGGCGCTCTGCGCGCCGGGCGGCAGGCTGCTATCTGCAGCCTGGGGAGCCCTGCGGGAGGTCCCGCATGGCTCCCCACGCTGCGGATGTCTGACCGGCATGAGGGGCGCTCTGCTTCAGGGCGCCCCATGCGCCGGCGGCAGGCTGCTATCCGCAGCCTGGGGAGCCCTGTGGGAACTGCCGCGGGCTCCCTAGGCTTGCTGATAGCTTCCTGAAGCCTGGAGAGCGAGAGGGGTCGGTACACACCGACCCTTCTCGCTCTCCAGGCTTCAGCAAAAGCCTGTATTCGCCCCATAGGATGCACACAGATTTCCCCTTCATTTTTGGAGGGGGAAAAGTGCGTCCTATAGGGCGAAAAATACGGTAAATCTAATACATAAAATAAAATAACCACAACAATAAATTTGATAACAGACAACTTAAACAAAAACAAAAACCACAGGAGCAACCAGAGAACAAACCACAAGAACAGGATAATTATGTTCCAATTTAAGCACACATTCTTTATTGGTTTTCCTTGCAATATTCCAATTTTCACAGGCCTGTTGTGCCCTTCTGTAGTCACACCTAACTTCTCTTTCCTAGCAATCTAGTTCCCAGAAGAAAAGTCATTCCCTCCCCACCACTGTCCTCAGCATAATAGAATATGATTCTACAGTATTTTAGGAAGAAGAATAAATCTTACAAGCCAAACCTCTTGCATTCTCTCTGAGAGTCTATTATTCTGGATTGTCTGTGAGTTACAGTTGAGTCTCTAATGGTTGCCCTATTTGCCTACACAGGGACCACACTATTATTACTTAACTCTGCATGTTGAAAAGTGGCTCAGGATACATCACCAACAGTACAAAGGATGCTAGATAAAACTATAATCTATTGTACAATGGAAGGACTTGCACAATAAGGCACTTTTCTTAGGAATTACACTTTTTATCTCCAGATGCACAATAACCAAGGCTGGCGTTACAATAATATGATTTCAATTGCATTCACACTGAACCCAAAGAAAGACTTTCACCATTTTGTCCTGCATCTGCTGATGTACAAATGCTGAAGGAGAAAAAGTAGTTATAATGGACAAGTTAAAAGGAGTAAGTTATTACTCTGAGCAGGAAGATCCAATGTTATTCAAACCTTTGTTTCACACAAATGAAGAAACTGATTCACCTGCGTTTACTGAAATGAATGAAGACCATAAATCAGCACTGAGGTGCACTAGCCATGAAGTCAGCTTTTTCTATTCATCCCATATTGCTTGTCTGAGGAGGGTTCAACAAGATCTTTCACTGTCATGAAGGAGTGGTTTACAAGGCACAAGGTAGCTCTTCCTAGTGAGATATGGGCATTTGCTAGAAGAGGCAGCGCATCTGTGGTTCTAGTTGTTTTGTATACCTCCAATGAGACCAAGAAACAGAAAGGACATTTCACCCTCACATTAATCACTGAGAGGGATTCTATGCACCATTCAAATTGTGTTGGGAGCAGGGATGGGTGAATTTGTTAGGTTTGGTTTCCCTTCATTTCTCATTTTTCCACTCCAGTTCTCCACATTTCTGCCATGATTTGCAATATATATATTTTAAAATCCTCATGAAAATTCACCAGCATTTTAGTGAGAATTTCACACAAATGTTTTTGTTAGCAGTTTTGACTAATATACTCCACACGTTTCTGCAGGCAGGTTTCCATAATATGTTTTTTATGTTATTTTCAAGAATGCACGCATTTTTATGCACACTTTTCCCCAATATATGGATTTTTGTACACATCGGTCCCTTGAAGAACCACATCACAAAATTCAGAGATTTGTGAATTCCAAAGGACAGCAATGTTTCAGTTCAAATATTGGTTCAAAATAAGTGAATTGGGTAGTTTCCCCCTGAATGCAAACACAATGCACAGGATAGAGAAGAGCCCCATTGTGTTAGTGTGGGCTTGCACTGGTGGAACCAGTTACTCGAACTAGAGGACCTTAACCACAGATTCCTAAGAAGTGGGGTGTTATTGCAGACGTACTGATGAGATAATTCTGTGCCCGATTTCCATTGGGAAGAAAGGTCTTGTGCATCTGAATCTTCCTAGATCCTGCGATCTTAGTGAGAGATCTTAATCAAAGAGAGAAATGGCACTAAGCAATATTTATTTTCTGACGAAAAGTTTTTGGTCATTTTATTATTATTATTCCCTGAAATTCACCAATGGCCTCTCATTTTCTTTTCTTAACAGAGTCAGCAATTATGCCTCATTTGAGCTCCCCTTCTGAGAGAACTTCTGTGTATGGATTTGGGAGGATAAGATATAGCAAGTTTGTAAGTATTGTTTAAAAAGAATAGTGTGAAGCTAGTATTCACATGAGAGAAAATGTATTGATCCTCTTCCCCTGAATAACGCTTTGTCTTATTTATACTCTGATGTGCACTGTCAGTTCCACTAGTTTAGGCAATTATTTGGGTCTTTGATTCTGAGCAAACAGCTGTGTGTGTGCATGAACTATGAATTAGAAGTTACAGAACAGTTTCTCAAGCAGAAGAAATAGTGACCATTGTGTGGAGACTTCCTGACACTATATAGACACTGTCCAGATTTGTTTGTGGAATTAACCAGAATCTTTTGACAGACATCTTTGATAGAGCACCATCCACTAAGAAGTGTATGACTCTGAATACTTTTAAGTAACTCGAATGCAGGGGTGACCAACATGATGACTGTGGGTGCAACAATGCCCTTGAGGTCTTCACTTGGCACCCTCAAGACCTCTGACCCTTCTCGGCAGAAATGACTGGCAGAATCAGAGACCAGGGAGAAGAGACGGTGAAGGAAGATTGGAGGAAGTTTAAAGACTATCTACAGAAACACTATAAGATAATGAATGTTTGATGACATCAGATTGAATGTAAAAGGTTATTAGTAAAAAATTTAAAGATTACATATTTTAAGATATAAGGAAATGTAATTTTATTAAGATATTAAAATTATGACAAAATTAAATTAAGACAGAGGGAAGGAATTTGCTGATAGAATATATGATCTGGAATACAGAGAAGGAAGGTCTGGGGAGGTCAGAGAAACAAGTTAATGCAAAGAATATAATGAGGATAAAAACTGTTTTTGTATTTTCTCTTTTCTTCTTTCTATTTTTCTTTTTCATATTTTTTGCTGTTTTGTGTTTGTATGTTATTGTATTTTTCTATTTTTTTTTGTTTTGTGTTTTATTTTTTGCTGCTTTATACTTATTGTAAAACCTAATAAAATATTTTTTTTTAAAAAAAAGACCTCTGACCCTTCTCCTTACCTCATTGGTCATTAGGTGGTGACGATGGTTACCTTGTTCTCCCTTGAAAAGCTGAAGGAGTAAGTTGGAAAAGTGACACTCCCCCCCCCCACACACACTTCTTTTAGCTCTATGTGTTTTTCAAGGCTCAAATTATTTCCATTGGATCTGACTTCTACCCAGGGTCCCCTAAAAAGCGAAGAATGTGTATGTTCACTTTTTCTCTTCTTCAGTGCTTTTTTTCTAAAAAAAATGTTTAGGGGTACTCTCATTTTCCTACTCATATTGAAATAGGTAATGGTAAAGGGACCCCTGACCATTAGGTCCAGTTGTGACCGACTCTGGGGTTGCGGCGCTCATCTCGCTTTACTGGCCGAGGGAGCCGGCATACAGCTTCTGGGTCACGTGGCCAGCATGACTAAGCCACTTCTGGTGAACTAGAGCAGCGCACGGAAATGCTGTTTACCTTCCTGCCGGAACGGTACCTATTTATCTACTTGCCCTTTGTCGTGCTTTCAAACTGCTAGGTTGGCAGGAGCAGGGCATATTGAAATACCTCAATGAGGCCAAACTTAGAGTCACAAAATGTTTGCGTATCCCTGCATCCCCCCCCCCCCGAGAAAAGCATTGCTCTTCTTGTCTCTCTTCAGGGGAGAACTGATCTTAGAGACAGGATAAAAAGTGAGCAGAGAGGGTGGTGCCACTGAACTCACTCAAAAATCTCACTCAAACGCACCACAGACAACAGAGCTATTCTATTGTGGCCCTGCTTTGCCAAATCAAGGCAGGTTCAACACAGGTCATTTACAACAAATCGCAATCACAGACACATTGCAATATAAAACTAAAAAAATCTCAGTAGTTTCACCATCATGGCAGATACCTGTCAATAGTCTGGATCTCCATAGCCAAACCAGATGCGCTCAGAGACCTCTGGAATTCTTCTGCCTTAAATAAGTATATCTACAATCCTAGGAAACCTAGACTGTATAATCTAGGTATGGTCTTAGACCAGGAATAATGAACCTGTTTTTAATTTACTGTATTTTACGAATGCTTCACCACTCACAGCTCCTGACTGGGAGGTACCATGACATAAAGTAATAGTGATAATAATGATAATAATGATGATGATGATAAATTGACACACCAGTGTACCATATTTTGGTTATACTGTACCATCCTCAACTCTTGGCTGGGAAGTGGATATTTATTTATTTATTTATCTATCTATCATCTATCTATCTATCTATCTATCATCATCATCATTATCATCCTGACACACTTGCCTATTGTTTCTAGGATTCAGCCTTAGCAGTGAATACATACCCATACTTTGACTATCTGCACACCAGCACTGGAGCCATTCTTCAAAGTGACAGGTGAGCAAATGGGGAGGGCTTCTATTGCCATCTGCCTCTGTTTTATGGGCCTGGCCCATTTTGACGTTGCAGCTCCACAACAGGAACACACATATTTAATTTTAATGTTCAGAGAGTGACCTGTAGATTCAATCTTATCTATTTTAGCATTCTCAGAGAAAGATATAAGCAGATTGGCCAGTGACGACATAGAAACACTTTGTGCACCAGTTATTTAAATACTGGTACTACAGTATTTAAAATAATAGAAAAACACCCCCCCACCCCCTTCTAATAAAGGACAGCTTTCTCTTCCTTTTATTCTTCCTGCTTGGATACCACTAAACAATCAGTTCTAGAAAAGAGAAAATATTCTAAAATATGAATGCTTAATGCACAATTTTAGATTTCACTTTCTTGTCACATGCATGCCATGTCCTCACTTGTCTTGACAGGCTATTTTCATCACTAAGCTGCCTTTCTCTGTGTTTGGGGGATAACACCTATTCCAGGCTGGATTATATTATCTGAACCATTTCTTTCCTATAGTTAAGAAGCAGATCATAAAGTTGTGAATAAAATGCCCATTGCACATTCTCAAGGGAAAACCCCACGTCTGTACTCTCTCCAAAAAATTGTGGAGAGATTGCATTCCCCACAAATACGGTATATAATCAATGCTCCTACAGGCTTTGTTGCCATATAATCTGTTGTATAATAATTTGTATAATTAGTTATACCCCCCCCCGCCGCCCATTTTTATACTAAGAAGTGGTTTCAGAGCTGC
Source organism: Podarcis tiliguerta (assembly GCF_965153285.1). Lineage (NCBI taxonomy): Eukaryota > Metazoa > Chordata > Lepidosauria > Squamata > Lacertidae > Podarcis > Podarcis tiliguerta. The sequence continues at coordinate 4,439,063 of NC_139544.1, read as the reverse complement.
TAACATGGTATGCAAAAGCATAAATGAATATTAAAACAATACATTCTCTCTCTCTCTCGCTCTGTGTGTGTGTGTGTGTAATTGAATTTTCATTTTTCTACATTTCAGAATAAACATTTTACAAACTTTAAAATATCCGTTCTTCTCCTTCCATGGAGCCATCTCCTTCGATGGTTCATATTACACATCATACTTTCCTGCATATTTTACTATAACCATCCAAATCAATTTTTCACTTTTACATCAATCAAATATTGTTTACTCTGTTGAATTTATCTGTATGCTGTCAGTGTTTTCATCTGTGTACAATTGTTTCCCATATATTCAATAAATATTTTACACACTGCTTTAAATATAGGTTCTTCTTGCTCTCTTATTCTCTGTGTTAAACCTGCAAGTTCTGCATATTCTGACATCTTGAACTGCCATTCCTCTTTACAAGGGACCTTGCTCATTTTCCATTTCTGGGCTCATAGAACATGGCTGCTGCTGCTGCTGTTGTTACATACATTAATAAACTTTTCTAAAACAGCAAATTCTGGAGCAGGTTACTTGTAACACTACATTCTCCTGTATCAATTACATCATCCAGGTAAATTCTATTTGTGTGACTGCACTTTACAAAATGTCATAGGACGGTGACCTGAAAACAGGTACTTGTACTTGAAAAGGGCAGATCTGATAATTTTGGTTATACAAAAATAGACCTAACCCATACATTCTTTTATAAATTTGATATTATTATCCTAATACTAATGTAAATATTAATCGCCTACTACATTTTGTATAAATTCGTTCCAAATTTATCCAAGCAGAATCTATGTCTGTAAGCAATCCATTCATAGGGTGCAAGTGTTATCATATTATCAATCCACTGATTAAAGGAGAACATGTCTTTATTCTTCCAGTTCATCAATATCAGCCTCTTGGCTACCATTAGAGCACGTAAAATCCATTTTTGTTGTCCTATTGTTAACTTTCATATAGTATGTATATAGTTCAGAAGAATATTCTCTGCTGAAAAAGTATGAAGGGACAGAAAGGTAGAGGAGAATCAAATAGTATTATTGTGGGGGAAAGGAAGGCAAGGCCCTCTAATGCTCTCTGCCAGCCTTGTGCATTCTGAAATACTTGAGCAAGGTTAGCAGATGCTGTTCTTTCCTTAGTTTAGATGTTGCCACCAAATGCACAATGTGCTTCTCCATGTGCTGTCATAAGTCAGCTAAAACATGTGTAAACATATGCTGTGTCACTCATTAAGGAGAAGGGTATAATTACACTTTTAAATGTGGCAAAGCATTCTGAAAGTAGCATATAATTTTCTAGAGCAGAAGCCTTTATGAAACATATCTTTCCCTGAGTGTTTATACAGTCTGACATCTTCAGGTTTGTTCAGATCAAGAGCCCCACTGTGAATGAACAGGCTTCAGACAAAGGCGGCAATTTGTTCTTTAGGTGCCTTTTCAGTGCTGTGTGGGGAGGGGAGATAGCAGGAGGGGAGAGGGGGAAAGAGAAGGCCACACCAATGTTGTTGCTTGCAATTAAGAAATTTGCCAAATGCAAGGTAATTACAAGGGGAATCAATGTTTAGCAAATCACTTTTTATCAAAATGTCTACAGTCATATTGGAAAATGACAATGTTACAGTTCAACATTCCCCAGCCTGGTGCTCTCTAGATCTTTTGGACTACTTCCTTTAGCCTTAGTCAGCATGTCTAATAGAAAGGAATGATGGGATTTAGAGTTCGAAACCTCTGTGCTTCCAAAAAGACAGTATTTGGCAACATGCTCTTCCCAATTTGATGCTTGTGCAAAGTGATCTTACACTGATGAACCCATCATCAAATTCCTAATTGGAGCACTGATCCACATTTCTGACTGACCAGGAACCAGCTTTTCCTGGAAGAGTCAACAACAATTGTAAACTGTTGATCTTTAGAGTTTTAAAATCTGCTGGTTGTTTGTACTAGCTGCCATGTGTTACCAGGACAAATGCAATATTCTTTTATTAATTTACAAGACCCTTAGCAACTTGGGTTCAGAATATCTTAAGAGGTGCCTGATCCTTTAAATCTCTGTCTGACCTTTGAGGTGTATGGAGTGTTAGGGTGAGGTGGTACCTCTGGTGGGGGACAGCTTGTGCTCTTTCTGGGGTAGTTTGTCCACCTTTGGTCCCCACCCTGCACTCAGCTCTCACCTGCGGCTCCTGGAAGCTGTCAGCGTGCAACAGTGGCCACACCTCGGGAAATGGCTTTGACTGGCTGACTAAACCAGGTGAGGGGAGCCAATGGGTCTCAAAACCTCGGTGAGTTAGTGACTAACTCTGCATGTGAAGATAGGCTCCAGCACATGAGAAGGAAAACTCTGATCCTGCACCTCCACTGCCTTGTGGGACATTTTTGTGAGAAGATCACACCAGCTTGGCTGCAGGAGCTGCCAGAAAGAAGTGTATAACACACTATCCAACTATCTTAGGGACTCCACTCTGGATTTGTGTAGGATTTGCTCCTTAACCTTTTCTTCTCCAAAAAGCAGTGGGTACAAATTTTCCTTGGGGTTAACTCCCAAAGCCTTTCTTTTGAATGGGTACAGTTGCACAGCAGTGGAAGTTTAGGATCAGAGTCTTCCTTCTCTTAGATGGGCTACATTCTCAGGCTGATGAGCCCCACCTGTCCCTCATTTTCCTCAAGTAGTAACTGCCTACTTGACCATTGGACCTACTCTTGGTCTCACCTGCTCAATCTGCTTATTAATGATGTATTGCATTAGATGTGTGTCATGTTTATTAACAAACTGTGGCTTAAATAAAATAAAAGCAAGGAGTACCAAAAAGTCAGTGAAGGAATTGGTAGCTATTAAAGAAGATGGAGATGTACTATCTGGTAAAAGATTAAGCATAGATCTCTAACCATATAAAACTTGATAATTGTTTTTTATGACCTTTTATTATTTCATATGTACCCAAAAAAACCCCACAATGCCATTTGTGTTGCTCAATCTATATTTCACAGGTCAATTTCTACAGTTTTTTGCTCTAGACTTGATGGACTTGTATCAGAAGGTGTGCTCTGGTATATCGTTTAATGAAGGAAATAGAAGAGCTAAACAATTTCCTACACATAAGGGAAGGTAGGGAGGGAATAGCTAGAGTTATGCCATTCAAGAGCACAACAAAACTAAAGTGGAAAAACATTCATTCTGCTAGTTCTGTTGAAGAAATGATATCTGTAACAATAGAAACCCCTAAAACAGGGTCAAGCGACCTGTGGCCCTCCATGTGCTATTCAACTACAATCCTCATCATTCCTGACCATTAACTCTGGTGGCTAGGGCTGATGGGAGTTGTATTCCCAACAACACCTGGAGAGTCGCAGGTTCTCTGTCCGTGCCCTAGAAACTAGGGACACAGCCCACCAATTCACCCTCAGACCCCATTGAAACTGTATGGTAGGTGCCATTCACAGAAATTACCTAAAAGTATACAAAATGCCTAATATGATGAGCAGCGATAAAAATGTACTTCTGCATTATCCTGTGTTAACACCAGTGAGGTCATTATCTTAGGAATAATAGATTTGGCTCATCACCTCCCTTTTTAGTCTTCCCCATAGATCACAGTTCAGTAGGCGAAGAATAATCATATATAAGCAGGAGTTTATAACTGACATTGCAATATCTATTAAATGTCTACTATGTTGGCACTGTCATTTGTATTGTGTTTATTAATCTTATTAAAAAAAATAAATATTATAGAGTGTAATGTGGCAGGCTTTCTTTGGCAAAATAGTGTTTTGAAAGCTGTCTGAAATGTCAAGCTGTATGCATTTTATATTAGTTCTATATACATTTTTATTGAATTCAAACTTTTAAATAAATCTTCCAATATCTAATGCATCTTATCAAAGCACAAAAACCATTATATGATTATATGAAGAACCTCAGAAGTCACTGTCTTCAAAATTTAATGGACTCCTGATGCTCCCCCCCCCCTCACTCTGCTAGACTGTTTTTAAGACATCTTGCAGTATTCTATACATTATAAATGGATTTCATTCTTGGCTTAGTAATTCACCTAATGGGCAACGGATACAAAAAAGCTGTAACTCCAGGGACATTAAATTGGTTCTAAACTCTGAAAATTACAGCTTCTACAAAAAGAAGAAAATACTAAAAACATGCCTAATGTAACATTGCATCTAATTTTCCACTACCTTCAGATTATGTCTAAAAGCTTCTAAACTTCTTAATGCTACAATATGTTAAAATTGCATTCCTTTATATTTAGATGTCTAAAACACCGTTTCCTTTTTACCAGCACTGAAGTGGCCCACTGACAGGGAGCAGCGGGGCAGCGGGTGGGGGCAGGGTTTGCTCCAGGAAATCCCACACTATCAAAATGGAAGACATGCTGTGCCAAATTCATCTACTCAAGCAACTTCTGTCTCCAGTCGTGGCCAAGGGATGGTGCAAATAAAAGCTGTCAAAATGGCAGGTACTTAGTAAGCTGCTTTATACTGAATCACATCACTGGTCCATCTAGCTTAGTGTTGCCTACACTGACTGGCAGTTGCTCACCATGGTTTCAGGAGGAGACTTTCCCAGCTCCACCTGTAAAAGGTGGATTGAACCATCTATCTTCAGCATGTAAAGCAGATCCTCCTAATCAAGTTGCCCCCACTGACCAGGATAGAATTGTCCACCCTGACACTGGTAGAGCACAACACTGCTATGCCAGAGATGCTGTACCACTACTGATGCTGCCACATAGGCACAAGTATTGCATGGACAGGCAGAGACCCCCGCAACCCCGGACGACACCCAAGTGGAATAATGACTCAAGACAACATGTTATGGGATTAAAATTGGCCACAATGTTATTAAAGCTTCAGATCATAGCTATCAACCATCCCTTATTTGGCGGGAAACTCCCTTATCCCAGCGCTGTTTCCCGCTGCTGTCCCTTATTGATGATGTCCCTTAAATTTCCCGGGTTTCAAAGGAAGCAGCTCCTCTCCCTCCCTCCCTGCCAGGGAGGCTCCAACTGTGTTGCTTGGCTGCATTGCTCACCCAATAAGGAGTCTAAGAACGACTGGGGGGTGGAGCTTGCATGCCTTGTGCCCGGCCGTGTTGCCTGGGGACTTCCCTTTGCTCAGCGCTTCCCAGCGGAGAGGTGATGGTGGTTTTCCTTGCTGCATCCCCTTTGCCGGGTTGCTGCGCTGTGGGAACCATCACTTGAGGCTTCATTTGGCTGCTGGCTGGGCTTTCTGCCTTTGGCTCGGAGGGGCTCAGAAGTTGAACATACCTGTGCTCGGAATCGGATGGATATGTCATCGATGGCCCACTCACCCTTGCCGGGGAAAAGGTCTGTCTGGAGCGGGAGCACATGGTGGGGGAAAAGGAAAGGAGCTGGTTGAGTACAATGGCGGGTGGTGATCTCGTGGGAGGGGGGGCTTTTGGATTTGTTTTGGATGCTCCTTTGATTGACTGTTATGGGGGAAAGGAAAGGAGTTGGTTGACTAAAATCCCTTATTCTGCGGCTGATCCCTTATTTTCGAGGCTGCTGGTCCCTTATTTTCAAATCTGTAACTTGACAGCTATGCTTCAGATGTAGAGAGACCTTGGCTTAGGCAATGGGCGTTTATCCCTCTCAGTTCCTGGCTGGGGATCTGAGGAACATCAGGGTTATTCAGAATGTGTGGGGATTGGGCTGGCTCTGGAGAACGTCTGTTCAAGTGGAGAGCCCGCCCCCCATTTCGCCGCTGTCGTGGGGGAGAGCAATGACAACCAATTGGCATATGGCCAATGTCTCCCCTCAAAACAACCCCTTTAACAGGGAACCCTGGTATCGCCGTCACAAAGAGGAGGGGGCGTGGGTCACCACTTCATGCCCCCCCCCCTCATTTAGGGAAGATAAAGGATTCCACCCAATGCCTGAAACTGCCATAGTTGTGACATTTTGCTACGGGGAAGGCAAAACCTGCCAATGCAGGAAAATTCCTTTCTGGCCCTTCAACAGTGAACATAACGTAGCAGCGCCCACGTACCTGTGGAGAAGAGGTTAACCTGTGAAAGAAGTCTTAACTGAGGAAGGGAAGGGTGAGAGAAGCTCTGAAGCCGACTGAGAACTCCCAGTTAAGTTCCTCCCACTGTTGCGTGGGCAGGTCGATCCCTCTGCTTACCTGGCCAACTCTCTCGTGGCAACGCCTCTCCAGCTGGGATTGGGTAACTGGCAGAGGTAGGTGGCCACCTCCAGGTGTCCAGCCTGGGGGGGGGTGAATCCAGGCTGTACTGCCGGGAGCCGCATGGGATTGTAGGGGCTGCGCACGACCACGCAAAAGGTGCCCCCCATTTGATGTGGGGAGCGGTCATTATTTTGCTTCTGACTCTGCTGATGGTTAGCTCTACCAGCTGCCTGGTGGGCTACATGATTGTCATATTCTACTTGTATTAGGGATGTATGAAGCACCAAGCATCCATCTCTTGTCTAGAGCCATGGACCACCTTGAATTAATCTGGCTACCCAATTAATATCCACATGTTTATCCTACCATTCCTACGAAGTGGCCAGGTGTTTCCATACATGGATGATTATGTAGACATAATTCTGGTCTCTGCATCAGAAAAAAGATTATGAAACCCATGATGAAGCATGACAAAGTATATCTGCATGAAAACAAATAGAGCAGGAACAATGGGCTATGGTGGTAATGCACATATGGGTACCACTCACACAGTAACACTGCAGCTTGAGGGGTTTATGGTCTACTGTAGTTTACAGATGAAATGATGCGGTGAAATTGTGCGTGGTGTGTGCTTGTGCAGAACTTTCTAATATTCAAGGTAAGGGAATGGTTGCACGGTTGAAGCAGCTTCAATCTGTAGAAGCAATGTGGACCACATAATTAATATGCCCACAATTTCAGATATATTTTCTGTTTTATCAGAATCATAGGTTTATTTCTCCTAAAAGAACATAAACTGTCAGTCGATGAAAGTCGACATTGTTCTGAAGTTATAAATGGGCAAAACTATCTAGTCCACAACCAGACATCAGACCAAGCTGAGCATAGATCTGATGTTAGGTTGAGCACACAGCATTATTCACACAGAGACTATTCCTATGTACCACAGGAGACATGTCATGTAGCAAGCTGCCCTGAGCAATTTAGGTACACTGGCTTTCCAAGAACCAGCATGTTGCCTGTTGAAATGAGATATAGAAATTAGAATAAAGTGGTACCTCTGGTTATGAATGCTTCTGGTTAGGAACGCTTCTGGTAATGAGCTCCACTAACCCGGAAGTAGCTGCTCCTGGCTGCGAACTTTGCCCCAGGATGCAAACAGATATTGCACACAGAGGTGTGCGTGCAGCAGGAGGCCTCATTAGTGAATGCGCGCCTCAGGATAAGAACAGTTTCAGCTTAGGAACGGACCTCCGGAATGAATTAAGAAGTACCACTGTATGCAATTCATGCAATGAATTAAGAAGAGAAGAGTTTGGATTTGATATCCCGCTTTATCACTACCCTGAGGAGTCTCAAAGCGGCTAACATTCTCCTTTCCCTTCCTCTCCCACAACAAACACTCTGTGAGGTGAATGGGGCTGAGAGACTTCAAAGAAGTGTGACTGGCCCAAGGTCACCCAGCAGCTGCATGTGGAGGAGCGGAGACGCGAACCCAGTTCACCAGATTACGAGACTACCACTCTTAACCACTACACCACACCGGCTCCCGGTACCACTGTATGCAATCAACACACCCCATTTTCAGTTTCAAACACAGAGAGTAATTCTACATATACTGCTGTTACTCTGCCTACAAAGGGCTTGTTTTCCTTGCTCAGCACTTAAAACTTTTTAATATCCTCTAAAATAGTCTGCTGCATTTCAGCTAGGTTAAAGGTTGTGCCTTGTATTTCATGTTCTTTCCTCCTAAAATCTTTAGATTTTAATAAACGCAAATTTATCTTCCAGACACTTCATTTGGCCACAGAGTCACAACCTGAGTCCAAAACGATCTAGAATCTGTAGAATTTTTCCTGTGGTCTGGCAGATTTATTGACATCCAAGGCTTATTTGCCGGGGTCAGGAGAAGATGCTGCCTGGCCCTCCATGACACACCTTCAGATGTGTGGCCAAGAAAGTGAGAAACACTATAATGAGACCTTGAATGAAATGAGGTCATCTAAACAAGGAAGAGAACAAGAAACAGAAACTTCCCCTAACCACCAAGTAACTCTTACTGGGAACTGAGGAAGTGGATAAATAGATCTGCTACTTTGCAAAATTTTGAGCTGGTTTGATACAATGGTAGTGGGACTTGAGGGCAAAGAGATTATTCTCCCTAAAAGGGCCTGTTTGCCGATTGTCCTATAATTCTACAAACTTCTTTACTAAGCAAATCTCCTAGTAAAGAGATCCCAGTGTTAAGGTCATCCACTACTGCAGTAGTGACAGGCCCAGCCTTCATCGCTGCCCTGGCTGCCCAATGCCATGCAGGCAGCTGGTCACCAAGAGGGGAAGGGCAAGGCAATGGGGTGCTTGGCGCAGGTGCAGTGGTGAGGGTGGCAGATTGGCTTCGTTGCTGTACCAACATCATGCCAGTCTCCCTGCCTTGACCCTCCCCTCCTCCCTCTCAGCAACTAGCAGTGACATTCAGTTTTGGGGAGCCACGTCAGCCCTCTCACTACTGCACTACCCTCAAATAAGCACATAAGAAGAGTTGTGCTACATATGCCTTCATTGTTCCAACAGCTTGCTTCTCACACTAGACAACTAGATGCAAATGGGAAGCACACAACCAGGACACGAGTGTGATAGCTCTCTCCTGCTGTGGTTTCCCAGTGGCATTCTGCCTCTACCAGCGGCAAAGAAAATTATATGCTTGCACTTAAGAGCTGGCTTTAACTTGAGGTAGAATGAAGGGGCCATCTTGTGCAACAAATTTTTGGTGCTATTGAAGGGCAGAAGATTGGCAGTTTTTATTATTATTATTATTATTATTATTATAGAATCATAGAATCATAGAGTTGGAAGAGACCACAAGGGCCATCGAGTCCAACCCCCTGCCAAGCAGGAACCACCATCAGAGCACTCCTGACATATGGTTGTCAAGCCTCTGCTTAAAGACCTCCAAAGAAGGAGACTCCACCACACTCCTTGGCAGCAAATTCCACTGTCGAACAGCTCTTACTGTCAGGAAGTTCTTCCTAATGTTTAGGTGGAATCTTCTTTCTTGTAGTTTGGATCCATTGCTCCGTGTCCGCTTCTCTGGAGCAGCAGAAAACAACCTTTCTCCCTCCTCTATGTGACATCCTTTTATATATTTGAACATGGCTATCATATCACCCCTTAACCTCCTCTTCTCCAGGCTAAACATGCCCAGCTCCCTTAGCCGTTCCTCATAAGGCATCGTTTCCAGGCCTTTGACCATTTTGGTTGCCCTCCTCTGGACACGTTCCAGTTTGTCAGTGTCCTTCTTGAACTGTGGTGCCCAGAACTGGACACAGTACTCCAGGTGAGGTCTGACCAGAGCAGAATACAGTGGCACTATTACTTCCCTTGATCTAGATGCTATACTCCTATTGATGCAGCCCAGAATTGCATTGGATTTTTTAGCTGCCGCTAAATAATAATAATAATAATAATAATAATAATAATAATAATAATTATACCCTATTAGATACCACATAGATTTTCCAGTCCAGGTACCAAAGTATCTCAGGCTGCCACCTCTGCAAAAGAAATATAATTCATCTTCTCCGGAACCACATAGAACCACAAGTATTTCCTTTTAAAATAATGCCTGCTAAAGAGATGCAGGGCCCTCCTCGTGATATTCAAATCACTAAGCACTTTTGTCCAAATGGTGTCAAGGAACCCAGGTTGCTAATTAATTCAAATCATATTCCAGAATGTAGGTCCAAAGCAAAAATATTTCCATGCTCTCAGACTGATTTGAGTCGCTCACTTGAACAAGAAATTATATACTCAATAGCTTCACCTTAAACGGCTCTTCCCAAAAATGATATGCAGTGCACTTTACTTTTTCCGCTAGCTAGACTTCAAACACATAGATGTTATTTAGGAAAAAAGATGCTGCAACATTAATGAATGGTCTGATTGCAGAGAGGTATGGATGACAAAATGCTATTAAACTAGAACTGAATTATGGCACTAACTAAAATGAACCTATAATTCCAAAAACAAGTGCACCCCCCCTAAATCTGTGGTCCCCAGCATTCTCCTCCCCCGCCTCAATTTTTTTGCTTGTTCTCTCAGTATATACAGAGGACTTACTTACATTGTTCCTTCTACTTGGAAGCTATTATGAGTCTCAGTGGTATCCCTTAGTTTAAGCACAGAGAACATCTTTATAACCAATAGAGTATTTCAAAATGGAAGAGACTTTTAAAGTGCAACCCCTGTAGATTGCATTTTTTATGGTCTTAGTGAGTGAAGAAAACCAAACAATTTCCCTCTATCCAGTTCTCTCTATGGCTCAGACAAAATGTGTCAGATTTGTAGAAGATGCTGTGTTAAACTGATGGAGAGTAATTTGGGAAGCTACAAACGTCGGAAGATAAACTCATCCTCACTCAGCAGTTCACTTGTTGGCAGATTGTTGTTTAGTGACTGATTTATATTTTATGTTGCAGGATTTCCCCCCTCAAAAAATGTAATAATCTATATATTTGCAAATGTCATTACTTACTTTAAGCCCTGCAAAGGAAACACTGTAGGTGTGGGGTACAGGTGTTGGAAGCAAATAATAATTGTGCCATTCATGCTAATTCTTCTCTTCTAGTCTATCTGAACTATCAGCAATCAGCTTGGGGATTGCAGCTCACAGTCATCATGCATATGATTGTGAGTGAATTAGTGTGTTGATCACTCATATTCTCATCACTCATGTTATTTATTTGTATGTACATACTGATTCTTTTAAACAACAAGAACTGCACTATGGCATTAGGTGCAACAATATGAAGAAAAGAGAGAAAAATAATAACTTTACATCCCATCATGATTAATGTCCAAGGCCATAGCTTTTCTGACATGCCATTCCAAGGCCCAATTCGCCATGATGCTTGATAGACTACAAATGCTTACTTGTGCAGCAGCCCACACATTTAAATGAGGGATAGAAATTCATCTAGAAATAAATCTCATGATAAGTCTGTGACCAGGTGACCTGCCTACTCATTCTGCTCTTCAGGTGCTACTGATGGTCACCCTCAGGACCCCTGCTCTCCTTTCTTATGCTACTTTATATTTAGCCTTACACCACATAGCTCTTCCAATAGAGGCCACTGTAAGATATGCTTGTGTGGTTTCTACCTACTGACCCATAAGGCAAAAGTGTTTCTTTAGAAAAGTTGGAACAGAGCATGCTTGAGGCCTTTGCGTTTGCGAGTGCTTCCCAGACGGCTGCCAGACTTAGAACTGCATAGTGAAACCTAGAAAGAATACCAGTTATTGCTTCATCTTGATTGGGTAGCCTAAACATATTATGGCCACCTTCAAAAAGAAGAGTGTCCTCTGGCAACCATGTAAATAGAGGATTGTCCCTGTAAAGTAGGATACATGGCCACCTTATTGTGGTCCCAGTGGTTGCCAAACTGGAATACCAATGTTACAAAGCATTAGATCTGATATAAATATGAAGCTTGCCATGTGGAATACTGCACAGGTAATCAACTTAGGTCAGTATCACATCTAAATTAGGCTTAGGGCTCAGGTCAAAGACTGTTCTCTTCCATTTTTTTTATAAAAAAAACACCTATTTGGACTATTATCTAGGAAGAATGGGCCATAGTTCAGTTGTAAAATACATACAATATAAGCTCAGTTCCCTACAACTCCAGCTGGCAGATCTCATCTAAAAGAGTTAGGAAAGATCAGCAAATTCTGGGTTGATTATAGTAGAGGATCCTGGGCTAGATCAACGAACAAACCAACTTGGTGCAAGGCAGCTTCATATGTAGACAGTACAAGTGTCCCTATTCTCCAGGGACACCCCTGATTTAGAGAAGCTGTCCCAGTTTCTGATTTGATCCTGGAATGTCCCGCTTTTCCTTAGGATGTCTCCGTTTTCACTGGAGAAATGTTGGAGGGTATGGAGTTATCCAACCCCTGAGCTGTCTGAAGGCAATCTTGTATATGGCAGTTTTTTATGTTTAATGTTTTATTATGTTTTTGTGTATGTTGGAAGCTCCCAGAGGGCTGAGGCAAGCCAATAAGATGTGTGGGTATAAATAGTAAAATTATCATTATGGAGTGGAACGTCCCTATTTTCATCAGAAAAATGTCGGAGGGTATGCATAATGTTCATTCGGCACTGAACACAACTTCTCTTCTTCATGGGTATTAAGGCACAAAAGGCAACATTACCCTCACCTGATGGGCTCTGGTCTTGTTCTGCTGAAAGCTTCCTGTTTCCAGTTCGCACAGTCTTGCCAAGGTTCATTAGTTCAGACTGTAGAGAGGGTGGCAGCTGTCAGATAAATACGGTGTGAAGCCCATATTTGCATGCAATAACCCAGCGAAGGTATGCATTAACAGCAATTTTAAGTAGCCCTTTCTACAAGCAAAGTGATCTGCCTTTGGAAGCGTGTGTACACATTTTCAAATAAAGCTGCAGAATTCAAATCCAGCCACTAAATCGGGCTTCCGGATAATAGAAGCCCCTCTCACATCTCAGTGAATTAGTGTTTGTGAAGCACTATCAAATGAAAGGTAGTTATTGAAAAGCAAAGCATTTTTATTAACGCTATAATTTTTATAAGCTTAAGGAAAATTTCAGTATGCAATTTAAAAAGCAGCCAAAAGGCTTCTAAATGTCATAGAACATCCTTAGGGATGTGAAATCTGTCTGTAACTGAGAAGCATTTAAGTAATGGGGGACAAAATGCATATCAGTAAATTGAAATAAAACATGCCACATAGCCTGTATAAGAAAAACACTAATAAGAGTCATTCAGATTAGGGAGATGTTTACTTTAAAAGGGAGGATCCAACAAGCTGACAACCAGTAGCCTGTAGCATCTAGCAGCAAGTCTGTTGTAAGAGAACTCATTTATTTAACATCAACTTCATGCATATATTTCCAGTGCTTTTTTTCTTTAAAAAATGTTTAGGGGTACTCTCATTTGACTCAAGAAAATCACTATTTTATAGTTCAAATCAGGAAAAATAAATACAGTAAATAGAGAAAAGTAAAAAGATTCACAAAATGTTTAGGGGTATGTGTATCCCTGTACCCCCCCACCCCGCTGGGGGGAAAAGCACTGTACATTTCTGTCTTTGTTTAGTCTTTTTAAGAATCACATTATTGAAGTTAGGAAAAGACACTCTACTCCACTCATGTGTTTTCCACAGGTGGGTTTTCTTGTTCTTGTTTTTTAAAAAGATCCTACCCCAAAGGTAATCCTGGTTTAGATTCTAATTTTAGAACATCAGAGAGAGAGAGAGAGAGAGAGACTGGTAATTCACCATGTTCTTCTTCCACAGATTTTCCATTGTATGAGAATCCACTGAGCTTCATTCTCCCTCCTACTGACGTTTGAAGCCAGCATAAGTTCCCTTTTTTGGGTGGGGTGTGTGCCAGGACATTTGCCGCACAAAGTCAAAGGGGCCTGGTAAAGAGAAATCACAGGTGTGATGGTAGCAGCAATTGGAACAATAGTAGCAGGATTTCAGTAGACACAATAAATTCCATTGTGTTTTATGCAAGGTGCATAAGCCCACCAAAGGTATACAAAGAGCCTTCATTTAAAAAGTTAGGAAACCTAGTGTGTAAAGCAATTTTTCTCCTTTCTAGTCAATGAAATGATCAATGCTAGATGGTACAAAATCAGTCAATTGGATTTTAGGCTGGGTTTTGGCACAGAAACTGCTTTGGTCACCCTGTATGATGACCTCTACTGGGAGAGAGACAAGGGAAGTGTCTTCCTGTTAATTCTCCTCAACCTCTCAGTGCCTTTTGATACCATCAACCATTGCACCCTTCTGAAGCAACTGTCCGAGTTGGAGGTCGGTGGCACTGCTTTGCAGTGGTTCAGATCCTACTTGGATAGTTGTTTACAGAGGGTGATGCTTAAGGAGTGCTCTGCAACTCCATGGAGCCTTCAATGTACGGGCACAGTCTACACACACACACACACACACACACACACACACACACCTTGTAGGTTGTATTTATTGATTTGGGGTTTTCTTTTTCCACCAGGCTTCCCTAAATGCAATACATATTTTTTTTAAAAAAAAATGTGCTTAAAATACTGCAGTTTTGTGTATTTCTTCTAATAACTTTTGTACTTGACCAGGAGGAAATGCTCAAGCAGTGATACAGATGTAGAATAGACTGTCCCTATTTTCATCTGAAGAATGTTGGAGAGCATGTGAGAGGCTGGATTCAGTGAGCAGCCATCGCACAGTGATGATAGGGCAGCAAAAGGCTCTCAGCCAATATTTGAGTTCCTCCAGTCCTAGGCCCAAAGGAGGTACAGGGAACTCTAGAAAGAATTGTAGTAGCAGTGGGAAAGATGAAAGCAGAGACTCAATAAGAAGCAGGGGGTCTTGGAAAGCAATGGGTGGGGAAGAGACTAGTGGAAACTGTCTGAGGGGAAAGATGTAGGTGAGATCAGATGTGCACTGCAGAGGGACAGGGAGGCCAAAATTCATACGCAGATTTGAATGTGGAATGTTAAACAAAATAACACCCATCCTGACCAGAGAATGCAATCTGCTTGTAGGACTTCCAGGTGTTTCAGTGGGATTGTGCAGGTGATATTCCTAGTGGATTGTTTCCTTTGTGTATGAACCTCAAAAAGAAAATAAGTTTTGCTTTATAAGTATATATAAATACAGAAGTATAGACTAGACTTCAACCACAATGCAAAAAATCTCAAGAGAGACCATGCAACATTAAGAGATAGAGAGAGAGAGAGAGAGAGAGATTTCAAGTAGTAATAGACACAAATAGAGTTTAATATTTGTCTTGCAAGATCTTCAGGCTCACGGGGGAGAAGACAAGACGGATAACAGCAAAAAATAGTCATGATGTATTTGGTGTTTTTAAAAATTGAACAACAATCTGACAAACAAAGGAAACAAAAAGAAGTAAGAGTATTTATTTATTTATTTATTTATTTATTTATTTATTTATTTATTTAAAATCTTCTCTTTTTAAAAAAATAAATAAATCTCAGCTATCTATTGTGCACCCTCAGAGACCTCTTTTTTCCACCCTTATCTAGTCATCTGGAATTTATGACATAGAGTTAACATACGCACAACAGATCGAGATTCAGTCAGGTACAGCTATTCACCAGTATGGAAAAACTACCCAGAGACATCATGAAAATAATGAAACAGTATGCCTTAGAGTATTAAACATCTTCACAAACCGATGCCTGAGAGTGACATGCATTCCAGTTCTGAACAAAGGGAGGATGTGAAAGCAGACTTATCATGCTATTCAATGTGCCAAAAATCAGAAGACAAATTCTGTGGGGCAAAATCCTTTGACCCTCCTGTGCATGTGCTGCAAAGGTGCAGCATCTGAATAATATGATGATGGGCTTTCTTGCTTCACAAAAAAGAGGGAGGGAGGGAGGGAAAATATAGCTGAGCCATGAGCAATGCAGCCAGAGACACCAAGATGATGGAAAGGGTTGAAAGCTAATGAGAGCACATGATTTAGGAATGCTTGAGGAATTTATTCTGTATGAATGAATACCTGTATATGAAATATGAAATGACCTGATCCATACCTCCGGAAACAATATGCGAATCAGAACTTGTTTTCCATTGGCTTTCCCACTTTTTGAATACCAACCGTGTTCTCAGCTTTAAAACATCAATGGAAATACATTTTAAAATTGTACTTGAGTAAGAATATGTTTGGGACATGGGTGGTGCTGTGGGCTAAACCACAGAGCCTAGGACTTGCCGATCAGAAGGTCAGCGGTTCGAACCCCCGTGACAGGGACCCATTGCTCGGTCCCTGCTCCTACCAACCTAGCAGTTTGAAAGCACGTCAAAGTGCAAGTAGATAAATAGGTACCGCTCCAGCGGGAAGGTAAACGGCATTTCTGTGTGCTGCTCTGGTTCACCAGAAGGTCGTGCTGTTCAAGCAGGCCACATGACCCGGAAGCTGTACACTGGCTCCCTCGGGCAATAAAGCGAGATGAGCGCCACAACCCCAGAGTTGTCTGCGACTGGACCTAACGGTCAGGGGTCCCTTTACCCTAAGAATATGTTTAAAGGTACAATATAAATGCATATTATGAATTTTCATATAATTTTTTAATGGAAACCATCAGATTAACGCAGAAACAGGACCAAACAGACATGGATGAACACACACATATATAACATGGGCCAGAAATTCAGCCATGCCTGGTCTGTATTTGGTCTTGTTCTTTACTGGAAAACTGAATGACTAGTTTGGCTAACCACCTCTAGCAGAGTCCAGGCAGCAGGCCAACCTTTCCCCCATTTGACTAATGAACAGACAGTTCACACAGCTATGGCAGCCAGGATCTTTTGGAAGGGCCTTCACATGGCCCAAGGTTTGTTGCCCAGCCACAACCTTACGGTGCAAAATTAGCACAGCACAACTGCTCTTCGGGTATGTACATGTATGAGTGGATGAGACAGAGAAATAGATAAGAACCATGATGAACGTCTATGGCAAAGATTAATTGCCAAATTATTGGCCTGACCCAGTTTTGCTTCCTCTGTTGATGTTGGCATGGAAGGAGTGTGTGTTCCAGCATAGTCACGTCATAGCAGAAGGAAGAAGTGCACTCACAGAAGTCCTATTGTAAATACAACTTTCCTCCTGTAAATGGAATGGCTTCATTAGATACTGCCTATTATATTTTAATGACAGGAATGGGGTTTGGCTTTATTAGTTTTTCTGCTGCAATTTGCTGCACAGCGGCAGAAAAATATGCCAAATTCAAAAATTTCCAACTTTTGACTGCAAAGGACAAATTGGGAATGCATTTAGAGTGCACTGCCAATTTCTCCTTCATATTCATGGCTTTGAATTCCTGAATTCAGAAATCCATTAAATCATCTTTCCTGGAATGACTTCAAATCAAGCTGCACCTGCAAAGATTGAAAGGCAGGTGTCAGGTGGTTGACGAGTGGGAAACTCCACTCACCTGTCAAAGTGGCCTATTAGAGAGTCCAGAATCTGCCCTCCAGCTGGATCCCATTCTCTGTGCCTACCATATACAACAGACTGAATAGATTTTAAACAAAATAGCAGCAAATGAAAAGTTGCCTATTGCTATTGCATCTGCATTGCTGGCAGACATTTGCATAAAGAAATGCAAGAAGCAATATACCCACCCAAATATAGTTTTAAAGTAAATTATGTAATAGGGTCTTAATGAACCTGCATATAGGAGATATTTGTAGAGAGAATTTTACTGTGCAATAGATAATGTTTTTATTCCACTATCTCACGTCAACAACAACAAAAATGACAGGAGCAGGAAATGGAATACGAACGAAGCTCTCCAGTCGAGATATTCTGTTTCTACACTACTTAAAGTATGCTCCTAGCTCTTGTAATGTCAGCCTTAATGCATTCTGGTTCCTTTCAGCCTGCCTCAGTATATTGGGAAGAACTTTATTCCAGCTTTACACAATAATGAGAGCTGTCTTTGCTCCCTCTTTCTAGTATTTATAGTTATACACACAGAAACCTCCGGTCATTGTGGATAACTTCAAGGTTAGCTCTGCTTCCCTCCTCCCTCTTCTTTAAAAGGAAAAAGGAAAAAAAAACCCTGACATGCATCATTCAGCATGGAGCAGATATGAAAGGAGTTCAACAGTCGTGATAAGTGACAGCTGGACAATGTGCCACATCAGACAGTGGAGGTTTAAAAATAGAAGCATTTCAAAGGGGGAAGCAATAAAGTAACTAGCTGGAAAGTAAAGGAAGAAAAGGTGGGGGACGGGAATGCCAAGAGAAATACAGAGATGGATTAAACCAACCTCCTTTAGCCCAAACCTACCATTGAAAAAGTGAAAGTCTGAATCTTGTGAGAGATGGTCACTGGACTGGGGGGGGGGGGGAATTGATATCAGCAAAGATGGAAGAAAGCAAGCATTGGTATTCCTGATCTCCTGTGACTTGGTGACACTGGAAACCTGTAGAAGCTCTCTACCCTAACTTCTGCTTTAATAGTGAGGTAAACTGATTATTTTGATTATTTTGAGGACAACTTAAATAGGACAGGGGATTTGATTTGCCATGTCGCTCTCCAGTGAGGCAATGCCATTCCTTTTAAGGGCTGGTCCAAATATTATGGACCCTCCATGGAAATAAACCAAAGTTGCATTCAGGTTGTGGTGACTTCGTAATAGGATTGAAATATGTTTTTATGTAGATTGGCCACAATGCTATCATTGAATGAGGCCCATGCCTGCACTAGCTTTTTCCCTCCATGTTGGGATGCAGGATAGCATTGTGTCTCACCATGGTGATGGCACAGATCCTGTTCTTCTGTTCTTTTCACTTCACATACAACACGGGGGTAGGGATGTCAGAGAATTCCAACAAAAGGGGAATCAGGAGCAGAAATTGCCAGTGTCTGGAATGGAAATCAATCCGTTGGTACTTTCAGTCCTGAAATAATATACATTTGATTAGGTCCTCCCCACCCTCATTTGCATTGCATTTCCTTTGTATTGAAATGAAGTAAAATAACATAATTACCTAATTTACTTAATTAATTACATAAATGGCCTAAATTATGTAATTTTACCATAGTGGACAGAAAGATGAATGACATCATTTCTTGAAGATGAATTACAGCAGAATGGAAGCAGTGTGATGACAACAGGGCAGAATGGAAAACTATGTCTTCCTACATCCTTTTGTAGGGAGCATGGAAAAGTATCTGTGAGTTACACACAGTCACACACTTTGTAGCATCTGAAGTTGTAAATAAATGTAGGATAGCTTCATAACACAAAAAGTGATATTGCCAAGAGCTCTTCTGGCCTATACTGCAACTCCCTGGAGCGTGAATCCAGTCCCAGTGGAACTCCTAAAGGCAGCCTGACCACTCTGGGGATCTTGTGCTTAGCCCAGATTCCATCTCTTGATCATCAGGTGTATTTCTGTTAAACATGTGTTCTACATTCTGAGGAAGTGTCACTCTTCTCCCCTGTGGCTCATTACATTCAAGCAAACAATTAAGCCTCAAGGCCTTGTGTCAAACGAGACCAATAACTTTACATAACCTAAATCCCGCTGAGGGTTAAGGTCAGACAGTCAGTAGAATTGACTCTTCACTGTAGAAACCCCAAAGGGGTTTTACTGCATGTTGTGCTGGCACGAACAATGTGAGCTTTGAACGCACAGGTTGCCGTTAAGGAGACGGCTGAATCTCAGCACAGCTATTGCTTGGTGTATTGGTAGCTTTACGGAAGCTCTCTGAAAGGCCTTGGGAGACCAAATCAAATAATAAAAGCAATTGTTGCAGCTCAGAAATATAAAAGGGGAGTCTATGTTTTCCTTCAATGTTGGCTATGCTTCTATCTGACATCAAATGCTCCCAAGGCCTTTCTAATGGCGAGGAGAAGTGAATGAACCTCTTGCCTGTGGGCCTAATTAGATCTGTCAGGCCTCTGAATTTGGACCACAAGACCATTTTGGATAAACTATGCACACCTGTCAGTCAGCTGATGTCTCTAATCTATGGCGTGTAAGCACTAGGGTTGGAGATAAGAGATCTCATATCCAATCTTAGCACTGTGGTGCTTAGCACTATGATTGAAGATAAGCCTTTGCCTACTCTTTGAAAGCAACTATTCTATTTTTTAAAGGCAGCATTTGTCCAGTCTTAGTGATGCTGGACTACATGTTAGATCATTCTACAAATATACACTTTCATACCTAATATTAACAGAACAATCCTACACTTAAAAAAAAATGTCATTGCATTTTGGAGACAGAAAATGGACGTCTGATAAAACGAATTTGTTGATAAAAAGAAGGAAAAAACAACTCCCTCTAAACAACTGAAGTATCTAATTGATGTGGTATACTGACAAAACCATCATACAAGAATTATTAACTGAAAGGTATTAATGTTCATTTTTTCATAAAATCTTTGATTTTATGATTAAAATACACACACAGCTTTATTGCGTCCATAGACCCAAAATACACAGAACAACAGTAGTATATATAAACAGATATTAAGGTGTAAGCTTGGCCTACATGAAGGAAACAGATATCTGATTGAATCTTAGCTCAATAATAATAATAATAATAATAATAATAATAATAATAATAATAATAATTTTATTAGGTATGCCCCACCCATCTGGCTGGGTTTCTCCAGCCACTCTGGGTAAAAGGTAAAGGTACCCCTGCCCGTACGGGCCAGTCTTGACAGACTCTAGGGTTGTGCGCTCATCTCACTCAAAGAGGCCGGGAGCCAGCGCTGTCCGGAGACACTTCCGGGTCACGTGGCCAGTGTGACATCGCTGCTCTGGTGAGCCAGAGCCACACACGGAAACGCCGTTTACCTTCCCTCTAGTAAGCGGTCCCTATTTATCTACTTGCACCCGGGAGTGCTTTCGAACTGCTAGGTTGGCAGGCGCTGGGACCAAACAACAGGAGCACACCCCGCCGCGGGGATAGCTTCCAGCAAAATATAAAAAATAATAAAATGTCAAATATTAAAAACTTCCCAATACAAGGCTGCCTTCAGGTGTCTTCTAAAACTTGTGTAGTTCTTAATCTCCTTGACATCTGATGGGAGGGCATTCCACAGGGAGTGCACCACTACTGAGAAGGCCCTCTGCCTGGTTCCCTGTAGCTTTACTTCCCACACTGAGGGAACTGCCAGAAGACCCTTGGAAGTGGACGTCAGTGTCTGGGCTGAATGATGGGGGGTCAAAATGCTCCTTCAGTTATACCTGGGCCAAGGCTATTTAGGGCTTTAAAGGTCAGTACCAATACTTTGAATTGTGCTCAGAAACATACTAGGAGCCAGTGAATATCCTTTAGGATCAGTGTTATATGGTCTCAGTGGCCACTCCCAGTTACTAGTCTAGCTGCCGCATTCTGGATTAGTTGTAGTTTCCGGGTCACCTTCAAAGGTAGCCCCACATAGAACACATTGCAGTAGTCTAAGCGGGAGATAACCAGAGCATGCACCACTCTGGCAAGACAGTCCATGGGCAGGTAGGGTCTCAGCCTGAGTACCAGATAGAGCTGGTAAACAGCTGCCCTGGATACAGAAGTGACCTGCGCCTCCATGCACAGCTGTGAGTCCAAAATGACTCCCAGGCTGCACACCTGGTCCTTCAAGGGCACAGATACCCCATTCAGGACCAGGGAGTCCTCCACACCTGCCCTCCCCCTGTACCCCCAAAACAGTACTTCTGTCTTGTCGGGATTCAACCTCGATCTGTTAGTTGCCATCCATCCTCCAACTAGCTCCAGACACTCACACTACTAATTTTTATTAGAGAAGATGAGAATATTAAGAGACCCAGTACATCTTTTTAAATGTCTGTAGCATGGAGAAGCAAAACAAATCTAGAGATAATGTCTTTTATATCAAAGTTTTAACATTATTTTTTAAAATGATGTTATAAATGGAAACTTTCTATCTACTCAGATAAAACTAGTAACTGGAGCCATTCTGTAAAGAAAAGGGCACACTCAACGTGATAATGAAAACTGTGTTATCTATTAGGACTTTACTGGATTTGGCAGCATAAGCTTCTGAACCAGCTTTCAGGGAAAGCTGGAAATCCAGTGCTATTGACTGCTGACACTGTCCTTCACCTAATCTCACTGCAGTCTATCAACAAACTTGCCATATTTGAATATGGTGGCACAAATTGGGATGGAGAAATCAGTTTGGGTCCATGTCACTTTTACATGTTATATCCATAATTTCCTTCCATTCTCCTTCCATATCAATCTTCATTTTAAAAAACAAAACACAAATATGTATTCATTTAATTTATATACTTATTTCAATATCTATTCTGATGCACTATTTTCTCTCAAAAAAGTGTATTTTGGTATGTTTCCAGCTGCCAATAGCTGTGTCATATAATTCTGAGAAGTGAGAAATTAAGTGAATAGCTAAGTCTCAATTTGCACCAAGTTCATTTTGTATAGTAATTTCCAAAGATTGCATTTCTCAAGCATCCCCAGACATAACCTTAATTGCAGATTCTTCATATGTTTGGAGGAATATTGTTGTTGTTGTTTAGTTGTTTAGTTGTGTCCGACTCTTCATGACCCCATGGACCAGAGCACACCAGGCATGCCACTGCCTCCCGCAGTTTGGTCAAACCCATGTTGGTAGCTGCAAGAACACTGTCCAGCCATCTCGTCTTCTCCCGTCCCCTTCTCCTTGTGCCCTCCATCTTTCCCAACATCAGGGTCTTTTCCAGGGAGTCTTCTCTTCTCATGAGGTGGCCAAAGTATTGGAGCCTCAGCTTCAGAATCTGTCCTTCCAGTGAGCACTCAGGGCTGATGTCCTTAAGAATGGATAGGTTTGACCTTCTTGCAGCCCATGGGACTCTCAAGAGTCTCCTCCAGCACCATAATTCAAAAGCATCAATTCTTTGTGACCAACTCTTCAAATCCCAAATACATTTTAATAGAATACTGCTACCCAATTTCCCTGACTTTCCTCTGAAAAATTCTAAACTTGTACCATGCACTTTTGAAATATAATATTCACCTATTGATACCATACATGAATGTTAAAGAGAATATTTTCTCTTTCTAGAAGGTCTCTCCCCCCCCCCCATGTCACAGAATTAAAACTGTTTTGATTGTGTTGTGTTGTATCCCATTAATTCTTCTACGAAAATCATGGAAGGCGGATGTTGCATAAAGTGGAAATGAATTGAAGATGCTTCCCCATTCATCCCTATTGTTTTAAAACAAAACAGAGCAGAATCACTCAAATATTCTTGTAAGAAATAATGCAGCAAGATTTTGACAATGTAATTCAAATACAGACTTGCCTGTCTTCGCAGCAGCCCCAAATGTACCTAATGGAAGAAAGTATGCCCCAAAGCATACACCATGTTGCTTAACAACAACACAACTTTTTTTTAAGTGGGGTGTTATCAGGGTGAAAGGCTTCTTTAACAACAACCAAACATTTATTCAGTCTCCAATTATTCGTCTTGGGACTTGATTATATGCATAAGAAAAGCATACGAAAAGCACTATTCTGTATGCTACTCCTTTCAGCTTCTATTAAAATTGTAATAGCTTGCTTCCATTATACATTTTTTCCCTGTGTATTTCACTCAAAATGTCACTTTGCTGCTGCTCTAGAAGTGCACTTAATATTTTCATTAAAATCAATAAAGCCAAGAAATGACAAGGGTGCAGGTGGATGCAAGCAATTAAATCCCTCCTATATGTATTGTTAACTAGTGGTTGGTGGAGCAGGGTTGGGAAAAGAAGCTCCATTCAACACCTGTCCCTTTCCTTTTGAATGGCAGCTAACAGAAATCCACTTAGCCGGCTTTTGTCTGCTTATGTCCCTGACAGATAATGTGAGCAAGTCGGCAGTTATAGGGCCAGTAATTCAGAATTAATTTTTCCTTCAGAAAAGTGATGTGGACAACTGAGTGCAGTAATGGTACCTGATCAGAATTCAGAGGGATAAACAAGGCAATTTGAGATAATGACATAGAAATAAAGGCTCTTTAAAAAGGTCTGTTCTTGTGTGACTCAGGGTGGTATTATCACCGATATTTTTCATCTGTCTCAAATGAAAGTCAAAAGAGTTCATCATTAAAGCATTAGCCTGATGTACTTTGTGTGTGCATGTGTGTGTGTGCATGTGCATAAGTGTGTATTGTGTGTGTTTTGGAGCTGAAAGGAGGTTCTACATCTCATCCTTCTTCTCTTCATATTAAAAATAAAACAATATAAACATATAGGGCCTGTAAAAGACAGCAGCTTGTAAGCCACCAACCAATTGTTTATTAAGGCTCTGCTTTAGAAATACTCCCCTACCCAGGAAACAATTGCATTTTATGTAATGAACAGAGTACAGTGGTACCTCGGTTCTCAAACGTAATCCTTTCCGGAAGACCGTTCGACTTCCAAAATTTTCAAAAACTGAGGTGCAAAGGGCTAGCTTCAAGTTCAGCTGAGAAAATGGAAAAACACGCAGCGGAAGCCATTTGACTTCCAATGCGCATTTGAAAACAGAAGCATTTACTTCTGGGTTTTCAGCATTCGAAAACCAAAACGTTTGGCTCCCCGAGACACTTGAAAACCGAGGTACCACTATATTTGAATGTGTTCTCACCTGTCCAGCTCTGTCAGCGGCAGATTCTAGGCCCAATGCAGAGACACAAATAGTCGTCAGTTTGTTATGCAACACCTTTTTTTTTTTTTTTTTAGTCTGCTGAGGAGTTGTTGTTTTTTTTTGTTTAAATATTTATACCACGCCTTTCTATTTAAAAATGCTTAAGGCAGCTTCCTACCATTTTTAATACAATAAAACACCATACACTAAACTATCTATATTGATATTTATCCATCTATATCTCAGTACATGCAAATATATGTCTCTTAATGTGCACAAATAGTTGTGCACATGCCATGTTCCCTGCTATTTGTGCTAACAACTGAAAAACCAACTGGGATATAACCTGCCCAGCAGCCAAATGGATGCCAACTGAAAGAGCCAGCTTGGCACTTGTGGTGTATAGTGCAGTTTGCCATGTAGACTCTCCCCATTATCTTTCCAAGCACCCCCAGCTATACATGGGAATCTGGTAGTTTCTAATGTATATTTGCATATATATTTCTTAGAATTTTTCTTAGAATTTAGATATAGAGTGTTCATGGAAGCCTGGTTATAGACACTTCAGATGTTTTCTCATTGCGAGAGAATGCACAACCACCCATCTTCTTCATAACACAGCCTTGTTTGTGGCTTTACATTTTATTTTACATTGTTGTGCTTTTAGTACTGATAACAATGTTGTCCCTTAAATATTATCACTATTTTAATTGTGTTTTGTATATAGCTCCTGTCAAAGGAGTTTTCTCTGAAAATTGTTGAGCTGAATAAATATTTGGATATCAGAAGCACCAGAGCTCAACTTCTTTTGGTTTATCTTTCCTGTCATTGCCTGTTGATTAAACACTGGCTCACCCCATGATAGGGTAACCTTCTGAAGGGCCCAGGTGAGCAGGGCCCAGGGGCAAAAAGTGGGCAGAGTAATGAGTGAACATTTTACCAGCGAGTAGTATGGCCTGAAGGGAATTCTGAGGGCCAGAGAGAGCAGCTTGGAGGACCACATCTAGCCTCTGGGAATGAGGTTCTCTCCCCCCCCCCCCCGCTTTACATGTTACAACTTATATGTTGAAAATTATCACTCAGTGACTGATGTAGCAGACAATTACATGAAGACAGCCCCAGAAATGCCCTTTCAAAAGGTTTAGAGAAATTCTTGGAAGATAGGTCTATCCATGATTATTAGCTAAGCATGGAAGCTTTCTAAGCATGCAGAGGCACTGTCCTGATTCTCCGATGAAATAGACACATAATCCCCACCATGTTCTGTGTATAAGCTTCCCAGAGTCTTCAGCTAGCCACCACTGGAAGCTTCCAATATGCTTCTACTTTATAAGCAAAGATGCATGCTGTTATTGCACAAGGAGCATTGAGTTGAAAGAGGCATACCTGAAAATATCCCAGTTCCTTCCATACCCTATTCAGAGCCCTGTAATGCCTGCAAAGGTGGTAGCAGAGAAGATCTACCTATACAAGAATATATCACCTGACAGGGTCAGAAAGCTTCAGGCCAGGATTGAATTGTGAAGAATGGTAGTTTGGAGTAGGTTAATAAGGCAATGATACAACCATTGTGCTATTGGCATCATTATTAATGAGATCAACTTCTATTCTTCATTACATGTTTCTCCTCTTCAGGGTTAGTAGTTTTTAATAAGTTAGATTCATTTGGGGAAATAAAAAGACAAGCAATATGAAGCATTGCAGATGATTAAATTTTGGGTCAGAGCATAAGGAATTGTGTCAGAGTTCAAAAAAAGCAGTTTCAAAAATTTTCACCAGCATAAATTACAGCAGAATCTGGCCCCACTGTATGTGTGAAAATCATGTGATGAGGTTGCTATGGCAACGGCTTATTCTTGTTGAAATCTAGGGTAACTACAGCTGCTAAATCCTGCATCTTCTGACAGCAATTTATTTAACCTTGCTCCTTTCATGTTCTCTTATTGACTTGTTGAACTTAAAAAAGCACAAAAATGCTTATTCTGTAAAATAGACTTAATTTATTAAGCTGGAGCTCTGTGTAGCATTTGCTGTTCCTAATTTAATAGATGTGAGCACTTAAAATGTTTTATAGTTACATTAATTTAATGCCTGTATATCGGAACCTGTACAATTATCCACCTTCCTTTTCCCAAGGCCACCCAAAGCTCTTCCCAGCATTTCCCAGTATCAGAATGTTTATCCACCATTACATTTTAAGGTGCTGCCCAAGAGAGAATTACAAGATTAATGTCTCAGACAGGGGCCGTTCTCCTTTAAAATGGTTAAATGGAAGTAATTGATGAACATCAGGATGAATTCTGACACCAGACCTTTATTCTACTGTGAAAGGGAGAGACAGAGAAAAGGAAAATAAAAGCAATTCAGTAGAATTTTTGATCAAACAACAAACCCTGCCAAAATGTATTTTGGTCACCTGAGTGCTGCCTATAACAAGACATTCATATTTGTAATCTGATTAACTTCCTCCATTAGAGTTGCTATACTGTATCTAGATAAGTACAGTGCACTCAAAACCTTCAGTACACATGACTACAAGTCACTTAAAATGTTAAAACAGCTGTTCTCACTAATTTTTTTTTTATTGAAATTGACCAATATCCCTCTATTTTCAGGCAATCTTTTTTCCAACAGTGCTTATACTGAAAGAAAATGGAGGTCTTGTTTTAAAGTCCCATCAGTAAAAAAAGAAAAAGGGGGAAAAAGTAATATGATTTTCATCTGAAAACCACACTATCAAATTCATGATAAATTGGGGGTGGGGTGGGATTCAAGATAGCTGAGGCGTGTGAACATTTGAGGGCACTGAGCCTAAGGCTTGCTGATTGGAAGGTCGGAGGTTTGAATCCCCGCGATGAGATGCGCTCCCGTTGCCTGGTCCCAGCTCCTGCCAACCTAGCAATTCAAAAGCACATCAAAGTGCTAGTAGATAAATAGGTACTGCTCCGGCGGGAAGGTAAATGACGTTTCCCTGCGCTGCTCTGGTTCACCAGAAGCAGCTTAGTCATGCTGGCCACATGACCCAGAAGCTCCCTTGGCCAATAAGCGAGATGAGCGCCGCAACCCCAGAGTTGTTCACGACTGGACTTAACTGTCAGGGGTCCTTTACCTTTTATACTGTCTTGATTTATCATCATTTTGATCAGCACCTCCCAAAGGTTCATTGCCCAGTTATCATTTCATATCTCAACCACGTTTGTTGATAATCAAATATGTCAGATATCCTGGAGGAATCCAGGGTCAAAACAAACATCATCTCCTCTTCTTTCTCTCCCAGAAAGACAATAAACTTGAAAACCCATTCACATGGGAAACATCATACCTACTCATTTTATTGGAATTTATATGTTGTGTACACAATAAGTCAAGAATCTTCACTCAACAGCAAGTTGCATGTTGCATCTACCTTCTACTGGTCAGGCATTATGCCTGGGAACTCCAATTGCAGGTAGGGGACACAGGGTGGTCCAACTTGTCTTGACCAGGAAGATCTGGAAGGGAATTGTGAGTCCCTTCAGTCAAATGCATTTGCAATCTGAGTTCAGAGCTTCCTGCTCAACATGGACAATTGGTGGTGGGGGATGTGTGCACAGCCCACTTCAAAAAAGTTTGCAGAAAACACCTGAAGAAGGCTAGATAATCAATCCATCCTACATGCTAAGGGAAATGTCGAAAGGTATTAAAACATATCTTTCTGGTAAAGTGCTGCCAAGCACTATATTAGAGACTCTCAGCGCGTAAATATATGGGGGTGGGGGGTGAGAACAAGTATATTCTCTTCCAATACCAAAAGGGACAGCGGAGTGTTGAACATTTTAGAGTGCTGAAAAAAGCCAATATAGTGTAAACCCTATTTTGTGAGAGTTCAGAGACATGATAAGAGTGAGGTTCAGAACCAGCTTCTTCCATACATTTTACTTAATATCTGAGCTGATTCAAATTTGTGATGTTCCTTTTTTAATGTTTAATCTTGCAGGTTGCTTTGAGTTCCTGATATTTTGAGTTATTGAGAAAGCAGTCCAGCAAATATTAAAATGAATAAACAGAAAGCATTCATGTGCTATTGCTGCATTTACGGGTAATCAAATGGAACTGGATCTACATATCAAGACAAAACAGAAGTCAGACATTTTTCACTAGTGGCATGGGAACCAGAACTGAGAATTTTAATAAAAACAAACTCCTGGACATTTATAATGCACCCAAAGATCAGTGATCTTTCCCACCCAAGTCTCTTGAATGGCTACCCTGCATAGAGATGTCTCCTGAGATTTCCAGACAACTGCAGGGAACAACCTGGACATGAAACACAGTTGTTTAAGGTAATATTTGATATTTTATGGCAACATTCCATCCTCTTGCCCTTCCGCCTGCTTATTTGCTTTTTTCTGCAGTATTAAAAGTATGCACTATGCATTTCTTCGCTGCTTTAACCTAACAAGTCTCCTTTTAACTTTTGCTCCCTTTAGAACCATCTATTACTACTTTACCATTTAAGAATCCTCTTTTTGCAGTGTTAGAAATTTGCTCCATCACTGATCTGAGCATGGTAACAGATTACTGCTAATCTGACTGCTGGAATTTACTCTACCAAAGAAGACACGCTGTAATGCAGATAAAGGATATAATCAGGATATAATTCTCAAGCAGTGTGAAAAATCATATTAAGCACAATGAACTGTTTGGATCATCACTGATACTGCTGTGCCAATTATGGAAACAGTGAGAACACTGGGCACAATCCAGCAAGAACGTCCCCCTGCATGTGGCTTATTGAAACAAACGAATTATATAAGAACCATGATCTTGTGCACTGGGATTGCATGGATTCTGCCTTTCATGTCTAATCTGTCTCAGAGGAAGTACAAACAAAAGCTTCAGCAGCTTCAATTATCTATGGGCTGACCCACCTTCCCCAGGCTGATGTGTCTCCATGAGGGCAGTGAATGGTTTCTCTGACTTATTTACCATGAACCAAAGCTCTTGTGTTGCACATCATCACTTAATCCATATTGAGCCATTTTGTGCTAAAGCCTCTAGAGAGCATCCCATTCATAGTGTGAACTTACATACTTTGTCAGATATCTGAAGAGAAAAATAATAAATGCATTAACATTTGTAAACTCGTATTAAGACAGCCAGCTACCCACACCTCACATGGGGGCAATCTGCTAAGCAGAAGACACCTAACCAATCTAATCAATCCTCAACTATTATACAAACTTGCTTAATATTTGAATACAGTGGTACCTGGGTTACATACGCTTCAGGTTACATACGCTTCAGGTTACAGACTCCGCTAACCCAGAAATAGTGCTTCAGGTTAAGAACTTTGCTTCAGAATGAGAGCAGAAATCGTGCTCCGGCAGCGCAGCGGCAGCAGGAGGCCCCATTAGCTAAAGTGGTGCTTCAGGTTAAGAACGGTTTCAGGTTAAGAACGGACCTCCAGAACGAATTAAGTACTTAACCCGAGGTACCACTGTATATCATTTACATTACATATGCATAGGATGTTTCGGGGGGGGGGCATATATGGGGATTGTTTGTTATATGCATTTTCCGAAACAGAAAAATAAAGTTAAGGAGAACAGAAAAAGGGGGGGAGTCATTGCTTCAGTATGTAGGGAATTCTTTTGGCAGTAGTGGGGGATGTTAAAGGAAGTGGTCATTCAGTTATTGTCTGCTGTCAGGATTTCTTCTGTCTTCACATCTTTCCTGAAACAGATGTCATAGGTGCCTCCATTTTCCCAGAGTGAAATCACAGAGGGCATCTCTGTCTTTAGTAGGGATGGAAGGATCTGTCAATTTCAGGGCTCTCGGTTTCTCAATTTTCCAATCTGAAATTTAGTTCTCCACATTTTGCAACAATTTGTAAGTTTTTTTAAAAAATCCTCATAGAAATTAATCAGCGTTTTAGTGCACCTTTCTCCTAATAAACACATTTTGTATGCGGATTTGACTACTGTACACATTTTTTTCAATTTACCCCAATATTTGGTATGTCATTTTTCTTGATACAGTGGTACCTCGCAAGACGAATGCCTCGGAAGACGAAAAATTCGCAAGAGGAAAGAGTTTTTCGTTTTCTGAGTTGCTTCGCAAGACGGATTTCCCTATGGGCTTGCTTCGCAAGACGAAACGCCTTGCGCCTTTTTTTTTAAACCACCAATGCATTCCTATGGGAAACCGTCAATACACATTGGTGCTTCGCAAGACGAAAAAACTCATAGAACGAAAAAACTTGCAGAACGAATTAATTTCGTCTTGCGAGGCACCACTGTATTTCCATTTTTATGCACACTTTCCCCAATATCTGATTTTTTTTGGTAAAGATTGTTTACTTTGAGAGATGCATCACAAAATTCAGATACATGCATATTTTGAAAGATAGATGTGTTTTGGTTTGCAGAGTTTCAGAAAGTGCAGATTTGTTAGATTCAGTATTATATGCATACGGAATGGAATTTCTCCATCTCTAAGTTACCAGTACTGCCTGCAACAGGGACAATATTCTTCAGCTCTTCTGTAGTGCCAAGATGTGGATCTAGATCTAGATCACAAGATCTACAAGATGTGACCAGAAAGTTTGGTGAAAGTTTGGTCACAGAAATCGGACAGCGAGAAATATCCAAACATACAATTGGCATTGGAAACCCACAAAATGCTCACAGTTGTGTATGGAGATGAAGCTGTAACTCAAAAGACAATGTATGAGTGGTTTAAGTGTTTCCATGAAGGGTGGCAAACCATCGAAGATGACCCTAGGTCTGGCAGACAGTTGACGAGCAGAACGGTGGCAAATGTTGACAGAGTTCGTGAGTTATTGATGCTGGATCGGCGTTTGTCCATCCGAATGATGGCGGAATAATTGCATATTCCATGTGAAATTGTTGCTGAGGTTACTTGAGTTGTCCCACCCTCCATAGTCTCCTGATCTGGCCCCACTTGATTTCTTTCTTTTTCCAAAAGGGGGGAGGTTCAAAAAGTATCTACATGGTGCTTAGAGAATAACTTGCACCTAAATATTAGCAAGACAAAGGAGATGATGGTGGACTTTTGGGGGAAGAGAGGGGTTGTGTGGAGAGAGTCTCTTCCTTTAAATTCCTGGGAATTTACCTTAGTGAAGACCTCACTTGGAAAAACAATATAACTCAGGTGGTTAGGAAGGCCCAACAGAGACGCCATTTTCTCAGGGTTTTGCGAAAGAACAATGTTAAACAACAATTGATTACCTCCTTCTACCGCTTCACAATAGAAAGTGTCCTCTCATATTGTATCACAGTGTGGTACGTTGGCTTGACAGCCACGGACAGAAAGTCTTTACAGAGGGTGGTGAATACAGTACATGATATCATGGGCTGTCCCCTGAGCCTGCTAGATGACATCACAAGGGATTGTTGCCTTAGTAGAGCGAGAAAAATTCTCAGGGACGATTCACACCCCGGCCAGCACCTCTTTAATCTTCTACTCTCGGGCAGGAGTATAGAAGTATAATCAGTCGTACCAACAGGGTAAAAAACAGTTTCTATCCATGGGCTGTTAGGCTCCTGAACGGAAAATAATATAGTGCAACTGACTTTTGGGGTTAGTGTGTTGTGTGACAAGCACACAGAGTGCAATGAGATTGAGTGTTTGTGGGGGGGGGGGAAGCTCGGTCACTTTCATTGTACACAGGTTGTACGTTGACAATAAAGGTATTATTATTATCAAAACTGAAAACCGCACTAAAAGGGCACAGATTTTCCAACATTTCAAATGTCCAAGCTGCTGTGATGAGGGAACTGAAAGCAGTATGAAAAGAGGACTTCTCCCGAAGTTTCCAACAGTTCTACAAACATTGTCAATTGTGCATTGTATCAGAGGGGGGCCTACTTTGAAGGCCTGTAAGATATGTATGTTCAAATATTTCTCACTGTTTGATTTCTATAACCATTCACCCATCTTGCTGGTCACACCTTGTATGATTCTATGTCTGCCCCCAAATTATTGCAGGCATAAGCAGTATTGAAAACTGGATAGTGTAGAACCACATTGATATCATCATGATTACAATGCATCATGAATGCACAATGTAAAGGATGCCTGGAGCGGCCTCTTAACTGTTTGAGCTCAAGAAAGAAAGAGATTTGGTTCAGGTTCCTTTATGTAGCAGCTGCCAAAGGCAAATATCTATTAAAACTAGAGTTATGCCACTATTTTTGGATCAATTGGTTTTGACCATTCTTAGAGGGAGGGGTGAAAAGAAAAACACCCTCCAAAATTGGCATGGGTTGAGAGGAAATTCTAAAAATTTGGAGGCAAGGTGGTCAAGGCGGTGGCTACATTAAAAGGAAGCCTCACTGGCTGCTGATTGCAATAGGTAAGTAAGACTATTTTCCCAGCATCCCTTAGGGTACCTTAGGGTCATAGGCCTATTCTTGAGCTAGATCACCATGGAAACACTGCT
The DNA here is from genome assembly GCF_965153285.1 of Podarcis tiliguerta. Lineage (NCBI taxonomy): Eukaryota > Metazoa > Chordata > Lepidosauria > Squamata > Lacertidae > Podarcis > Podarcis tiliguerta. The sequence continues at coordinate 4,406,274 of NC_139544.1, read as the reverse complement.
CCTCTAGGTCTTGCAAAAATGGAAAAGGAGATGAAGCCCACCACTAATAAAAATGGAGCAGTTAAAGTGGTGTCGTGTCTGGAAGGTGAGAATTTGCGTCCAAATTATGTAATAAAATTCATGCCATTTTGGCATAAGAACTGTATATAAATGAAACAACAACAACATTAAAGCAGTACAAAATAATCATTGAAATGACTGGCAGATCAAAAGTTTTAAACAGCTGCATAGGCCTGTTTAAACATGTCCACCACATGGTTCACACTGCAGGCTTGGTGGCATCCTTGTGGCAAGCAACATCCAACATGATAAAGATTTCTAGAGAATTTGAAAGGTTTCTCAGGGTTCTGACATTTTAGCTGGTCAGACAATGTAGGTCTTAATCCACACTGTCTTTTGGATCATCACATATTGGATTATTTCATGCAACACAGTTGTTTTATCTGCTCTTTTGTTGTGTTTAAACCTATTAGCCCATTGAACTCAGTGCAACTTTCTTTTGAGTAGACACTTAGTTATTTACTAGATGCAAGTCAGCAGCACCAGATGACTCTGCTCTGGTTTGCACCCTGTGCCTTGCAGAGTCAGGCCCAGGCCGCCACTGGACCCAGCACTGGTGGCAGCAACAAGCAGCTCTGGCTCTCCCAGTCCTCCCCATTGCCACCCCACCACCACACTTACCAGGCCTGGGGTTCGGGAACATGGGCTCTACTGGTAAAAACGGGAGCCTCAGCGATTACCCCCTCCCTCCAGAAACAAACCAGAACTGCTCCCAGAAAGCACATGTGGCAAAAAGGAGCGCTAGACCGGGGTGGGTCACCCCCTTACCCGCTTGTGATTGGCCAAGCGGATAGCCAGCCAATCAGGATTTTTTTTATTAAAAAATGTTTTTTTCCTTCACTTCTCACTTCCCTCTGTGGCCCCTTAGTCTTGTGCCCATTTACACATTTTCCACCTGTGGCCCCCTTGGAATATCCTGGGGGCGCCCGGTTGGGAAACACTGAGCTAAGTAATTGTTTAAGTCTCTATGTACCATGTTCCTTCTCCCACCCCCAGCAAAATTCTTTATACTTTGTATTTCATTATATTTGTTTTAAAAGACAATTCTTTGAAACTTCTCACTAAAATCTTCCACATCTGCTAGACTATGTGGTAATTAAGCTAGCCCTTGTGGTCTTAGAATATTTCACAACCTTTTGTTAAGCTCTGACCTCAGGACTTTGGGAAGTACTGTAAATACAAAGCACTTTACTGTTTAATAGTTTTAGAGTTTGGGTTAAGGAAGGCGGGTTGTTGTGGCAGATTAAGCTTAGGAATCCTGCCAACTATTTTGACCACATAGGACAGACCTGGAGTACTGTGTCCAGTTCTGGGCACCACAGTTCAAGAAGGACACTGACAAACTGGAATGTGTCCAGAGGAGGGCAACCAAAATGGTCAAAGGCCTGGAAACGATGCCTTATGAGGAACGGCTAAGGGAGCTGGGCATGTTTAGCCTGGAGAAGAGGAGGTTAAGGGGTGATATGATAGCCATGTTCAAATATATAAAAGGATGTCACATAGAGGAGGGAGAAAGGTTGTTTTCTGCTGCTCCAGAGAAGCGGACACGGAGCAATGGATCCAAACTACAAGAAAGAAGATTCCACCTAAACATTAGGAAGAACTTCCTTACAATAAGAGCTGTTCGACAGTGGAATTTGCTGCCAAGGAGTGTGGTGGAGTCTCCTTCTTTGGAGGTCTTTAAGCAGAGGCTTGACAACCATATGTCAGGAGTGCTCTGATGGTGTTTCCTGCTTGGGTTGGACTCGATGGCCCTTGTGGTCTCTTCCAACTCTATGATTCTATGATTCTATGACAGATATTTTCAACCTTTTTTGGTCCACGGCTCCCTTGACCAACTACATTCTTTCTGCAGCACCCCTGGGGGGCTCAGGAACCCAGTTATGTCACCCCTTGCCTGCAGAGCTGGCAGCCCCTCACCCTTTTTGAGCACCCTCTCTTGTAGAGTATTCCCTCAGTCTCCTGTCTTCTCCTTGGGCATCCTCTGGGCAGCCACAGCTGCCGTCCCTGGTCTCTGAGCTGCCCCCTGCCCCAGTGTGGGGTGCCTCCTCACACTGCCCCACAAGGGCCTGGGAAGCACCCCCTGGCCAGTCCCAGAGGCACCATTTGCCGGTGGAGCTTGTAGCCAGGGTTGCTGCAACAAACAGCTGTGCAAGCTTTTGGGAGGCAGAGACATGAGAGGACATCAAAGGAGGGAGGCAAAGAAGGATGGACAGAGGTCAGTGTTGCCCACAGCACCCCAGACTATTATTCAAGTCACCTCAGGGTACCACGGCACACTGGTTGAAATCACTAGCATAGGAGGTTTATTTCTTGCAGATTTAGCCTGTGGTGGCATTCTGTCAGAATTTTGGGGCAACCCTTGCAGGAATAGGGTCTACCAGAAGTAAAATCCTCCCAGGCTGTTTGGGGGGTATTTACCTTAGAGGGTTTTTCCCCCTGAAGGGATTTTTTAATATATATTTCTGCAAACCTTCTGGTTCTTCCAACTTGATAACTTCCTCCTATGAAGTTGCTGTTCTGGTTCTTACAGCCTGAACATCAGAAATAAAGGGATTGATAAACCCTGACACCTACATACTTGCCTTCAAGGTAAGGTCTTTTTACACACAGTCCCCCCCCCCCATATATAATGTATGTAACTGTGTGTCTCTGTGTGTCTGTCAACTCTCTTCAGCTATCAAATCCAAACTTCTTATGCTGCCTAGTTAAATTAGCAAGACACTTATTTGCTCTTACCTTTTGCTGAGCTACAAATAAATACATTGCATTTTCCAGGAAAATGCCTTTCTGGGTCTGCTTAATTCCATTAGACAGTGTGAAACCATGCATTCCAGCTGTATACAATGGTAAACAGAATAGGAAGTGCTTTTGAGCATGCTGCAGATGGGGTAAGAAAATCAATAGTATGTGAGAGAAAGCTTCCAGTAATATAGATTGTTTGAACTACTTACCATTATGTCAAATTCACTTTAGCATCAGCAAACAGACACACTGTAAGATGACTATTGAGAGAAACACTTTCTGCTGTTTGCATTTAAAAGCTGAAAGTTACATAGATTTTGATAATCAAGTAAGTCTTTATTAGTCAATAGCTGTGCTTTTATTATTTTAACCCTTAAGTAGAAGATCATTGGATACCTTCTCCCAATGTAATTCACTCAATTGGAAGCTCAATAGAATGTAGAACTGCCCATTTTGCCCTTTATTAGGCCCTAAGAATATTGGTCACAAACTGCAAAAGCATTGTGAGCATCTCCATAATTTCAACAAAAGCTGGGTTTTTCCACCACCCCCAGATTCTGGCTTACCACAAAGCTGATGGAAACTCTTCACTTGCAGAAGCTGCTTTTGACCAACCAGTCTACATAAGCTGGCTCAGAAGAGAATTAATTTCCACTTGAGAACTTCAATTAAGCAAACCGTTTAAGCTCATCCTTAAAGTATTTTATTGAATGATGGTGGATTTGAGCACATGCCTAATTAGCTTTGCTGAATCAGAACCAAGGAGCAGTGAAAGCAAAATCCCAAGGCTAAAATCTATTCAGTGAGTAGCAATTCAGACTTCTCAAGTCCTTCAAGATAGTTTCTTCTAACTGACATCATTTTTGGCTTCCAGTTCCTTGCTGAGGATCCTCAGCTTCAGCCCTAGAAAGGTTCTGCATTTGTCTTCCATCTTCTACGTATTGAATGTCATCCCACACACATACACAGTACACTTTGTCTCATGTCTTATTCTCCAGTGATATAAGATTGCAATTTCCCAAAAGTATTCCTAAATACTGTGCAGCAAGGGTCTAGGACCTCATGTCTAGGAACCAAATGTGGCCTTTCAAGTTTCTCTGTCTTCCCAGACCACAGCCTTCATCAGTGCCACTTCATCCCCCCCCCCCAAGTGGTTTTGTCCGGCTGGAATGTGTCTTTGAACATTGATCATTCTTCTTCCTTATATGAATGGAGGAGAGAGAGGTGTGTGCAGAAACTAGAACATTGTACAAAGTGAACATTCACTGCTCTTCTTCCTTTTGCCTCTGGCTCTGCCAACCACTGGAATGTGCCCAGTGGAAGGTTGCCCCTAAAGAAAATGTGGCCTCCAGGCTGGAGAATGTTCCCTGACCCTGCTGTACAATCTTGGAATAGAGAAGCAACAAAAGCATTCAGAAAAACAATCACCTATTTGGATAAATGAATTTTCATATAGGCAGTTTTGATAATGCTGCTAAATATGGGAGAATGGGAGGGGATGAGTAGCATCATACCATCAACTCTTGTAAGCCAAGAATCAGTTGATTAAAACAAGCTTGGAACAGTCAAGCATATGAACAGGGTTGCATTCTACAGCATAATAAATAAAAGGAAGATTATTTTCCAGGATCAGATATGGTTGTCAGACATCTTCATAGCTCTTTTCCTCTGCAGAATAAAAATGTTCTGACCTCAGGCTGCTGCTCAGTATAAAGTCATTAACTGATCACTCCCACTGACAGAAATGTATCAGACAAGTATCAGCTTTTAATTTCAAAGTATCTACAACATCAGTGTGGTGCTTTTTCCCAAATCAAGGAAGTGAAAAAATAACTTGCTATTCTTAGAAAGGGACATGCAAAGACTAAATGAGGATAGGTAATGAAATGAACAGATCTGACCATTTTAGTTTTCTGTTTTCATTTTTCCAATCTACATTTCCCCCATCAGTTTGCATTTAAATAAAAATCCTTATGAAAAATCCTTATGAAAATTCATCAGCATTTTAGTGTCCCCAAATATAAACATTTTTACAATTTTCTGTAATATTTTTGTGTGTTGTTTTCATTAATCCATGCATTTTTGTGCATATTACTTGGCTGAGGAACTGCATCCAAAATTCAGAGAAGTGCAAATTTCAAAGGATGGCTGTGTTTTGGTTCTCTTATTGTTTTGGAAAGTGCAAATCAGTTAGGCTCACCTTCCAATGTGAACCGACTCAAATTTCTCTCCCATTCCTGCCTAGCTGGTCAGCACTTCCATACAAGATGAAAGCAAATGAGACATTCCTACAGTGCTTCCGTGCTGGTTACTGAGGGGGAGGGGAGCAGAGGAAGTTGCGTCCTCTTGGGGATGGTGCGATGTGCAGGGCCACCATCTTGTCTTGCCCCATCTCCATCTCAATAAGCACAGCACTGCTGCCCACAGGACATCACTTGCAGACAAAAAGCAAGGTATTCATAGAAGCAATGTTTTGGGGAAACAAGGAGGAATACCTCTGTAGCCTCTTACACTATGATTTACTTACTCGTATCCTACTGTTTCTCCAAGGAGCTCAAAGTAGCATACATGGTTCTCCTCTAACTTTATGCTCATTAAGATCTTGTGGATATGCTTAGACTTAGTGAGTGGCCCATGTCACTAAATGATCTTCATGGCTGGGTGAGGATGGGGTGTGGGACCTGTGGCCCTCCAGAGGTTTTTGGATTCCAGTTCCCATCATTCCTGACCATTGAACATGATGGGATTTGGAGTTCAACAACATCTGGAGGGGACAGAGACTCCCCATCACTGACATATTCCAGCACTCTGTAACAGTTACACCACACTGGGTTCCCATGAATCACCCTAAGATTCACTGCATGCAACTTCCATCTCCAAATCCAATATTAATGAATCAAAACTTTTACACCTCACTCTTCAGCCAAAAAGGCTCTCAGGACAAACTACATAAAATCAATAAAGCATGGTGGTCTTTGCCCATCTGAGTAGGAATGAGAATAGGGAAAAGTTTGTTTCCCCTCTGGGAAAATGTGGAACCATATAGAGCTGCCACCAAAACCAGCGTTCTTTAGGCTCTTCCTCTTTCTTTCCTTTAAAGATCTCTAGTAACAATACATAATATTTATATTTTATTGAAGTGATTTCAATTAAAAGAAATAAAGTGATACAGAATAATGAAGTAAAAGATACATATAAAAAAGCATATATATATATATATATGCAAACATGCAATATACGATATTCCCATACATTATATAAATTGGTATAATGTTCGTATCCTAATACTTATGTAAATGTTAATAGCCTTCTATATTTATCCAAGCAAAGTCTGCGCCTGTAAGCAGTCCATTCAAAAGTTGTGAGTGATGTCATATCACCAATCCATTGATTAAAGGGTATCATCAGTTTATCAATATCAGTCTCTTGGCCACCATTAGGGCATGCAAAATCCATTTTTGTTGTCCCTTTGATAATTTCCATACTGCAGGTATATAGTTCAATTGAATATTCTCCACTGAAAGATTTAACTTTTTTTGCACAGTCATAGTTACGCAGTCCAGCATTTCTCCCAAAATTTAGTAAATATAGAATACTGTTTCACAGAGGCATTGTCCTTGCCACACATTGAACAATGAGCTATCTTAGCTAACCTTTTTTTATTTAATACTACCGTAAAGGAGTCCAATAAATTCTAAATATTGTAGGTCTTAATTTTAAATCCAATGACACCTTGGGTATTGAGACTAAAACATTTTCACACTGTCTGGGTAGTACTGAAAGTTCTAATTCGTTATTGCAATTATTTCTTACAATTTGTGTATTGAATTTATATATTGTTAATAAATATCAATAAAAAATAATTGGTGGCTTTTTGTTTTTAAATGAGTTTGGCTCATTTAAAGAGCTGATGGCTCAAACACACTTGTTAGGAGATGTTGTAACTGGAGATGTTGCCATTGGGCTGCATCTGATAGGTTATATTTTTGTCTTAGAAGAGCAAAAGTGTAAAATTCATCTTCCTCATCTATCAGTTGGTCCAACGTCAATACATCTGCTTCCATCCAGTTTTTCTATATTACCAACTTTTTTGCAATTCTTAGTGTGGGGTTTCCCCACAAAGTAAGTTTAGCATGTGAAAATCGATCATTTTCTTTTTATTTGCCAAAATATTCTATTTCCTTCTAAGAGATTTAATTGTATCCAGAGTCACCTAAGATTTCAAATATGTCAATCCTAGTATTGTCCAACCAACAAAAGGTGCAAGGTGCATACATTCTAGGGTTGCCCAACTCAGAAAATCAGGACCAACAATGGATTTCCAATATTTAATACTCGACAGTAAATAAGCATAGTGATAAAGTTCAAAATTTGGAATTCCGAAATCTCCTTCTTTAATTTGTAGTTGTATTCTCTGTAAGGATATTCTTGGTGTAGTTGAGCCCCAAAGGCATTTCCTAAACAATTTTATCTTTTAAAGATATGATCCAGATATAAAAAATGGAAGCTCAGGATATAAATAAATCTGGGAAGAATATTCATTTTGGGAACATTCACCCTTCCCCAAAGGTTCAATTACTCCCTCCTATCAATATCGGAAGAAACTTCTTTTATTAATTTATTTAGTAACAATACATAACATGACATCATCTGGCTCTGAGTTTCTCCATGTCTCATCCCAGCTGCCACCTGTGAGGATAAAGAACTTTCAGCAAAGATGACATCACACTGTGCACTTCTATTTACTGAGTGTTAATGTGGGTGGGGAAGAAGACGAGATGTGGGACTACTGTTTTCCACGGTAGCTGGACAACTCTAGTAATATTTAAGGTCTATATGGGTGTTCTGATCATATGTAAACCCTGAGCATGAACAGGGTGAACACAATTCTAGATTCAGGTAGGTAGCCGTCAGTATTCTGTGTTCTGACCCCATGCCATTATCTCAGGACCAGTGCAAGACATTTTGGCATCTGAGGCAAGCCCCCAAATGATGCCCCCTTCCTGCCAGGAAAAAAAAGGGGTGAGTGAAGATCAGGAACAAGTGGGGAAGAAAGACAAACATTGGAATCTGCTGCCCCTGTGTAGCCTGCCACCTGAGGTGGTCGCCTCAACTGGCCTCATGGGTGGGCCAGCCCTGCATTACCTCCATTGCTATCATACTTGTGGAAGCAACCTGGTGAAGTGGGGGATCTTCTCTATCCATGAAGTGGAAGAATTAGGTGCATGATTTAGAACTAGCCATGATGGCTATAAGCTGCCTCCACCGTCAGAGGCAGTCTCCTTCTGAATACCAGTTGCTAGAAACTACAAGAAGGGAGACTGCTCTTGTGATTGGGTCCTGCTACTGGGTTTCCAGAGGCAGATTTAGGGCAGTGTGACTGGGCACCAAGTCAAGGGGCTGCCACAGGGTGTTGCAACCATGACATAGTGAATGGAGCAGAATGGAAAGTGAGAGGCGGGGGGCACCAAATTTTGGCCTTGCACAGGGAACCACTGAAATGTGAATGACCAAAGTCTGCCCCTGGGGTATCCCCCAGGCATCTGGTTAGCCACTGTGAGAACAGGATGCAGGACTAGATGGACCACTGGCCTGATCCAGAAGACTCTTCTTATGTCAACCCCAATTATGCAAGAATTGGAAGGTGACAGTAATGACGAAGATGCAGCAGTGGAGCTCAGCACCCTCAACCCTGCCTGCCTCACTTGTGTGTGGAGTTCACACTCAAACAGGAGACTTGAACAGGGCTTTTGTTCTGTCTGAAATCATTCAAAGCTCCTTAGGAAGGTCACTTTCCATCACTCCAGAGTCAGGCCTCAAGAGCAATTCCCTTCCTCAAGTCCAGTGATAATGCATCTGCCAACACAGCCTTGGATATGGTCCAACTGGCTATGTTGAATTCTCACTCTAGCCAAAGTATTTTCAGAAGTTTTCACCATGCCATAGCAAACAAGTGGGATTTCAAGTGTAAATATCTGGAGTTTAGACGCTGTACCCTGAGCCTGTGAAAAGCTGCAGATGCCAGGAGTGCACGGAGAGCTGATTAACATTCATATCACCCCAACCCTCATTATCTCTCCCAGATGTTTCTGTGACTGTCCCTTTAAAGAATGCCTGTCTAAATTTTATTTACATTTGTTCAGCAATATTGATGCTCAATGAATAAATGCAGTACGCCGCTGTCAGTGCTGGAGACTAATTAAATCTATGTGTGAGCCTGATGCCCTGATTGAAAAATCTGCTGCAACTAAACTGGGTTTAAATAAACACTTTACTGTAGTGCTTTAATTACACTTTAGATTGTAATGTAATTTTTGGCTGTTTAAACTATGATTTAGGCTGAGCTAATTACAAATGATTTTCTACTGTGTAATTAATAATAACAAAATTGCAATTAGACAGCTGCTCTGGATCAGGGTGACAGTTTGTGTTAGGTGACTCATGATCAGTCTGGCAGAAATACAAGAGCAGATACAGACAGACTTGCGGACCAGGATACGCTGTGGCTTTTTCCCAGCTCATTTCCAGGAAACATTGCCATTGTTCTTCAGAGCATCTCAGAGCAACCATTGGTGGGTTTTTTTTTTTTTTTTTTTTAAGTAACGCTTGTTTCTCTCTCGCTGTAGTACTCTCCTTCCCATCCCCGTTCTAACCACCTGTATAATGAGATGCTGTACCATAAAATTGATATGTCCATTCATGGCTCATACACATGGGACCAACCAAGACACTCTGATGTCTTCTTTTAAATCCCATTTATTTGTGCCTATGACTATCCAGTTATCTCTTGAACTAGAACACGTTATGAAAGATGATAAACCTAAAATCTGCTAAAATGTGCCTTGTCTGCTAGGCACATGTTTTAGGCACCTGTAAAGTATTCTGAATGCGATGTTCTTTCAGACATTATATTTCTTCAATATAATGTATCTTCATATATGAGAATCAGGAGGTAGTTTCAGGACTTCTTTTATTTTATCATGGTCCCATTCCTTGCTAGCAGCCCCTTACAGTTGGCTCCAGGCTGAGGCTGCAGTGCCCTACATAAACCCCCAAGAGAGCTTCCTTCCATAACATAACACACATCTTCCAATGATATCACCACACTGACAACCAAGAGCATCAAGCTATAAGTGAGTTCAGAGAAGAAAAAGCCCCAATCAGCTCATTGCTCTTGAACCTGGATGGATGGGTCTTTAAGAAGAGGCCTGTTGTACAATGCATTGCACCCTTCAGGTGATTGAGGACAGCTGGGTTCTGCTTTTCACTTAATGATCTTGTGCATTTTAGCAGAAGCATGCTCAGTTGTTGTTGTTTTTTTTAAAAAAGCTTAAAAGAAAAATGCAACTTGGGTAGATTTTGGGCTGCTTGACTATGGTAGATATAATTACTATGAGAGAAAACATGAGGTTAGAAAATCCACAGGAGTTGCAAATGGTTCAACCAAAAGGAGTTGGAGCTTAGGCCCACAGTCAGATAGGGGGTTATTTCAGTAGACAACCAGAAATGCTGAACACTCCATGGACTCACATGCTGAAAGTGAAATGAATAGGAGTGTTTTACCTGGAAAGTCATCCTTTGCTTGTTATTCTGTCTGTTATGGTACATGATTCCCAAGCTTATAACCAGCAATGATGGAACAAGGACTCATCCAAACCACTTATTGTGAACAGAGCACTTTTCCTCTGTAGACAACTGTGCCTACAGAGGAAAGATGCTTCATTTGCAGCAGGAAGCAGTTTGAATGCAAACGACTTGCTGCAAACAGATTTCAAAGTAGCATCATATAACTGATGATTGACAGTTACAGCAAATCCCTTTGAACATGTGCTTCCAGTGTCAATCACGGAAGTGCCACTATCTGTGACACTGATATTGTAGCTGCAAAGGAGGTCACTGTAGCCACCAATTTGCAGTAACTGTAACTGACTGGCAGTTACAGTGAGCCCTTCTGAAGTTGGACAGCTTTCAGTGAGGTTGTGGCCTCATGTGCCTTCAGACCATACTTCCCATGGCCAAAAAGTGGGAAGAAGAAAAAATGCCACTTCCCTTCACCACTATTAGTGCATCTTTAGCTGCAGCCCCCCAAATTGACTTAATGTCACATATTCAAACCAAATTCATAGTTGCGAATGGCAAATATTGGTGAGCCATTTTCATTATGATCTCTAACATATCCTTAATTCTGGTTAAATTAGATGGTGTTTTGAAGTGGCACTGATGAAGCCACCATAGGATGATTTTGGACAAGGTGGTCTGCTATCTGTATGCACTTAACATATGAGGTGAAATTGCACCCAATCAAATTCTGGCTAAGCCCTCCTTATAATAAACTTTCCAAAAGCAGACTACCCTGATTTAAATAATGTCTGACTAAAAGGTTCCAGAATTTGAAATGTAGGTACCAATTTTAGCTTTCAGTTAAGTTGGGTATCTTCCTGCTTTATCTCCATTTTTTGTTCTGCAAACCAGATGTGTGTTACAGAGTCACAATTAAATTAAAACATGCAAGGGCTTATATATTGTGTTTCTTTCTATTATCTATTCGGTTTTCTTTGAAGAGTAGTTTACAGCACCTGTCAGCATGAATACATATGTAAATAACATCCTCTGCGATGAATTCATCTGAAAATAATCTTTAAATATTTTGTGAGTTCTGGGAAATTCAGTAAGATGTTGATCTGTGGTACAAATTCAGCCACAGTTTGTAGATTTGCCTCACTTTCTCTGCTACTCAAGGTGGGTCCCCCCCCCACCCCTGAAATTGATCTATGTTAAATATATAAAAAACCTCCATTGAATGGAAGAAGCCCTTGGCTTGGATTCCGTGGAAGCCTTTTTGCATAAAGCTTATGGAAATGGAGGTAGAAGATTATTTTCCCTAATTTCCTTTCTACACTACCCAGTGCTACCTCCCACACTGATCAGAAGGGTCCCCCAACCCCTGAGAGTATATCTGAAATGGACAGGGGTCTGTAAAGAGAAGGGGCACCAGAGACCTGTGAGTGTCCCATTCTGTAAGCAGAACTCCATGCAGGAACATTTGAATCCAAGTAATGTCTTTCTCTTCCTCACTTTCTCCTCCTGCTATCTTGGGATAAAGGAAAGGTGGTGGGTTTTTTGTTTGTTTTAAATCCACCTGCATCAGAAACCATCATAGTGCAGCCAGTAGAGTGTCATTGCCCACAATAATCCAAACTCTACTCAATTCCAGACTAGATTATTACAATGTGTTCTTTGAGAAGTTCAGGAACTTCAGCTGGTTCAGCTGCCAGACTTTATTGGGGGTTAGGTAGTTAACTAACATGGCCATTATTTTAGCTGCACTCATTACCAGTGTGTTTCCAGGCTCAATTTAAAATGCTGATTTGACCTTAAAGGCCCTAAATAGTTTGCACCCAAGCTATTTATTGAATTGCCTACACCTATACTACCCTGCCTGCACCTTAAGACCAGCTTCAGATGCTCAGCAGGTGTGCCCACCCCTAGGTTGGTAACATAAGTGGTCATAAGAAAGAGGGCCTTCTGTGTAGTGGCCCCATGCCTATAGAATTTCCTCCCAATTAGACCTACATCACATCTCTATGCTGCAGGCTTTGATACTTGCTAACTGGCTGATGGTCTGCCTCAATTATGTTCTCTCTGGTTCTGTATTATTTCATTATTTTATGTTAATTCGTATTGTTTTACCTTTGGGTTTGCTTTGGACATGCGCTTGATCAGAAAAGTGACCTAAAATATTTTAAATCAAGAATTTTCTTGCATAAGTAGTTAACACAAAGAACCAATGGTTTAGCCCTTTGCTCCCTGCTTCAGTTCCAATCTGGAATGCCCGCCTCCCCAAGAGCATGCAACTGGAAATGAAAAAGCTCCCACTGCAGCAAATGGGAGTTTCCCCCAGCCCCCAACTGCAAATTGCAGGCACAGAGGCCCATTCTGAACTGGGATCACACCAGGGTACAGAAAATGAAATACGAACCGTATTTTTTGCTCTATAAGACTCACTTTTTCCCTTCTAAAAAGTAAGGGGAAATGTGTGTGCGTCTTATGGAGCGAATGCAGGCTGCGCAGCTATCCCAGAAGCCAGAACAGCCAGAGGGATCGCTGCTTTCACTGCGCAGCGATCCCTCTTGTTGTTCTGGCCTTTGAGATTCAGAATTTTTTTTTTCTTGTTTTCCTCCTCCAAAAACTAGGCGCGTCTTATGGTCTGGTGCGTCTTATAGAGCGAAAAATATGGTACATCCTCAGCTCTCAATCCTGGATGGGCCCATCGTGAAGGGGATTTCTGTCATGTGGATGTAGCTTTGCCCTCAGACACAGGCAAAAAGATGGTCTTGGAGTGAAACACAGAAGCTATACTGTACTGGATTTCAATATCCAGTCTGGAATTTTGGCAGAGCAAAATTCTGTTCACCAAAACTCAGGAGAGAGGTCGTTCCAACTCTGATGTTACACAAGATATTTTCAGAAACAATGGAGTGGGGAGGAGCGTTCATTCATCTTTGAATTTCTCAGGCTCTTGCTACAGGTTTCAATGGGTCTTTAAAAGTTTTGTGTTTTTTTAAGGATTCCCCCTCTTTTGAAAATGCTTCTTGCCTCGCTGCTGCTAGCTGGAATAAAACTTTTTCTTTGTTATGTTGTTGATTATATCTCAGCTCTCTCAGGAGCCATAAAAGAGACAGATGATTACCACTTCATTCCTAAGTGTTCGGCAAATTTTTAAGTGATATTACAGTAACAAAAGTGTCCCTGTCAGTCATTACTGAAGGGTTTGAGGCTTGTGGCAGGAAATGTAGGCTGTGAAAATTACACATAAATGCTCAGATAAAGAAAAAAAAATATGGGGAAAATTTTCTCTGCTCTTCTTCCAACAAGTATTGCACCTCACAAAAACTGGCATGATGAATTAAAATATTAAACAGAGGTTAGTTGAAAGCATTAAATCTGGCAGCCATAATCTGCATTGTTAATGCCTTTCTAAGAGCCAATCACATGACCACCAGTGCTACCAGCCACCATGTTTATTGAGCTCAAGGTTATCAGAGCCATGATGAATAATGAGAATGAAAGAATTTGGTTTGCTCAAAGGATACCTACGGAGGCCAGCATCTCAGCTAAGAATGATTGGTCCAAAGAGAGTGACCTCAATGACATATTTTTACCTCTTCTTCTTTACCTCAGACAGAAAGATATAACACAGGTCATTAGAAATGCCTGACAGATTCCTTCAAAATGTCAGCATGCAGTGGCATACATTCCTTTGGCATACAGCAAAAGAAAACTAACAATCTCCTTTGGTTGGAGAGGACACACAGAGACACAGTAAAATCCCAGCACTGTGCTGTTGGAGTGTGTGTGTGTTAATTTTAGAAGGGGGGAAAAAAGAACAAAATGGCCCATCTTGTTTAACACTCATTCAGACTTCTCTAGCTGTATGATGGGCTTTCCACAACAGCTACATAAAGTGCCAATTGAAACCAGCCCTGTCATATATACTGCTAGAAAATACGAATAGTGCTAAATACTTTAAAGTGAATCAATTTTCAGTGAAAGTGTTTTAACCTTCTTTTAGGTCAAGAAATAGCAATTTTCTAGGCTCACAGTAACTTCAGAATTAGTCCTGAGAGGCGGGTGTGCGCTGCATACCTCATCGGAGTCCTGAAAATTATTGAAAATGCTATAGCTTTGGAAGGTTTTCAGAGCTTCCTTGCATTTTAGGAATACTGTCTCAACTTTTTAGCCCAAAGGCCAGACACTGAGACAGGTTTGATGCATCTTTATCTCTTTAAACTTTTTTTATTTTGTTTTTGCAAATACCAGCCACAAGTGAGCCTGATTCAGATTGGGTCTCTGACCCTTTCCCTGCCCTGTATTTTCAAAATACAAACCTTCCCAAAGCTGCTATTTGTCTCAGTAGGAATAAGATAGAGATGCAGTCACACATTTCTGTCACCATCATGTCTACATCAGCCCTCAGTTGTGCTTAGAGCTTCTCAATCCATTAAGAACAACCCACAGTTTGTCATTTTATTTGTCAGTAAGAGGCTAATCTGAAAGAGAGCCCTGTGAGGTAGGTTAGGCAGGGTGACAGCAACTTGCCCAAGGTCACCCAGTGAGATTCATGGCCAGGTTCTAATCTGACATTCTAACAACCATACCACCTGTGTCTTTGCTGCCAGGACGCCCTTCCCATCCCCTGAAAATTGCTGAAATAACCCCCTGCCTCAACCTCACAACAATAAGATTTCAGCTCAGTCCTAAAATGTTTTGCGGATATAGATAATTCTTGTTTGTCACTCTGGATCCCATCCTTAGAGGATTCAGTCTCTTGGGCCCCACTGAAGAAGATTATTGACATATGACATTCAGTCCCACTAGCAGCATCTAGATTCTAGAAAATACTATAGCCTTCTGGGACGCAGGTGGCGCTGTGGGTTAAACCACAGAGCCTAGGGCTTGCCGATCAGAAGGTCGGCGGTTCGAATCCCCGTGACGGAGTGAGCTCCCGTTGCTCGGTCCCTGCTCCTGCCAACCTAGCAGTTCGAAAGCACATCAAAGTGCAAGTAGATAAATAGGCGGGAAGGTAAACGGCGTTTCCGTGCGCTGCTCTGGTTTCACCAGAAGCGGCTTAGTAATGCTGGCCACATGACCCGGAAGCTGTACGTCGGCTCCCTTGGCCAATAAAGCGAGATGAGCGCTGCAACCCAGAGTCGGTCACAACTGGACCTAATGGTCAGGGGTCCCTTTACCTTTATCTTACTACAGCCTTCTACAAGCATCATTCGCACAAAGAGGGCAAGTATGGTAACCATGTGTCAGGGACTGGCTGGATGAGGAAGAGTGGCAGGAGCTGCCCGCCTAAGAGCCCCCCCCAGGGAGGACACAGAAGAAGACCTAGATCTCAGATCTTGATGGTGAGACACTGAAGAGAAATCTGGGGAAAGGATGAGCCGGGAGGTGCTAGAAGCAGGAGGTTTGAATGATCAAGGAGAAGGAAGGCCTCCCAAGACAAGGTTGGAGGCTGAGAGTCACAGTGTGAGTGCAGACTCAGAGAGGAGTCAGAGGTTGCCCCTGCTACCCAGAAGTAGGATGGTCCCAGTCCTGCTGGCTCTCCTCTCCCTCTGGTACACCCTGCTCAAGGAGTGTCCCACAGACAGGCCCAGAGGAGGAGCCCACCCGCCTTGATGTAGCCTTTCTCTGCTTGGGAGGGATCAAGAGTGAGAAGCTAGAGGGGGAAGAGCAGGGCCAGTGGTCACTTTCAGCAACGTCTCAGCTGGATTAAGATGAACCTGGGGACTCCACTGTGTTGTTATTTTCTGTTACTAAAAAGCTCCATGCCTCCTGTGCTTTTCTGTCCTGTGGATGACCTGGGCTCGCTTAACAGTTCCTTGGCACAATGTTTTTAGTCCTGACCACAAATTAGATGGGCCCTTCGCCATGGTAGGCAATGACTACACTGCGCATGGAGTCTTCCTATGCAATTTAGAAACCTGGTTAATTAGAGTTCCAAATGGCTTGGGGAGAAAAGGCTCCCAGCTACAGAAATTATGGCCCAGCAGGAGAAGATGATGTCAGGAGTATCATTCTCTCTTGTGCTGCAGAATGTGTGACTACTAGTTCACATGCTCCATGTGTTGACATTCTATTCTTTGGAAGTGTGGGAACAGAAGGAACTGTACGCCACTTCCGTCTTCTTTGTTCTGTTTCTGTTGCTGTACTCTCTCGCAGGAGGAGAGACACACCATGATTGCTCTGTTCTTTATTTTGATCCTGTAAATAAATCACTAAACCCAGATGCTACATATCCTCAGTCTCAGCTTCTGCTAAGATCTGCTGCTTGCTTGAACGTCTGGAGGGGTGAACGCTGTGCTATGCTGTGCTATGTGTTCCGGACCGGTCCTGAGAGAAGACCGTCTCCCACCCAGAAGCACCAACAGACACATCATTTTACGACTGGGGCTACACTCATGGCCCTGCTGCCTCTTTCACCACAATGGCCCTATTCATGCAAGTAACACCTGAAGAGGGCTTATAAAATAAACATGTTAAGAGTGTGCCTTCTTTTTTAAAAAAAGCAAACAGCCTTGCCTATTTGTACTCAGCTGGGTGGCTGTGTATGAATTGCATTTAGTGGCTTCGATTTGATCACATTTTTAAGAGAGGAAAAACTCAGACAGATCTCTCAGTGGACTGCTTAGTTGTTTGTTGGTGGTGCCTTTGGTGCTTCACTGAAGGCTGGTGTGATTCTTCCGCTTCTGACTGGGGGACACAGCGGCTGATAGATTTGTTGGAAGTAAAGATGAAAAAAGTTATTTACGTGGAATGATGACTTGAATCCTCTTTCAAGTTTTCATTTTTTTATGGCATAGCTCATAAAAGTTGTAATGCAATGGGAAGGCAATGCAGGGGACGGAAGAAACAGAATGCTATAATCTCTGCAGCTTCTTTCTTGCTAAGCTTCTTAGGAGGCAGCCAATTCAAAATAGATTGAATAGCTGATAGACCTATCTCACTGCTTTTTATTTACAGTGTGTATTAATTATTATCATTTCACTACAGTGGTACCTCGGTTCTTGAACCGCTCTGTTGCTGAACATTTTGGCTCCCGAACATCAAAAACCCAGACGTAAATGCTCCAGTTTTTTAATGTTCCTCTGAAGACAAACATCCGATGTGGCTTGCAATGAGTGCAAGAACCACCTGGAAGCCACACCTCGGTTTTCAAACATTTCAGAAGCCAAGCAGGCTTCCAGAATGGATTATGTTCGAGAACCGAGGTACCACTATATTTCTCTCTGAAGGTCAGAGTCACCAGATGCTCATTCCTACCAACATTACTTGTGTTTGCAACATGTTTAGGGAATATCCATGGAACCCAACCCTTCATGGTGTGCCAAGAGCTTTATCCCCATTTATTGTAGGCAGAGGACCAGAGTGGCTTTCCACTGATAGGATGGATAACCATATTACTGAGCTGAACTGGTTTTTGACACAAAATAATGGGCTAAAGAAACATAAACTTTGCAAAAGATTGCCGTCTCTCTGAATTTGACCAAAAAGCCTTATTCAGGAGGATGGAGAGACTACAAGCGATGTAGTCTATGAATCTGCTGTTTAAGGTAGATCAGAGGAACTTAGTTCAGCCAGCCCTGGTGTGCCTCTCAAATAGCCAAGAGGTGGGATTTAAGGCTGCTTGTTTTTGAAGGGCTCTGTGCATGCAGCCCCAGCTGCTGGGTTAGAAGGGTAATCAAGCACCTGTTGGCAGCGCACCTGTGACACTCCATCCAGCT
Organism: Podarcis tiliguerta; assembly: GCF_965153285.1. NCBI lineage: Eukaryota > Metazoa > Chordata > Lepidosauria > Squamata > Lacertidae > Podarcis > Podarcis tiliguerta. Next base: position 4,388,179 of record NC_139544.1, on the reverse strand, counting down.
CATGCAGACGCTCAGCTAGTTTCTTCATTAACTACCCAATTCACCTAAGAGGGAGTCTACAATGATTCTACTGAAATACTTTATATTCAGAAATCACACTTTACAGACCAAAGTACAAGTTTTGGATTTTACTTATTCGGACATCACCGATCAGGCTCTTAGATCAAGGCTGCTTTTTTTTTTTTAAAAAAAAAAAAACAGTTTAATGCTCCTATTTTTCAGAAGAAAAATGCACATTAAGCTAAAGATATGGGGGATTTATTTGGAAATATCAGACTTAAACATCTTGTTATACTGTGAAATGGAAAGAGATTGATGCTTTGAATAGCAAATTCGGAGGTGTACTTCAGTAGTGCAAGGCCCTTTCACTTCAATAGAATTTCTGTTTGCAGAGCACCTGAGGACTGGGGCTTTGCTGTGCCTGTCTGTTTGTGATAAAGCATAAAGCCAAGGATGGTTCCTTTAATGTGATTCCATCTTCTTTAAAGCATTTCCCATGTGCAGAGAGTCACTTTCATAATATTCATGTTATGCTGTGCATTTAATACAGTTCTGATAAAATGGACTGAATAAGAGGGTTTGGATAGCCATTCTAATGATGCATTATTCTTCATTTTACAACCTATATCATAGAATCACAGGGCATTTCACACATGACACTAAAAGCACAGCTGAGCCTCTCACTCACAATATGACCCTATGTGTGAATGTTGTGAAGGCAAGGCAAAAAGTAGTGAAGAGTCATTCTAGCCAATACAGGTATTACATCTTAATTACGTGAGTGGGAAATGCATAGACGCAGTCATTTGTTTAAAAAACCAATTCTGTGAACACCTGCAGCGTTTGGAGATACTATATTAAAGTCAAATCCTGGGCTGCAAGACATGACCACATCAGTGCCTCACTTATGTATACATGCTAAGATCACA